>NC_090267.1:329682611-330882611 GCF_040414725.1 Anabrus simplex | reverse complement strand
GTGATAAATTTCCTGATGTATTCTCAGATAAGTTAGGTGTAACCAATGTCTTGGAATACAAAATTGAAGTCACTGACAATGTACCTGCTCGTTCTCTTCCGTATCGGTTGTCGACTCCCAAGATGAAAGCCGTTAAGGCTATTATCGATCAAATGCTTGCTGATAGTGTAGTACGTCCCTCTAAATCTGCTTATTTATCTCCTATATTCCTTGTTTGCAAACCACAGGGTGGCTTTAGGCCTGTTGTCGATTATCAGATGCACAATAAGATAGTTGTACTTCAATCTGTTCCTCTTCCTGACATGCACCTTTGTTTCTCTTGGTTTCCTAAAGCCAAAATTTTTACCACTCTTGATTTGAATCAGGCACATTATCAGATACATCTCGTTGAGGCATCCAAGCACCTCACTGCTCTGGCCACTGATTGGAACCTCTATGAATTTGAGAGGGTACCGTTTGTATTAAGTACGGGCGCTGCTGTCCTTACTCGGTTACTTTATAATGTTTTATCAGCCATTAAATTCAGGTTTGTATATAATTACAGTATTTGGACAATTTAGTTATTATCAGTGAAACCTTTGAAGAGCACCTTGTTCATCTCAATTAAGTCCTTGAAAGACTCCATAAAGCAGGGCTAACTCTTAAGGCTAGTAAATATATTTTTTCACAACCCCAAATGTCCTTCTTAGGGCATATTGTGTCTGAGAAAGGTGTTTCTATTAATCAATCTCATACTGCAGATATTCAAAATTTTCCCATCCCTAAAGATGTCAAGTCTGTAGCTAGGTTCGTTAGCATGATTAATTTCTTCCATAAATTCATCCACAATTTTGCTGAAAGAGCAGCCCCATTAAGCGCTTTGAGGAGAAAAGACGCTAAATTTGAGTTGGGTGATGCCCTACTTGAAGCTTTCTATGACCTGAAATCTGCCTTGTGTAACACTCCTGTGCTGGCTATGCTAGATTTTTCTAAACGTTTCATTCTTCAAACCGATGCCTCATCTACAGGTATATTTGGTGTTCTCCTTCAGGAATTTGAAGAGGGACGTCGTCCAATTTTGTATGCTTCCCTGCTGAACGCAACTATTCAATCTATGAATTAGAAGCCTTAGCTGTTGTTTTCTCTTTGGAAAAAATTAGAATGTACCTTGAACACCTCCCTTTTGATCTCGAAATGGATAATCAGGCACTGAGTTGGGTATTGGCCAAACCAAGGAGTACTGGTCGTCTAGCGCGTTGGGCAGTACGCATCTCAGCTTTTCAATTTGAAGCTCGTCATATTTGTGGAACCGAAAACGTTGTTGCAGATAGTCTCAGTAGGATGTTCTACCCTGGCAGTTCTGATCCTCAATCAGAACCTCCAGATCCCTCTCCTGAACAAGTTTCGGCCTTTGTCAATGTAGTTCTAACTAACTCTCCTTTCCTTTTCAAAGTTATTGTTAAACATCAAGACGAGGATGCTGAATTAAAGGCTATTGTTGACAGGGTTAAGTCTAGTGAACCTGTCAAACCTTATGTCCTTAAGAATGGTGTTCTGTGTTGTCCTGCTCGTGGTTGCAGAGACCCCAAAATTGTTGTTCCAGCTAATTTGGTTCCTGCTCTTTTTTAATATCTCCACGAATCCCCTGTCGGCGGACATCTCGGTGTGTTCAAATCTAGGGAGGAAATCCGTAAACATTTCATTTGGAAATCCATGGATGGTGAGATCCGTACCTTGGTCAAATCTTGCAAAACCTGTAATACCTTCTCCTAATACTCGTCTAGGTCTGTTGTCATCTGAGCAAGCTTCTCGCCCTATGGAGAGATTTTTCATTGATTACATCGGTCCCTCCCCGCGATCACGGACCGGCCATCGTTTCATACTTGTGTGTGTTGACGCGTTCTCGCGTTTTACGTGGCTGTTCCCAACTCGTATGGCTAATTTCTAACACTAACATTTCTTGCTTGAAACAGACCTTTGCTTCATTTGGATCCTGTCAATTTTTGGAGAGTGACAATGCCAGGCCTTTTACCCCTGTGTATTTCTGCAATTTCTGTTTTGATTTGTCAATTTCTCATGTAACTACTATTCCTTATTATCCAAGGCCTAATTATGCTGAAAGAGTCAACCGAAATCTTAGATCTGCTCTTATTGCCTGCCATTCTGCTGACCACTCAAAGTGGGATTCATCACTTAATTGGTTGTCATTTGCTTTCAACACTGCCGTTCATGAAAATCATAAGCAAACTCCTGCTTCATTGATGCTAGCGTTCACTCCTCTCCACTATCTAATCTGTGGTGCATTAACGATCTTCTACCTTATGTCGCAAATCCAGAAACAATCCGTGCTGATGGCACCGTGTACGTAAAAATTTGAAAGTTTATTACCGGTACGCTAAAGTTCAACGTAACTAAAATCAGGGGCGAAGACCGCACATCTGTCTGTGGGTGACCAGGTTTATGTAAAGACTCATACTATGAGTAGTGCTGCGGACCATGCCATTACTAAGATGGCCCCCAGATTTCGAGGTCCCTGCACAAATTTGAAATTTTTAACCCCTGTGTCATTATTAGTCAGTGATCATGAGAAGAGGAGCAGTTGGGTTCATTTGTCTCAGTTAAGATCCCCTAGTTATGAGATGATACTTCAGAAACCATTTAGGTACCTTAAGGAAACTTGGTTATAAGCCAATTTTGGGGTACAATTCCGGCCGGATACATTGGCAATTTTATAGGTTAATTAGGAATTGTTTAGTTGTAATAAGGATGGTCGTTTGAGACCATGCTAGGTATAATTTAGTATAATGTCTGTTAGGTAAGGTTAAGATCTTCATTCACTTTCATAACTAGGGATCCCTTGTAAAATTTTCTGGCATAAGAGTAAACTCTGCTAGTTTTTCTTTTAATCTTTCTCTATTGTCCTTTTGAAATTATTGATAGTGTTTGCCCTAAGGGGGCTGGGGTAGTCCCAAGTCTGTGGGAGGGGATCTCCCGATGCAGGTCGTTGAGACGCCAGTTAGGTGGCTCGTAGCTCTAGTCCACAGGGGTGGCTTTGGCTTTTATGTTGCAGTAGCTGGAGGGGGCTGCAATCTCTGTTTCATCCTGTCGTGCCTAATGGAGATGCACGTTGAATGTCTTGGGCTTTGCCATCCAACACCACAACCCAGTGGCCAGATGTCCAGTTGGCGACTTTATTCCTATCCGACAACCTGACGTGCCTAGTTGAGGGGCATATGTATGTCTTGGGCACTATCGTCCAGCACCGTAACCCGGCAGCCAGATGTCAAAACGGTGGCAGTCGTGCTAGACTGCGTCCCATTTCGCTGCCTGATACACGTTGGCTTAAAGTATGGTTGGGCCACGCTGCAACTTGCCTGTGCACAGAGTTGGGACTGATATTATATGGAGGCTGGTGGCAACGGTCCTGTCGGCAGCCACATATTCAGCAATAACCAGTGGTCAAGTGCAGTATAGTCAATCCTATAACTACAGTAAAAACGGATGCAAGATCTACTTATTTCAGACCGTGACAGGAAGAAGGTAGTGGGTACCTGTTTATAGAAAGTGAATACGACCTGCGTTAACAATTGAATATCACCGAGCTTGATAGCTGCAGTCGCTTAAGTGCGGCAAGTATCCAGTATTCCTTCCCATTCCTAGCTCTTCCCTGTCCCATCGTCGCCATAAGACCTACTGAATATACCTTTAGAGTGGACATAAGTGTCAAACTTAAAATATTTTCACAAGGGTATATTTTATGATATTTTCAGTGGACATAATAAAATAAATATTTTAACAGAGTTAAATTTCGCTATGTTGTATTTACATGCAATGTTAGGAATAGTGCAACTTAATGAAAAACACTCATGATCAGTGACATTTTTGATTCAAAGCAGAAAACAATGACTGCCAAGAAGATAATAAATTTTGTTTCGAGCTATGCTCGAGTTTTGGGGAGGAGAGTATGATAAGGTTATAAGAAATATTTGTCAAACTTTGAAAAAAATTAGACAGTGAAAAGCAACGAAGTTCTGTATGTTCATATGTTTATTTGTTTTACTTCAAAGTGTAATATTTTAAAAAGAGTTTTTTTCATGTGTGTTGTTTGTCTTTTTGGTATGTATGTTTTACAGAAAATATTTTAATTATTTGGTTTTGGGCGATTTCATGTATAAATCAAGGGTTTTTATAACTTCTTAGACATGGTGTACTTTCACATACAAGGTTTGTAGGATGCTTTGAGGAATTTCCAGTTGCATCAATTTGGAAATTTCTCGAAGCTATGCGCGGTATTTTGTCAGCAGTTTTTCTGGGTCCTCATTGGCCATAATAAAACCATTTGCTATTGGCGAATGCTAGAAATGCAGACGTGCTCATTGGTTGTTTCGCTATTTCACCACTTCCGTCCCTGGCCACTTGGCCATAGCCAAGCTTCTTCTCTCCATCCTGTAGTTCTGACCGGCAACAGGTGAAGTTGTCTGCCCCACCGGATGGGTTCTCGGCTCTCCCAAGGTACGCACGATCTCTCTCTTATTTTGGATTTTCAAGTAGCTTTGATTTAATTTTCCTTACCTCCACACTTTGCCCTAAATTTCTTCTATTCGAAAAATTTTAGTTTTGCATGACTTAGCCCGCGTGGTTAGTCGTATTCATTTTGTGTTAGAGGCATTTCCCTTTTCTTTTGTAAAATGTTGTATACGTAAAATTTAATTTCTCTTTTCTTTGGTTGTAATTGTACAAATTTTTATTTTCCCTAGGGGGTGCCTCGTAAACCAGTTTCCTCTTAATATATTCTCGTTCAGGACAAGCTCCTCGTCCTGAAGTGTTTTAGGAAAGGCTGCTTCCTGAACGGCCTATGTGTTAAGATGTTTGTTATTTTTACCTTTTACTTCTTTTGTCAGCTGTTACTTTTCAGTTACTATCATGTATTAAAATGTAGGCATCATTTGTGGACATGCGTTATTTTTTAATTATTACTATTATTATTATTATGTCTTAACATGTAGGCATCATTTGGGAACAAGTGTTACTTTTCTTAATTGTATTAAACTATTCCTACTTTTTGGTATGTTTTCAAAATCACCGCCGTGAAGCTTGTAAATGTTTTGGTGTTAAAATTGCATCATTGATGGTTCCGATTGTAATGTTATTGACCTTATTATTTGATTGTTGATTGATCATACCAAGATGGCGACTACTGTGTGTGAGTCTGTGATATCCGTAGTAGATAATGGTGTAAGATGCAGTGGAAAATGTGGCAAATGCAGAAGAGTAGTTAAAAATGGGATTCTGTGTCGTAAGTGTGATGAATGGTACCATTTTCGTTGTGCAAATATTGTAAATAGGACTGATATTGAAGAAAGTGAGTGGCTGTGTCCCGAGTGTAAACAAACTGATAGTGAGGCAGAACAACAAGAAAGAGAGACTTACGAAACTATAATTAAGATTTTAGGAGTGCTACAAGAGGACTTATGCGCCCTGAAACATGAAAATGAATGCTTAAAGGATAGAATAAAGAAACTGGAAGATAAAGAAGACATTGGAGAAGAAAGATCGCCGTGGACGGAAGTGACGCGTGGCCATTTTAGGCCTAATGTTAAACATATGGGAGAAACTACGTACAACTTAAAACCGGGAAAAAACTCTTTGCAGTGCCAAAATAGATTTCAGTTATTGCAGCAAGTTCCAGAAGAAGACACACCAAGTTTTCCAAATAATTTTAAATCCAGTGGAGGTAAGAAAACCAACCGAAAGTCAAGATCGCCAAAGATTCATCTCTACGCAGACAGTCAAGGGCGGGGTATGGCAGAAGGCATCAAGGATGAGCCGCAGAATCCAGAGACTGAGGTTTTAGGACTAATAAAACCTGGTGCCAAAACTGAAGACGTCCTTTCAAGTTGTGATCCTGTGTCAGAGGACAATTATGTGGTGATTGTGAGTGGTACAAATGACATTGCTGCAAATGAAGGTGAGGAACTAATTACGACTCTCAGAGGTAAGATTTCCAAACCACCTGACTCATAAGTAATTGTAGTAAATGTGCCACCCAGGTATGACCTTTTAGAGGACTCATGTGTGAACAAAGCTGTACATGATGTAAATATAAAATCAAGAGATTATGTAAGAGTTTTAGAAATGTCTATGTAGTAGATACTTTAGGTCTTGGCAGGCAAATGTTCACTAGACATGGGTTACATCTAAATGGTAATGGAAAAGCAACTCTCTGTAGACAAATTGCTACAATTATCAACAGAGATTTGCAAACTAATCGGTACTTAAGAAAACCCATACCACTAAACTGGCACATACAGGGAAACTTGCCAGAAAACCCAGACCCTTAAATCAAGATCTATGTACAAGGATCTGGGTTCCAGGGAAGTTCTCAACTCATGAGTCAAACGTTACCCAATTGCAACAGTCAAGTTTTAGGGAGGAAGGAGTTCTGAGATTGCTCTTGGTAAACTGTCAGAGTGTAGTAAATAAACAATTAAAATTCGGTACATTGATGGAATCTTATGAGACGGATGTGGTGATAGGAGTGGAATCGTGGTTGAGAGAAGGGGTGGGTAATACAGAAGTATTTCCAGAAGGGTATACAGTCTATCGTAGAGACCGAAGAGATAAAAAAGGAGGAGGGGTATTTATTCTGGTGAAGGAAACTTATTGTTCGCATGAATGGTTTACTGATGAAAGGGATGAAATATTAGGGATAAAATTAGTTTGTGATAATATGAAGGAGGTGGGAATTATAGGAACATATAGGCCTGGAAGAGAGGAAAGAGATATAGAAATATTTGAGAAAATAATAGATTATACTCATAAAAACAATAATGATACGGTAATAATTGGGGGAGATCTAAACTTGCCTGAAGTTGAATGAAATGGAGCTGCAAGTGAAGCCCATGAACAGAAACTGGCAAATAAGTTAATTTGGGAGGGAGGATTTACACAAGTAGTACAAGAACCAACTCGTCTCAATAACTTGCTAGATGTATTCTTGGTTAAACCATGGGAAATTGTTGATAAAACTGAGGTAATTGAAGGAATAGGTGACCATAAGGCTGTAATAATGGATGTAGGATTCGTACCAAAAATGCTTAATAAGAGGGTCACAAAAGACAAGAAATTATACAGAAAAACTAAAGTTGAAGAATTTGGGACTTACCTTAAATCACAATTCAGTTGTTGGATAAGTGAAGGGAATAATGTGGATACACTTTGGGCTAAATTTAAAGGAATAATTTGGGAAGGAGAGAAGAGATTTGTACCTGTTAAGAAGGGTAAAATGACCTCAGACCCTGTTTATTACACAAGGGAAATAAGAAAATTAAAAAGAAAATGTAGAATAGGAAACAGGAAAATCAAAGAAGGTAGGGAGAATAGAGAAACTAGAAAACAACTAATGAGGGAACTGAATAGAGTGAAAAAGGAAGCAAAAGAGAATTATATGAATGGCATTCTTCAAGAGGGTAATGACCACAAAGGGAAATGGAAAAAGCTGTATTCATATATTAGGAATCAAAAAGGAAAAGGAATCCAAATTCCTACAATGGTGGGAGAAGGGGGTGAACACTATTTAACAGATACTGAGAAGGCAAACCTCTTTAGTAGGGAATTCCCAGATTCAGTAGAAGATTGTCAGGACTTGGAAACCGTAACAGAAGATAGAGAGGGAGAGACACAGAGGGAAACAAGACGCTTCTCATTCACAAATGAAGATATTTTCAGAGAAATCCAACTGCTTCAGCAAGGAAAAGCAGTAGGAAGTGATCAAATTACTGGGGAGGTATTAAAGACAATGGGGTGGTATATAGTGCCTTATTTAAAATTTCTCTTTGACTATGTCATAAATAATAGTGTGATACCAAAGGAATGGAAGGAATCTATAATAATACCAATTTATAAAGGAAAGGGTGATAAAAGGAAACCAGAGAACTACAGACCAATCAGCCTGACCAGTATAGTTTGTAAAATACTGAAGAGTTTAATAGCAAAGTACATCAGAGGGATATGTGATGATAAAAATTGGTTCATGAAGAGCCAGTATGGATTTAGAAAGAAATTTTCTTGCGAGACACAACTGGTGGGATTTCAGCAGGACATATCAGATCAGTTAGATTCAGGAGGCCAGTTAGATTGCATAGCCATAGATCTTTCCAAAGCCTTTGATAGAGTGGAACATGGAATATTATTAAAGAAATTGGAGGGAATAGGATTGGACGTAAGGGTTATACGTTGGATAAGAACATTTCTAAATTCAAGGGTTCAGAAAGTCAAAGTAGGAAATAATATATCACAGGAAGAGAAAGTCTGGAAGGGAATTGCACAGGGTAGTATAATCGGTCCGTTACTTTTCTTAATATACGCAAATGACTTAGGGAACAACATAACATCGAAAATAAGATTATATGCAGATGACATAATTGTTTATAGGGAAATAAATAATATTGAGGATTGTTCAGAATTACAAAGGGACCTTGACAGTATCCAGGAATGGGTTGAAGAAAATAATATAAAGATTAATGGAGCCAAATCAACTGTTACAACTTTTACAAACAGGAGCTTTAAAACTGAATTTGAATATACTTTGGATGAGGTAGTTATCCCAAAAGATGGCAAGTGCAAATACTTAGGTGTGAGATTTGAAAGTAATTTGCACTGGAAGGGTCATGTTGATGATGTTGTTGGGAAAGCATACAGATCGTTACATGTCATAATGAGGCTACTTAAAGGATGCAACAAAGAATTAAAAGAAAAATGTTACTTAAGTATGGTTCATCCATTATTGGAAGATGCAAACAGTGTTTGGGATCCTCACCAAGAATACCTAATAAAAGAACTAGATGGTGTGCAGAGGAAAGCAGCAAGGTTTGTAACAGGGGATTTCAGGAGAAAGAGTAGTGTATCAGAAATGTTAAAGGAACTTGGGTGGGAAACCTTAAGTAAGAGAAGGGAGAAAAGTAGACTTATAGGATTATATAGAGCCTATACAGGAGAAGCAGCATGGGGAGATATCCGTGAGAGGCTTCGGTTGGAAAATAATTATATTGGTAGAACTGACCACAAGTACAAAATTAGAAGGAATTTTAGCAGAAGCGATTGGGGTAAATTTTCTTTCATTGGGAAGGGCGTGAAGGAGTGGAACAGTTTACCAGGGGTAGTGTTTGATCCTTTTCCAAAATCTGTACAGATATTCAAGAAGAGAATAAACAACAACAGAGATAATAAATTAAATGTTAGAGGGCATTCGACCAGTACAGGATATTGTAAATAATAAATGTGTGTGATTAAATTAATTCCATCCCCTGGTCTAAGGAGTTTGGACAGCCCAAGTAGGGGACTGCCTGTAGGGGTGAAGTACAGTGGGGACTTCGAGGGCCCTGGGACCGCTACGGTAGCTGTGAAGGCCCTTCAGGAACTCTGAAAAGTGGTGGCAAAAGGGGCTCTGGTTAAGACGCAGCAGGTCGTTATGCTACTTAGGTTCCAAAATGGGTAAAATATAAATATGTAAATAAATTCAATGTTAATTTTAATCTTATACCAGTTGTATAGTATTATTAGAAGTAATTTCACATACCGTACTGTATATGAGTTGACTATGTTTGTAAGATATTATAAGTAGAATTTTGTAAACAATATAAATTTATTAAGGATGATGTGTGTGTTTAATAGAAAAAAATATTAGCGTAAATTGTATAATATTGTATTCTAGGAAAATTTTCTTCGTCTCCTGTTAATTTAAAATTTAGTGCTTGACAATAATGTATTTTAGTGTACCATTTGCCACCGAGGTAGACACCTCATTTGCAAATAAAGAGATTTTGATTTGATTTGAGTAAGACGTAAAGCATACATCAAATCACCACTAATTTTGTTTCACCGGTAATGCCAATACCTTCCAGCGCCCTGGGTAGGGTCCCGCCGCTTCCCATCTCCGTTCCTTTAGTTGTCATTTTGCCTAAACTGATAATTACATTATGCTGTTTTCTGCATTAATCATGCGTATGTGTTCAAAGGTTATTTATCTGGTTTAAAAGGTTATTATTATTCTCCTCAATGCCGTGAATTATTATTATTATGTTTTTATTTCTATGTTTTGTAATAACAAAAGGGTTACAGTACCAGACAACCAGTGGTGACTGCGATGTTAGGTGTGTTGCAGCACTGTGAGCAGACCAATGACTCATGGGTGCATATCTGTTGTCTAGAGTTTGGTACAGAGAGGAAGTATGCACTTGTTTTTGGATGCCTTATAGTGATTTGTGTGTTGGAAATGGCTCAACAAACACATATTGATGATGTAATAAGGGACATGATAATAGAGCAACTAGAGACTGCCCTATCAGAGCAGTGCATACCATGGAAGCTCCATGTGCCACTATGTGACAATGATGGCAAGAAATTTCACCAGACAGGAAACATATCCTGATGCTACAGCAATGGATGTCCACTGTCTAGAACACCAAATGACAGGCATCTCATGAGAAGTGCCCAAAGATACAGATGGATTATTGTAGGGACCTAGCCGCTGTTAATGAAACAGTCATTTCCTGACAGACTGTGTAGAGACGACTCAGTAGGCACAATTTATTCTCCCGGAGGACTGAAATTTGCATTCCACTGACCAATGCCCTCAGAGAAGTCCATAACGCCTGGTGTAGAGATTTTTATTTTATTTTTCAATTTGCTTCATGTCGCACCGACATAGATAGTAGCTCTTATGGTAATGATGGGGTAGGAAAGGAATAGAAGCAAGAAGGAAGCAGCCATGGTCAATTACAGTATAGTGGTGTATAAATGGGAAACCATGGAAAACCATCTTCAGACCTGCCAACAGTGGGGTTCGAACTCATCTATCTTCTGAAAGCAAAATCACAGCTCCGTGACCCTAACTGCAGGGTAGACTTGCTCGGTGATGTAGAGAACACAGTACATGGACAATAGAACAGTGGTCTCGGGTTCTCTTCACTGGCAAGTTCAGGTGTAGTCCCAACAGTGATTCTTACCGTGTAAGCACCTGGCGTGAACCAGGAACCAGATAGCAACCCACTGACATCTTTGAAAGGGACTTGTACACCAACGGTGGTAGGGTGTGGGGCGGCATTATTGTGGATTCATATACACCCCCTGCATGTCCTCGACAGAGGAAACAGGTCAGGTGTAGTCCCAACAGTGATTCTCATCGTGTAATCACCTGGTGTGAACCAGGAATCAGATACCAACCCACTAACATCATCGAAAGGGACCGGTACATTCTACAAGACTACAGTAGTTCCAACTTTTTAGGGGTGCAGTGGGTCCCTACATTTCTACTGTTGAATGACAATGCATTAGGGTTGGGCAGACCAGAACAGTCAGTTGTTCTAAAATATTATGAGCTTGAGGTGGAGTGTTTCGGTACACACTGAGCTGGCACGCGAAACTGTAACTGCACGGTACAGAGAACTACATGAGGCAACATGACATGCTCCGCATGAGCGGGAATGTGCCTGTACCGGACATGCTGTGTGTAGTTATGGCCAGCACAAAGCTGCATGGAACGTGAAGGAACAGTCCGAACACAAATTCACACCCAATAATCACGCTTAAAGGCTGCTTTTAGTTCAGAAGTTATGAATTTCATTATGGTCTGTATTGACAATTGATCACAATCAAAGGATAGAGAAGGGTCCACATATTCAATACCATTTTTAGGTTAAGATTTTCAATATGAAATACAGGTGTTTAAAAGTAAATAATACGAAGATATTTTCACCAGTAGAATGTATCAGTCTGTATTGTGAGTAATTAGAGCCAGGATAAAACTTCACAGCAGTTGTAACTCTGAAATACGCACCCAAAAAAGTTGTCTAAATGTTGTTTTTAGGATAAGAATGTTTTCATTCATTCTGAAATACAGCTGTCACAATTACACTGGCAGTACAAGTGTTTACAAAAGTTACAATGTTATTTTCACCAATTAAAAATATACTCACAAAATTGAAGAAACATTTGTCAGTACTCTATTTACGTACACAATATATTTATTTATTTTCATGTCTTCATTTGTGATGTTAAAACTCACGGCCCTCTCTTACACTTAACCACATATCTAATAAACTTCATAAAAAGAATAATGAAATAATATAACAAAATCTAAATCCTAACCTCATTCATTCTTCCATTCATACAAGAACACAAAACTAAAAATTAAGTGAAACTACCGACAAATGTTAATCTAGTACAATTTATGAATTTAATATGTTTCTATATTAAATAGTTTTCACTTGTAAAGTGATGTGTATTGATTGGATGGACCATAAACCTAACATTGTTTCTTAATTTTAAATGTTAATCTTCCAATACTACACTTTAACTGGTGCTCAAAACAGTTCATGACATGTTTGCATTCAGGAACTTGATTTTAGAAACTTTTTAGCTTTTTAGACGTGTATGGTTTTCTGTGATGGTCTGTCCCTGCTTTTAGGACACTCGTTTATAGGGAAGTGGTGTCGCCATAATGGAAAGTTCTCTTCTTCATCAAGTCAAAAAAAGGCTGGCAAGGTATCTTTGTTGTCATTCTACCATTGAAGAGGACTCTCTAGCCTATACAGAAAAGGCATATTTAAATACTTGTCCACCTGTATGTTGCTGCTTTTGGCTTAACAGTTGGCGCTTGAACAAGTTCTTCAACGGCTGCATCGAAGTTCTTCCATAATATGCTCTAAGATGATATTGTAGACCCATATGCCGATTCTCATTTATTGAGGGCTCTTGTGTTCCACCTGATGTGTTAACAGCTGTCTGTTGGTGTGCAGTGCCAATAATGGTAGCTGCATCATTAATAAGATTTTCCTTTATTTCTTTAAGTTTACTTTCACCCTTCATAAAACCATAAGTCTTAAACCTTGGGTCTAAAAGTGTTGCTTCCAGCAATACATTTATATTATGGTACTTGTTCCAAATATGATTTGTCAGTTCTTCACGTATCTTGTCGAGGAGTCGAGAAATGGCTGGACTATCATATTCTGTCTCTCGCAGCTGTTGGTAATGAGTTCGAAGTTTCATACTCAATCAATCCAATCTTTGAAAGGATAACATGCTTTTCGCTGCTGACTTCCCTCGTCATTTCATTGAAGCATCATAGAATTTCAACTGATTTCTGGATTATGTACCAGTCTTCATTGTATAAAACTTTCACAGAATTGTTCATTATTGCAGGAGTACTTTGTAGTGATTCCTTGGTCTGAACGACTCTATTCAACATCTCGAACATCGAGTTCGACCATGTTGGACAGTCCGGTTTTAGAGTCAGAACATAATAGCCCATCTGTTTTTGAGTACTGTATAGTTTCTCCAAGGTCTGTGGGCTCCTTTTAAAGAATTCAACAATATGTTTTACCTTCTCTCTCGTTAGTTTTATTTCTTCCAGACTTGATTATGCTACAAGACTGAAACTATGCGCCTAACACGGAACATGCCACCAGCTGCACTTCTGAACCACACTAACCATATTTGAAGTATTACCTGTTGTGCAGACCCTGATTTTGTCCTGAAGATCCCATTCTATTATTTTAAGTTCTTCAGCAATGTTGTCTGCTGTGCGTCTTCCTACAAACTTCGAGCAGGACACAGAAGCTTTGAAGAGAGTGTGCCATCCCTTTTACGTATGAAATGAGCGGTATATGCTACATAGTTTTCATTTTTCAATGAAGTCCACCCATCTATCGTGAGGGCTACATATGCAGCATTTTCTGACATGCTAGCCTTGACATCTTGCAACGTTGTGTCAGAGTTTATTGAAGAGACTATTCAAAAGTGTTTTATGAATTGGAAGACTATAATTAGAGTTCAAAATCGATAAAAAAAGTAAGAAACATCTCAGCCTCAACTACACTGAATGGTACAAAAACCAAAACACTTCAATTTCTTTCAAAAGTGAAATTTATTTTAAATTTATGACACTAATCCACTATTTTATGATAGAATATTGTGGTACGGTCCCATCTAAGGGTGACGTGCACCATCTTGGAGTAAATTACTACGGAAGTAGCGTTTACTAAAGAAGTCCATACTACAGAAGTAAATTACTGCGGGAGTTATTTACTCCGGAAGTAACGTCGGAGAATTGAAGTACAATTTACTCTTTTAGTTACTACTATAGAAGTAGCGTTCATTACTCGTGTAGTAGTGTTGTGTTCATGCGTCTTCTTTACAGAAATCTAAATGGATAAGGTTATGTGCGATACGAAACAGGGAGAAAAATGTAAGCGAAAGAGATAAATGCTTGTTAGTAAGAGATAATGATGATCTATGCAAAGGATATAAAGTGTAAGAAACACAACATAACAGATGCTGGATAAGAAAAGAAATTCATGGAAAGCCATGACAGAAGAATTCAATGCTTCGAGTGAAGGAAAACGCAGTGAAGAGCAAGTTAAGGTTCTGTGGAAGGACTTAAAAGCGAAGGCTGAAGAAAAGCAGAAAGTCATGGACACGCGGGAAAAATTAAAACTGATGGTGGTTTCTTCATACTGATCGCCTACATCCACAGCAAAATTTTCCACTTTTCATACCAGGCAAATGCTGGGTCTATACCTTAAGGCCACGGCCGCTTCCCACTCCTAAGCCTTTCCTACCCTATCGTCGCCATAGACCTATCTGTGTCGGTGCGGCGTTAAGCAAATTTTAAAAAGAAGGTAAATACCGCTTCTGATTTCTGAAAAGTTCACCGTTGTCACCGGCAGGGCAAAAAATGGGAATATGCCTGCAGTTGCAGCCAATTGCACCCACGACGTGTGAAATGAAATGGCGTATGGTTTTTAGTGCCGGGAGTGTCCGAGGACGTTCGGCTCGCCAGATGCAGGTCTTTTGATTTGACACTCGCAGGCGACCTGTGTGTCATGAAGAGGATGAAATGATGATGAAGGCGATACATACACCCAGCCCCTGAACCAGCGAAATTAACTATTGATGGTTAAAATTCCCGACCCTGCCGGGAATCGAACCTGGTACCCCTGTGATCAAAGGCGAGCACGCTAATGATTTAGCCATGGAGCCGGACCCACGATGTGTGGAAACCTGCCAACACGATGAATGTCTTTATTTTCCAAACAATCATCATAATTTGCAGGCGTACCTCCCTCTTAGCCTCACTAGTGCTTTCACCACGCGATGAAAGATACAGCCAGCAGTCGTGCAGTAAACGTTAATTAGATCACCAGCAATTGTACTGAAATGTTCCGGTACGAAACACTCGTAGGGCACACAACAACTGTAATTTGAGAGATACAACAAAATTAAGACAGGAAGTCAGCTGTAAGTGATCTCCAAGTAGATTTAGAAGGAAAGTAAAGGATTCCTTCCCAAGACCAAAAACGTTCCTGAAACTCTCATTGTGCACATTATACGGCTCTCGCCTTTCACGCACTGTACGCACTCTTACATTTCCCGTCGTTTTCTGTGTCGAGATCGTCAATATAATCTAAGTAATACATAAACATGTTTGAAACGTCTTCCTCTCATATACGGCACAATATTATCATTAGTCAACTAGTCTAAACCCTGCTTACTCCATGCACGACGTGCGAGTATATTCTAACCTATATTCGTGCGTTATTTACTTCTTTAGTAATATACTACAAGATGGTGCTCTTCAACATATTACTCTTTAGTAATTTAGTCCAGGAGTATCTGAAAGGACTAAAATAATCCAGAAGTAATTTACTCTCGTATGGAAGTCGCCGAATGCTGACTTCAAGAGTACTTTACTACGGAAGTAGAACTTACTCTTGGTTGGTGCACGCCACCCTAAGCGTCTAACAATGAAAAGACGATTATAAACAAATTAAGTCAGAGATGCACATTTCAAGGAAATATTGAGTAAGCTCATGAAAGTAATGCACTTCTGTTTTGATGTTATACACTTCACAGACCTCAGAGATGATCTCGGGGCCCTCTGTTTGCATCTTCAAAAGTGTGTATTGCCACCTTTTGAACCTTTTCAACCTTTCAGGCATGCTCCTGATTAATGCAGTGATGTCCTGTTGAGGAATCATCTCCCATTCTTTCAGGAAGGCATTCAGTAGGTCCTGTAGGGTCTCTGGATAATGCTGATGGGCTCTTCTCCCCAGCTGGTCCCAAACGTGCTCAATAGGATTCAAATCAGAGCTTCAAGAAGGCCAAGCCATAGCACGATTCCCTGTTTCATCTAAGAACTCTTGCAAAAATTCTCGCAACATGTGAGAGTGCATTGTCGTGCATTAGTGTAAAATCACCACCAACAAATAAAGCGAAAGGCACAACATGCTCTAGAAGGATTTCCTCTAGATACCGATGTGTGGTAAGGCTACCTTCTCCACGAAGACCAAATCCGTCCTTGCAGCTGTATTGATTTCTGCCCACATCACAGAACCACACTGAAAAGACGTCCTAAATGAGAATGTGCAAGGGGAATACCTTTCCCCTGGCCTTCTCCAGACTCTCTCTCTTCCGTAAGGTGATCGGAGGCTAAATCGCGACTCATCGGTGAACAACATTTGATCCCTTTGTTGTACTGTCCAGCCTTCTGAAACGTAGTCAAGCTGTGCGATGCTCTCTGGTGAGTTTCGGGCCTGTAGCAGGTCTTTTGGACTTAAGATTAGCTTCTTCCAGTCTTCTTCTACTGGTTCTCTCATTAACGTTGACCCCTCAAACTTGGTGGAGTCGAATTCGTGCTTCAATTGCAGTGGTGTGACAGTTGCTGGAAACTTGAAGTTGTAAAAACCGGTCATCTCTCTCCGATGTTGCTCTTCTCATGTCTGATCCTGGCCTCCTTGCGAAGCCTCCGGTTTCCCTGTACTTTTGTACGGTTCTGGAAATCATGGAAGGTGTAGTCCTCAACAATTCTGCAACGTAATGCATGCTGCGACCATCTTCTAACAAAGTAACAGCTTTCACAGCTTGCTCAGGGCTTAATGGCATGTTTACTACAGAAAGATGATCAAGACAATCACAGAAAGATCCTACAAACATGTGTGATTAAAAGGGGAACAATTAAAGGTACAACAATAAGCGCTACAAGAGCGGGAAAACATTACTGGCTCACATCCAGCAGTGTTTCCCAGGTTGCTCGGGAAAAAACAATTGAGGTTAGTGCAATAAACAATCAACACTTCATCGTTTGCTCGCAAAGCAACGCCAATACCATACCCCCATCTTAAAAAATGGGTTGAAGTGCTTCACTTTGATTAAATAGACAATTACACAATAATTTCACATCATTTTTGGATGTTGCATTTTTCGTGCCGCTCAGTGTAAATCGAAAGGTAAAAAATCTTTTACAATCCATTTCAACAACTGCTCATCAAGTTTCTCTTTCTTAGTTGTTGACATAGGCCTGGATGAATAGGCTTGTATTCTATTCTGTTTCAATCTTTGTACCTTCCCTTTGCTTAATGTGCTTAACTCGAGTGTATGATCGGATGTAGTAGTAGTAGTAGTAGTAGTAGTAGACGAAACAGCTTCCATTAGTGACACAGGAAGATAGGTTAGTCCTGTTATTACTTGAATAGATGTGGCAGGCACAGGACTTAAAGCTTCAGTTGTTGCCTTTTCATCTTCCGAGTCCTGATGCGCCGATACGATCCTACTTTGACAAATGTCTGTTGTGGGATGTTTAATTTTGAAATGTCTCGTCATTGTCTTGGCTGAAGATCACTTTGCAGACAAAATGGAAGAACATAAATTGCATTTCACTTTGTCCAGTTTCATTCTAGTAAAAAAGTCCCAAACAGGACTCCAGTGCAACATTATGCAAAGTTTACAGTCTTTTGTATGGTATATATTACTAGGCTTCAATGAAAAATCTCTTACAGAACAGTTGAAAACAAAACAGAACACATTAAGTTATTTGCATGTACCGAAGGCCAGTGGCCAGTGCAGCTCAACTCACAGAACAAAGAGGATATGACAGAACACTCCAGCACGTAGCGGCACACTGGCGGTATCAACAATCAGCTAGTAGGCAAAGGGCAGTGTATATTGGGACTTCTGAAGGGATAGCGAGTTATTGTCTTGGCCTCGCTTCAGAATGTTTCGAAACAATCGACACTCATGTTCCGGAATGGGAACATACCTGTGCACTGGCACAGTGTGCCGAAACAGGGACTTAGTGACCAATCCTACAACACATGGCCACATCAAGCTGTTATTGTGGAGGAGTATCGTGAAACAGAATATATCAGGCAAGTGGAGTGGCCTGCCTATTCTCCAATCAAGCACTCCTGGGATACTCTCGGTCGACATGTCGAACACATCTCCCACTTCTTAGCACACTTCAGGAACTCTGGTGTAAGAATGGAAGGTCATACCCCGACAGCTGCTCGACAACCTGATACAGAGTATGCCAAAACATTTTAATGCTGCGTCAATGTATACCATATATGTAGAAACCTGTATACATGGTAAAAAAAAAAAAAAACAGTGGGGCAGCAATGTACAACGTCCCAGGCATTGTATCACATGGCTGCTTTTGTTTCTTTCCATAATCAATGGGATATATGGATGTGGTTCTTGTGTATATAACATGTGTCTAAGCTATGAGCACTAGATTGATTGCAGTGCTATGGCATGCAGCACCGAAAGCTCCAATTATCCTTAATTTACAAGCACAAATGTATTAAGCTACACCTCCAAGCAGTATTCAGCTGTGCTTGATTAAAGCTAGAGCAGTTGCTCTTAGCATATTTACGTTGCCTCTCCAGGAAGCTCCAAACAGACATTGCAGGAGGAGGATGATGATGATGTTTGTTGTTTAAAGGGGCCTAACGTCTAGGTCATCGGCCTCTAATGGTACGAAATGAGACGAAATGGAATGACAAATTAAAAGTCCAAAATCCTCCAATGACCAGAATTCAAAACATGAGGATGAAGAATGAATGGATATGAATTTAAAACAATCAGTGGATCCGACCCGCAATGCTTCACATTCACAGGGACTGACGTGAAACAATAGTATTACCGACCAAGGGACTGCATATATAACATAATACTGAATCAGTGATGCTTTTAGTCTAAAGGGGTCCAAAATCCAAGTCATCGGCCCCACATAATGATCCTTATTGCTAGGAAAGTAGAACCATGGTATTTTTCATGTTGCGGTACTAATCAAAAGTAGCGTAGACTCATGGCATTCCACACAGTACGGTACTGCTCACAGATAATGAAATTTGCACATGGAATACAGACCTATGGTATTTCACACATTGCGGCGCCATTTACAGGCAATGCAAACCTATGGTGTTCATCACACACGTGTACAAACCACATGGACTCGTACTATCCCGTGGTGTTCCTCATATAGTGGGTACTAATCATAGGCAAGCTAGAACCATGGTGTCGCTCCTAAAGTGGTACTAATCACAGGTACGGTACTGTAGAAGCCAGCAATGCACTCAGATGCTACTAATCACAAACCTATTTGGTACCTAACACAGTGGTACTGCGCGGAAGTAAAAGCGACCCATGGTGTTCCCCACATGGAGGTACTAACTACAAGTAGTTTCATGGTTCTAATACAATCACCCCTTGGTCGCTCCTTTTAGTTGCCTCTTATGACAGGCAGGAGATACCGTGGGTGTATTCTTCTGCGTCCCCCACCCACAGGGGTTGTGTGTTTGGTCCACGAGAGGTATTTTATTTCCGTCAAGTCCACCGGCAAGCCAGTTAGGACCCAACTATCCACCACCTAGGACGCGCCAAGTGGAAGTATCACCTCTCCCCCTGCTATGCCAGCGTAGTAGGTTCGTGGGTTAAGGTTCTGTATAGGAGTGATCAAGAGTAATCCCTAGATATTTTGGAGTGTCACTGTACTGTCTTGACCTACAACAGTGGGATCTGGACCATGACACACAGCCACACCGAAGCAATCCAGACAACCAAAATGAAGATGTCGAGGTGGATGTGCAGCATTACAAGGAGCTACAGAATACGCAGTGAGTATGTGCGAGACAGCCTTGGTGTATGTGACATCGCCGACAAGCTGCAAGAGAACAGACTGCAGTGGTTTGAGGAGATAGATCCAGAATGAGGTGGATAATGTTGCCGAAGACATGCATCAGTTCTCCAAGGATGATGGCATTAACAGAGTGAAGTGGAGGAGAATAAGGAAAGCTGACCTCATCCCCATGTGAGATCAAAGTTAGACACAGTTTGTAATGTAATAAAGCCATTTTGTGACTAATCCTCAGTCGGGTATATTGATAACCAAAAATGAATAATGTGAGCCAGTTTCAGACCATTTTTTTTTTTCAACTGCAAAAGCTACATTTTTCCAAATGTGAAGTGCAGCAGTTACAATCAGACAGTATACTTTATTAAAATATGTCAGTTGAAGACATCTGGACATAACCTGAAAAGACAGATTCAGTGCTGTCTACAAATGCCAAACTGGTGCAATATGCTCATTGCCATGAAGCCAATGTAAGGACTAATTGGAATTTTACTCTCAATACTACTTGATGAATATTACTCCTCTACTGTGTTTTTTAGAAACAGAATGAATACGCCAGTATTACAAGAAATACTTAAATCTATTGAAATATTATAGCCTGCTTGTAACTGCTCAGTGTAAAGGAAGTTATTAGCCACTTGGAAGTTCTAAACAGCAGCCTCTGAATCAAAATATTTTATAGATGACAGTGCTAACTTTGGCAGGCTTCAGATCATTGGTAGTTTATTTCCAAATAAGGAACCATTATAACATCCAAGCACTCGGCAACTTTGAAAATAAGGAATATTTAAGATATTTGTGACTCATTACTGGTTCTAGTTTAAGTAAGGAACCTGCCATCTGGACAAACAAATCTAAATCAACTAGCTCAGTAACACACCTAGTAACATTTTTATCTTTATACACAGGTGTAGACCTCACCTGGTGTCCAGGCATGGTTTGACACTGTAGTTAGCCACTTCTAGTCCCAATGGTCGAAAAAACTTTCACCATCAGACAGTTTGCTGGCAGGGTATGGGAGGTGGTGGTAAACAATCACTAGATTGCATACCAAAAGCCTGTATTAAATTCCAAACCTCTCCACAGTGCTCATACAGAGCGAGGGCACATGATGCTGTTGATGGTGATTCATCCATCAGACGGAGATATAAAGCCTTGAGCAGATCCCTTGGTGCTATTCGACAAGAGTAGGCTATGTTCCAGCACTGGGTTTCACCCTCTCTCTTCTTACTATCATACAACACATAATTCATGCCATCTCAATAGCAACTCTGATGAGGTTGAGGTCATCAGGTTGTAAAAACTCGCTATGATAATTCATGACAAAGATGTTGATTCCCATAGGGAATCTGAAATATTTGTTCTGAATGAGTAAATTTATAATACCAATATAAATGGTCCTTTATTGGACATTATAAATTTTCCAGCTAACTCATTCCTGGTTGCCAGCGTTTCGCCCACGTGTGCTAGGCTGGGCTCATCAGTTGGTACCTAGCACACCTACCAAGACGCTGGCTAGTGCATACCGTGGAGGCCACTGCGTAGGCTAATTGTAGCCACCGGCAGTGCCAATGCACTATGATAGACTTTGTCCCACTATCAAAAATTGATGCCTGCTTGGCCATCAGATGACAAAGATGTTGATTCCCATAGGGAATCTGAAATATTTGTTCCGAATGAGTAAATTTATAATACCAATATAAATGGTCCTTTATTGGACATTATAAATTTTCCAGCTAACTCATTCCTGGTTGCCAGCGTTTCGCTCACGTGTGCTAGGCTGGGCTCATCAGTTGGTACCTAGCACACCTACCAAGACGCTGGCTAGTGCATACCGTGGAGGCCACTGCGTAGGCTAATTGTAGCCACCGGCAGTGCCAATGCACTATGATAGACTTTGTCCCACTATCAAAAATTGATGCCTGCTTGGCCATTAGATGACAAAGATGTTGATTCCCATAGGGAATCTGAAATATTTGTTCTGAATGAGTAAATTTATAATGTCCAATAATGGACCATTTATATAGGTATTATAAATTTACTCATTCAGAACAAAAAACAGCCTCAGCATATTCCTGGTGTGAAAATTGGAAACCAGGCTGCTGTTTAATAGCTGGAATAGGTTGGTGAACTGGATTCAAGACGTAGATGAATCTAAAAGATAACTTGTGATTTGGAAAGTGAACAGTGTTAAAATCTGTGAGTGGCTAAAAAAAGGTTGTCGTGAACGGGGTTTGTGACGCACCTCTTGCGTATAACAGAGTGAACGAACAGACTCAAACGAGATTCGAATCCACCACTCCCAGGGTATAAAGCCTGTGATATGAGAAGTAACAAGTATTTGAACACATGTAAATATGAGGGGAAATTACAGGAGAGTATGTATAATTCATAAATAATAATAATAATAATAATAATAATAATAATAATAATAATAATACACTGACTGACAGAGCAAATGCAACACCAAGAAGGAGTGGTTCGAAAGGGATGAAAGTTGGGGAAAAACAGAGACGGCACAGACGAATAATTGATGTTTATTTCAAACCGATATGCAGGTTACACAATGCGCACGACATCGGCTTAGTAGGATGTAAGACCACCGCGAGCGGCGAAGCACGCAGAAACACGTCGAGGTACAGAGTCAATAAGAGTGCGGATGGTGTCCTGAGGGATGGTTCTCCATTCTCTGTCAACCATTTGCCACAGTTGGTCGTTGGAGTTTGAAATCCTTGGGAATAGTGTGAGGTGTCCGCTAGTGTTAGCTGCGTGAAGTTTTTCACCCAATTGTGCCATAATCTGCTTCATTCATCTACGGATTGCCTGAACTCCCCATTATTCAAGATCACAGTTACTCCTTAATGAGTTCATCATTGATGTTCTACATTGTATACATTTTTAATTTTTATGCTAGCGCGTGAATGTGGACTAGTTCAACTTGTATTTCCTTCTGGCATTGTGATTCTTTCTCCTACAGAATTTGCAATTACCGATGATTACGTCATATCATCCTTGGTTACGTCGTCATGCGCCTTTTGACTGGTTCTATTTGACTCGCACTGTTCAATTAACTAATTCAACTTTTGTTTTCGCACATTGTAAGAACTCCAGCGTCAATAATTAATCCACGCTTCATACATTGACGTATATTTTAATTGTCTTCAATACCTATTTTTGTTTTTTAACTTTAACAACCCCATAATTGTTTTTAATTCCACAGACTGCCATCGTTCAATGTATTTCACCACAAATTCTCGCTGTTGATCTGTACATACTGTTACTAATTAAGTCTAATGTTATCATATTACTTTTTATTACAACATTGTTATTCTTTTAACAATTTTAATCACTTAAGTTCAGGGCCCTGACCTTAGTCTTTGTACTAACGGCTGATGATGTTCGCAATGCCGAACGAAACAGGTTCCATTATTTAAGCGATTTTTTAAGACACCTCATGATTATTTTATAATTCAATGAGTGCATTATATTGTATTGAGTAGGTGGTTGTTAATAAAAGAATTTTATAATTTTAATATATTATCCTCAATACGGTTCCATTATGAGTTTAATTACATGTAGCCGAGTTCTATCACGACAAAATTTCGGAATTAGACAAGGAAAAGCTTTCAACACTTAAACTTGTGAAAGAACAGATTGTCGTAAAGTCTACACTACAGTCAATAAATAATACTTTGTATGATGTAACGGCAAATGAATTAAAATTAAATACAAATTTAAAGCAAATAAACAGATTTTTTGGAAATGAAACGAGTCAGTTGAGACGCAAGTTCACTCAGATAATGAGATTCCCATTAACCGACATTTAATAGAAATACAGAATCTCATCTTGCAAATGTGTGTATGATCAGAATAAGGCGATATCATCCGGATAATGTATGCACAGTTAGGAATAATTCATATGCAAACTAAGCCCCTGTGAGATTTTGAAAGCTTATAGGAAATCACAAGGTCAGTTTCCACAAGGGATGACCCTCCCATTAGAGTTGGATATGGCTTGAGATTATTTAATTTACAAGATTGCAACTGTAAATGCATTCATAAACAAGAACATGCTAGTGTACATAGTGGTGATGGATGCCTCTGAGCGACAAGAGAAACTTTCACCACGCTAACCAAAGAGAGTAATAATACTATAAATAATATGTTCATATCAGGGTAGAAAAGGACTTCATTACTATTGACTCAGAACAGCAATTGTATGCATATCTTTTTTTTTCTTTTTTTTTTTTTTTTGCTATGGGGTTTACGTCGCACCGACACAGATAGGTCTTATGCCGACGATGGGATAGGAAAGGCCTAGGAGTTGGAAGGAAGCGGCCGTGGCCTTAATTAAGGTACAGCCCCAGCATTTGCCTGGTGTGGAAATGGGAAACCACGGAAAACCATTTTCAGGGCTGCCGATAGTGGGATTTGAACCTACTATCTCCCGGAAGCAAGCTCACAGCCGCACGCCTCTATGCGCACGGCCAACTCGCCCAGTGTATGCATATCTAACTAAAGAACAAATGAGAGATTGTAAACAGGTAGATGAAATTCACAGAGTGTAAATCTAGATGTGTGTTAAAACTGGTGCACGGAGAAAAAGACTGTGTTTTAACTTTGCAGAAAAGGACAACAACAATATCAAGAGTGTAACGAAAACATAATTAAAGTTAATCAGCTTGTATGGTTACCTTTAAGTGACAAATATCTGTATTTGATTCCAGAACTTACAAAGGTAGGCCTAACCGTAGTTTGTGCAGAAACATACAATGTAAATTTGGTAAATTTAGGGATAATTAAAATGTATCAACCTTGCACCATTTACGGACCAAATATTAAAATATGGTCCACAGGTAGTGTTAACACAACTTATAGGAAGGATGTAATTCCGATGTTTTATTGGAATATGAATGTTATGAACATCTTACCAATAATATAAAATTGCAGGACTTACCTGATTTGAAAGACGTGCCACTGCACAGTCTACTCACACACATTGATGTTAAACATGCAGGTGTCAAGATAGAGGACGTGGAAAATTTAGTGTTAGAAAAGGAATTATATATAAAACAGTTATATACTGATGTAAATGTGTATAAAATCATAGTATGGACGATAGTGGCTCTAGTAATTTTGTTGACATGTTGTAAATGCTGTCCAT
Organism: Anabrus simplex; assembly: GCF_040414725.1. Taxonomy (NCBI): domain Eukaryota; kingdom Metazoa; phylum Arthropoda; class Insecta; order Orthoptera; family Tettigoniidae; genus Anabrus; species Anabrus simplex. Next base: position 330,857,499 of record NC_090267.1, on the reverse strand, counting down.
GTTTTTTGGAAATACTTAAGAAAAAGCATTGGGATCATGCTACTGGTTGTTGCACGAAAATTTTCTTTAAGAAGAAAATAATTAACGAAAATAGGGTTAAAGAAAAGTCATCAGATGATGACCTAGTGGTCCATTTTGAAAGACCAAGATTATCAGCCCGTCGCCCTAGTATATGAGAATCAAAAGAAGCCAGTGTAGTTGAGACTGAAACACCCTTGCAGCCCAAGATATAAGGAAAAGGGAAGTTTAAAATAATGACATACAGGGAAGAAAATCCACATCCAAGAAATGCATGAGAAAACAGGATTGTTTGACGAAGTGTTTGTGTCAAGAGGATGCAAAGCACTTCTTCCCAGGCGGGGGAGATGTCGTGAACAGGGTTCATGACGCATCTCTCGCGTATAACAGAATGAGGGAACGGACTCGAACCGGATTTGAATCCGCAACCTCCAGGGTATAAAGCCTGTGATATGAGGAGTAACAGGTATATGAACACAAGTAAATATGAAGACAAAATTACAGGAGAGTCTGTATAATTAATAAATAATAATAATAATAATAATAATAATAATAATAATAATAATAATAATAATAATAATGGGACCCACGTGGAGATTTACCAGTTACCTCCATCGGGCGCGTCCCATTGGAATTGGGGAAGCTCGCTGGCTCTGCCGCCAGCAGAGTCAGAGGGTAGTAGGGAAATAAAATATCACCATGAAAAAAGAACTGGTCCCTTGTCAGGGTTATGGCGAAGACTGGTAAATGACCAAAAGCCAGAAAACATCTTGAGGCAACCTCTAGGGCTAACAACCCTAGTTGTAAAAGGATGGATACCCGTCCAGAGCAAAGTCAAGTCAAAAAGCATGATGGCACAATATTTCAAGAAACATACCCCAGGGGGTAAATCTTCGGATAAATCCCTCGTCGTGAACGCCACGACGCACGAGTCTCGTTCGGATTCTGGGGGTGACTCGACATCATGCAAGAGACGAATTGGAGCGTCTCGGTGTACCCCGAAGAGTAAAAACTCAGGCCAAAATCTAAAACCTTTCTAGCAACTTTCAACATAAATTCACTTACACAAACTGGCAAGCTGAAAACCCTCACCAAAGCTCTTCACGAAAATCAGATATCCATAATGGTCCTACAGGAAACAAGGTACCCAGATGAAGATATTTTTGAATCCGAAGGCTACCGATTTTTCAAGAGCAAAGCGCAAAAGGAATCCTCAATGGAGCTGTGATGCTTGGAAACGCGTTTGCTGTTAGAACACAGATCCTTAAATCAGTTGCAAATTTCGAACCTGTGAATGACAGATTGTCTATACTCACAATTAAACGCGTGAACAAAACCTACGCCCTAGTTAACGTACATGCTCCTACGAACGATAAGAACAAGTCTGATCCAGACGAAGTTGATAATATCTGGGACCTACTGGATGAAAAATTAAACGAAATCCCCAAACACCATGTCAAGCTTCTTTGGGTGACTTCAATGCCCAACTAGGTCGTGAACAGAAGTACAAGAAAGTTATAGGAAATTACCCTGATCACTAAAGAACTAACCCCAATGGCAAAAGACTGGCGTCCATTTGCGAAAATCACAACCTGCAGGTCATGTCGACCCACTTTTGCCATTTACCCAGAAAGCAAATGACTTGGTGTTCTCCCGTCCAAACTCTCGGAGAGTTCCAAATTGATCATGTTGCAATCTCCAGGAGAAACAGCCCTGAGATTATGAATGTCAAGGTGAAGAAAGGCATCAATGTGGCCTCAGATCACTATATGTCTCTTATCAAATTCAAACCAATTCCCTCAAACACAAGGAAGACAACCAAACAGATCACACGCTCTGACAATTATAAACTTTGGCAAAGGGTCGAGGAGTTCCAGGAGAAGGCTAGACCAAATGACTGTGACTTTAACAATGACAAAAGTCTCCTTGTTGAGGCCGCCAAAGACGTTGCAGAAATCAAGAGAAGCAAAAAGCATGCATGGTGGAATGGTACCTGCAAATCAGTCCTCCAAGAAAGACTCAATGAATGGAAACAGTACTACTCTACGAAATCAGAAAATGATTGGGAAACCTACAAAACCCAACGTGCCCAAGCGGCTAGGGTGTTCAGAACTGAGAAACGTAAATACGAAAAATCTCTCATTGAAAAGATAGAACAAAACTTTAGGAAGAATGAAAGCAGAGAGTACTACAAGGCCTTCAAACGCAAACTCACTGGCTATAAACCACCATCTCTATGCTTTCAGCGAAAGGACGGCACACTGGCGACGTCAAATGAAGAAAATTGCAGCATTCTGGCAGACTACTTCAAGAATTTACTTAATTGCTCTAAACCGCAAAGCCCCATTGAGACCAAGGAACACCTACTCAGGTACCCAGATTCCAGACCACCCGACAGAGATGAAATCAAGCGCCACATTGTCCGCCTCAAAAATAACAAAGCGCCGAGGGAAGACTCAGCAGTAGCAGAACTATGGAAATATGCCCTAGAGGAATCACTTGATATCTTGCAAAAGCAAATAGAAGAAATTTGGAACAAGGAGACCCTGCCCGAAGATTGGAAAATAGCTTTGATCCATCCATTACACAAAAAAGGGAGCATGAAGAACATCAACAACTACAGAGGAATATCTTTGCTACCCGTGACTTACAAAATTCTATCACTTGCCATCCTGGAGCGTTTGGAAGCACAAGTCGAACATCAAATAGGTGAATACCAAGGAAGGTTCAGAAAAGGTCGCTCAACAGCTGAACAGATCCAAAATCTCAAAATGATCATCAGATATTGTACACTAAGGTCCAAGCAGTATGTGTCTGTCTTTGTGGACTTTAAGAAAGCGTACGACAGCATTGACCGGGAAGTCCTGCTAAACATCTTAAACGAATTTGGAGTTGATTTAAAACTGCTGGCTTTAATTAGAGCCACCCTGACCGATACAAAATCCAAGGTGAAGTTTCACGGATGTCTCTCGCATTCCTTTGACATCAAAACGGGAGTCCGACAAGGTGATGGGCTATCCCCCATACTCTTCAACTGTGTTCTTGAAAAGATCATCAGAACCTGGCGAGTGAGATTACAGGAAACCAACTACAGTCCATTGAGAATAGGAACCAAATCCAAGGTGATCGCAACCGACTGCTTAGCATTTGCCGATGATATTGCTGTTCTCTCTAACGACATAGAAACCGCTAGAGCTAAAGTTGAAATTTTAAACGAAATTGCCGAACAAACTGGTTTGCAGATATCGTTTGAGAAAACGGAAGTAATGACTAACATCAAAGAGGCTCCACAAAAACTCCATACGAAATACGGGGACATCACCCGAGTAGACAAATTCAAATACCTGGGTGAGATCATCATGAAAAATGGACTGGACAAAGAAGCACTTCAGGAGCGAGTACGCAAACTGGAAATAGCCTACCAAACATCCCGCACAACCTACAACAAAAAATGCCTTTCCCAAAACACCAAGATACGTCACTATGAAACAGTTCTGAAGCCAGTAGTTCTATATGCAGCCGAAACCCTGTCTCTAAATGCCAACGAAGGACTCCTTGAAGAACTGGAGAAGAAAGAACGCAAAATTATGAGAGGAATCTTGGGATCAAAGTACAGAAATGGAATCCATCAAAAGAGATCCAACAAGGAAGTCTACAGCAAAATAGAGAAAAGTACCGACACAATCAGAAAAAGACGGGCACGATTTTACGGTCACCTGAAAAGAATGGACGGAAGAAAGAAAGTTAACTAAAGAAATCTTTCACTTTTTTTATTCAAACCCCAAAACCACAATTCCCTGGTTTAGAAATACCAAAGAAGACCTGCAAATGCTACATATTGCAGCTGAAGACACCCTTAACAGAGATCTCTTCCGCAAGAAAATATTGACGAATGGGCTAAACCGAGACGAGCAACCGAAGAGAAGACACGGTGCCCCTTGGACAGAGGAGCATAAGCAGGCTCTCTCAAAAAGAATGAGGGAAATTTGGGCTCTAAAGAAGGCCAAGTTCAGTGTCAAATGCAACAAGACTTTTTTTTTTTTTGCTAGGGGCTTTACGTCGCACCGACACAGATAGGTCGCCATAAGACCTATCTGTGTCGGTGCGACGTAAAGCCCCTAGCAAAAAAAAAAAACCGTGGTCCTTGATGGCACCAGCGAATTATATATATAATAATGAGAATGATAGAATATTTCAAAGAAAAAATCAGAACATTGTATGTTGCATTGAAACTTGTAAGCAAGAGTGGTGACTAAATATTACGAAAGATATTTGTGCCAGCGAACTGCATATTTCTTGTGGATGTCACGTATAACGGACATACGGAAATCTTCCAAATTGTTCTAGAATGTCATCTATAATTGCAACGTGACAGGGAAGTCCCATATTAAGGAACCAATCAAAGAACAGTGATACTGTGACATGTACGAGTGACTAGTTGTGGTGATGCGTTGCTCAGTGAATTGTTCCCTTAAAGAATAGAAGAAAACTTATAAACTGAGATCTCGCAAACAACAAGGCTTTTTGACTCTGGGCTTTTGGACTGTGCTAGCCAAAAGCCCTGTTGGTCCACAAACTGAACTGATAGACGGCCAGGGAGGCCTGTTAAAGGGTGCTGGTAGAGTTTGACAGAGCCGCAAGTGTGTGTTAGCTTGTGTTAGCAAGTCAGAGTAATATTAGGTTCTCAGACTAAGTGTGACCCGTCAGTGGACAGTGACAGAGGTTTTCCACAACAGTGGTCAATTAGGTGTTGGAACCTAATCAATATAAATCAGCAACTATTCCTAATTGGGGAAGTTTCACCTCGCCACTGAAGTAACGGGTTCCTGGGATAGCAGCGCAGAAGAAAGAAGATCGCTGTATGGAGATAGGCTACTTCCTATTGTTAAGTATTCATCAAGTGAACATAGATATATTCTCGTAAAATATAAAGACTTGAAGGACTTACAGGAAGACTTAAAAGTTGAAGAGAGATTTGAAAGTTAAATGGTGTCAGAGTGTATTCTTTCATGTATATATTTGTGTATATTCAAGGGTCTAAGAATATAAGTGAAATTAATCTTTGTCAATCTGAATATACGCTCCCAAGTCCTCAGCCTGCCCTATCCTTAGGATACGACAAGGTACAGTACAACAGAGGTGATCAGAATATCACTGTCAGTGGAATAATCTGTAAAAATTGTGTATGTTGAAAACTGAAGTGCGTTGCTATTATTATTTTTTGTTATGTTATTTACACAATTACTGTACTACAAATGGTAGTAGATATTAGTGCCTTATTTCCCAAGTATTTATTTCAGCTTATTTGTGTTTATATGTTAATGTGTTAGAAGACTTTCCAGACGTTTGCTTATTTTGAAAGGTTATTTATACGATTGTTACTAGTCTGATAAAACAGATCTCCTTGGATTATGTGATGTCAGAATATAGGTCTAGCTAGTTTATTCCAAGCTACTGTGGAGGTTTTATTCAAGCTAGATAACCTTCATGGAGTTCCTGCCCGTTTAATCATTTTCAGAAGGATAGGTAAGGCCTGTAGCAGATGTACCACTACACAGCATCATGTACACTGCCTAGAAGACAAGAGAAAACTTATGGTACTCTATCTAAATTAATGGGATCAATTTCGGTGAACTCCAATGGCCAAATCATGGACATTTCAGATTATTATAATTATTTTATTTATTTCAAAAAAAATGCAAATAGAATCAGTAAATTTACAAATAGCAACCAATGTGGTTAGTTTTATTCAAAATAATGTCGAGGCATGGAGAAAATATTATAATAATATTGCAAATATCACTGAATGTAAATCAGCGATTAAATTTACTTTTCAAGCAGTTTAGCACCTGTGATTGGTATTGAGCAGGCCTACTCCTGAAAATTTAGTCATTTTTATGTACTTACATTTTTGCATTCAATATGAGGATAAAATAACCTCGTATTTAAAAACTTGTAGATCTAAAACAAATTTCTCAGTCATCAATCACTGGTCAAGAAATGCAATTCTAAAAATGGTAAATGGTGGAATTAGAACTCAGCTATTGATAATATTTTATCATCACATTATAAACATACTGCACCAGTTACAACATATCAATTTTTGCATACCCTAAAAAATAAATAAAACAGTAGTTTTTAGTATTTCAGATGATTTTATTCAATGAGATGCATTATTTACTATATAATTTCATTAAAAGTGCCACTGAAGTTTCTACCTTTCCATGAGTAGAACTTTAACTTTTGAATAGTAACCAAACAGTAACAATAATGCACTATCTCTCGTAAGACACATAACAGATTTAATGTGCGTGATTTGATTAGTAAAATTTTAGAACAGCAGCTTAATGGAAGATTAAGAAAATCTAAACTATGGCTCATTCCACGTTAAGAAAACAGTACTGCTCTTATGGACCTACAACGAGTGAACACACCCCCTCTGAGACACCCATAATTCCTCGTGATTAGGAGATATTATACTGTACTTTGTAATGCATTATGAAAGATAGATAAAAAGGATGAGGCATTTTTGCCCGTGAGATATTAAAATAACTATATAACATTTTATTTTTCATAAATACATTCGTAGGGAGGATGTACAATGGCGGGAACTGCCATCGCTTCGTTGCCTCGCTTCATTTGCCTTCTATGTTGCTCTGATACAAGCATCTGTGAACCGCGGGCAGCTCACTTCAGTAGTGAAGTCACGTACAATGTTTCTTTATTGCATGTATGTTTTTAGGCTGTAAATCAGTGCGTACTTGTCTTCTGTTATAATAATCTTCTGTTGAGCTAGACCATAAAGTTGTCTAATGGCAGATATTTTACTTTGGTTGTATATTGCATAATATGTGTGTGACCGAGCTCGATAGCTGCAGTCGCTTAAGTGCGGCCAGTATCCAGTATTCGGGAGATAGTAGGTTCGAACCCCACTGTCGGCAGCCCTGAAAATGGTTTTCCGTGGTTTCCCATTTTCACACCAGGCAAATGCTGGGGCTGTGCCTTAATTAAGGCCACGGCCGCTTCCTTCCCACTCCTAGCCCTTTCCTGTCCCATCGTCGCCGTAAGACCTATCTGTGTCGGTGTCACGTAAAACAACTAGCAAAAAATAATAATAATAATAATAATATGTGTGTGTTGTATTATTTTCGTACTGTTCAGAAATTGTTACTGAAGATTTTGATGCTGCGGTGTGCAGCGATAAGTCATGGTATAACTTGTACTGATACAAAAATTTGTCATGTGTTTTGTTTGTGCTTGGTTTTGTTATTTAGCTGTACTTTCTTAAGCGTATTTTAATTACCGCTGTTTTCTTTAAGACCGTATTTAATTTTTACTATTGTCTTTCGTTAAGCGATACCACAGCGTAGTAGTACCCCACGTTACCTGGTGAATAATAATAATAATAATAATTAGTTTTATGCCCCATTAACTACTTTTACGGATTTGGGAGACGCTGAGGTGCCGGAATTTTGTCCCGCAGGAGTTTTTGCGTGCCAGTAAACCTACCAACACGAGGCTGAAGTATTTCAGCGCCTTTATATAGCACCGGACTGAGCCAGGATCGAACCTGCCAAGTTGGGATCAGAAGACCAGCGCATTAACAGTCTGAGCCACAGCCCGTCTGGGAAAATTTATTATATGCATCTTTCACCCTTCGAGCTCATAAAAATATTACCTGTCTATTTTCTCTGCCGATTTACCATACACTTCAATGCTGAGGTTTTTTATGTGCTGTAGTTTACCTCTCATTCTGTACAAGCCAAAAATAGCTCCTGTGAACTCCCCGTCCCCTTTAGTTCATACAAATTATTTGCAGCTTAGTTTATTCCGCTTGTTATCTTGAAGTTAAATATTGAATTTCACAGATTTATGTGCCGCCGTTTCCCTGTGATTGTGCTGTGCAGAGCTGTTCGATATGGCAACCCTGTTGTCATAAGAGCAATAATGTTTTCTTAACGTGGAATGAACCATAGTGCTGTGTGAAAGAATGCTGAGGAGATTTCCAACAGACAATAACAAGTTTTTAAAAATATTCTACAAAACTGGCACAAAAGACACTACTTTACAACTGCTGATAATGTTGAAAGAGAGATATTGAATTATTACCAAATCATATCCCATGCACTATAAAACCAAATATACATAAATGCTTTTTCAATCACATGTTAGAAACAGTCACACAATATAGAGTATTCCAGTCCCCAGAACCAGTTCCTGACTACAGCAGTTCACAAATTGTTGAAAGCACTTCCAAAGTAATTCATTTCCCATTAAGGCTGTGCAGTCAAAAAATGAAATGTTTTTCTATTATTATTTTTATCCTTAATCTCTAATATAGGTCTTTGTGACGTATTATACGCCTTTTGAAGAAAATAACTTCTGCTAATTTGCTGAGGACTTGGCTTCAAAGTAGCTACTTTGAGGGTTAAAAGTACATACACTACGACAAAACTAGTAATCGGAAGATATTGACATTTCTGTTAGCAATAATTATTTTGAAATTCAAATATTTTGTTAACATTTTCAGATCTGAATAGCATTTTTAGTGAAAAAAAAATTGTTATATTAACTTCAAAGTTATTGCTATTTGAAGCGGATCTCATTCTGAGCAGTAAGAAAGTTGGATCAAAAAAATCGGTTCAGCGATATACCCGTGGTATATGTACCTTTCAGACTCTGCAAAACGGTATCTGAATCAAACACACACAAACTCACATACAGAGCAGCAACAGAGCGCGCAGTCACCCAGCCTCCCTTCCCATCTCCTCCCTCACCGTCCCAACCTACTATCTGTGTACATTTTAGCGATAGATTTACACCTTAGTGTTGAAGCGGTCGACAGTCGACCTTGGCAATCTTCGAGATTCGTACTGGCAATCTTTGAAACACAAATTATGAATCGCTTATGCATCGCTGTGCGACGTCTGGCGTACACTTTACGTATTAGTACTGTTGTTATTTACACAGCAAAGCCAAACTATAGAATTCACTCTAGGAATAAGATTCGCATTGAGAAATGTTATATAATGTGTGTGTGAGACACAACTGTTGGCTTAAAATAACAAAGGTTTAGAAAATTCATATCGGTCGATCATATTATCGATTCAATTCAGATTTAATTTCCATTCAGTTGGCAGTACTAATGGAACTGGAAGAGCTTCCTCCTTACTCCTCAAACCCGTACAAATCTATCGCTAAAAAGTGCGCAGATAGTAGTTCTACCTTTGCTATACACAGCATTCTCCCGCGACTCATCCGGTCTGTCTACACCAGAGTCTTGCGGAAACAGTAGAAGAATATTATCTCACCCATTACACCTTGCATTTGCTAATTTTGTGTTTGTTTTCTGTGATGGAGTTATAGTGGCGTTCACACCTATAAAACAGTATGAGAACAGAACTGGCATTATTGTCATCAAGTGTGGATTCTTCGTGGAGCAAGAGCATCCATTCCTCGGAGCCAGTCCTGATGGCTGGGTTACTTGTGATGGTGTCGTACAAGTGAAATGCCTTGCCCCCGTCAATGAATCAGATTTGAGAGAAGAGGTGACTAAAACAAAAAAATAAAAGATTTGTCTCTACTCTTCCAGGTTCAAGGTCAATTAAACATGAAAATCCACAGCTTGTTTCCAGTCATTCAGCCAGTTGGGAATGGAATTAATGAAGTCCTCATCTAGCAGTGAGGATAGGGATTGTGCCGGCTGCCGAAGCCCGCCACACTCCACTGTGGCAATGATTAATGACTGACAGATGAAATGAAATGATATTGGAGAGTGCTGCTGGAATGAAAGATGACAGGTAAAACCAGAGTACCCGAAGAAAAACCTGTCTCATCTCCGCTTTGTCCAGCACAAATCTCACATGGAGAGACCGGGATTTGAACCACAGAACCCAGTGGCAAGAGGCCGGTGTGCTGCTGCCTGAGCCACGGAGGTTCTTCAAGGTCTACTGAATATCACCAGAAGAAAATGGTGCGATTTTGTAGTGTACACGAGGAAAGGAAAACTCTTCGTACAGAGGATAGAAAACGATGAGTTGTTATGTCAAACTAAGATTCTTCCAAAATGAGTACAACTTTATAATGAGTGCATTTTGCCAGAAATTATAGACAGTCTAATTGTTTGAGGCATGAAAATCAGATATCCCACCTTTAAGGCCACCACACACAGAAAGCTAGGCTAAGCTAAGCTATGTGGTGTTATGAAAAATATCGCTCCCAATGCATTTAAGTACGATGACACACACAGGCTGCTATGCTAAGCTATACTAAGCCAAGCTAAACTAAGCTAAGCTAGACAGATAGCTAGGCAGGAGATTTTCTTGGCTGTAGCTAGCCTGGCGCATGAGCTTTTAATTTCTGAGCAGTTGGTCTGGCGGGCTGTCGTGTGTGTTTAGAAGTGCCGTGCGAGTCTCTTGTGGTAGTACTTCGTTATTTTAATACAATGGATAACAGGCCAAAAGAAGAATGACGAATTGAGGAGGTGAAAAGATATCCCTGCCTTTATGATACGTCATCAAATTACTACAGAGACTTGACAAGAAGGGAAAACTGTTGGCAGGAAATAAGTAAAGTACTTCAAATTGATTGTTAGTAGGCTACCATTTATAAATTAGCAATATAATCACAATTTTGAGAGTTCTAATTGTTTGAGAAGAATACATTTTTCACATGGCTTTAAGCATTTTATTTACAATTTAGCAGATACAGTTGAAGCGCCTGGTATGTAACTGTATGCCATATTCTTAAATATATCAACAGTTACTAAGAATGTGAAAGGTAAAAATAATAACATATATTGTTTTAAGTAAAGAACTTAAAAAACTTATGGAAAAGACAGACTGTTTTAGGGAGGCACTAAAGAGACAAAAAGAGTAAAAGTGGACAGGAAGGGAAAAAATGAAGGAGTGGAAATTCCAGAAACAAATGGAATTCCTTCTGCCTTATATTTCTACAAGAAGGTGAGCTGTCACTTTAACGTAGTACGTTTATGGCTAATATTTAAAATATTAAAAAAAATATTTTTAAATATTAAAAATCGATGAAGTTGTAAGGGTTGAGTATATTATTATTATTATGATTATGATTATTATTATTATTATTATTATTATTATTATTATTATTATTGATATTTTACTATTTGCTTTACGTCACAATGACACAGATAGGTCTTATGGCGACGATGGGATAGGGAAGGCCTAGGAAGGAAGCGGCCGTGGCCTTAATTAAGGTACAGCCCCAGCATTTGCCTGGTGTGACAATGGGAAACCACAGAAAACCATCTTCAGGGCTGCCGACAGTGGGATTCGAACCCACTATCTCCCGGATGCAAGCTCACAGCTGCGCGACCCTAACGTCACGGCCAACTTGCCCGGTATATTATAATTTAAAACGCATGTAATTCATTCAAGGTTATAAGAAAATAAGAACGTCTCGATTTGTTATGTTTTGCAACTAAGACAGTATAAACATTTCACTAATAAAATGAACATGAATAAGGCGGACTGGCCTTGCCTTGTGCTTCAAACACGCAGTTCAATATGCTCATTCTCCATAAACAGATCTCCATGTGTCATTTTTTAATATACCTTTGGATGTGTGTTAATAGCTTAATTTTCATTATAGCACACATTCAAGCATTGACAGGCAGGGAACATATCGAGGTCAAGAGATAACTGAAGTAACCACCCAGATGACAGAGTCTGCAATGCGAAGACCTACACTCCTTATCACATATATCTGATTCTTCATCTGTTCCGTCCGCCCCCCACACCAACATAATCACAGCCAGTCGAACCGCTTCGAAAAAAAAAAAAAAAAAGAAATATCATGCCACTGAGCAGAGAGAGTAATTGATTATTTACAACAGCACAACAATAAAAGTGCTGCCTAGCATAGTTTAGCTTAGCTTTTTATTCGTGTCATAGCACACCACAGCTTGGCATTGCTTAGCGTAGCATAGTGTAGCTTAGCTTTCTCTGTGTGGTGGCCTTTATGCTAGAGGCACAAAGATAAAAGCAGGCAGCAGCTACCAACAAACAAAAGAGGAGGAAGAGATCAGACACCATCAAAGAGGACAAAAAATTTGCGTAAGTTTACCTATTACAGTCGGGTGATATTCGTAAGTAAGTTGTTCAGAAGATGATGTGTGGGACCAAGGAAAATGTCAACCCCTGCACGAGTGGTATAATACAGTGGGCCGATGACCTTAGATCTCAGGCCCCTTTAAACAACAACCATCAATACAGTGAAGAAGGTGTAAGTAGGTAAAACTCTTAAAAAATTGATGTGATGATTTATTGTTCTGAGATATTTAATAGTGAAAGTTTTTTAATATAGCACAAACTACTTCTACCGCTCATCGCACATCTGTGAGGTCGCGGATGTAAACTGTGTCGCACAGGTATATTTGGTCCTGTTTTACAGCTGGATGCCCTTCCTGATGCCAACCGTACATAGAAGGATGTAATCACTACTAAGTGTTTCTGTGGTGGTTGGTAGTGTAGTGCACTGTCTGAATATGAAGAGGAAAGTGTTGGGACAAACACAAAGTCCCCGAGCGAGAAGAATCAACCAGAAGCGATTAATATCCCTGACTGGGCTGGGAATCGAACCGGGACCCTCTAAACCGAAAGCCTCGATGCTGACCATTCAGCCAATGAGTCAGACTTAATATGGCACAGTATGAAATGTAAATATGTAAGTAATAAAATAACGTTTCAAGAAAATATTTGCTCATAATAACATGTGTGTGTTTTGTTACAGAATGTTAAAAAATATTTTTCATTCTTAAACCGCCGCTTACCCTTCAGGGTTCGTTTTTGCCTTGGACTCAGCGAGGGATTCAACCTCTACCACCTCAAGGGCAGTGTCCAGGAGCACGAGACTTTTGGTCGCTGTGATACAACCGGGGAGGAGGACCTGTACCTCGCTCAGGCGGCCTCACCTGCTATGATGAACAGGGGTCTTGTTTGGAAAGGGAAGATTGGAAGGGATAGACAAGGAACGGGGAAGGAAGCAGCCATGGTTTTAAGTTAGGTACCATCCTGGCATTTGCCTGGAGGACAAGATGGAAACCACGGAAAAACACTTTGCAGATGGCTGAGGAGGGAATCAAACCCCCCTACTTAGTTGACCTCTCGAGGCTAAGAGGACCCCGTTCCAGCCCTCATACCACTTTTCAAATTTCATGGTAGTCAGGAACCGAACCCGGGCCTCCGGGGGTGGCAGCTAATCACACTAACCACTGCACCACAGAGGCAAATTAAAAATTATACTTTATAGAATTCTGTAAGTTATAATCACAGAATAAAATAATGTTTATGATCAACAGAACGTTATATTAGAGTTGTAATTTTCAAAACAATATAATACATGCCGCTCTCTTTTTTTATTGGGTTGGATGACGAGAGAGTGCCTTGTCCACAAATATGTAGTAGTAGTAGAAAGTAGTAGAAAGTAGGACTAGTGTGTGACTCAGAAGCAAGGCAATGCAAACACAGGTAGAGAGACAGACATTGAGGGTCGAGGGGAAGCAGTAAGGGGTAAGGGAAAGGTTGCAACACTCATGCAACGGCTGGCAAGTGGTAACAGTGTTGCCATCTCTTACCTTGTGACTGACAGCAGAACTGATCGCTCAGTCTTAAAAGACAGTGGTGAAGTCATAAAAGAACAGAACGTGTTAGTACAATTTCTTGCAAAAGAATGGGTAAGGTTTGCTCTTGGTACAATTATATGAGAAATCCAATAACAATAAAATTAGAAAAAAACATAGTCCCTATGGGTGTTTTTTAGAGAAATACAAGGGATAAAGATTTCTGTAAGTTATAATCACAGAATAAAATAATGTTTATGATCAACAGAACTTTATTAGAGTTGTAATTTTCGAAATCTGATATGTTTTTGAGATCATAATATAATACGTGCCGCTCTCTTTTTTTATTGGAGTGGACGGCGAGAAAGTGCCTTGTCCACAAATTTGTCATACGGCTCAGGAAGTAGGTCTAGTGTGTGGCTCAGAAGCAAGGCAATGCAAACACAGATAGAGATACAGACATTGAGGATCAAGGAGAAGCAGTAGGGGTAAGAGAAAGGTTGTGCAAGTGCTAGGAAAGGCCTAAGAGTGGGAAGGAAGCAGCCATGGCCTCAATTAAGGTACAGCCCAAGCATTTACCTGGTGTGAACATGGGAAACCACAGAAAACCATCTTCAGGGCTGCCGATAGTGGGATTCAAACCTACTATCTCCCGGATGCAAGCTCACAGCCGCGCGCCTCTTCGCGCACGGCCAACTCGCCCGGTCCTATGAAGTATCAAATGACATGCTCATGCTTATCAAGTTTCAGTACATCCATTTAATCACGAATACATGTTTTTAATTTTATTTGGAGAATAACATTGAAACAGAAGGGAAAACACCCTTAAATGGAATATTAACGTGATTGGAAGCTGTAAAAGACAGAAAACTGAATTGGTTGACAGTCAACCACGCGCCAGATAGTGCGACTCAAACTGGCGCATCCAGTCTAGGGTTAATTAAGGTCACAGTGGTTACGTGAATGATGTTGATCCATGAAATATCACTGTAATATTCGTCACAAATGGAAGATAGTAATTGCTTTTACTCAAAATCTCAAATCCCAGGTTGATTAAGAAATAATACGAATTGTTTTATTTTAGAGAATACATACTTTACTGATTTACAACAACTATTTCTGCTACGTAACAGCGCTTCCGTAAGTGTTGTTTGTCCAACACTGTAGTCTGTGATGTCATTGCTCACTGAAGTTCCTTGGTGTCGTTTTATTGATTTTTCTCATTCGATGTAATTTGATGGGCTGTCACTTCATGTGCTGTTCATTAAACGATTTATTGATCCAGGGATCATGCTATTTTCCTTTTAAAATATATATATATATATATTGGTCCAGGGATCATGTTATTTTTCAACAAAATACCCGCACTCCTATTCGCTAGAAAGAGAGTCGTTGGTGCCAGACCTGGACCTCAAGAAAAAACAAACTACAGCGCGAGCAGCGGAATGCAAGACATATGGCCAAAGATAACAAAAATCGCAGACATAGCACTCCCATTCATCGGTGCCAGCCCTGGACCTCAAGAAAAACATTCTCAGCTCACGTGAAAGAAAGATCTCTTGCAGCAATAATAGCAATAAATGATATAGAGCACATCGACCAATTATCAATTGAGACAGCAATGAAACTGTTTCATCTAAAGATTACTCCAATTGCAACTTATGGTTTAGAACTAATATGGACCTTCTTGAAAAAGAAAGACCTAAAGGAATTAGAAAGGGTTAAAGCTACCTTCCTTAAACGAATCCAAATACACGCCTTCGAGATTTGTTTACGAACTGACAAGAGAACTGTTTTTCATCGAAGACCTACGGTTTTCTATGACCCTGCAATCGACGACAGAATACCAAGACTTCCTGCGTAATTTGAAATTTAAAAAGACCGAAATATGGAGTGACTTCTACACAACAGACGCAATGACTACAACTGACTGGCAACAAAGTTGTTTTGAACTGAGACACGTGGTGACCCGTGCAGCGGTCCACGGATTTCACCACAAGGCTTGTGCTGCTCTCCGCTTTCACAATCCGAATAGTGACTCTGTATGTCGATGGTGCAATAGACTTTGTGGCCGTTACCACGCTTTGGAGTGCCCAAAGAGACCCTACTCTCTGAAAAGTTTCTGTAGTGAATAGTGCTATGTATCCTATTCTTTTATTTGACCATTGGTTGCAATAAAGATTTATAAAAGACGGCGCAAGCAGCGGAATGCAACACCATAGACTCCTATTTACAGCCAGTAAATACGTATACATATTTCTTGCTAGTAACGACGGTATTTCTTAATCAACCTATGATTTGAGACTTTATTTGAGTAAATCAATGATTACCTTTCATTTGTGACAAATATTACAGTGATATTTCGTGGATCAACATCGTTCACATAACCGGTCACAGTTGCTTCCCTCCAGTCCTAGCCCTTTTATATCCCGTTTAACCAAACAACCTGTCCGAGTTGGTGAAACTAGCAGAGTTACCAGATGTAGGATGTCTACTTTTGTACTACCTCTATCTCTCTTTTCAGCACAGTACTCTTCTGTATCTTTTCTTAAACTTATCTTAACTAACCATCAACTTGAAATTACAGCAATACACGACACAGCTCAGGTAGGAACGTTAGTCGATCCCAACATGTTTCTCAACATATGGAGTTCATTAAAATCGCACAGTGGGTTGATAAGGAGGAGTCTTCAGAATTGATGCATGAGAAAAGGAATCAGAAATCCTATTTTATCAAAATGAAAAATTTGGTGAATGGAAAGGCAGGTATTAACAGTTCAGTGAAGCTTCCTTTAATGAAAAGTGGGTAGCAATATTTGCACTAAGGTACTGAAATGTCACTTTGATTCTTAGTTTAATTGAAAGCACTGGATTCAATACAAAAAAAAATCTTTTTTGCTAGTTGTTTTACGTTGCACTGACACAGATAGGTCTTATGGCGACAATGGGATAGGAAAGGCCTAGGAGTTGGAAGGAAGCAGCCGTGGCCTTAATTAAGGTACAGCCCCAGCATTTGCCTGGTGTGAATATGGGGAAACCACGGAAAACCATCTTCAGGGCTGCCGACAACGGGATTCGAACCCACTATTTTCCGGATGCAAGCTCACAGCCGCGTAGCCCTGACCGCACGGCCAACTTGCCCAGTAAATTCAGTAAAAATGTTATTGACTCCGTTCAATTTCAAAGATCTAAATTGTATCCAGTTCTATGAATACTGTTTGCGGGGCTAAGGGCTACAAGCCCCAGCAAAAATATTAACCATGCTCATGCCTACAAGTCTCTGAAAACTGTACTCTTTTTTCACTTCACCAATCTCTTAATTCCATTAGCAAAATAAAAATAAAAAACTTTGAACTATTTCACTCCCTCAGACAGACTATCAGTGGATTCAGTAAAAAGTTCATTAAGATAAACTGACCACAATACATAAAATCCAAATTACTACAAAAGAATGGTCAAAGAGCAAAAAGTATTCACAAAGAATACGACCCCATGAATCCTATTTATATCCATTGGCTACATGAAATTTTTAGATGAATACCTCCATATTTTAGCTAGTTTTAGGTCCAGTGCGTAGACTTACAAGCGGTTCAAGAAATAAGCTACACATTTTCTTCACAGACCCTGTCAATATCATTTTAAATCATTGGATAGAAAAGGAAGGGAAAATAGAAATTTATGATAAGTCTTACAACCTCAAAATCATGCACCACAAGGCCCGTAATTAATAAATGATATACAAATAAATAAAACGCTTCCTGATAGTTTCCAGTCGCAACATAGTGATGTAAAGTAAAAATTCTTCCAATATTGAATTTAGTACCGAGAGGAAGATAGAAGTCAGAGCCTTCTTAGTATGTACCCGGTAAATGTCAAGTGAATGAAACTGCTGGGAACAGTAACATGGTAGGCAGGAACAAAATGAATACGAAATTGTCATCGTGAAAGCAAGCAGGCCACTTCTATAAAGCCGCATTAGAAAGGTAAAGAAGTTCCAGAAAGAAAAAAAAAAAGCACGCTTCCTGCTCGATTTCACTACTCACATCTGCTCTACTTCTTAACGTACTCCTCTTTGGTCGAAGTAATACATCCTTAAAATCCAATTTAATGTCATTTATTATATTAGGCATGATAAATCGAAATAATGTCCACCACGACACTGCTTCACAACTCAACACCACCCAGCCGAAAAGTTGAAACTGGGACAAACCTTCCCGCACCGACTATGAAAATGGGACAAGGACATGTACCAAAATAAAAATAAAAAACCGTTCAAGGATCATCGATTAAGAAAGAGATTCGCAAAGCACAGGATGGCACAATCCACAACAGAATACGCCCGTCGACCCGGATTATGCGCAAACAATTTCCCAACATAAATACATCAGCCCGCCCACACCAGTTACATCATATACCGCACAAAGAGAATGATATACCAAAGATCTCGTAATCCTTATCAAAGATATGACTTCTTCTGCTTCGTGGAAGGTTTTCTGGGCTCCCTTTGATTTTTGCCCAGACAGATATCTTGGCATCTATAATATTATATACGGAAGTGTTTGTCTGTCTGTGTGAGTGTCTGTGCGTGATGCCCAGCAAAATCTACAGCACGTAGAGATCTGAAATTTTGAACATAGGTAGATGGAAAGGGGTCCGGATGCACCTCGAAGCCGGAATTTTCATTTTCGCTTTCGTTGGTGAGTTATGAACGAAAAACCATCGGAAAACGTGCATTGGGATATGACAATCCAACGTGCTGTCACCAAGATTAAATGCATAGAGTCGCTGTCGCTAGGCAACGTACATAAGATAGGTACGGTACAGAACACAATATTCAAGGAGCCATTTTACGTCCAGGACGTAGGAAGCCGTTTTTGGTCTTATATGGTGTGAGGGCATATGACGGTGCTGATGATTATTCGTCCGTCGAATCGGGACGTTAAGTCTTGAGCTATTCGAGAGGAGTGCCGGCGCCGGGTTTCATCCTCTTCATTCTTGCTATCATATATCATGTCATTCACTTCTTTCAACAAGCAACTTTTACAAGAATTACCCGATGTTCTACACAGTTACAAGTCTATCGACTACACGGCAGAGCTTCGAAAGACTTGGAGTCACCTGGAGTACCCTCGAACTTCTTAGAGAGGACGATTGTGGCACCAATTATCCTTCTTAAGAATAAGAATCCTGCCCTCTGCAATGAACACGACTCTGAAACTGATGACTAATATTATTGAAGCCATTCTCATGATTGGGCATGGCGCGAGCGAAGTAATATTCATTCTTCGGCTTCGAATAATTTATTCGGATATAAAGTTTAAGTTCAGTTCTCCGCAATGTTCAAAATAAAATTTCTCTATGTAATAATAAAGCAAGCAATCTCATCTTCTTTTACTATATATAAAAATGGATATATGCATGTATGTGTGTGTGTGTGTGTATGCGTGTGTGTAAATGACACATCTCCTAAACCACTGGAGCAAATTTCATCCAAACTTGGTACACTTATGACTTACTATCTGGAGACGAGCACTGTGAGGGTAAGCCATCCGTAGCTCCATCAGGGGTGCAAGGTATACAAATAATCGAAAAAGCGCCGAATCCACAGTTTTCGGGGTCGCTGAGATGAACAGTGACACTCCCCATTTTTCAAATGTCAAAGTTTAGCTCCCTTTCGCATGGGGGGCGAGGGGGGAGTGATATATAAAATTAAACGAAAATAATGTCGAATACATAGTTTTCGGGGGGTCGCCGAAGTGAATTGTATACTCTGGATTTTTAGTACCAGGAGACAAACAACGTGGGGTAAGACAGTCCAGGAACCCTTAGGGGCGGGAGAGCGAGGGGGGTCAGATAAAGAAATTAACGAAAATACTGTCGAATCCATACTTTTTGGGGTCGCTGAGATGAATAGTGACACTCCGGATTTTTAAAGTTCAAGTTCAACCCCCTTTGGGTGGGGGGAGTGTGATATATAAAATTAAAAGAAAATAGTGTCGAATACATAGTTTTCGGAGTCGCCGAGGTGAATTGTACACTCTGGATTTTAGTATCTGAGACAAACCACGTGCGGGTAAGACAGCCCAGGAACCCTTAGGGAGAGGGGGGCGAGGGGGCTGAGATATAAAAATCATCGAAAACAGTGTCGAATCCATACTTTTCGGGGTCGCTGAGATGAACAGTGACACTCCGGAATTTTTTAAAGTCCAACTCCAGCCCCCTTCGTGGTGGGGGGCGATGGGAGAGTGATATATAGAAATAATAATGATATATAGAAATAATAGTGTCGAATACACAGTCGCTGAGGTGAATAGTGACACTCCGAATTTTTAGTATCAGGAGACAAGCCACATGGGGGTACAACACCCCAGTAACCCGTAGGGGCGGGGGGGAAAGAGGACTGAGATATACAAATCATCAAAAGTAGTGTCGAATCCATACTTTTCGGGGTCGCTGAGATGAATAGTAACATTCCGATTTTTTAAAACTCAAAGTTTAGCCCCTTTAGGGTGGGGGGAAGGGGAAGTGAGATATAATAGTAATCGAATATACTGCTGAATCCATAGTTTTCCGGGTCGCTGAGATGAATAGTAACATTCCGGATGTTTAAAGTCTAATTTCAGCCCTCTTTGGCACAGCGGGCGAGAAAGGGTGAAAAAATAAATTGTCAGAAATGACCGAGATAATGGACGTGTGTATGTTCCAGTATGAGTTTCAAGTATGACTTACTACCTGGAAAACTTACTGTGGGAGTAAGACGCCCCTAGAACCACTAGGGAAGCGGATAAAATATTATCCACATTAATAAATGGAAGTCTGTTTGGCGCGAATTATATATACTGTACTATATATATATAAATAAATTAAGGCATAAAAATGAAAACAGACATAATTAGTGAGACGATTCTAGGCATCTTAGAAATTTAAAACTTGGTATCAGACAACCTGATGCCTTCAGGATCCCTAGAAAAATCTCAAATTCTCATAATTCTCTCAGGGGTACATGCTGGGAGTTTCAAACCTGCATAAGAACACAGTCCGTGATATTTATCCAGAAACTACTGGTTTTATGGGCTTAAAAGTTTCCTTAAAGTCCTGATTTTTAACCCACTCCCCCATGTCAAGATCGCAGCACTCCCAGACAAGTTAGAAAATTGTAATTTTGCAAAATTATAGCTTTTAGCATGTAACCGACGGAAAATTTACGAGATGTTTAAAAAATTTATGGAGGCAAAATTTTAATGACGGTGCAGTCCTTCCTTTCGATGTATTTCGTGGCTAAACTGTAAGTCGTATCACAAAACGGATGGCACAATCTCCTTTCAATTTGGAGTGATCTAACTTCGGTCCTATGACCTTTTGTCGTATCTATCCCTTATACATTAAATTTGTCTCTATTTCTGGATTTACCTTAATTTTTCACTTTGTACACGTACAATTGATGGTTTGATTCACTTATAGGAAACATGGGATCATCAAATTCTACACGAATATTGGCCCACCCAGTAGCCATATGTGAGCCAAATTCTATGTTTGAAGCTGTCGCATAAATATCTGAAAAGTAATGCACTGAGTGAAAATCTTACACAAATTTCACCCTATTCAACGTGTCTGAAACATAATGAATTGTGGTAGACAAGTGCACCTGTCGTTATCATCACAACTCCACAACTCGCACTTTACTTTGGAAACATCGTTTGCGGACCTCCCTATGCTTTTTCTCGTATTAAATATATACAAGGGTAACTCTGCTTTATGCACAAAATAATCGGGTGTACGTAAACTGATACGAACTATTGACCCGATAAAAGATTGTAACTGTATGTGATACGATGTGGTAAGAGACGCGAAGTGGGAAACTCCAAAAGCTAGTGTGAAATATATCATAATTGGTGGATAGCCACCGGAAATATAAAAACCAAAAAACAATTATGTTGTATACACAAAGGGAGTCAGGAGCGTACAAAGCGTTGCTTACGCTATTATACAAGGCTGGGAAATACAAGGCCTCGCTGGTCGTGAAACTGGCTCCCACTCGGGCTCGTGAAACGCATCATTTCGCCGCTAGGTGCGCTCTTCTTAGTCATAAAATTGCGCGGGCGAAGTTCTCGTTCAAATATTCACGAACGTTTTAGGACGAATTTTTGTACTTTATGAGTTTTTGTGCTAGTGCGGGTGATTATAATTTAGTGACTGAAATTAATGACGTATTTACGTAATGCGAACATCGGAAATACTTAAAAAAACATGATGAACTTAGTGTTCCTTATTGTAAATCATAGACTTCAAAAGGATGTGGTATTCCATTTCACAGATTTCCGAAAGACAAGGAACTCAAAACTGAATGATGATTGGCAATTTCGTGTCAAGGAAATAGACTGGAATCTCTGTGGAAACTTTGTGTGCATTCCAGTATTTGCAGTAGGCATTTTAAGGACTCAGATTTTACTGTAAGCACAGCACTAAAAGTCGTACTTCTGAACATAATTCCATCCGTATTTCAAGATTTTCCCGGACACAGACAATCACATACAAGAAGACCACGTAAGAGGAAGGCTACAGAAGTGGGAAATGAAGCTAAACCCCACAAGAAAATTGAGCTTCATGTAGAAACAACCACATCCACAGCTAGTGATGAGAACGACCCTCCAGCTGTAATTATCAGTGAACCATTGCATAAAACCACAGGCACACAGTGTTCTAGTAAACCTAAACTGTACTCCACTAAGTTAGGTTTGAAGCTAAAGAGAATAGTCAGAAAATTTAGGAAACAAAGAGCACTAGTAATGAAGCAGAAAAATATTATGACCACTTTAAAAGAAAGGATGCATCAATTACAGGACTTGCTCAACAAGGTGATTTGAAAACAAATTTCTTGATTGAGCAGATTTAAGCTTTTTGTAAATGAAAGTATAAATTCAGAGAGAATATTATAAAGGACTGTCCAACAGGCTACAGGTGCCTAAGACTTCTTAATAATGTGCACCCACCACACCAACAACATTTAAACACTTACATTCGCCATTCCAGAGGAGAGACAGGAACTATATCCTTGGTACGCTGACGTCTGAGTAGAGGGGATTTAAGGACTCTGGACCACAAGGAGTCTGGACCACTAAGGAGACTAGACCAGCCGCAGCTACTGCGCCTGCGCGTGGGCTTCCCTCCCTGCGCGGGCCTCTCACTTGCTAAGGCGCGTGTGGAATGTTAACTACACATACTCGGAGGTCTTTATGTAAGAGGTAATTATTTCTTGAAAGGTGTGGGCAAGGTGCTGTGACTGGATTTGCTTTAAAAGGTTACTTGCCAGAGTAGCTTTCACTGGCTAAGGGGGTAACCACATGTGGAATGAGAACAACACACTTAGAGGTCTTTATGTAAGAGGAAATTAATTTCTTGAAAGGTTACTCTTGCGGGCAAGGTACAGTAACTATGTGACAACTGGATTTGCTTTAATAGGTCACTTGCTGGTGAAAGCTGAACAGGATTTTCGTTTATGTAAAAATGAACCCTCCCTCCTCCTTTACTGTGGGTGAGGGGAAAACACTAGGGAGTGGTACAGTGCAGCTGTTACTAGGCAAGATCCGCTTTCTAACTTGTTGAAGGTTATCTCCATCATGAAAGGTGAACAGGATGTGTATGGTAGGTTGTAATTTCGAGTGAAAGTGAACCATTGACAAGTCCAGCGTACTGGTGAGGAGTGAAGGTGGTGGCAGGGAGTATTTAAGGAGCACAACATGAAAACTATCATCTAGTTGGAAGAGTTCTCTACTACTACTACTACTACTACTACTACTACTTTTCTTTCCTCTTCAGTAAGTGTAAGTTCATTTAGTTTGTTAATTTTAAAAAGATATAGCAGCTTCAACATAATGGATATGCTAATGAAATTAAACAAAATTGCAAAGGCACCGCAATTTCATAATAAAAAACTAAGCGAGTTGCAAATTAACCATCCATTTAAGGTTAAAGCGCTGAGAGCGGTAGAAACACGATTTGGGAGGAAAATAATCGTTGATATAGAAGGGGAAGATGAGGAGACTGTGAGTGTTTTCCTGCCGACGCAATTCTCAAAACCTACAGCAGAACAAATAGAAGAAACAAATTCATTAAAAAACAACTTGAAAATTATGTACAAAGGCATGGAGAGGGGCTACCATCAAGTGTGCTTCCTACAGTAAAATGTCAACAGTTACAACAATTATTTTAACTAATTAAGTATGCAGATAGTATTTTTGTTCATATATATGTAATTTTTTAACCGTATTTGTATAATTGTTTTGTTAATTGAAAATAGTATGTGGTGCTTCTTTCCAGGTTCGTGGTGTTGTTAGATGAAGTGGAAGAAAGTTGAGACTAAACCAGGAACTGAACATCAAGCATATCCAAGCATACAGAGTCGTCGTCTGCAAGTACATCGAGAGGAGGATGTGGTCGCTACTTCGCAGCCTGTTGAAGATGAAGCAGGACAACTGAGCACACAACAACAACAAGAAGAAGAAGTGAGTGCTAATTGTATTGAACTATGGAACAGAGGGGCTCCCCTTTTTAATTATACAGTATATGTGACGAACCTGAGTAAAGCTTACGAAAGCCAGCAGGAAGTGACAGCTGCTGTAGTGCGATTTCTTTTTAGTGAATTTTCAAGTAATGAACCTTTTTTTACTATTTCTTGAGTATAATACATTCGAAGAAATTTATAAAATTGAATTTTCCTTTTTACTTCACAAGAATCGAATAAAATTTCCGATTACCGGAAAACATTGTTAGGGAAGCTTCAGGACGAGTTTCCAAGCGAAGCTGATCACTGTTCACTCGATGTAGCAGGGAGTGACCTAGCTCGATGGTTATACTGTGTAATGACGGATTGTACATTCGTGATAAGCCGTTGCTACAGCAACTGCTGGACTTGTCTTGAGAACGCAGAAAAATTTAGCACCAAAACGTGATTTTTTTAGTCATGGAGTTTCCTTCGAGCAAACGTAGAAAATTATACATTAATTTACAGACAGATGAAGATGCGGGAAGAATGCAAGCTCATTTCGATAGAGCGTTTGAACGCATTCGTGAGTTTATGAGGGAGGTAAATGGATCAATATTAATTTCAAAACGGTTCGAATCTAGCGAGGAGCGAGAAGAAGCTCAGTTCGAGCGGATTGAAAATTTTAACGAGCTAGAGGAAATGCGTAATCGGATATTAGAAATTTATTTTCACGCTCGCACTGTTAATGCGCTAACTTTTCAGATAGAAGATTTGTCTGCTTTTCAGTGTAAACAAATCGAGGAAGCTTTTCGGCGCAGAGTGTACACACTAGCGGTGGTAAATGTTAACAATGATTTCTTACTTCCCGAAGAGTTCCTAGATAAATCTTACGTGTGGTTTAATAAGTATGTGAAGAAAGCACTTAACACACAAGCATTAAAAGTAAATACCGTTCTCTGCACACAACATGTTCTTCACGAAAAAATCGATAACAAATATTTTCATTCAAGGAATGCTGAAATTACCGAAGGTACTAATTTAAGTGAATGGTACAACGAGCATGTAACTAAACCGATTCTGAAACAATTATCAGAGTTCGAGACTCGTGATTCGGGTTGGTCTCTGCTACGAATTCGCGAATTGCGGATACACATTAATAAAAATGTAGGTTTTCACGTTGGCAAGTCGCTAACTAGTCTAACGTTGCCTACAGCAATTAGAAACAAGAAAGCAGTTATTAATCTGCAGAACACACGAGATGCTTGCTTTGCGTGGAGTGTAGTTGCTGGCTTAGATCCAGCTAAACAGCTAAACATCATGTAGGTCGCATTTCCTATTATCCACATTATAATGAAATTTTAAATTTAAAAGACATACCAATCCCGATGGAAATGAGATACATGAGAAAATTTGAAGAACAAAACGAAATCTCCGTGAATGTATTCGGAGCGCAGTATGACGAGAACAACTGGATGTGCATAAGACAGAAAGAAGACAAAAAAGTGTTTACTCTTGTACCTTTGAACATTTCACATAAAACGTGCGAAAAGAAAGTTGATCTTCTAATGCTTCAGATTGGTGACAGTGAGAAGTATCACTTTTGTTTGATTAAGAATCTTCCACGTCTTGTGCGCTCATCTCTTACGAAGAACCGCAGTAGAATTTATATTTGCAGACGGTGTTTGTCTTACTTCCACAATGAGGAAAAATTAGCTTTGCACAGTAATGACTGTATACAATTTCCGGTGGGCAAAAGTATAATGCCTTCGGATGGAGAACGGCTAGTTTACTTTGCAGAGTATAAAGTTAAAGAGACAGTGCCTTTTATTGTGTATGCTGACACAGCATACATCCTGAAACCTGTGTCTACTTGTTTTCCAAATGATAACACGTCGCATTCAACTCCAATTCACGATCATGTGCCATACAGCGTAGCATATTATTTACCTTGTAGTTTTGACAGAGATTTGTGCTCTTTCAAACTCTATCGAGGTAGTGATTGTGTTAAATGTTTCGTAGACGAGATGTATAACTTAGTGGACACGCTTGCGCCCTATTATTTTGAAACGAAAACGATGTTACCATTGACTGTTGAGCAAGAAAATAAATTTCTCTCGTCTACATTATGTCACATATGTGAGAAGGAAATCACAAATAATGAAATTAAAGTTCGCGATCATTGTCATTTAACGGGTGTCTACAGAGGGTCAGCACATCAGTCGTGTAACTTACAGTATCGTAAAATTTCTATCTTGCCGGTAGCATTCCATAATATAACAGCCTATGATGGTCATTTTATAATTAGAGAACTGCATAGAAATGGAGGGGATGATGTGACAATTCTCAGAGCGAACATTAAACTATTACCAGTGAACATGGAGCGATACAAAGGATTTTCAAACTTCATATGTTATAACCAAAGACAATGTGTTGAACTAAGATAGACACTTACAACTTTATTCCTTTTTCGCTGGACAAAATGTCACTATTACTTGTAACGAGACGGTATTTCACCGATGATTTACAGTTTAAACTCGCTTCTCGGAAAGGGAAATTTCCATACGAATATATCACTAGTATGGAGGTGTTAGACGACACTAGTTTACCGCCAAGAAGTTCATTCTTTAGCTCTTTAAAGGGTGAAACTGTTTCGGAAGGAAACTACGCGTTTGCTCACCTTGTTTGGAATAAGTTTAACTGTAAATCGTTGGGTGAATATTCTGATCTTTAGTTGAAAATCGATACTTTACTCAAGGCCGATGTATATGAAAACTTTAGATTAAGTGGAAAAGAGACATATGGTATTGACGCCACTCATTTCTACACGGTACCGTCTGTGGCATGGAATGCTATGAAAAAAATAACAGCTCTCCAGCTAGAATTACTTCAAGATGTCGACATGCTGCAGTTTATCGAACGCTCCATATGCGGTGGTAATGTGCAATGAGTTACGCGGCATGCAGTAGCAAATAACAAGTACATGTTAACATACGATGAGTCCAAACCGGAATCATAAATAATGTACTTTGACGTGAACAATTTGTATGGATTCGCTATGCAACAGTTTCTTCCAACGGGTACCGGTAGAGAACGTCGAGAATTTAGACATTATGAACGTAGGAGATGAAGCAGATGTTGGGTTTATGGTTGAAGCTGATTTAATCTACCCCCCAGAACTTCATGACAAACATGTCGATTATCCATTGTGTCCTGAAAAATCTACGAAACTAGTGACCACTCTTTACAACAAGGAACGGTATGTTCTTCATTATAGGCTATTAAAACAGTGTGTAGAATTAGGTATGAAAGTAGCTCGCATTTACAGAGCCATTCAGTTTAATCAGAGCGCATGGTTAAAATGCTACATTGATTTGAACACAGAGAAACGAAAGTTAGCAAAAAATGAGTTCGAGAAAAGTTTCTATAAATTAATGAATGACGCAATTTTTGGTCGTTCATTAATGAACGTAAGGAAGCTGCGCGACGTCAGATGGGTCACACAGTGGTAGGGTCGTTCTGGTGCACGTACGTTGATCTCAAGAGCAAACTTCAAACGTCGTAATATAGTAGACGATCAGTGTATGATTATCGAAATGAAGAAACTTCAAATTCTTCACAATCAACCGGTTTACCTCGGTGCTACAATTTTAGATTTGTCAAAAAAGAAAATGAACGATTTTCACTACAACGTTATTTTAAGAAACACAGATTCAAACTCACAACTACTATACACTGACACCGACAGTTTGATATACAATTTTTCATTTGATATTTACGAGTTTATGAAGGAAAATTCAGTTTTGTGTGACACAGGAAATTATGATGAAAATAATCCTTTCCAAATTGAAAGAAAAAATTCAGGTGAAATAGGTTTAATGAAGGATGAAAACGGTGGAAGTATTGTTGAAGAATTTGTAGGTTTGCGACCAAAGATGTATGCTATTAAGTTGTGTACAAAAGAGAAAGCTACATGTAAAGCTAAGGGTGTAAAAAAAAGTCGTTGATCACCTTACAATTGATCAGTATAGACGTTGTCTGTATGAAGGTGAGCTAGTGACTAAACTACAAGTATGCATTACTTCTACTTCTCATTCTGTGTTCACGGTTCGACAATACAAACTAGCACTCTCAGCAAATGATGACAAAAATACATCACAGATAACAAAATTAATACATTACCATTTGCACATTACAGTCTTGCAGAGAAAAGAAGTATAACCAATGTATAGCTATCTTGCATAGTAGGTTTGCTTTTTTGTACGCACCTCCTCCACTTCCTCATCAGTTTTACCCTTCGTATGTAAAAATAATGTAATTTACTCTGTAGATAGGAGGAGAAGCTCTTGTTTCTTCTCTGTTTACTTTAATTATTTTATTTTAGAAACTTTTGTAATTAAGGAAAAAATGTAATCTTATAGAATTTCAAACTAGATAAACATTTCATTCGCTGTTTCTTTTATTCAATATATTGTACTACTTTCTCTTTTAAAGTGTACTGTATACTAATTTCTTTATTTTTAGAAACTTTTCTTTCTTCTGTATTTGATTAACAAAAAATGTAATCTTATATAATTTCACTTGCTGTTTCTTTTATTCAATGTATTGTACTGTATTTAGTGCACTGTATACTATTATACTGTAAGTTAACTTCCTATATATATATTTAAGTGCAATGAAAACTTTTATTTAATCTTTTTTTCTTTTTCGAAAAAATAAATTCCAAAGTAGATGATCAAAAAGTTGTTAAAAAGTGTTTTCTTTCAACTATCCTGCGCTGCGTCTCCTTTTATTCCTTGTACTCTAACTAAAGTAGGAGTAGGAGAATGAAAAAATAGAACATATTACTTTTTACAATCAAATTTATTGAATGGGAAGCTACAGAGAATTTTTTTAAAAATATAAAATTTTGATTGAATTTTTGACTGCCACCACGAGGAGAGATCTGCAGAGACTGAATCTTCGACTGCCACTGCGAGAAGAGACCTGCAGGAAAAAAAGAAAGAAAAAAATTAGTTGATAGCAGAACAAAACAGAGAACGCAAGCAAAAAAAGGAAACTAATACTTATTTCAATAATTGTTGAAATAGTAACTAATATCAAGCTCAGACGTTGTTGTTGTTGTGCGCACCATGAGGAGAGACCTGCAGAGGAAAAAAAATTAGTTGCTAGCAGAATAAAACCGAAAAAGCAAGAATAAAGGATAGTATTTATTTTCTTTACCTTAATAATTGTTGAAATAGTAACTAATATCAAGCTCGGACGTTGTTGTTGTGCGCACCATGAAGAGAGACCTGCAGAGGAAAAAAATTAAATTAGTTGCTAGCAGAATAAAACCGAAAAAGCAAGCAAGAAAAAAAGGATAGTATTATATCTATTTTTCCTTTACCTTAATAATTGTTGAATTAGTATTGATATCAAGCTCGAACGTTTTCGTTGTTGTTAGCTCCTGAATCCTGACAAGCATGGTGTAAGTTCGCCTTCAGATGGTCTGGTAGATACTGCCAGAGCGCACTTAACTGATGTTGTTCGTAAATAGATAATATGTTTTCAGGCAAGAAAGCCCACTCAAATTGATTGAATCTGCTCACACCTTCTTTCTTAAATTTGTTTATCACTGAACACACTATTCTCATCACACCATCTGACGATTTTAACCAACTATGAACTGCGTAAACGTTGAACATAGCACAGCTGCCTGAATGTCTTGCAACGTGTGGTAAATGACGCGGACAGTCAACGGGGAAACACTCGTTACGCATTGTTCTTAAATCCGGTACAACTTCTATAGTGTTCAAGTCAATTATGCATGTACGAGGATACTCTCGCAGTGCTAAAAGACGTAACTCATTAGCACAGTTGCACACAACCAGATATTGGTATTGTTGTTCACTAAGAAGATTGAAAAACGACGTAAGCGTGAAATCTAAATTAGGTACACTCATACCTAACAGAGCAGTAGATAACACATTTGTAGACGAATCTATATTACAACAGGCTACTCGTAACCTCCAGTAGGTAACCTCTGAATGTCAACTATCACTCCTCTGGGTTTTGCATTCATGGTGTGCTTGATATCGAAGAACTGAAGCAGAGAATCCTCTTTCTCTCGTTTATATACACTATTAGCAAAAAGGAAGAAGAACTCGCGCAATATTATTGGAAGAAAAATACTTCATTCGTTAGTGGTTTATAATTTATTATGCGGTCATGAATAATAATGCAATGCAGAGTAGTGTTGGCTGGAATAGATTCGTTTGTTTCAATTTCAACGCGAACATCTACAGAGGAATATTTTATCGATTCTACCCGTTCCATGCAATTAATAACAACAATAGGACAATGCGATTGAAATTCACTTCGTGATATATTCGGTTCGGAACGATTATCATCAAGCTGATAGTACGCATTACGAAACTTGATGAACATATCATACAATTCACTGCAGTCGCCATTGTTAAAATTAGCCACAGCCTTTTCATAGGGATAAAAGTTTGAATTTAAGAATACGGCAACGGATCGCATATTACAGTGATCGAACAGAGAAGAAGAAGCATTAATTTTCTTACGATCGGTTTGGAAAGCAAGCATAAAAACTCTCGGTTTTTCTATTTGTGACGTAGTCGTAACAGTCCAATTAATTTTCGTTGAATTTGGAATAGTAGGTAACTCGTGATAACTCCACGATCGAAATGCTACAGGAATAGAAGGATTTTTTGGATTAACTTTATGCGTTTAACTTCTTTCTCGTCGGACAGTATTAGAGTTGGTAGCTTTATATACATTTTTCGTACTTTGACCTTAGCTGAATCATCCGCGTTGGCTGAAAACAGTGCACATTTGTCATCTCTAGAACGAATAAAGATACATTCAAGTTTACAGTTTATGAATGGTTTCCTGTAGTCTTCAAA
The DNA here is from genome assembly GCF_040414725.1 of Anabrus simplex. Lineage (NCBI taxonomy): Eukaryota > Metazoa > Arthropoda > Insecta > Orthoptera > Tettigoniidae > Anabrus > Anabrus simplex. Next base: position 330,826,496 of record NC_090267.1, on the reverse strand, counting down.
TAATCCGCAAAGAACATGCAGTGGGATAATTGCATGGAACAGTTTTGTAGTTGCGTGGGCAATATTAGCTTCGTTTGGTGGTGTAGAAATTGATGGAAAATAGCCGGCATTCATTTTTAGAATAAGAGGCGAAATTTTTTATAACACTAGTCGTACCTACACGTCGAGTTCTTTCAATCTCTTTCCCGTTCAATTCAACACGAATTTCATCGAAGAGATTTGCTGCAAAGTTTTGATCGGGAGCGGCTGTTGGTGAAGGTGTATTATCTGCGCTTGATCTAACTATTTCACCTTCGATGTGAACATCAGCTTCAGAGGGTAAAAAGATATGTTCTTGGTTGTGTACAGGAACTCGAATTTCGTCGTTGTTTTCATATTTCGTGCCTGCATATGGATGATAGCTCCTCACTTCCCGCCTAGCAACTCTGTTGTCAAATATAACTTTGTCCGTTACGTTGAACATATTTCTCCTTGATGTTAGCGTGATTGTACACTAAAGAGACTAAAGTAGTTTTTGGTGGAGAATTAGAATTTATATGCTTTATCCTGTGGCAGTCGGTAGCATTGTAAAGTGATTACACACGAAAAGAGAGTAATGTTACCTTGATTACACACGAAAAGAGAGTGAAGTATTTTCTGTAGGAGAAATAGAACTTACAGTAGTCGGTAGCCTAGCGATTGTAAAAAGTCTTTATTTTTTGCGGTTAATTTGTTCTTGTCGCGTACACCATGAGATTGTTTTTTAGCTTTACTCTATATTTTACTACTCTGGCTGCTTCCTCTTTTAATCCTCGGTTTTTTGACTGGTTGTTGTAAATTACCACCATGATGTTGTTGTTCAACTGTTCCTTACTCGAATGATAGTACATAAGAGTAAGCTTCATGTTTTATATGATTACTGTATTTTTACTGGACGAATAATTAACTCTACTGTTACATCCTCATTTTGTAAGTCGATTGGGTTTTCGATCTGATCTTCGAGTACGACGGATATATGTTGAATAACAGTAGTGTTTACCGGTAAGAAGCTTATAGTTGACGGTTGAACTACGATAGGATAGCCTGCTGGAACAAGCGGTTTAAAATTGTATAACGAATGTGTTTGTTTACCGTTGAGGTATTAACCGGAACCTAACACGAGATTACAACATAAGCGAATCGAGTTCACGTTATTAATTTTAATAATCTCCCCTGAAATATGTAATTATTAGCTTTATATTTTTGTCGGGAATATCCTAACAAATCAGCACTTGAATCGGAAACATCAAAGTCTACGTCTAGGTTTGAAGACATTTTACAGCGAAGGTAAGTCTTTTCATAAGTAATAGTAATAAGTTTACTATCTCTATCTAGAGGGTCATTCTCCTCTTCGAGAATAGGAAAGTTGTTAATTATTGCTTCTTGAACTAGAGCTCCTATTTCCGAAAAAGTGTAACTAACTTCCGGTAATGTGAGTACAGTTGTTTTGTCTCCCTTCATTTTAATACCAAACTGGTTATTTGTGCTATTAACGCTCACGTTACCTATTTCATTCAGCTGCGATTCATGGTTAGCATATTTCTCATATACATTTAACAGATAACCTAAGCTACTACCAACACTGTTCGGTACATTGAAATCAATGTCAAACGGAGAATGCATAGTAGGTTTGTTGTTAATAGTCGAGATAAAAAACTAACTTTTGGAGTGTACTCCCGCAGAAATAGGTTTACATTTTTCTTAGTTAGCAAACTTTCTATTTTTGCCACGAGATCTTCGAATTCATAAATACTTCTGCCACACTCAAAATAATTTTGTTACCATTCAAATATATAGCAAACTTATTATTTTTACTAGTGACATTTCGAATACTATTAGATGTAAATAGTGCGGCAAGTCCTATTTCATAGAAGGAAGCTCTATTCAAATAAATCGGGGTTTCTAATACTACATCAATCTTCGAGCCTCTACCCTCGAGTATAATCCGTCTTTCATATGGCATCGTGCACACTGAACACAAATACTAAGGTCGTGCTGTATTTATACAGTATAACTGTAGTGTAGCCAGGATTTCAGTTTGGGGGGGGGCATTCATCCAGAATTTTATTTTGATAGGTGTCCAAACTTCCAGAGTTTAGGTGGTGTAGAAGACCTAAAAAGGAAATTAGTGTCCTTGGATCCAAGTAAAAGTAGCAGATTCGTGCGGATTCCGGAAGCTAATAGTAATCTTCTTCTTCTCTTCTCCCACTTTTCATACATCTGTGGGGTCGCGGGTGCTAACTGCGCCGCACATCAGGATTTGGCCCTGTTTTACGGCCGGATACACTTCCCGACCCCAACCCTGTATGGAGGGACGAAATCACTGTTGTGTGTTTCTTTGGTGGTTGGTAGTGTAGTATATTGTCTGAATATGAAGAGGAAAGTGTTGGGGAAAACGCCTAGTCCCCTAGTCAGAAGAATTAATCAGACTCGATCAAAATCCCCGACCCTGTCGGTAATCGAACCCGGGACCCTCTGAAACGAAGGCCTCAACACTGATCATTCAGCCAATGAGTCGGACTCAGGAGCTAATATTAATATACGTTATATATATAAAATGCTTAATAAAAGTAGATTCGTTAAAACTCCTTGGGTGTTTGGACTCCTTGGACGAACCCCCGTCTACCTCTGTTACTCCCATAACAACATAACTGCAGCATTTCATATATTCCGAGTACAAGTGAAATGAATGGAAGAATTAACAGTCTGAGTAAAGGTGCAATTTTCTGGTTTAGAATAAATACAGTAATGTTATTATAATAATGGGCATGTGATAAGCAATAAAGAAGTTACATTTTATAGAAATAATGCGGCAAATAAATATACACAGACATACCCACACGTCGAATACAGGTTTCTCTCCCTTCTTGTCCATGGCTAGATGATGAAGCCAAGAGAATGATGGCCCAACGTGACTCGTTATTTCGACATTATAAACAAACCCTAGATGACACAGATTTCGAATCTTACCGCATCTTAAAACATCGCACAAAGCAGTTAATCAGAAATAAAAAAATGTATATATTTCCGGAATTTAGCTAACAGCTTACATTCTAATCGCGCATGGGACCAACTTAGAGCTCCGGGAGTAGGAAAACATCAACAGAGACAGACGACTTCTGACATTCCACTTGACGAACTGAACGATTACAGAAAATCAGGTTGGAAAGGCTTTGCATTCCATTAAATCAAAGCCTACAGGTGTAGATGATATTATTATTACTTTTATACATAACATTATGGGTGCTGTCCTGCCTATACTACTGACGCACGTACTGAACTACTGTTTACTAAACGGAACTTTCCCTTCTGTTTGGAAAACAGCCAATATTATACCGGTACCTAAGAGTTTAGACGCACAATCACCCTCTGACTATCGTCCTATGTCTATACTCCCTGCGCTTTCTAAAGCTTTTGAACGTTTAATATACGAGCAAGTTCTGGAATACCTAAATCAAAATTCTCCTTTGGACCCTTTGCAATCTGGATTTAAGAAGGGTCACAGTACCGCGACAGCACTTTTGAAGTTTACTGAAGACATTAGAAGCGCTATGGACAAACGACTGCTCACTATACTTATCCTTCTTGACTTCAGTGGCGCCTTTGACACTATAGTAATTCCGACTACGATAAAGAAAATGAAACTGCTAAATTTAGACCTGGCTGCGCTTAAGGTTTTGAGTTCTTGCTTGAGTAACCGTCAACAGCGTGTAACAGTAAACGACAAGGCCTCTAAATGGAAAATGAAACTTAGTGCGGCCCCACAAGGCAGTATTCCAGGGCCTCTAATTTTCTGTATTTATATCAATGACATACCATCTGTGACAGAAAATAATACACACCACCTCTAGGCTGACGATCTTCAAATATATCGACAATGCAAGACAAGATATTAACAATGACCTCCGACGACCCAATATATATGCACAACGAAACACTCTTATACTAAACTGCACAAAATCTCAGGCAATCATAACTGGATCACGAAAATTACTGAACTGCTCAAACAATGTCGCAATCCCGCCTATCCTACTGAATGGTAACATTATTCCCTACAGTAAAACAGTTATAAATCTCGGCGTAATGATGAATGAAACAGTTGATTGGTCTGATTACACGAAAGAAATACGTAACAAGATTTTTGGAGTACTTCACCCTCTTAAACGGCAGAGGGATGTATTTCCATTTAAGCTGAGGAAAAACTCATACAGACACTCATTCTTCCTATTCTTGATTATTGTAACGTTGTTTTATTTGACATGACGTGAGGAGAAACACTTAAACTTGAACGAGCACTGAATTCCTACCTGCGATTTATTCACAATATAGGGTACGATATTCATATCACCCCATACTATCAGACTGTCTCACGGCTGATGTCTGATGAACGTCGGCAGCTACACACTTTAACGATGCTGTTTAGAATGGTAGCTGAAAATCAGCTACTGTATATTTCTTCTAAATTCATATTTTTATCATCATTTCACAACTTAAATACACGCTCTAGATTCATTCTTTCTAATCCACTGAACCCCACAGATAAAATTAATAGATCCTTTGTGGCGGCTGTCGCCAGATTATGGAATCCATGCCAGCTCAGATCAGAGAAACTGGTTACCTGCCGTCACTACCTGCTGAGGACCGTTGACTTAATGGTTGAAGTATGAATGTGTGTGTGCCTGAGGATTAGTCATTTTTAAGAGTTTTTAATATCAATTAGTTTTAATATTTAGTTAGTAATATATTTAAACTTATTTTCAATTCTATTAATTTATGTAGTTTTAAATATTTTAAGTATCTCAGTATTTTATTTAATATTCTGATTGGTATGTGGTTAAGTGTACGAGAGGGCCTGGAGCCCTAACTTCGCCACTATACAGAAGGCACTAATAAATAAATAAATAAATAAATAAATAAATAAATAAATAAATAAATAAATAAATAAATAAATAAATAAATATAACATGTAAAGAGTATGGGTATAGATATTTTGTTAGTTGGTAAAGAAAAATAAACTTCGCAACATATGCTAGGTAGGGTTTACCTTGTCCTGTCAGTTTCCCTCGCTGTTAGGGCCGCGCAGCTGTGAGCTTGCATACGTGAGATAGTGGATTTTAACCCCACTGTCGGCAGCCCTGAAAATGGTTCTCCGTGGTTTCCCATTTTCACACCAAGCAAATGCTGGGGCTGTACCTTAATTAAGGCCACGGCCGCTTCCTTCCCACTCCTAGGCCTTTCCTATCCCACCGCCGCCATAAGACATATCTGTGTCGGTGTGACGTAATGCAAATTGTTACTTAGTTTCCCTCGCAAGCCTGCGATGCAGAATATAGCATTATAAAGTTACAGTTTTGTGACGCTAATATTCGTGTGTATAATTTTAATTAACGCGCCAGAAACCAACGACATGGAGCTGTTGCCATTTCAACACCGTTTCAAGGGCCACCGACCCAAGCCGGGATTTGAACCTGCGACTCAGGACAGCGACTCAACCAACTGAGCCACATAAAAAGTAGGCGTTTGTGATTATTGTTATAAATAGATGCAGTTGGTATTTTTACAAACGTTTTATGAGGAGCATTTATTGTGGCGTGCGTTTTTAAACTGTCGTAAATGCTTGAGACCGGACGGAAGAACTAGCTGAAAGCTGAAGAGCCTTGCAGGGATGTCGCTCCCTTCTCTGTTCACTTTTCCAAACCGAACTCCATGGCGTAAAAGCCCCGAAGGGCCATCGCCTACCAAGCGACCGCTGTTCAGCCCGAAGGCCTGCAGATTACGAGTTGTCGTGTGGTCAGCACGACGAATCCTCTCCTTCGTTATTCTTGGCTTTCTAGACAGGGGCCGCCCTCTCTCTCCCCCAGATAGCTCCTCAATTTTAAGCACGTGGGCTGATTGTACCTCGAACCAGCCCTCAGATCCAAGTAAATATCCCTGGCTTGGTCGAGAATTGAACCCGGGGAATCCGGTAAGAGTCAAGCACGTTACCCCTATACCGCGGGGCCGGCTGATTACTTTTAGGTCTCCTTATTTTAGAATTTGACTTAAGGCATCCTGCATTCGATTCCCGGCACTGACAGAGTTAAGAAAGGCATGGGATGGGTAAGATACAGCCTTGTATGTGGGTGCAATAGAGTTGGCCTTGAGTCTCCCGTAATCGAAATATCTACGACCTGGAAGGTAGTCACCTTCATGGGGTGTAGTACCAATGTGCTTCCTTTTCTTAAGACGAGAAATTAAATGAAAATTCTACTTCCTCTCAAACGAAGAACGATACTATCAATTTTACGAACAGTTTCAATAATGCAGACGGTTTATGTTAAGAGTACAGGAGCTATGATTGTACATGGTAACAATCAAAACCACCAATATCTACTGAAGATCCTTCACCGCACTCGGTAGGACCAGCCTTTTTACATATCCACCAGGCGAGTTGGCCGTGCGGTTAGGGGCGCACAGCTGTGTGCTTGCATCCGGGAGATAGTGGGTTCAAACCCCACTGTCGGCAGTCCTAAAGATGGTTTTCCGTGGTTTCCCTTTTTCACACCTGGCAAATGCTGGGGCTGTACATTAATTAAGGTCAGGGCCTCTTCCTTCCCACTCTTAGCCCTTTACTTTCCCATCATCGCCATAAGGCCTACGGTTCGATGTAAAGCAAATTCTAAATAAAATAAAAATATTTTCATAACCCCTTCCAAGGAAAAGTTGTATCCACGTTACTGGCCCCGACTTACACCCCACTGAATTTATTTTGTGGGTGCGCCACTGCATCCACTCACCATTTAAGGTACAAGGTAAGCCCGAAGAATGATTGGATACTCAAAATACACCACCATAAATAACGCGGTTATGGCTATAAGTATAAAGAAAGGAAAGGGACGGGATCTTGTGTTTTAAGTGCAATCCGTATCAACAGAACGTGACTTCCCATTTTAAAAATGTTTCATGCATCGACTGCGATTTAAGCCTGGGGCGTCCTGATGAGATGACAGAACCATTGGAACTGAGTTATCACGCCCGCCAATTACAAAGTATTTACCCGCACTTTTGATGGTGCAATTTGAGGTTCCAATCAGTCGCCGGGCATTTGACAAAATATATAGGCCTACATATTGAACTTAGGCACGCGTCCGCGATTGTCTTGCTACTTGTATAATTTAAAAATCGTTTTCGTAACTTACCGAGGATGTACATAGTTTTGGATTCTCAGTGACGAAATGGCCCTCATAAAAAATGACTTGTGTGGCACAAAATGGGGAACTAACCTGCAGCTCAAAATCATGTCACAGTCTTCTCAACGCTGAAACTTATACACAGCACATCTCTCAACCACGGTACAACCCGAGGATCCCTAGCACATTGTTGTTTCCTACAACCAATGCGCAAAAGCTGACACTATGTTGTAAGCTTGCAACAGTTTCTGGCCGTGGCCCCAGTTATCTCGGTGGTCACGTTCCGGCCCCAAACTGAGTAATCCCTTGGTAATTGCCCTTTTCCTGTCCTGTTACATGGCTAAATGGTTAGCGTGCTGGTCTCTCGAAACAGGGGTCCCGTATTCGATTACCGGTAGGGTCAGGAATTTTAACCTTAATTGGTTAATTTAGCTGGAACGGGGGCTGGGTGTATGTGTCGTCTTCACCATCATTTCATCCTCATTACGACGCGCAGGTTGCCTAGAGGTGTCAAATCAAAAGACCTGCACCTGGCGAGCCGAACTTGTCCTCGGTCCCTTCGGCACTAAAAGCCATATGCCATTTCATTTCATTTTTTTGCCCTTTTCCTCATATCTTGACATTTGTTAACACACAGTTACATTCGCAATGCTGAGGCCTCTACAGGGAAATATCCCCGCGCATCACAATCCTGTGTTTTCCTTTCATTCAAGCAGTACAAATATGGAAAATCGTGATTAACCCTATTGAGCCTTGCTAGTAGATTCTTTGTCGCTACGTTAATTTAATATTTCGGCGTAAGTTTTTAAGTTGTTCGAACCGTACGTAAAACAACGTCTGATCCTCGCTCTAGTTTCAGGAAATATTTTGGGGGGCCGGCCCCAGTGGGCCCCCCTTGGCTACGCCAGTGCAGTATAAAAATAGTAAACACAGATGACCACAAATTGATGAATTAAAAGTTTGATAAGAATGAAAATTATACCGAATGTAACAGTTTTTTAAATATTCTAATACCACTTTAGGGGGACGTAAATTACCAAAACTATCGAAGTAGTACACATACGCACCTCGTTTACTGAACGCAACCCAGTGCGAACCAGATTGACTTATCGGATCTAAATTCAAAATACAACTCTCATTTTTACGAGAAATTTTCGGTAGCGTATCTCACATAAACACACCTCTGAAATAGGGAATTTTTAAACGAAATGCGTAACGATATAGATCTAAGTTAGATAATGCTCTATTCGGCAGGCCTTCCATTATCTTTTGTAAGCTGGAGGATTTAAGTAAATGCCCTTTGCTTTGTTTCGATTAGAAATCCCTTTCCCACGCATCGCTTCTAGCATTCGATTGAGGCGTTTCATTCCTTTTAATTCTTCCTGTGCGGCTTTCGCCTTGTTTACAGCCGGTGCTATGCCCGCAGCTCCACTTGCTAGACCGCCCAAGCCCGACAAGGCTGCAAATATCGGAAGGAGTGGAAGAAAACCACCTTTCTTTTTTTAAAAGCATACTGTCTTTTTTGGTTTTACACGTTCTCTTCGTTGATTTGATTTTCTTCTTCGTCTACCCCCACCTACTTTAGATTTCGCTTTCATAATACCCTAACTGCTAGTGCAGCTGCTCTTTCTCCTAATGATGCGTCCTGAGAGTTTACATGAGACCGAGCCTTAGAGGCTAAGATTTCATCTGCTTCTTTCCATCTGTTCTGGTCTTTGTATGTAGCATAAGCGATATCGTGTTCTTTACATGCCTTATATAATAGATTTATTCCTTGATCACCACGCTTAAGTCGTTTTTCTAACTTTGTCCCAGGTCTACAAAATTCATAACCTGGTATGTGCAATTCTACTGGTAAATTATCTATAGCTTTATTAAGAACTTTGCCTATTATTCCTCCTTTCCCTACTCGTTTACATGGAGCTGCTACAACGTTGCGCCTTCGACGCAGCATACTCAAATAAGACTTCCCGCTAGCAAGTGTGTTATTATATACGATGTACATTTTTACACGATGTGCAACTGTTGAGTACTAAAATGTATGTAAGTTTATTTTTATTCTTTTTTTTGAATGTAGGAAGATATTTATATAAATAAGAGAGATATTTTTCTGCTCTCCTCATTTTACAACAACATGGCGTACATTCCTCGTCCGTTAAATTGAAAATCTGAGGTAGATCGGTTAAGGACTTTCGCTAGATGGCGTGAACCGTGGACAGACCCCGTAAGTTTAGCTAAAGCTGGATTTTACTACATGGGATACCTAGACGCAGTTAAATGTATTTTTTGCGGAATCGAATTATTTTCGTGCGAAAAAGATGATGATCCGTTAACAGAACACAGAAAACGGTCACCTTCTTGTCGGTATATGAGGGGTTGTGAAGTTGGCAACATATTATTAGATCACTATAACAGGACAGCTCTTCCAGCACTTCTTAATACTACGTGTAGTGTGATGCATGAACCATTTTGGAACTAGATAAGTAAAACAGAAGGTAAAAAATGTTCATGTTTATTTAATAATCAACAATAACTTTGAGAAAAAGAAATCCACTGTACGTGTTGCTCTTGTGCACTCGATCGTTGAAAATTATTATCATCAAAAGAAAGTGATGGTAAAGGCAATAAAGCAATCGTTATCTTTACCTGTTGCAAATCTGAACGACATAAAACGTTCAGTAAGAAAGAAAAGTAAACATAGTAAACTGTTACCGGACACAATACGCGGTATCATATGCGGTCCAACGAATGCAGGGAAGACTAATGTACTGATTAATTTGTTATTGCAACCGAACGGGTTACGATTTGAGAATGTGTATGTTTACTCAAAATCATTGTCGCAGAAGAAATATATTGAGCTAGAGAAGCTTTTAAAATCTATTAAAGAAATAAAATGTGAGTTTTACTCTGATCGTGAGCAAGTAATACCGCCAGAAAAAGCTCAAAGTAATTCCGTTTTTATTTTTGACGATGTAGCAAGCGACAAACAGCAGCACATGAAAGACTACTTTAGTAGAGTTTGACACCATATCGTGGATGTTTCTACTTATGTGAGACCTATTCCTGCATTCCCAAACAACTTATTAGAGACAACGCTAATTTCATTATTCTGTTTAAACAAGATGCAAGAAATCTTCGTCATGTCTACGACGATCACGTGAACACCGATATGAGTTACAACCAGTTCACTGATTTATGTTATCGTTGTTGGTCGCAGTCGATATTCAGCTTTCTCGTTATCGATTAGGATAGCGAAATAAGCAAAGGTCGATATCGAAATAGATTCGATATATTTTATGTGATATAAATACGATAGTGTATACATTAACGAACTCATTTTCGAATTGTTGAGCAGAGAAAGAACATCACGACGGCATCAAACAAGAGAACCAGTAACGTGTATGTAACGCGACCATCATCACGACATGATATTGCTACTAAATCATATGTAGATGAAAAAATGATGGTTAATACAAATTACGTAACATCAACATCTGACGCAAACTTAAGTATTCATGGTAAACGTTTAAAGAACGTCGGAAATTCTATAAACATGGAGGATGCTTGTAATAAAAGTTATGTGTTAAAAACCGTTAAGGACAGTATTAATAAAGAAGAAATACAACGTGATATTTTAGATCTTAAAAATGAAATACATGACATATGTGAACTAGAAGAGGATGCAGTTGATTGTAAGAACAAAATGCTGAAAGGAATAGCTCCTGCGATGAATGGAAACGAAGCAGTTTCGCTTGACACAATGCGTACGCACACTAACCATGTGCAGAGAAATTTAGGGAAACGAGTTAACGACGTTTCTGCACGCATAGTTGATTCTCTTTTACGTGATATTGTGGATGATCACCTTCCTTTAACTGACAATAACCTCAACATGAACAACAAGAGAATATCGTGTGTGGCAGATCCTGAAGAGGAACAAGATGCAATTTCGCTTTTATTTTTAGAAAAGCATACAAAACGTAGACTACTACAACTGAATGACGATGGATCGATAGATATGCAAAATAAACGAGTAACAAACATCGGCAAACCTATTCATTCGACGGATGCGATTAATAAAGCATACCTAGAAAAACATTCAGCAGCGCGTGAAGAACTCGAAAAACTGAAGAATGAAATAAGCAATCAACAGAAACTAAACGTTGATGTGGGTGGTACGTTGAGTATGGAAAATAAGCGAATTACTAACGTACATAATCCGTTAAATGAGAAAGATGTTGCAAATAAAATCTTTGTAGAACAGTATGCAGCTGCGCGGAGAGAAGTTGACGAGTTAAAACTTGTCATATCTAAACTTCAGAAAAATTATCTACCAGTAGAATCTAACGGAGAATTAAATATGAAGAACAAACGAATTACAAATGTTGATTCACCTATCCATGAGCAAGATGTCGTTAACAAACAGTATTTAGAAATTTTGCTACTGCAAAAGAAGAGTTTGAAGTGTTGAAAAAGGAACTGCACAATAAACCAAGAAAAGCTCTTTTTCAAATTAACAGTCTACCGTCAAATCTGTCACCAATATATATGCTACAAAATTGTCGACTTATGTATAAGCTTCCCTATACGGGTACACTTACACCGTTAACAGTTTCACGTGGTTCTCTGGTATATGCGATGATTAATCACGTGAACAATCCAATCGAATTAGAAGTGGGTACACCAATTGCTGTAAAGGAAGGTGATGAAATTCAATTCCGCCAAAAAAATCCAGAACAATGGAATACTAACGATCTTCCGCTCCATATACTCTTTGAATATACTATATATGAGTAAAACAATAGACGTTACACTTCAGTTTTATAAATGCAGGCGAACATAGTGGAAAAATTCGTGTAAAGGATAAACTAGCAAAATTAAGAAAAGATGTAAAAATATAACTCTCTTAAAGCAGACATGGTTTTAAACCAACTGAAGTTAGGAGAAACATTTAAACCAATAACTGCACCATTAAATAAATTACAGCAGCTTACAGTTAACTCGAATGGATTAAATGCAAAGAAAAATCGAAAATTAAATAGTTATATAAGTGATGAAGAAGAAGAATCAGAAGAAGAAGAAGAAGCTCTGAACAGAAAGGTTACAACTCTCCTGCAAATTTATCTTAACCCACAAATGAGACACAAAGTTGATAGAATATTTGGGGTTCGAGTAGTTCATGGAGAACACTATTTAGGGAGTAAAAGTACTGTTTCGCGATAACAATCTTATAATTGACAATTTTAACTATCCTTTAACTGAAGGTCTCCTTGAATTAATATTTAAGAAAGATCCGGACGCACAGTTGTATGATGATAAGCATCTGTCAGCTTACAGTCATATATTAAATTACACTAACGTGCACAGGAAACAGTATGACGCAGGCAAGCCAATGAGAGGCACAAAATCGCTCAAATTTCAAAAATTATCAAGCCATTAGTAGAAGATGCAAAAGTGAAAAAAGGAAGGATCACACCAAAATTTGTAAGTGTACACAAATACAAACGTACAGGAAGAGGATCAAAAGTAGCTAAGTGGAAAAATGAACAAAGAAAGAAGATCGAATTAGTTCATTGGAATGCTCCAAACAATCTAGTAGAGAGACTAAAAAAGTTAATAGCATCTAGAAGTGCTGGTCATTCGTCACACGAAAACGAAATCTTGTCAATCGAAGAAGAACTTCGAAAGTCGAGGTACATCGAATAAATGAACACTGCGCGGTGGGACGAACTTCCGTTCGCAAATATATTTAAAGCGGTTAGATTCTCAAAGGATATTTCAGTAATCTATGAAATTGGATGTGAAGACAGAAGACGCAACTGGCAACAACTGGCTAGAGATCGACTGCGATTCAAGAAACGAATAGACGACACAGAACGAATTCTTTTACCTATACTTTATGAACTAAATCAGAGAAAAAATAGCGAAAGAACTCCACGCTCCAGTACGAAAGAATTTTGAAAGACGGAGCGTTATTAGCCTCGGAAGAGATGATTTACATCAAGCGGATCTTGTTGATATGACTCTGTTTTCGAAAGTTAATAGTGGATATAAATACATGTTAACTGTTATTGATGTTTATTCAAAGTATGCCTGGGCAGTTCCACTTAAATCAAAAACAGGAAACGAAGTAGTGGAGAATATGGAACGCATCTATTCAAAATGTAAACGCTATCCAAAACATCTTCAAACTGACAGGGGAAAAGAATTTTATAAGATTTTTCAACAGTGGATTACAATAAGAAAAATTCAACACTATTCGACTTGGAGCAGCTTGAAGGCAAGCGTAGTTGAACGCTTCAATCGAACACTGAAGCAGTGGATGTGGAGGAATTTCTCGGCGTGTGGATCATACCACTGGCTTCGCATGCTACCAAAACTATTAGATGAATTTAATAATCGAAAATATCGTACGATTTCTATGAAGCCTATAGACGTCACAAATAATCTACAACAACTCGCTACTGTGTACAAATTACGGGAAATGAAGAAAAAGAAGTCTCCTTATCCACCAAAATTTAAAGTAGGTGACACAGTACGAATAAGTAAAATTAAGCGATATTTTACAAAGGGCTATACTCCTAATTGGAGTAATGAATTATTTACTGTAAGAAAAGTAAAAGAAACATCACCGGGAACTTACTTGCTTCACGACTATCAAAATAAACCAATATATGGAGCGTTCTATGAACAAGAACTGCAGAAGACAAAACATCCTAAAATATACCTCATTAATAAAATTTTAAGAAGAAAGAACGACTAGGTTTTCGTATCATGGCTAGGATTCGACGCCACGCATAATTCATGGATTCCGAAAGAATAAGTTTTCTAAAAAATCAATAGTAAGTACGCTAGTATAATATATTTTTAATTTTTTACTCTAATGTCTGACAGATTTACCATCTTATAGTGTCCTATCTCTATTGTTGCTGTCTTCCCTTGCTCAAGAAACGGTGCTGTTTGTTTTGATGATGACAGCGTTGGACATTACCACAAGCAAGAAGATATTTTCACCTCAACTCTGCATAATTAATTCGAAACATTTATGTAACATGTATATTAATAAATTATATTAAACAAAATTTAACTAAAGGTAACCTCTTTTTTTCTTCCTAAAAAAATCGACTCCCTTCTTTCTTTCCTAAATGTGTACATATAGCTACGGTTCTTCTTATCTTCCTACTCCTTTACGTATCTGTGTTAGTGTGACGTAAAAAATTTCTCTTCAATTAGTTTATGTTCCTTTGAGCAAAAAAAAAAGAAAGCAAAAAAATATTTTTTACACTGACCTATATCGGTTCAAATAAATTAAATTCTTCTTCTCTTACAGGCTCTTCTACTTCTTGTTCATCTACTATATTAAAGAAAAAGATAATGTAAAATTAAATTCTTTCGCGATCCTACAATAAACGAATTTCTAAAAATTAAAAAAAGTTGAAACTCACCAATATCATCTTCGTTACTTTCTTCTATCATCGCTCTTAGCTCTGCTAATAACGCGCAGCAGAGAAAGTAATTAAATTTGTGAATTAAAAACAGGTGGAAATAAGGGATATGGCGCCGTGATATAATGTTAGAGTACACACTAATAAAGAGCAGAAACTCTTCGCTAGTGAACTCCCTCATTCTATTCACAATAGCGCGTTGAAACGCACCCTCTACTTCTACAATATTATTTGATTCACATTCTTCTTTTAGTCTAATTACATCCCGCAGCGCTACTATTTTTTCTAAAAGGCTACGTTGTACTGCAGACATTTCGAAACTTTAACGTATCTACAGCAAGCGATTCGCAGTATATACACCCCTTCTAACGGCGACATGTAATTAAAAAAACTAGTTTCAAAAAACCTGCCTGGATACAACATCTGCTAGTAAGCTGCGTGGCGTTCCGGACCTCAGTTTACGCATCCTTTTTGTAGCCTGGGGGGGACGAAACCGTGGTCCAAGCACGGCCATGACCAGCAATGACCGCGAAAGAGTTTAGGCGTTAACTGGTTTAGCGAAAGCTGCTTGCAGGAAACATCCGGGATAGATATACACTACAAAGCAACGTTCTGCTTCAAACATATGTCTACAAAATAATAATTTTACACACAATAAAGTCGCGTCTGGTAATATAATGTGAGATTATCTTACACATAGCATTAAATTTTTTACATAAAACAAGTGAATTCGCTCACATCTAGAAGAGTGCAAGTTCGACCCTGCTCGTTGGCAATCATAAAATAATTCTCTCTAGTTCGCTATTTTCACACTAGGTAACTGCTAAGGGAAGTATACCTTAAAGCTAACTGGACTATACGCCATGTCAGTGTGACGTAATGTTAACTGTAGCACACTATTTACAAAAGTGTGTGAATAAATACCAAGGTATTGTCCTTGTTGGCAACAGTGTCTGTGTGTCATCAATCATGGAGCAACAAGTAAAGAATGAGTTTGGTGAGAAGAGAAACCGTAACATCCAGTGTAAATGTGAACTCCTTTAGGTACAATATATTTCTCACTAGTAAGTGAGGCTATTACATCATACTATACACATGGTAGTTTACTTCGAATGCCACAACATCTAATTCACTACTTACCATCTGGGTTTCTCTCAACATATGCTGCAAAAGATTTAGATGAAGCATGAGAGAAACTTCCCTTCTACACAAGATCGAAAATGGAAATAGCGGTGTGCAGGCGATGTGTCAAGCATTATTGCTACAGAGGACAAGATGAAGTTGATGATTTTGACAGCCCTTATCCAATGATTAAGGACAGTGAGGGATGCAAGAAAGAATTTAATCATGTATTTTGAACTAACAGGTAAATAAAACAGTGTGATGTTCCACTTATTATTCGAGTTGCTTGAATAAATCATCCCAACCTACATATATGCATACACATATTTTTTTTTGTTTTTACACCAACCAAATGCTATAACCTTGAATTCTTTACCAGATTTTATATTTCTATCATCAAATCACCAACCTGTGTAGGTGTGACAAATTATAGCTCTCACTCACACACTGTCTCAGGTTAGAGGTTGATTAAGAAATAATTCGTAATATTTTATTTTAAAAGAAACCATGTTTTACAGTTTTTCAACCAATATTTCGGCTACGTAGCAGCACGTTCTTTTGTTTTGTTAAAACACTGTCGTGTTTGACGTCTTTGTTCACGGAAGTTCTTTGCTGTTGTTTTATGACGTGCCCCTAACTGATTCATTAGACGATTTATTATTTCATCTTCTGTGCTAAACATATATATACGACATAATTTTTAATGAGATAGCACATCATGTGTTACCCTAACTAATTTATTAGTTCAGAGATCATAATGCATTTTTTAAACAAAAAAATATTTGTGTTAGCCATCTTGGACAAAGATAATAAGAAATCACAGACATGACACTCTCATGTACGGGATGTTTGACCTCGAAGAGTACAAACAGTTGGCGACGTATCCAACAAACAAAAATAGCGAGCTGTTTTTTGTTTTATTCCGTATGTAAAAATTTATACTATCGCGTTCGTAATGACGGAATTTCTTAATCAACCTCTGATTTCAGACTTTATCTGAGTTTTTTATTTGTTTTTAACTAGTACAGTGATATTTCATAGATGTCATTTATTGATGTAAGGTTAGCAAACAACGCGTGTATCTATCGTCAAGAATTACAGCTAGATGTGCATCCTGTTGAAAAATAATTAAAGGTAAGTAGTCGAGAAAAATAGTATTATTATTTAATTAAACTAAGCACTTTTGTGTCGACCTTCACTCATCACCAGTTGGCTAGAGTCGTCAGTAGCTAATCTTCAACAGACAGCAAAGCAGGAGGAGAGGAGCGATCCTTTTTTACAAAAAATCTCACATCCCGTTCACCTTTCGCCAGCAAGTAACCTTGTAAAGCAAATCCAGTTGCTGCAATTATTTCACATGTAGCTGCCCCACCTTGAGCAGTGAGGGGCACTCCAGCAAGTAACTTTTTAGTAGCAAATCTACTCACAGAACTTTGCCCCAACACCTTTCAAGAAATATTTACCTCTTACATAATGACCTCCGGGTAAGTGTAGTTAACATTTCCTACATGCGCCCTTGCAAGTGAGAGGTCTCTGCAAAAATATAAATTTAGTAAACAATGTGATTTATGTCTAAATGTCTTTCCTGACACCAACATAAACAATTTAAGAGGTAATCACATAGGCAAGTAGGGTCGAATTTTTTTGTAATTAAACTAAGCAGTTACTTACACTCAGTAGAGTTTTTTAAAAAATCTAGCTACTAGAAGAGTAAGGTTAATAGTGAACTTGTTTTGCTCTTACAATACCTTCAGTAAAAGATAGAAAATTACACACCATAACCAGTGATGTTACCTATCACGCCCACCCACCTAGCCATAGCAGTAGAAAGCTACCGCAAAGAGCGACATTCCACACTTGTGTGTAGCCTTGACAACGTGAGGCGCCCTCCACACGCGCCTTAGCAAGTGAGAGGCCCGCGCAGGGCGGGAAGCCCACGCGCAGGCGCAGTAGCTGCGGCTGGTCTAGTCTCCTTAGTGGTCAAGACTCCTTGTGGTCCAGATTCCTTAAATCCCCTCTACTCGTTTGATTGCAGAAAAATAATCCTTACAGCACGATAATGAAAAGGCAGATTCTATCATCATACATGAAGTGAGAATAAAATCAAGGCTGTTCTATGACAGGAATTTGGAAATACTGCTTAGAATGACTGATATAGAGACAGATGCTGTCGGTGTTGAAGACAAGCTTGATAACAAATTCCTCTGCATTCTGTTCAAATGTCTTTCCACACATTGTAGGATTCCTGTGTTGTTATATCCCAGTAGAATGCGCGCATGTCGACCACAGCATTTATATAGAAACTGTGTTATTCTTTGTAGAGGTTGCTTTATGTCAGTGTATCACGAGAAACTTCCAATACAGTGTTTGTGTAAGCAAGGTGTTCGTGTTTAATTATAAACGTCATTCGTGGTCATAACAATTGGCGACGAGGAAAAATTTCAAAACGTCAGAGGAAAAGGATAATATTGTGTCTGAATACAAACATGTTCTGCGATTAGTGACTGAACGGGAATACGACTGTCGTGTTACGTATATAACCTGATCTACGTAAATGTCATATTCCTAACCTTCAATTATTTTTGTGGGAGACATAACTCAAACATTTCTCCATGGATGCAGAGCAGTTTAAGCAATTTTTGGCAGCAATGCATGCCAATCAACAGGCACTCTTAGATCAACTGAGAACTCAAGCACCAGTTCAATCTACTCAACCTATTATTAATTCCAATACATTTCTAATTCCACCCTTCGAATGTTTCAATCCACAAGCAGAGAACTTTAGAAATTACCGGCAACGTTTCGAAAACTATCTACAATTGAAAAATGTGTTCACCAACAAGAAATACGCCGCTCAGGTGCTACTTAATTCGATTGGATCTACGAGTTATAACACATCTGCATTAGTGGCACCAAAAACACCTAGTGATTTCGATTATGACAATTTAATTGAAACCCTAGAAAAACACCTTTGTCCTAAGAAAAATGTTCTGGTAGCCCAACATAGGTTTTTATCCACTTACCAGAATCTTCCATCAGAATTCAAGATTACCAGCTATGATTTCCGCTAGATTATTGAGATATGCTTCATTTCTTTCGGGATTTGACTATGAAGTTATATATAAAAAGGTTCAGAACATACCAACGTTGGCTGCTTGTCAAGCGCAGCGATCATTTATTCACACATTTCA
This sequence comes from Anabrus simplex, assembly GCF_040414725.1. Taxonomy (NCBI): domain Eukaryota; kingdom Metazoa; phylum Arthropoda; class Insecta; order Orthoptera; family Tettigoniidae; genus Anabrus; species Anabrus simplex. The sequence goes on along the minus strand of NC_090267.1, from coordinate 330,807,551 downwards.
AAGGATATAGTGTTCAATGACGAAGTTCATAAACTCTGTTATTCAACCATCGCTGAAATGGCAACCACGGAATTAAATCCTGACAGTATTCGAATTCCAACAGAAAACGATGAATTGTTATCAAAAATCAAAGCAGAGCTCATGTCATCTGAATCCATAGACAATGAATTCACGCTCGATGATGGAATCTTATTCAAGGGTCACAGAGTCGTCAGTCCGTCAAAACTCCAGCCATTAGTCCTGAAGGAATTACATAGCACACACATAGGGATTACAAAAATGAAACAATTAGCAAGGCGTTATTGCTACTGGAGGAATATTGATAAGGATATTGAGAAAATGGAAAAATCTTGTCAGACCTGCCCTGACATTCGATCCTCTCCAACGAAAGCACCGATTCACCATTGGGACGTCCCTACAGACAACTGGAGCCGCGTCCACATGGATTATGCAGCTCCATTTCAAGGTTCCTACTTCCTTCTAATTGTTGATGCAAAATCCAGGTGAGCAGAAATCAAAGTAATTCGAGAAGCTCCGACATCTGTGAAGACAATTGTGCTATTAAGAGAAATATTTTCATTTCATGGATTCCCAATAACGATAGTCTCTGATAACGCTACAATTTTTGTAAGTGACCTATTCAAATTGTTCTGTAGGGAACACGGTATGTTCCAAAAATTCACAGCTCCTGGACATCCCGCAACTAATGGAATGGCTGAAAGAAACATCCAGATGCTAAAACGTCGACTAAAAGCTATGTCGAATGAGCCCTTGTCTATATCCAGAAAAGTGCAAGAGATCCTTCTGAAATATGGTGCCACCCCTCTAGAGTGTGGAAAATCACCAGCTGAACTGTACATGAACAGACCATTACGGATGAAACTAGACGTTATTCGTCCAATCAAACAGGAAGCAAATCAAGAGGAGACTCATGGACATCGCAATCTAAGCGTGGGAGGCAGAGTCCAAGTGAAATTCTATGAGGGGAATAAAATGTCATGGTATGGAGTAGTCATTGGAAAGTTCGGTCATTTACATTACCAGATTCAGCTAGACGATGGTTATAGCCTCAAAAGACATATTGACCAAATACTTAGAACGGAGGTTCCGAAGAAGACAGGTACAATCACTGATCAACAATTAGGCCCAAGTCAACAAGAACAACATCCTGAATATAAACAACCATTCATCTTCACTGACTGGATGAATGAGCCAATCACTGGGAGTAATCAAGGACTCGAGGCAAAAGAATACATGCAAAATCGAAGACTTGAAGCAGAAGAAAACGGACTTCCACCCCCAAACCTAACCTGCCGACCAGATAGGACACGCCGTCCGCCGCAGTACCTTAAGGACTATGTTACTTAAATGATCACCAAATTCTCTTCTTCAAAATTAAGCGTGGGAGACTGTTATATCAGAGTAGAATGCACGCATCTCGACCACAGCATTTGTATAGAAACTGAGTTATTCATTGTAGATGTTGCTTTATGTCAGTGTTTCACAAGACACTTTCAATACAGTGTTTGTGTAAGCAAGGTGTTCGTTTTTAATTATAAATGTCATTCGTGTATGGTCATAACATGTGCTATATTGAATTGTGACAGAGAATTATCGTCAAGTGAATGTTGCCATGTTTCATTCCTTGTGTGGAAAGAAGGCAAACATTGTACATCAAATTCAGCATCCATTAGATCCCAGCAGGCCTATATTTTTTAATTCTGACCCTAGCCATATATTAAAAAATGAAATATCACAATGCTTGAGTAGAAATTTTAAAGTAAATGGTGACGTGGTAACTGAAAAGCATGCGAAAAAGCTGCATCGCCTGCAAATAAGGTTGACAGGGAAACTGTGCGGAAATTAACTACAAAAGTAGTATACCGTACAAATTTGGAAAAGATGAATGTTTCAAAAGCTAAAGCAATATTCTCGATAGACAGTATTGCTGACCTAAGAAATTTGAAGAAAGGAACCCCAGAAGAAACCGGTGACAGGAACAGCTTCAATTAAACAACAAATTTTCTTGATATGTTTCAAACATGGCATGATAAGCATGATTATTGGCACTACAACAAAAATTGATCTTAAGCAACATTTAGAACACGTGGTTTCTTAGTAAGCATCATAACTAGCTACACATTAGCGAATTTTCACAAGCACTTGTCACAAGATCCATGCTGAACCGTCGCCTACTTAATAATACAAAACCTGGAAATAAAGCCCGTAAAACGCTATCGAAGTGGTCACATTGCAGTTCAATGCCGAGCCGCTTTCTTCCCCCTGTTTACCATGTTCGCGCCTTTAAACGTGTTTATCGAGTTGGTTGTGAATGTGTGTATTCTTGTGATAATAAGCACTCGGTGTTTCAATCATGATTTATTGCTGTGTTCCTTATTGTCATTCACGAGAAATTGAAGGTAGTGGAATTTCATTTCACAAGTTTCCAGTGAATAGTGCTTTAAAAGAACGGTGGCTTGTTGCTATATCTCGCGGAGGAGACAAACCGGTATCTCTCTGGTTTCCTACAGAAAATCGAGGGAGTGCAGGAAATACTTCAGAGTAAAAGAATTTAATGTACATCTAAAACGACGCTCCTGCCTAATAAAGTCCCATCAGTTTTTACAGAGTTTCCTAAACACAAACAAGTCACTTTAGAATGTAGGAAGGCTCCAGAGGAAAGAAAGCTTGAAAAACCGGAAAGTGAAAATGAGTATATAAGAAATAAGAGAATTTGTGCGGGGCAATCTGATTCTCCTGTGTCTGATAATACTGAAGAATCTGGCCTGAAAATTGTAGGCACCACAACAGTAGGTACATAGTTTTCTCCCGTCCTAAAACCAACAGTACCAAAATACATCACCAGGAAACTGAGGAAGGAGATCAGATGAAATAGAAAGCACGTGACCATATTAGGTTGCGCGTGAAACTCAGTGACTTGGAAGCAGAACTTAGTAAGGTAAAGAAGGATCCCGGAAGTCTTGCAAGTCCAGTTTCTAAAATTCAGAAGGGAGATGAGGGAGGTAATATGAAAGCAAAGTTTTTGTTAGAGCAACTTCAGAGCTTTGGAAAAATTACGTCTAAATACCAGGAGACTGAAGTTAAAATTTGTGTGCTGCTATCTTCAAGGTCGGCAACGGGTTATCGGCTTCTCAGAACAGTCGATATTTTGCAAATTCCTCGTCCAAGAACATTGAAATAGTATGTTAGATACTCAATAGGGAGACAGGTATAACTTCGCTAACTAAAGCCCGGTTACTGGCAGAAAAACTGTCGTTGGTGAACGATAACGAAAAGGTAGGTTCCCTTATGATAGATCAAATATCCATATAGCCGAGACTAATGTATGACAGGAAAATAGGTATGTTTATTGGACTGAATAACATTGACGCTCTTGGAATCGAAGATAAGTTGGCCAATAAACTACTCCATATTTTGTTCAAGGGACTCTCTACATATTACAGAATACTGGTGTCTTTCTATTTCACTTCATCCGTTACGGGTTCACAACATGCAAAATTAAATATGGATGCTTTAAATGCTGTCGAAGAGTGTGGTTTCAGAGTGATCTGAATTGTGACCGACAATTCCCAGATAAATGTTTCGATGTCCGAAACATTATGCGAAGGAAGCATTACGCCTTAGCATTAGTATTGATCCCAGTCACGTCATAAGGAACATGCGATCCCAACATTTGTTACGAGAGGCATTTTTGTAAACAATTCTACCGCGACCGGCGATCATTTGAGAGGTCTTGTCAGACATCAGAAATCTTCAGTTATGAAGCCGACAAATTTGGAGAAAACGAATGTAGCAAGAACGAAAATTGTATTTCCCTCCGAAACAATCGCTGGTTTGAACAGTATGGAGGTGGTTTGTTCCGAGAGCATTAAAGACAGGGAGAGTTTAAAAGAAACAATTTGTTTTATGGAGCATTTTATGAAGTGGTTCGATGAGCATGATATCTGCATCACCTCGTACGGGACATATTCCAGGAATGAGAACAAACTGGCATTTTTAACATTGAAGATGAACGCCTCGGTTGGTTAATTAATGATTTCTTGTTATATATTGTACCAGGAAAGCCTAGGTCCTGGTCCATATCAATCGAAAGAAACGTTATTCCAGCATAAAAGATCCGACGAACGTACGAACATCTATGTAAAGAATGTTCCAGTGTGTGCCAGACCCCACGAGTGCACTAGGCGGAGTCAAGTGACGTCACCTGTCGCTCGAAGCTCACCTCCCCTAGAGATATTTCTCGAAAAGAATTTTCTTTTACCAGCTTTTCAACGCCTTAACCAATTTCAACGGGACAAACGCTGAATCATAGCGGACGTCATAAAAGGTAATCCCTGTGAATTTCGAATTAATTCATCCCATGGTTGTTGAGTTATAATAATTTAAAGTCTCAACGAAATTACGCACTCACGGTCACATGGCCAAGAGATGCTACCCCTCCCAGCGCTGGTATCTATATATGTCAAGCCCAGCCAGCAAGCAGGCCAGTACAAGGACGAGTATACAGCTGTGTGTGAGTGAGACAGAGGAGAGACCGACCCGCGTACAGTATGTTCGCGCAGTCATGGTGAAAGTACTTGCCGTCACATTTCCGGAACGCGAAGTTATATCGCCGACAGAATTATAAAAGACGTCGCACTGTATTTAGTACATCGCGTCGCGACTACAGTCTAATCCTGAACACATTTAAGAATATAATACGAGTGAACTTATTGAAGTGCAAATATCAACTATTTAACGTTCACAGAATATGTCATTACGTGTAGACTTAGGTTACTTCAAATGATATTGAACTTCTACAGAAACTAATGTGTAGAATCACCCTAACTCATTTCTTTTCGAGTATTGAACTGTATTTCTTTATTCACGCCACATCAGTATACGACTTACAGTAGTAATTTGAGTGAAAATTAAGAACTTTTTCTGAGGTAATATAACAAGATAAGCAGAAAATAATCCTTAGTGTCTTAATGACTGTGTTCAAAGACTGTGATTATCGACTATGATTTGCCTTTTCAAGTGTGAACTGTGTAATTATGAACGTTTCAGTAACGACTTTAAATAGTATTTCATACAGGAAGGACTGTGATTCTTCATACGCCATAAGTAGTGTTCAACAGTTAATGACAGTGTCAGTGATAACTACTCGCACTAAGTGAATATTTCGTGTGCGAAAAATCACCCTAACAAGCTGCAATTCTACATGATCCAGTTCCAGCCATCATCACCTCATCGGGAACGTCAACATGGTGTGTTAAGGGAACATCGCCGATCCTGATTCTCCACGGAACATTCCAGATGTCCATCCTTCGACATTTTGTAGCAACATTTCTCTCAGTAAGTGAGTAGTAGCAAACTGACTAAAATTTTTTTCATTAATTTTGAACAGTGGAAACTTCAGTGCCGCGTGTGAACAAATATTTCAGAGTTCTCATAATTTCTCAGAAGTGATTAATTTAATTTCAAATTTCAGTTTCATATCTCGTAGAAAGATTTTAGGCTTTTCAAGTGTGCTATATATCAAGGTTTACAAACTGAGAACTGAAAACTTTTAACAGAAATTTAATTTCTCATATCCACTTACAATTACAAGTGTGTGCTTAGGTTTAGAAAGACTTTATGTGGAAATCCAATACCTCATATTCTCACATATGAAAGACTTTGGAATCAGTGATATTTATTCCATTTTCATGAACAGAATTCAGGAAGATTACGTTCAAACTTTTAATTTCAATGCCAGATTTGATTCCAATAATCATATTGCAGGGTGAAGAATTAATAAGTTGTTTTGAAAAAAATTTTTTTAACCATCTATTATTCGCTCTGCGAGTCTATCCTACTCTGTATCGGCTCCAAAACCAAGTTCCACTCCCTGAGGTCCTACTCATGCCCTTTACCCAAAAACTTTTCCTGGTACAATATATATCAAGAACATTCAAATTCGTCCCGAGAAAGAGAAAAGATTCATGAGGGAAACATATCAGGCGTTGGTCTAGATTACCCAATCCACTGTGACCTGCGTAAAATACCTCATAAGTATAAATTTTCATTATGTCTTGACGAGAAACCTGCCAAGCAATGATATAGAGCTTTTCTTTAGCCGCCTACGATGCAAAGCGGGATACAATGACAAAATTGACGCAAGGTCATGCCTTAACGCAATTGAAACAACGCTCTATACAGGAATTATTGCGGCATTAAAACATGGCAATGTTGAGCTGAGGGATGAAGATACGATCCGCAATGTTCGAACCAGTTTACTGCAATCAAGAATGTGCCAGATGGATGAAAAGTATAGAAGGAATGAAAGTCGCGAAGACGTGCAAATTCCGTAGCTTCCTGAACACAATGTCTATCATTACAAAACCCTTGCAAGCTACATTATATCAGATCTGTGTGAACAATACTTTATTGTTAAGTGTTCGCTAGTATATAAATGTGATTTATTTGTTTCAGATTTAACAGCTACAATTCCTGGTATTTCTCTAGCTATGATAGCAGGATACTTGTTGCGTGTGGCAGAAGAACAAACAGACTGTGAAGGCTGTTTAGAACATATCTCTTCTCCAGCTAGTGCAAGTCCAACATTGTGTCTCATTCGCTTTCAAGAACGAGGAGGCTTCAGATACCCTAAATAATCGTTTGTGGATCTTCTTCAGTGCATGACGGAATTTGTCACCTCTGCTGTGCAGTATTTACCCCGACGACAGTTACTAAAAATGTGTACGTTTTGTTCTGAAGGCCAGGTTCTTCAGTGAAATGAAGTGTAGAGAGTTTAAATACGACAAACTACCTCTTTTTCTATTCAAAAAATTTCAGAGCCTTCTTTTAGACAACAATGCTTCGAGCCACGCAAGTAGAAGTGAGAAAATTTTGAAACTTGATAAGAAGCCCCTGAGTAGGAAAGTTTTAAAAATGTAGAGACCTATCCAAGCCAGTGAAGCACAGTTCTATAAACAAGGTACTGTAAATACTCAAAACAACTTTCAGCTCTCTTTATCTAGGATATAATTTACTTATAGACATACACGGCCATGCGAACAAAAGGGGACAAGAACGCGATCCTGGTGGCTGAATGGTGAACTAAGATGGCACCCGTTTTCGTTAGTGCATTTCAAGGCCTTGTATTATAGCGTAGGCAACGTTTCACAAACTGTAATTGAAAGCACTGCCATCGTGGTCTTTCACAATGCCGTCTGGCAGGTTCGAAGAGAGTTACTACGAGAGCAATCTAGTGAACTACGAGAAATAGTGAAAGAGGTGATAGGCAAGGTGACAGAAATGGTGGCCCAAAATAATAAAGAAATAACAAGTTTTAGAGATAAGGTAAGAATAAAGGAGGAAGAGATAAAAGAATTGAGGTGGCAGGAGAAAAAGCGACAGCAGGAAACCCGAAAGAAAAAATATTTTTATATATGGGCTACCCGAGGACACTAAAGAAGATCTGATATTCAAGGTGCTGGAGGTAATAAACGAGAGGTTGAAGATCATCGGCAGGGAGGCCGATATAGTCGAGATACAGAGAATGGGGAAAGCTAAAGGCAGGAGACCAGTGGGAGTGAGGTTCGTATCAACACTACTAGCAAAGAAGATTTTCTGTAATACAAGCCGATCTAAAGGTGAATAATCGGGATTAAACCGGAGCTGGAGAAAGAAGTCTTCAGGAACCAGAAAGTGCTACAGTTCCACATAGGAAAAGCTAGGCGTGAAGGATTAATGGCCTATATAAGGCGCAGCTAATTAGTGGTGGGTGACGGCAAGTGGACTAGAGCATGCGGGGTAGAGCATTTAAAGAATATGTTCAACACAGCGAGTACATTGGCCGAGGAGGAAGGTGAACGCACGATGCAGCTGAGATCAGCAGAAGGCGGAGCAGCGAGTGACGACCAGGTAGTGGAGCGACAAGAACGGAGAGAGGAAGAGGCAGGCGCAGAGACAACTATTAGTGAGGGCAGTCCTGGTGACCTTCAGCGACAGCTGATTGCTGAATCCGTGAGAGACGCAACACCGAAACGCAGACGTATGAGTCCTAAGGACTTTTGGCACAGAAAAGGTAATTTAAACGAGGGTGGCCTCCATAAGGAATGTGTTAATACTGATGAGAACTCTGATGAAGTGGGTGTTACTAGGATTACGAGGTCTAAGAAGAACAGCCAGAGTGAGGGAAAGGAGAGAAAGAAATAACTAGAGATAACAGTAGGGTGCATCAATACTGAAGGTCTTAGAAGTAAAAAAAAAACAACGTTTTTATTATAATCCTCCTGTTCAATATTTTATAATGTTGTTGCATTTACAATATATTCATTAATTAATAAGTTATCTGTGGGACATGTTTCGCTCCCTTTCATAGCATCATCAGCCAAATCTGAATCTCGAAGAATGGTTATGTTCGTAAATAATGACTTAAGAACTATTAAACGATTGTTTCACAATCTTAAACTTACTCTACTAGAATATCATGAAATACAGAATCTTTGGTGACGTGCCTTAATAACTTGGGCTCAGTGAAATGAATTGTAGTATGGCTTTTTTTAATGCCAGGATACCCCAGGACGGGTTCGGCTCGCCAGGTGCAGGTCTTCCTATTTGACCTCCGTGGGCGACCTGCGAGTCCTGTTGGGGTTAGTAGGAGAGATACATTAAAATTGTGGTAGAACTTGAGTTCTTAAGATTGAATTTCACCTCTTACAAAGACATTAGACATGGTAGTTCTTTCAAGTATTTTAGAACAACTCATTCTCCTACAATTCTAATGTATCTCTGCTACTAAGCCTAACTTATTAAGACGTGTCACCAAAGATTCTGTATTTTGTGATATTCTAGTAGAGTAAGTTTAAGTTTGTGAATAAACGGTTTAATAGTCCGTGAGTCATTATTTACAAACATAACCTTTCATCGAAATTCAGATTTGGCTGATCCTGTCACAAGTTCCATTATCAAATTGGCGATATCTTTAAGTTTTTATAGACTCTTCTCCTTAAAGTATATACAGTAAAACGTTTTTACCAGATCTCATTGCAAAGAAATTTTCTAATGTATTTCTTAAGATTAAATTTCACCTCTACAAATATGTTAGACATGCTACTTGTTTTAAGTATTTTAGAACAACTCATTCTATCACAATTTTAATATATCTCTCCTACTAAGCCCATATTATTAAGGTATGTCACCAAAGATTCTGTATTTTAAGATATTCTAGTAGAATAATTTTAAGTTTGTGAGAAAATGGTTTAATAGTTCTTAAGTCATTATTTACGAACATAACCATTCTTCGAGATTCAGATTTGGCTGATGATGCTATGAAAGGGAGCGAAACATGTCCCACAGATAACTTATTAATTAATGGATATGTTGTAAATGCAACAACATTATAAAGTATTGAACAGCAGGATTATAATAAAATCTTTCTTATTGTAAATAACATATTCCAATACGGATTAAAACATGAAATTACTCACTTACAATATCCCATCGTCGCCAGAAAAACCTATATGTGTCGGTGCGATGTAGAGCAAATTGTAAAAAAAATCTCCTCTATGAAGTTGACGTCAGGAAGGGCAACCGTTCATAAAAAACCTGCCACGACAGATTCATCTCATTTCAAACGCGACCCCTTAGAGAAACGGGACTGGGGTTGGATAAACAAACAGAATAACTAATTGAATGAATACATACAGTATATTTTAAATTACTTGTGTTTTCACTATGTCTAACTGGGATTCTTTCCAAACGATGATTTAGAAATGAGTTTTGGGAAGTTCAGAAGTATGAATGGCTGTACTTAAACCCACCGTACAAAAAATAGTCACCCTTGTGCGTACGCACCGTTGCCTAAGCTATAATACAAGGCCTTGAAATGCAGTCATGTAAACGGGTGATATCCTAGTTCATCACTCAGCCGCTAGGATTGCGTTCTTGCCCCCTTGTATTCGCATGGCCGTATATGTCAATAAGTAAATTATATCCTAAATAAAGAGAACTGAATGTTTTTGCGAGTATTGACAGTACTTCATTTATATAGTGGTGCTGGATTGGCTTGGATATGTCATTGCAATTTCAAAACTTTCCTTTTGAGGTTCTTCTTACCAAGTTTCAAAACTCTCCCTCTTCTACTTGAGTGGCTTGAAGCAATGTTGTCTAATATGGGTCTCAGAAATTTTAATATTAGAACAAGAGGTGGTTTGTCGCCTTTACACTTTCTGCACTTAATTTCACTGTTGAACATGTCTTTCGGAAGAAATTATCCCTTTTATTAACTCTCTTCGGGGCAAGTACTGCAAAGCGGAGGTGACAAATTCCGCCGTTCACTACAGAAGTGCCACAGACGCTGATTTTCTGTATCTAAGGGCTTCTCGATATTAAAAACGAATAAGACACTATGTTGGTCTTTGAGTGGCTGGAGAAGAGATATGTTCTAAACAGCCTTTACAGTCTGTTTGTTCTTTTGCCACACGAACCATAATGTCATTGTATTCCGCTTGGCGTCTTAGGTAGCTGAAGAAGAGCTCTAGGTCATCGCTTGTTAGGTTCCTCGTCAATGCTTAATGCAAATGTATACTCATGAGGTATTTTACACAGGCCACAGTGGATTGGGTAGTCAAGATCTATGCCTGATGTATTTCCCTCATGAATCTCTTTTACTTTCTCTGTATGCATTTGCTTTTGCTTCATATATGACAGGAAATCTTTCATTAACCAACTGAGGCGTTCGTCTTCAGTACTAAAAGATGCTCGTTTGTTCTCATTCCCAGAATATGTTCCATGTGAGGTGTTGCAGATGTCATGCGCATGGAACAATTTCATAAAATGCTCCATAAAACAAATGGTTTATTTTAAATTGTATTTAATGCTCTCGGGACAAACAACCTCCATACTTTTCAAATCGGAGATTATTTCAGGGGAAAAACAATATTTTCAGCTCTTGCTACATTCATTTTCTCCAAATTTGTTGGGCAAATTCTTTTTCTGGTTGGTTTCCTAATTTAAGATTTCTGAGTTTGAAGAGGTCTCTAAAATGATCGGCAGCCACGGTAGCATTGTTTACAAAAAAGTCCAGTGACAAATTTTGGGATTATCCGATTCTTATGACGTAACTCGGATCAAAACTTAGGAACAGAGGCCTAATTTCATCAGCTTGAAGTCATATCTCATGCGTAATACTTCCTCTGTATTAATATTTCGAACATTGAACATTCACGGGAAACTTGTGAAATGAAATTCCACTACCTTTAATTTCTCGTGAATAAACCATGACTGGAACTGCGAATGTTTAACCTCAGACGAATACATAATACATTCATAACCAACTCAGTTAATAAACACGTTTAAATCACGAACCTGGTAGACAGGGGGCAAGAAAGCTATCCTAGCGACCCGGCACTGAACTTCAGTGTGACCACTTCGATAGCGTTTTACGGGCTCTATTTCCAGACCTTGTAATATTACCAAATACAGTAGAGACAATACATGACACTCAGCGAGATATCGAGGGACAGCTATTGGAGCTCTCTCTAGCGGGTAGTCCTGAGAACTACTGAATCTGTCATAAGAGCACGTGTATTTGTGTGTGAAGTTTTTAGTGTTATAGTAGCGTTTGTCATTCCTTGATATCTCCTCTCAACATGAGGGCAAAGTTATGTGCTGTGTTTTGCTGCAGTATAGTCCGCACACTTTATGTTGGTGCATTTGTGTACGTCGATGAGGAGTAAGGAGGGAGGTATCCCGGTATTGATAGTGCTACCAACCGAAGGAAAATGAAATCTGAATTGAATCGATAATATGATCGATCGATACGAACAACTATGTCACATACACATTATATAACATTATAAAACATTTCTCGATGCGAATCTTGTTCCTAGCATGAATTCTATACTCTGGCTTTGTTGTGTAAACAACAACAGTACTAGTACGTAAAGTGTACGCCAGATGTCGCACAACGATGCTTAAGCGATTCATAGTTTGTGTTTCAATGGTTGCCTGTACGAATCTCGAAGATCGCCGAGGTCGACCGATTCAGCACTAGGGTGTAAATGCACCAACATAAAGTGTGCGGATAATAACTATGAAGTAGAAAAGAATGCGCGGTCTTTCTTTTTCTACCCTCGTGACAAGAAAATGTAAGTAATATTGTGTTTGCATATATATTCTTCCAGTGACAAAGAGATTTTTATAGTACTTCATATACTTCTGACCTGCTCGACCCATATTTTAACTGGCTTAAAATATGCATATTTTATTGTATAGTGCAGCAGTTAGCCTTCAATACCGATGTGTTGTAGGTGTGATGTGTGGGTTTTGAAATGTCACAGAAGTGATTGGGATAAGGTGTACAAGAAAGAAGGGATGTTACGCTTATATAATAATTATAAGATCTGTTCAGATCATTTCCAGGCCAGCGACTTTAAAAATCCTAATCTATGCAGCCAAGGATATGTTATATTTTTTAATTTTTTGTACGTAAATATTCCTCAAAGCATCACTGGGTACGATGCGCATTGGTATCACCCAAATATCACTATAAAATTTGTGACAAATGGAACATAATAATTGCTTTTACACATATAAATCTGCGGCAAATTAAGAAATACCGTCGTTATTTGAGAAATATGCCGGCCCCGTGGTGTAGGGGTAGCGTGCCTGCCTCTTACCCGGATGCCCCGGGTTCGATTCCCCTCCAGGTCAGGGATTTTTACCTGGACCTGAGGGCTGGTTCGTGGTCCACTCAGGCTACGTGATTAGAATTGAGGAGCTGTCTGACGGTGAGATAGCGGCCCCGGTCTGGGAAGCCAAGAATATCGGCCGAGAGGATTCATCGTGCTGACCACACGACACCTCGTAATCTGCAGGCCTTCGGGCTGAGCAGCGGTCGCTTGGTAGGCCAAGGCCCTTCAAGGGCTGTAGTGCCATGCGGGTTGGTCTTTTTATTTGAGAAATATGAAAATATACTTAAGGCTTGTAGACAGGACTGGTTTATGTCGTACTCCGCTGCTGGTGCCGTCTTTTGTTACTTTCTTCAGGTCCAGGGCTAGCACCGTAGAATGGGAGGGCTATGTCTGTGGATTCTCATTATCTTTGTCTATTCGCTGCTGTTGCCGTCTTTTGTTACATCTTCAGGTCCAGGGCTAGCACCGTGGTGCTATGTCTGTAGTTTCTCATTATCTTTGTCCATATGACTAGAGCGGCCAGTTCAAACAGCAGAATGGAGGTCAACAGAAAAATAGCATGATCCCTGGACCAATAAATCACTAGTCCACTGAATTTTTCTTATGTACATTGGCCATACCATTTTGTCTCCTATTAAATATTGCATATCGCGATACATTTCATGAAATGATATCATTGACAAGTGAAGCAATGAAACTAAAGCAAGGATCTTCAGTGAACACAGATATCACACACGAAATTGTTGAAAGTGTAAGACCAAAGACATACGTGTGTCACTGTGAGTGCAACACCAAATATACTTGTAAAGTGGTAAAGTACGTAAAGTACGTATACATAATATTATCCAAAAATCAAATATTTCTTAATTTGCCACTTGATATGTGTAAAAGCAATTATTATGTTCCATTTGTGACAAATTTTATAGTGATATTTGGGTGATACAAATACGCACTATACCCAGCATCACTATCGACAACATTTTCATACTTTTCTTTCTTTTATCCCTCTGCTCAGATTAAAGCCGGGATTTAATAGATTTTCTTTCTGTTAGTAGGCTTCATGTTAAGAGGAAAATTGTCCAGCTTTTAAATGTTAATTCATTGTATCATGTGTGTAAGGAATGTGCCGATATTTTTATTGACTGGCGTCTTAATGTGATGATACAATGTTTTTTAAATGAGAAAAAAGACAAATCTAACCGTAAAAGTTCAGGGAGGAATGCAAAAGCAAAAAAAAAGTAATGCATAAATGAAAGATCAACCCATTTCACAGCAGTCCATTTCACATCTTGTTTATATGTCTAGTTTCAGTCTTTAAATAATAACCTTTTAAATAATTTTTCACCCATTTATCCAGAATTGCTTTAGCACTTCGAAGTTAATATCTCAATAAAACTTTTTTTCTAGACGTATTTTATTACCCATTTTTGTATATGCAGTTCCATTGATATTTGAATTTAGCGCGACGTTTCAGGTCAAGTCACTAGGAGCGCCACCATCGAATTGTCTCCCATTTTAACAAGGCTAAATCCGTAAGTGTCGCGTATTGTCTCTACTGTATGTGTTATTACGCAGACAACGCTGCGAACATTGGTTGGTGTGGGTTGGTGAACCTGCATTTTATGCGATAACGGTATATCATCAGCTGTGTTTGACATTTCACAATTAGCAACGGATTTTGAAGCTTAGTTTTGTTCACCTGTTGTACGAGCGCAACCTCGTTCTTACATACTTCTTGTGTAAGCGTGTAGATTGAACAACAGGACTTACTCGCCTATCACATCTTGTTGAGTAGCGCAATGGGTGTAAGCAGTAGTAAATCTGTAGAAGGTCGCCATCCGGAATTATCGCAAACTGAATATTCTGGTTTGAAGTCTTTATACGAGACTGATTGTGAGAAGTATGGACAGTTGACTGAAAAAAACCTCCAGGTATGTAACGACAAATAATGACTTAATACGTTTTGTCCTTTTTTTGGACTGTTATTATATCCAGTGGAAAAATGAACACGTACTGTAAGTGTTCATATACCAGTAGGTATCCGTCAAAGATTGGATAGTTTTCTAATTAATTACTGTTTAGGTACTGTATATGCAAGTTGTGAGGATTGGATCCGAGTTGTTCAAGCCATTTTTGTTTTTCTTCCGTAATAAGCATAATTTGCGAACTCAGCCATTCCATTCATTTAATACAAAAATACTTGCCAGAATTGTAAGTTATAATTTTTGATCCTTGCTTATGCTATATTGGTACTTGCAAAGGAACTTACCTGTTGAGATGTAGACAGTAATTTCTACGTGAACAATCTAATTCTTCGTAATTTCTTGGGTCTTGGGTGTTAATTTTCTTTCTGGCCGAGTATTTGCAGACTAAGCTATGAATTTTTCCTTAGACTATAACGCTGAAGTAGAGACTGAGTGGAAGATATTAAATTGGATTATTGTCAACAAGACTGC
This sequence comes from Anabrus simplex, assembly GCF_040414725.1. Classification (NCBI taxonomy): domain Eukaryota; kingdom Metazoa; phylum Arthropoda; class Insecta; order Orthoptera; family Tettigoniidae; genus Anabrus; species Anabrus simplex. The sequence continues at coordinate 330,792,409 of NC_090267.1, read as the reverse complement.
TAAAAATGTCTTCTAACTGATGTTTGTGACGTGAGTTGTGCTATTCCAAAGCATTTAATGGAAGGCTATTAGGACGAGTTTCAATTATCTTATATAATTTAGAATTCAAAAGAATTGAGATGTGGTTTCAGAGACTTCATATAGATTTTGTATTACTGTTCATGTTATTGAATAATATTTCCAATCAAAGAAATGTTGATCAAATGAAAGCTGCTAACTTCCTATTTTAATGGTTTAGTTTTAAATCTGTATTTATTTGTATTTTAGTGGTTTCTGATATATTGTACATAGTTAAAAAAAAGTATGGACTTGAAATGTCTACAGAGTCGTACCTGCTGAGAGATTGTGACCACCTGTCTGGTATTTTGGGTTGAGTTTTGTTCTTAAAAGTAGGAGAGATCACAATAGTAAGGTAAGGGTTATTCTGCCCGAAGGCAGGTCTGAACCTCCACAGAGGTGTTCCTGAGCTGGAGTCTACGTGCGGTAGGGTGGTCAGTTCCTTCTTGCTCCTCCATTCCCTTACCCCCCACCAACAGCGTCTTGCAACCCATCCAACTCCTGACCACGCCCAATGTTGCTTAACTTCGGAGATCTCATGGGATCCGGTGTTTCAACACGGCTACGGCCGTTGGCTACAATATGAAGATAAAGTTGGAATTCAAGAGGACAAATTGAATTCTTTAAAATTATTTAAGAAAAGGCTATGTACACCAACTGATAGCCAGTTCAGTGATTGCGAGGTCATTGGACCTATCCTAAACACACATCGGATGCTTGAACAGATAAAACTCATTGATGTAATGAAAAATTCCCAGAATGCTGGCAACCAGGAATGACTTAGCTGGATAATTTATAATGTCCAATAACAGACCATTTATATTGGTATTATACGTTTACTCATTCGGGAAATATATTTCATGTTCCCTATGGGAATCTACATCTATATCATCTGATGGCCAAGCAGGTATCAATTTTTGGTAAAGAGACAGTCTCTCATAGTGCAATGGCGCTGCCGGTGCCTTCAAGTAGCCTACGCAGTGGCCTCCACGGTATGCACTAGCCATGAGTCTTGGTGGGTGTGCTAAGTACCAACTGATGAGCTTAACTTAGCACACTGGGGTGAAACGCTGGCAACCAGGAATGAGTTAGCTGGAAAATGTATAATGTCCAATAATGGACCATTTATATTGGTATTACATACTCCTTAGTCGAGCAGCTTGTCTTTCTTCCATATCTTCCCAATCTACAAAGAGGCAGCAAAGAACACCAAGAGAGCTTTCGGAAGGAGGAAGAAGGAAAATAATTGCGGAAGCTGAGCAGAATTCTCATATAAATCACTAACTCATGTAAACCCAAGATTCTCTAGACACATCAGTGGATGTTTGGGAACATCACCTTACATCTATATTGCGGATAAGACTCGTGCCTGTCAGTAGCAACGGATAAAACGATCATCCCTCCAGATGTGGAAAAACTATTCTCAGAGAAGGTAATACTGACAATACTAAGCTGTGAAGACAAGAAAGCCTGTGGGCTTGAGATCCATAATGAACACACAAAGGGACTAATTAAAAATTTTGGAGATGTAATCATAACTCTTCAATGGATGTCTATGGCAAGGGGGCAGTCCTAAGAACTGAAGAAAATTGACAGTAAAGATGCTTTATAGAGGAAAAGGTGATGTAGAAAACCCCAATAACTACAGGGGAATAGCCCTTCAATGCTCTTTGCTCAAGATTCTCACGTGGTTATTAAAAAACAGAGTTGCTAGATGCTCCCCTTCCTGAACAGTTCGGATTCCGGAAGGGAAAAGGAATTCTACAAGCAATAAAATGCTTGCAACAGAATAGAGGTGCTCTCAGGACCAAAAGGGAAACTGCATGCTATTTTTGTGGATTTTTCCAAAGCCTTTGGATACCATCAACAAGAATATCATAGAAAAATACGAGCATCATATAGAACATCAGCATCTGTGCAATCTCATAAGGAGCATTCTGAATGAAAATTGCATAGAGATAGATGACGAAAACATAAAGATCAGGACCCATAAGGCAGACGACATTCTACAGGGATACCCCTTAGTCCCCTTTTATACATAATAGCTACAACAGGCATCAGAAAGGGTCAAGATTTATATGTACGTGGGTGATAGCGATAACTTCAACGTAGTCAGAAGATCTCAAAATATCTTTTAATCAGCTAGTAGACTGAGCAGACAGAAAATGTTTCAAATAAATGGAGAAAAGACCGTATCCATTACTTTCAGAAGAGGCAGAAAAGTCTATTTACATACAAGAAGAAACCCATAGCCACTGTGATGCACATAAAATATTTAGGTGTGATTCTACAACCAAGTGGAAATAAATTCTCACTACACATCAAAGACAGAATCACTACTGCTATCAGAGCTATGAACGATATAAATCAACTGAGGAAAATTATCTCTAAAAACTATTATGCAGCTTTTCCAGGTTAGTGCCCCCAGAAAATATCTGGCAACATCTCACAAAAGCTCTTGAGAAAGTAAAAACAACTCCTCAAAAAAAAGTAATACGCATGTTAAAGTTCAATCTTGCTTGGTATATGTCCTAGCGAGAGAACACTTTTATGTTGAGGAGTCAAAGTCAAATTTCCTACTCCCAGCTACCCCAATTATAATAAGGTACCGGTAATGAAAGAAATGGCCAATAAAAGAACAGAAATATGGACAGTTTCTCTGTAACTGATGCATTCTTACTAGAAGACCAAATTTCGAGCTGAGATATTTGATGACCAGATTTGCAGTGCATGGGTTTCACCATTGAATCTACATCACAGCGAGGTACCAGGTACAGACTGCAAATGCAAATTATGTGGAGATTGGTGCAACAGATATCATGTAATGTGTTGTAGGGAGAGATGTGAAACTTCAACACAGTTTTGCACATCAAATATCTAAAATATGGGTTTGTTTCAATGGAACGAAGTGATTCTAACGTTAATCTGAAATGAAAGTATTTGTAATTCTGTGTGATTTGTGTTGTACATTATATTTTATATGGCCATTCGCTGCAATAAAACTTTGTAACATTTTTGTAACACTACTCTTGTCGGAAATCGCCCGCAACAAATTGAGCTGCTTTTCTGTAGATTGTTTTTCGTTTTTGAATCTGAAAGGAATTGAAATACTCATAACCATATGAAAATGTGTAATTTACAATCCTGTTTGTGATTATCCCAATGAAGATCTTTCCTTATATTAACTACTAGGTACTAGGTCATCCCCAAAAGGTACTTTCACATTATCAACACAGTAATTAAAACCGAGAGGACTTTTTCTAGTAGTGAAACTCTCAACCTGCCTTACAACCCTGTTTATCATACCATTGCCTGCTGTCCACCTCACAACATTGTCAAGGTCTTTTTACAGTTGCTCATAATCTTTGTAACTTATTTATTACTCTGTTCAGAATAACATCTGCAAAAAGCCTTCTCTAATTTGTCTCTTACTTATATATATATAAGAAAACAAAGGTCCAATAATGCTGCCTTGAGGAATTCCTCTTTTAATGATTACAGGATGAGATAAAGCTTCACCTACTCTAATTATCTGAGTTCTATTTTCTAGAAATATATAGCCACCCATTCAGTCACTCTTGTGTAATCCAATTGCACTCATTATTTGTCGGTAGTCTCCCATGAACTACCCTATGAAATGCCTTAGATAGGTCAGTTGCAGTACAGTCCATTTAAACTCCTGAATGAAAGATATAGCAGATATCTTGCTGGAATCCTACAAGTTGAGCTTCAGTGGAATAACTTTTCCTAAACCCAAACTGTCTTCTATTGAACCAGTTATTAATTTTGCAAACATACGTAATATAATCAGAAAGAATGCTTTCCCAAAGGCTCCATGCAACACATGTCAAACTGACTGGCCTGTAATTTTCCTTTATACACAGGGGCTACTATAGCAACTCTCCATTCATTTGGTATAGCTCCCTCCTTCATGCAAACAGTAATCAAGTACTTCAGATATGGTACTACATCCCAACCCATTGTCTGCAGAAATGTTATCAATTCCAGCTGCTTTTCTAGTTTTCAACTTTCGTGTTTTGTTGTAAATATCTTTAACATAAGTCACTTTCCATACTTAGTATTTGTCACCTCCTCTGTCTGGACATTTTCCTTGTATCCAATAATCTTTGCATACTGCGGCCTGAATACTTCTGCCTCCTTAAGATCCTTGCATACACTCTCCTCTTGTTCATTAAAGATTCCTGGAATGTTGTTCTAGGAACTTGTTTCTGCCTTAAAGTACCTGTACATAATCTTCCATTTTTTACTAAAATTTGTATGACTGCCAGTTCATGTTACCCTTAGCTGACTTCTTTGCTGAATTCAATTATCTTGTAAGTTCCTTCAATTTCTCCTTACTTTCACAACCATTTGTTTCTTTGTGCCTCCGAAAACCGTAAAAGAGTAGTTAGTGGGACGTAAAACAAATAACATATTATTATTTGTTTCTTTGTGCCATTGCATTTTCTAATTGGAAGACTCAACTTACTGTGAAGAGTCAAGTGGTACATATGGGTATGCCTGATCTGTAAGGATTTATTCAGAACCAAAGACAAGAATGCCTTCTGCTTGCGTAAGTGGCACCAGAGAATACCACGAACAAGGTGCCAACTATTAATAATCTTTCAGTCCGGTGGTATTTGAAGGTGCTCAAATACGACAGCCCCGTGTCGGTAAATTTACTGGCACGTTAAAGAACTCCTGCGGGACTAAATTCCGGCACCTCGGCGTCTCCGAGGACCTTAAAAAGTAGTTAGTGGGATGTAAAACAAATAACATTAATTAATTATTAATAATCTTGCCTCATGATTTCAGCATTAGTCAAAGGGGAAATTATTACAGAAAAGCAACATGAAAAAATTGTATAAAAAAGGAAACCATGTTAGTTTCACTGATTGAGAGTTGGCAATGATACTTGTTCAACTGGTCCTTTCTTTTGCTACCTGTGAGCATTTTGAATGAAGCTCTTCTTTTGCTCTTCACTGTAAAACCTTAGTTATGTATTGGCAACGTTAAGTGTATCTGACAGTAACCCTCCCACTGGAAGAGTTTTCAGATGTGACAGGGAAAACCAGAAAATTCAGTCCTACCCATCTACACTGGAATCACTTATGGTTCAGAAGATGCAAACATCATGGGGAAGGATGCTTCAATAAGACCTACACTGAAAAGCAGCTTAGGCATTACAACGAGCTGCAAAGAATGTTTTATCACAGAACTAGGTAATGGGCAAGTTTTGTGTAATATGATATACTTTAGAATAGATTGCTGTAAGGAAGAGCAAAGGTTATGAAGAAGGAAGGAGCATGCTTTGGATTTGACTTGAAAATTTTCCGATAGTGGGGAGGGGAGGAGATTACTAATAACCCACTTCAAAGGTTGGTATCTCTTCATAAAAACCTTTCAGACCACAAAGTTACAGCTATGAGCTTGTGCTCCATATTGAAAAAGGCATTGAGTTTACTCAAATAGGACTTAAATCTCTTGACTTGCCAGTTTAAAGCTCTGCACTGCACTATGGTGCATATCAGAACAAAATTAATCGCATAGTAGGAATATTTTCATGCTGCTTTTAAATTTAGCCTACTGGAGATTTGTACTCACCGGTAATAATACCTCATAATGAAGATATGGTGTGTTAAACTTTGAAACACACTGGGATATGAAGCCACACTTACCTTTGTTTTGATAACATTGAATGTGGGACTATTGAACCTGTGACATTAGAATGCAGAGAGCTAAATAAACATTTCTCACCCTCATTAGTTAATGAGACATTAATGTTATTACATTTAATATTGTCTACCCCTTTTCTATTCTGTGTACATCTGAAAAATACTGAAAGCTGGTGTCTGAGGATAATCCTCATACTATGCTGAAGATTTTCACACACTCCAGTTTCCTGAAAATTAAAAATTGGACTCTTCATTATCACTTTGAAGCAGACTCTCATTGCAGTATATTCACAGCTCCAAACTGTAATGAACTAAGACTTGCCAACTAAGGGAATATTGCTGCTAATTCTAAGACTTACAGTAAAAAAAGATAACAGTAGGGCAAGAAAAATACAAGAGTAGGACAGCCACATTACTCAGCTATCCATAGAATTTTAAACGTCGGAGGTACTTGCAGGGTGGTCAGACTACAAACAGAAATGTAGTGGCCAGTGCTTGGTGGGCTTGCCTAGTCATCGGAGGTGAATGGGTTTACATGTAATAAATATCATTTTGATCGGTATTGATGATATTTGAATAGAATAATAACAGTAAGTTATTTATTAGGCCTAAATTGACCACCTCATATTCTTCACAAGATTTTAACATCGCTTCAAATTGAAATGGTCCACAGAGGTCCATTTTTAACACTGTTCAACCTTTAATCTAGGCCTACAACTTTTTATCTTCTCATCAATGTGTTATACATTTCTACCATATGCCTATGACTTTCGTCTTTTGTCTCCTGAAAAGGAATATAGTGATCTCCTGACCAACCTTCAACATTATTTCCTCAATGTTACTTTTTGAATAAATATGACTGAGCGTCATTCTCGTCAGAATCTAATTGTAACCGCCAATCAGTCAACTTAAGCAATCTTACTACTTGTTCATCAGTCTGTTGCTTTGTCCATTTTACTTGTAATAGCAACTTTTATGTCAATAATTTTAATATTTTCACCTTTGTAATTCTTCACATTGTAAAAAAAAAAAAAACAACATTGTTATTTTGAATGTTAATTTTAGTTTAAGTCTCTTCAAGACTTTTAAAATCAATTTCTTCTTATTATATGTTATTTCAAGTGCTTATTTTTATTCCGAGGTTAAGACTATGGCTGATGATGCCTTCATACAAGGCGAAACATGTACCATTTTTAGTTAATAGATCAATGTAAATCATCCAAGGCGGTGACTTATTGTATTGATTAGGTGGTCAATTTAATAAATAACTTACCGTACTGTTATTATTCTAATGGTGAATGGGTTAACGGTTGCAGTGCATTTGTTCTTTCTCATCCAACATACCAATAACCATCCATTTGATGAAACGCTAAACAGGACTCGGAAAAGGCAACCCTTTTATCCATCAACAGATGCCCAATTCTGATACAGCTATGGAAATTGACGTCTTTTCCACTGATGCACCATATTAGCATAGGTATTTTTGTTTTGTTTAACAAGGGCCCATCAGGATTTCTCCAGATGCATTGAATCCTATAGGCTTATTGTACTATTTGGATAGGTATAGCAACCATTCATTTGCTTCGGAGCCCTATACACAATAGTAGAGCTACTCGCTGTCAAATTTTATAGACTACGAGTAATCATAGCAATCTAATGCATCCATACTAACAGCAAGAGTCCAGACAATATACTAATATCCCTCATGTTGAATTTTATTGCCAGCTATTTTACATTGTTTCAGTTTGGTTTGTGGAATGGAGTTTATCCCACCCTCTTCAAATATATTAATGTATGACCAAATATGTAATGTGATTCAATAGAAAACTGAGTAAAGGGAAGCATGTAACTAGACTACAGTGTCAAGATCTATCTTCATTGATTGGATACACTGGATACTGGAGTTTATGTACAGCACCTCCATACTGTTGTCACTGACTGCTTCCAATATTCAAACACTTCTAGCTCCCTGTTCTAGAATTTGTTTTTGTTAGTCATTTTCTTGTTTTAAGGGCAAAAATCCCATGGTTCGATTTCACTGACTTATTCTATGCCAAATTAAAGTGATTTATGAAAATGCCATGAAAAGATGTGGCACACACAAATCATTTTATAAGAAAACTTTCTAAAAACAATTCATAGCAAGAGCGCTTTCTTTCTACCACACTCAAAGAATACTTCTCACCAAAAACAGTTTTTCAGCTGTGGTTAACTTTTTCCTCAAGAAATGAATACATTTCTTTTGAAAGGAAAACCTAACATTTTTTACTAAACACTTATTCTTTCCTGGCCATACATTTCGCTTAAAGCGGTAACTCCCGAGTTCACTCAGGGTCGGCTCATCTGACTCGGAGAGTATGTCCAATGTTATTGCTCCAGATCTAATGGCACTTAACTTTTCCTCAAGGCAGCCTCAGCAGTTCATTTGTTACCTTAGGATGTACTTTTCCTCTCTTCGACTCTTCGATAGCAAGAGCTTTCTGTACTAAATAGTGTTAATCACATATTCTGACGTGACCATACCAGTGGAGCTGTTTTTCCTCCATCTTGTTTCTGATGGGCACAACTTGAAAAGATCCTTGCACATACTCATTGTGCACTTTGTCATGCAGAGTGATTCTCGCCATCACACTATCCACATCTCTTTGAACCGAGCTCGATAGCTGCAGTCGCTTAAGTGCGGCCAGTATCAAGCAATACAGATGTTGATTCCCATAGGGAATTTAAAGTATTTGTTCTGAATGAGTAAATTTATAATACCAATATAATGGTCCGTTATTGGACATTATAAATTTTCCAGCTAACTCATTCTTGGTTGCCTGCGTTTCGCCCTCGTGTGCTAAGTTTGGCTCATCAGTTGGGACTTAGCACACCACCCAAGACGCAAGGCTAGTGCATACCGTGGAGGCCACTGCATAGGCTACTTGAAGCCACCAGCAGTGCCAATGCACTATGAGAGCTATCTCATTTCCAAAAATTGATGCCTGCCTGGCCATCAGATAATACAGATGTTGATTCCCATAGGGAATTTAAAATATTTGTCCTGAATGAGTAAATTTATAATACCAATATAATGGACGCAAGGCTAGTGCATTACATGTAATAAATATCATTTTTGGTCCGTATTGATGATATTTGATTGAAATAATAACATTAAGTTATTTATTAGACCACCTAATCAATACAAAATCATCTTGGATGATTTACATAAATTTGTTAACTAATAGTGGTACATGTTTCGCCTTCCCTGAAGGCATTATCAGCCATAGTCTTAACCTTAAATTAAAAATAAGCATCTAAATAACATGTAATAATGAAATGGACATGTAATAATGAAATGAATTTTAAATCTTTTAGACGCTTATTTTTAATTTAAGGTTAAGACTATGGCTGATGCCTTCAGGGAAGGCGAAACATGTACCACTATTAGTTAACAAATTTATGTAAATCATCCAAGATGATTTTGTATTGATTAGGTGGTCTAATAAATAACTTAATGTTATTTCAATCAAGGCTAGTGCATACCGTGGAGGCCACTGCATAGGCTACTTGAAGCCACCAGCAGTGGTACCGGTACATAAGACTGGTTCATCATAGTATTCCAGCTATTCGATCCCTACTCTGACGCACTGTTTTGAATGAGCAGTGTGCACACTTAAGGCAGACGCTCATAGTAGCAGTAGGAGTACGTAGTAGTAGTAGTAGTAGTAGTAGTAGGAGTATGACCTCGTCTAGATTTGCAATTTAAAACTAATCCAAATTATAGTGCCACAATTCACGAAATAACTCAAATTTCAACCCTGAAAAGAGCCGTTTCTTAAGAAAAGCTTCTTCCTCTCCACTTTTATTAAATTTTGCATTCATTTTATTCCAAATTAGCAGTGAAGAGGGGGTTTCTCCTCTAGCTTGGAGGAAACATTTGTCTCCAAATCAGTTAGATTTTTCTGCTGCCTGTGTAGTGAAGAGATTTTCTGACTCATCGGGTACTCCTATTAAACAGATGAGTAAAAGGGCATAGTTTTTGCCCTGGGAGTCTCCACTATTCAACACCCCCCACCCGGCCGAAAATAAGACGAAGTGTGTTCACGGATCACGACTGTCTGCGGTTTGGTCATTCCCGCTCTGGAACTCTGGACTGTTAAATCGGCAGCATAGTACTGTTCGTTTAAGGTGAGAAAATGTGTGGTTTTTTATTTGATCAAGTATTTCATATGATAGCATTGCTTTTAATTGCACCATTGTTACTGAGGTCATTGTAATGACCTATGTATATTTCAGGTGGGAGAACTACTAAGATAGTCTTTCTGAGGTTGTAAAAAGGTAGATGGAGAGTGTCTACCATTAAAATGAAAACTCACCAACCTGACTGACTGATGGTAGACAAGGGGGCCTACCTTTACAATGAAAATTCCCTAACCCAGTCTTCACATGAGATGTTTGGTGACTTCCCCGTCATGCTTCTGGGGTAACGTTAACTGCTATGGAATTTAATACAATCTTGCTCACAATGTTTATATTACCTAACCTAGAATACTGTATACAATGTCAAATTCCGTAGCGAAGCACGGTTACATCAGCTAGTAGTAGTAGTAATAATAATAATAATAATAATAATAATAATAATAATAATAATAAGAGTAGTTATGTTTGCAAATTAGAATAGTGGATTGGAAAGTTAAATGACAATATATTTGGGTCATATTCAGTAAAAAACTCATGCGAGTAACAAATATGATTAACATAATGAACATTTTAACAGTATACAGATCTTAAAAACTGGTGAATCTGTTACTGTCCAAAAGAATAAATTAAATGCAAAGCGACAACCAATTTAAATACAGGCGTAATTGTTGCGTATATTTTGGCCAGCTTCAAGAATGGAGAGTTGCAATAGTAATCCCAGTGTACAAGGGAAAGGGTGACAAACATAAAGCGGAAAATTGCAGGCCAGTGAGCTTGACGTATGGTTTGTAAGCTCTGGGAAAGCATTCTTTCTTATTATATTACAAGTTAGATTTAGGAAAGGTTATTCCACTGACTCTCAACTTGTAGGATTTCAGCAAGATATAGCAGATATTTTAGAGGTGGTGAAATGGACTGTATCACTATTGACCTATCCACGGCTTTTGATAGGATAGAATAAGGGAGATTACTGACAAAAATGAGGGCAATTGGACTAGACAAGAGTGATAGAATGGGTGGCTACATTTCTAGAAAATAGAACTCAGAGAATTAGAGTAGGTGAAGAGTTACCTGATCCTATAATGATTAAGAGGGGTGGGGGTCCTGCAGGGCAGTATTATTGATCTTTGTGTTTTCTTATGCATACAAATGATAGAAGTAAAGATCTGGAATCATAGATAAGGGTATTTTCAGATGTTATACTGTATAGAGTAGTAAATGAGTTGCAGAATTGTGAGCAACAAAGTTCTAAGCCCCTAAAACTGATCAACAATGGCCGACTTGTTTGTTGAAGTGCGCTTTCTCTTCTTCACCCACTCGTCTTCACAACGGATGAAGATAAAGTTGGAATTCAAGAGGACAAACTGGGGCAAATATTCAATTATAGGAAGGGGAGTTAGGGATTGGAATAACTTACCAAGGGAGATGTTCAATAAATTTCCAATTTCTTTGAAATCATTTCGGAAAAGGCTAGGAAAGCAACAGATAGGGAATCTGCCACCTGGGCGACTGCCCTAAATGCAGATCAGTATTGATTGATAATGTTTTTTTTTTTTTTTTTTTTTTATGTTTTAAACTGCTGAAATGACAAACTAACCTGTCAGTGATGGTTACAGAAAGAGTCCAGTAATGAAAATAGTAATGGAGTACATATCTGAATAAGTAATATAGTCTTGTGCAAATCAGTTGGAACATGATAATAAGATGCAAATTTTATAATACAGTATTCTTTTGTACTTATCACCTAATACATACCTTTTAATCTTTGCCATCTGGAAATGTTGATTGTAAAAATCTTCCTTTGTTTAAATGCTCAAGTAAGAAAACTAGCAGGAGCAAAATACTTGTCTTTGAAACAGAAAGCAGCGACTTATGTAAGAACACGTGGATAGAGTACACATGAAAGAAAAAAGTCCAAAATTTTCGGCCACAGCCATCGACAGTGGAGGATGGGTGGATGGACAGATTTATCAACAGGTTATTTACCCAATTAAATGATTCAATAAAACATTATATACAATAAATACACCATGAATGAATGAATAAATAAATAGATAAAACTAATTTCCTAAAATAATTTCAGACTTTGAACTAAATCTAGACATGCGTATTTATACAGAACTTGAGGTTGTTAGTTCACATTTAGTTTTAAAGGGGGCTGAATGAAAAGTGTCCACTGATTCACCCACCTCATTCAGTGATTTTAGTACTGTCAGCAGCCATGAGTTTGCCTGAGCTACAGTTCACTATCTAGGCAGATGGAAAATACCTTTGTTTATTATTGCAGTGAGGAACATGTAATGGAATCAATTCAAACAATGTTGAGCAATCCACTATTTGTCACACATATATAAAGAGGGCATACACCCATCTTTGGCAGATAAAGACTCTTAATTGGCTGGAGAGAGAAATGCCTAAACCTTTGGAGCTGATCCATTTCATGAACCTTATTTGGACTCTTTCCAAGTTTTGTATTAAATACTGCTGAGACGGTAGCCATACCTTGCAATGGTATTCTAGCGATGACCTGATTACGGTGCAAAACAGTTATCAGAGTTCTAGGAGAAACAAATTTGGCACAGTGTTTCAGAAAGCTGAATAATTTAAACCCTTTCCTAGAAACCTTGTCTAAACCTTTCTTGGAGGAAAGACCGTAACCGTTTGAAAGAGTCGCACCAAGATCATTTATTTCATTCACACAAACTATTTGAAAATTGCATAAATGGTAAGGGTAATTTACTGAGTCCAGCTTATGGAAAAAATGTAATTGCATAGTTTTGAAGTATTCAAACCAGGTAGCCATGTTTGACACCAGTTACATAGGAGGTTTAAGTCGCACTGTAGGAACTTAGTTCAACTTGCTATTTACCACCTTGAAGATCTTCAGATCAGCATAAAGGCAATTGCTATGTTGCATGAAAGGAAATTGAAAATCTCATTTCATGTTTTAGTTATTCAAAAAATTTGTGACAGTATTTAATGCTAGACAAAGTCTCTTCAAGAATATTTCTTGTTGTGGAAATCATCCTTGACAATCTTATAATTTTCCAAGCAATATAAGACAGGAATGTCTTTTCCAGTAGATTGAAATCTATAGAACTGATGAATTACGGTACTGAAATGAATAATAGTAGTAATAATCAGCTTTTCTAATTCTATTAGTTTTTATACTGCTAGGTAGGTGTCCTCAGGCGTTCAGTAACCAGTGTCTCTTGTTGTTGTGGATTTACGAAGCAAAGAAGAAATACTGGATCTCAAATGGACAAGGGTAGACTTCTGGTGAGTGGTATAGTAGTAGACAAGAATATGTAATGTCTTCTGAGTTTAAGAGAAGTTTTATGGTCTGTGGAAACTTATGAGAGTTTTTATTCATTTTGCAGTATAATTTGTTTTCTGGTTATTATGAGGACAGTGATATTTTTAGCTAATTATAGCTAATATTTATATAGGTAAACTGAAATTGTCCTACAGCTGATGTGCTCCAGTCACACATAAATTAAAATGGTTTCAAGATGAGTTTTGGGCCGTGTAGTAATCAGCTTGCATTCGGGATATAGTGGGTTTGAATCCACAGCAGCCTTGAAGATGGTTTTCTGTTTTCCATATTCATACAAGGCAAATGCCAGGGATGTACATTAAGGCCACTGTTGCTTCCTTCCACTCTTAACCCTTTCATATCCCATCGTTGCCATAAAACCTATCTGTGTTGGTGTGACGTAAAGCAAATTGTACAAAAAACAGAATGTGATAGATTTCTTAAATTCCTCATGGTGAGATGGCTCTTCATGTCAGGAGTGTCAGAGGACATGTTCGGCTTTCCAGGTGTAGCCCTTGTAAGTCGGACCCTCCAGTGAGGATGGGCAGCATCTGTCGTATATGGGAACTGCGTGTTATTGTAGTGGATAGTGTTGTTTTGTGGAGTGAGAGTTGCAGGTATGCTGAGGACAGTACTAACACCCATTCCCCGAGCCATGGGAAATAACCATTTAACGTTAAGAGCTGACCTGGCCGGGAATTGAACCTGGGGCCCTCTGAATTGAAGGTGACTATGGTGACCATAGGAGCCAAGGAATAGGACGTGTCTAATAGTGAAATAAAACAACTTCTAAAAGATTTCATTTGTGTAACGTAAAACTTACTGTAAAAGTAGTTCACTCATAGGCCATTGCAATTTACAGTTTCTTTTATTGAGGTTCATGTAATGAAACTGAATGGATTTAATTGTCCAAAATAAACAATTGCTACACTGTTTGTCATTTATCTGACTCTAGCAGTTACCCACGCCTTCGCTCACGTGGATTTTGTAATTTGATAAAAGGAATCGTTCCACGGAACAGTACTAAGACATTATCTGAAAATCCCTAAAGAATACAAAGGAATAGGTGGAAATAAATATTAAATATTTTTTTCTATATACATCCGAATACAAAGTCGTTGAAAAACTGAGTTTCGTTTACCCCAGAAAGTCTTTGTAAACCAAGTTTGTGGTATTGCCTTTTGGGGCTAAGATGACCATGCGACATAGAACTGTACATGTGAGGAAGTCTTCTCTCAAGTCAAAAAAGTTTTTTTATTTTTAAAGGAGATTCCAAATACCTATTTCCACATGTGTATCTTCAGTTTTTGAGGTATAAGTATCCCCATAAAGAGAATTCAACCCTTTTATCAGTCTCTCCCCCACACCCACCTCCACCTAAGTGGATTTTCCAAACAAAAAAAGTACAGGTTTCTTTGTTTTTAATGGAGATTCAAATACAATTTTCACGTCTGTAACATCTTCAGTTTTTTATATATGGATATCCTCGTAAGAAATAATTAAACTCTTTCTTCACTTTTCACCCCTGTTACGTGCCTTTTCCTAAAACAAAAAGAAAATACATGTCCCTATACTTTTAACACTAGAACGGCCGAATTTTCCTCATACCTATAAAGGCCGCAGGTGATAATTTTGACCGCTGCTGCTTACTGACATATCTAGCATCCAGGATCTGGTAACCATGTGAATGTTCAATAAGTAATTTTAAAACGACATAGTTAACCATTGGGATGTATTGTATACAGATCAGTCTATTGTTATATATAAATAATTATTCATATTCTCTCACTTCTAATAGATAATGAAATATTTTGGCAGACTTGCTATTGAATGCCTTTGTGAAAATGTATGATAAAAATGAGTCTCTATTTGTTTAAAAGCCTATTTAGGCACTTGACAAGCAATTTATGCAACTTATTACCTTACACAAACATTTTCCACAGACTACTTTGTTGCACAAAAAACATGTGTCAGAGGTTTTGTTCTGTTTACAATTGGAGTTCACTTGACGTTGTTGCTTACGACTGGCACATTGGACCTGGGTCAGGCTCAGGCTGAAGTATAGGGATGTTCTCTTCACAAAATCAGATCTTAGTTCTTGTATTGCTTCAAGAATATAATCATGTCAAGAGATTCTCTGTCCCATAAATTCTTTTTACTATCCATGAATTTATTGGTGCTAGATCAAGTCCGTTGTAAAATACATGTACAGGCCACTTTTGGCATCCAGCCTTATTGGTGTATTTATGTGCCATTTGATCACCTACATCCACACCATACTTAGTTCCGTTATAAAATTGAATAGTTCTAGGGAGCTTATCTTCACTGACTTGAATGCTTGGGTGTAGAGTGCTTAGCAGAAGCACATTCTTGTTCTTTTCCTTGATATACTGTGAGAGTAGTGTGATCTTCCTTCTGAAGTACGACAGTCTTATACAGATTCATTCGTAGTGCTTTGACTCCGGGATTTCCTTCCTCACTCGATTGATTGTTCCAACAATACTAGTTTTCTTCTTTCAGTCTCCCAGCTAACTTGACCGATGTAAAGAAGTCATGAGTGGTCACGTTATGTCCTTTCCTGAGGTATGGGTCCATAAGTTTCATGTCAACATTTTCGGGTAGTGACTCATTTTCAGGTCACATTTCATCTTTCCCAAGATAAGGAAACCCATTGCATACATACCTAGAATCAACGTCTACCAGCAGCCAGAAATTGATGCCAAATTTATCTGGCTTGTTGACCATGTACTGCGTAAACCTGCACAGAGCTTTGCTGGGGAAGAGTTGTTCATCAGCTGTGACATTCGCTCCTGGTTTATAGCACACGCAACAATTCTCAATAAATCTATACCAAATAGCAGATGCCAAAACAAATTTATCTGTCTGCAAACGAGTGGCTCTAGTTTTACGGAGATCAAAGCGCAAATACCTTAGAATTTATTTGAACCTGTTCCTTGCCAGTGTTAGTAAAAACAGGGGGACACCATAAAGAATACCCCATATTTTTGGCTAGACTAGTAAGTTTATAAGCTCCATGGCCATATAACAAAGCAATAAAAGCATCTAATTCTTCCGAAGAAATAGATCAATTATCCGTTGTCTGTCTACGAGCTTTGGTCTTTGTGCACATCTTTATATGCTTCAACATGGATGTATCAATGAATAAACGCCAGGCACTAACCTTGCTGTTAGTCTCCATGTTATGCTTAGCATGAGAAGTAGGCCCTGCTGCCTTTTTTAATACATTCTGAGTAGCCATCCTTTCAGGGGGGTTCCCACTACTGTTGATAACAGTGCAAATAGTTGTTCCATCCTTACCACATAACTGATCCTGTGGTGCAAATGAAGAAAGACTACCAGTTCACGACCTCTCTCACCTTGTCCCCTTCTTCGAATAGGTGGCCCGCCATGGATCTCAAGTCTTCTCTCATTCACATCATATCCATAAAATTATAGCTTGCGTGTTTCTGTTCTGGCCAGTCCTCATTTTAATCTCTTCATTTTCAATTCTATCATTTCTTGTATTCCTTACGATACCTCTAAGGAATTTCATCTCTGCCACCTGAGGTCTACTCTCATCTCGTTTTGTTGTTCGTGTTCAGTCACTAAAAAGAAAACGGAATGAGTGGTATTGTATAACTTCCTTGCAGGTACACTTTTCTGAAATAATTGAACCTATAGATATATTTGTGGGTATCCACAGGGTTTGTATCCACACAGGAGGGGAATTATATTTTGATAATTAAAATTAAGTCTGATAAAAACAGAACGAGTGGTTGTGCGCTTTTGAGTCACGTAGCTGTTAGCTTGCATTCGGGAGATAGTGGGTTCGAACCCCACTGTTGGCAGCCCTAAATATGGTTTTCTGTGGTTTCGCATTTTCACACCAAGCAAATGCTAGGTCTCTGTACCTTTAAGCCACGGTTGCATCCTTATCACTCAAAGCCCTTTCCTATCCCATCGTCACCACAAGACCTATCTGTGCCAGTGTGACATAAAGCAAATTGTAAAAAAAATCTAAGATAATAAATATGAGGGATATACAATAGTTTGGTCATTTTTTATTTGAACAGCTATACCTGCTGATGTCAAAATAGGTACATTTATAGGTTGCATACAGAACTTTTGTTTTTTGGGCAATTCTTGGTTCTACAACATATCTCTTACTCTGGTAAAAGCCATTTACTTGTTTTACTCATTCCAGTCTGTTATCTTCCCTTCTGTGAATAAACTTACCAAATATTTGAGTGTACATAATGTAAATTGGTTGTCATCCTGGTTACTTCAGTAAAACTGTTTTTTGAACACTTCCTTGCTTTTTTGGGCACAGAATTTCCTCTGCAGCAATGAGACGCTCTTTCATGAACACTGTCCAAGAAGTCTTTTGATTTTTTTAGTACTTCTTTCAACAATTGCATAACTTTTACACATAGCCTACTTGGCTGCATGACCCTAATTCCAGTTTTACCAGGTTAGTCGTGGTTTTCGTGTATTGTCCTGGTGTCCTGTGAAAGTTCTGTGGGACATCTGAATGTTGCAGTATTGAACAATGGCCTATTTAGCTAGAAAAATATTCTTATAAAGCTTAAGATTTGTCAGATGCACTTTATAATTTGCAACTCTATAGAGTCAATTGTTAACCAGGGGTACTCTATCATAGCCTTCTAGATTGTTAAATTTCATGATCAAAGTTGGTTACAGAGGAACGTTTGTTCACATTCTGTAACTAATAGGTTTTGGCAGTTTGATCCTTGGTTCTTTGTTGCTGGATGCTGATTTACATTTTGATTTGAACTTTTTCTGGTTAAACTAAAAGTGATTTTGCCTAAAATGTGTATTCACAGATGCGCTGATGTCAAGATTTTCCTTTCATAAGGGAAATTAATGTAAATGATCTAATGGAATGTATGATTTGGCCCACCAGAACTGTTCTTTACAAACTTGGGAAGCTTTAAGGGCACAAGGGTAGAAAAATGGTGGTAAATTTTTAAGGACTTCAACTGCAAAACAACTTTGCAATGTGGTTTGATGGAGCCAGGTGTGAATGGAGCAGGAAGATCTAATGTTATGTGCTCTTAAGGTACTGTGGTGGCAGTATATTCATTTAGCTATTTTGGTGTTAATGCCAATGCAGAAAGCTGGATAGGATTCTGCATTGAAGCTGGTAGATGTTGGAAGTGCAGTCATGATGACCTTGTCTTAGTGATGCAACTGGTAAAAGTGGTGCTGGGTATATTTAAATATATGCAGACGGAAGATCATACAGTGGGTTTGTTCACAGGGGAAAACGTCAGAAGGGGGTGGGGGTAGATGTAGTTCATAGCAAGAGAGAATGGGTTCTTTTGGTTTGGTAGGAGCCTAAATTGTTATAGCTTCATCATAATGACTGTGTACACTAAAAATATTTCTATTTTGTTTACATCGTCATTGCCGGCGGCTGTAACTCTTATCTGAGTAAACGTATTCTTCAGCAGTTTACATTTTAACACTCGTGAAGCTTTGTGAATATGTTTCATACGACTTAGTAGGCCAATCTTGGCACGGAACATATGTCCAGATAGATCACATGAAATTGTTGGGAGGGCAGAGCTGAGCTTGACGGAGCTCGCATGCTTGTTGTTTATCCTCTTCACATCACCGTCATTCCTCTTCAAACACCGAAACTGATGTAGAAACAGTGTGGCGCCAGAATGCAAGATTCTCAGCAAGCTTATCCCAGGATTGAGTGTTAATTCCAGCTCTTTAGCTTTAGCTGATCCTTGAAACGCCTCAAAGGGGCTCCGTGAGGTCTTGTGCCGGAACAGAGTTCACCATACAGAAGTTGACGAAGCCTGATTTCATTCATGTGATGGACGTGCCCTGTCCATCTGAGACGAATGCCAATGATGGTAGCCTGAATGCTTACAGCCTGTGCTTTCTCAAGAACTGCAAGGTTGGTGACCCAGTCCTCCCATTTGATGTTCAAGATGGATCTAAGTTTTTGCAGATGGAAACTCTCCAGCTATTTGATATCCTGACTGTAGATAGTCCACGTTTCACACCCGTACAGCATGCTAAACCATGATCTTGGTATGTATTGTAAGGTCCTTGTTCATGAAGACGCGATGGGATAAACATCCAAATGCTGAGTGGGCAGCACCAATTCTCCTATCAACATCTTGTGAGCAGTTAGTATTTGTTGAGAGGATACTTCCTAGATATAAAGAGTGGTTGACCTGCTCCAGTGGAGTATCCACAATGGAGATATTGAAAAGTGGGAGGTTCGATCCAAGTGCAGGCTGTGAGTACTTTGGTTTTCTGAAACATTAATGGAGAGACGAAAAGAATCACCACAAGCACTGTTGTAACAAATGACTGTTGCAGCTTCTCAGGTGTGAGAGAAGGTGTGTCAGCGTCATCTGCATACTGCAATTCCGTAACGGAGGAAATCTTAAGCTTCTGGGAGCAAAGTCTAGCCAGATTGAACAGTCTCCCATCCAAGCGATATCTGATCTTTACACCCTGGTTGTCTGTAGATATTCCATATAGCATTGCAGCTAAGTCAAAAGCAAACAGTGTTGGAGCAAGCACACATCCTTGTTTCAATCCATGAGTGATTGAAAATGGATCAGAGATAATGTTTTAATGAACAACTTGCCCAGACATGTTATCATGGAGAATCGTAACTAGATCTACAAAATGCTGTGGATAGCCAAAGTGTTTCTGTACTGTCCACATAGCTGGTCTCGGGATTGAGTCGAAAGCCTTTTCCTGATCATAGAGCACTAGGTGTAAAGGAGTCTGTTGCTCTATGTATTTTTGCTGGATTTGCCTTGCACAGATCATATTTGTTCTGCTTCTGTAGTTTGAAAATCACACTGCGACTCGGGTAGGATCCTCTCTGAAATAATCTGCAGGCAATTGAGCAAAATTCTAGCAAGAATTTTACCTTCTGTAGATAGCAACGATATACCACGATAGTTGCCACAAACACAACGATCACCTTTGTTGAAAAGAGTAATGATAGTGGCACTTCTAAGGTCACCAGGTACCTTGCAGATTTCTCATATTAAGAGGATAAGAGTATGAAGTCTGGTCTTGAGAGGTAGGCCTCCACTTTGAATCAGTTCCAGAGGAATGTTATCTAGGCAAGGAGCCTTGCCAGGTTTAATTTTACCAAGAGCAGCATTGAATTCCTTGAATGTTGATGGAAGATCCATCCATGTTTGTTGGGGATGTAGAGGCACATTATTGAGAAAGTCTTCAGCAGCATTTGAACACCGATTGAGAAGAGTGGAGAAATGTTCTTTTAAACATTCTAGGATTTCTCGACTCAGTAATGGTAGCATTATCAGCAGCTTTTCTCCCGGTGGAGGAGCGAGTTGGGCCATATAACTCATTTATTCCTGCATAGAAATTGCACAGATCTTGGGCATCAGACATACTTTGCAGTTCCTGTGCTTTCTGCTGTCACCAGTTGTTCCTCTTATTTGCCCCTGACATTTATGCTTTAGTTCGAGAAAGTGCGCTTTCTTTGCATCTGATGGTGGGTGTTGAAGGGATAGATGCGCTTCTCATTTCGCATTGATGACAAAATATCTCTTGTTGTCATCAAACCACTCTTGTCTTACATTTTTCTTCAAACCAATGGTTTTCTCAGCTGATTCTGTGATTACTTTCTGCAATGTAGCCCATTCCTCCTCACTGTTCTTTGTGTTGACTGGAGCACTTGCCAGCATGTCACAGATCATGTTGTGGAAATTCATGGCAGTGGGTCCATCTCAAACTTTATATGTATCAAACTTCTGCCTGGACGGGGTTTGAAAATACCTGGGTGGTTTATGGCGAAGTCTGATTCTAAGACGAGAGAATAGTAACTTGTGATCCGTCCAACAATCAACATTTCTAGCTGTCCTGGTGATAAGGACATCCTTCCTATCACATTGTCAAGTGATGATTTAATCAAGGATGTGCCAGTGCTTAGAGTGAGGGTGCATTCATGTGGGCTTGAAGTGAGTAGGTAGACGAAACTGCGTATTAGTTATGAAAAGTTTATGTTCGATACATAGACCAAGAAGCAGCAATCCATTGGCATTGCAACTACAGAGTACTTGTTTGCCCATTACATTTTCCCATAGCAGATTATCCTTCCCAACTCTAGCATTAAAGTCAACTTAGTAGGAAGAGCTTATGTTTAGTTGGATGGTTGTGGAAAGGAAGTTATAGAACTCGTTTTTAGCATCTTCATCAGCATCTAATGTAGGAGCAAAAGCAGAGATGAGTCGTGTAACTATCTCTGGAGAATGGTATACGGAGTCATTAATCTTTCACTAACTCCAGTTGGGACAAGTTGATTAGCAACTATTTGTCTTCATGGCAAATCCAACACCATGAATACGATGCTCTACATCCTCCTTACCCTTCCAAAAGATGGTATATCCTGAAGTGGAGTCAATGACTTTAACCTTCACTGGATAATCTTGTTTCAGTCGAGGCAGCTACATCAATATTAAATTTAGAAAGCGCGTGGGGAACAAGAGCTGTTCTCCTTTCAGGTCTGTCGCTCTCTTTTATATCGAGCAGTGTTCAGACATTCCATGTTGCATTTATAAATTGTCCCTTGATTGTTTCGACTGCATATGGGTTGACCCACTGGGTGTGGTTGCCCAGCCAGACAACAGCGTGACTTCCAATGTTTAGCGCAATTTTTCTAGTATCTTCCCCATTTGGGGGTAGGCAGTGCTGATTCTAAATAGGCCTGCCTGAACACAGGTGCATGACTGAATTCCCAAGTAGTCACAATTCTTAGAAAGATGACCATCACACTCATGCTGCCAACATGCAGGTCCAAACTGGAAAGCTCAGGTTGACTTGGAGTGAAAATTGACTGCTGATGAAAGTGCCACTGGCGTGGATTTGTTTAAGGCAGATCACACCTTGCCAGGAAGTGACCCCCACACTATGATTTTGGAATTCACATGGCACGTAAGCATGAGACGTGGTGTCAAACACCAAAACTGCAATGGACTGCCGCTGAGTCGAGAAAAAGTGGCTCCTTCATAGTCAGTCCGCCTGGCATTTTCTCTTCCGCTTCACTCGCTGTACTGAAGCCATCTTCTCTGCCAAGGAAAGTGTTGAGTAATGGTGTTTCAGTAGTATTTCCTCTACTGGGGGACCATCAGCCCTCCTAAAGAGCCTTATCTGCCCAAAACCATTGGCCTCTTTATGTTCTACTCTTATCCCCAGAGTCCAGGGCTGCCTTTTCCAGTCTCCACCATATTGAAGTCCACCTTCTCCACTACAGATATCGAGGTTTACACTCATAACCCTAAACTGGGACCCTTACCCTACCTGTGACCTGTATACATATTAACATATGGCTGATAGAAAGGAACAAACTAGCGACAGATTGTGTAAGAAAGATAGGAACACATACTAGAATAAGTACTATGATAGTTCACTTTGGGAGGAAGGAATAGCAGAAAGAAGAGGTAAAAACTAATATGAACTCACAAAAGAACAAGGACAATCTTCACATACCGTACCAAGCAAATTGGATGTGCTGTACAGGCCACATAGCTATCAGATGGTGGCTTCAAACCACACTTTTGGCAGCCTTAAAAGATGGTTTCCCTTTTTCACACCAGGCGAAGGCCATGGTCACTTCTATCCGTTGTCCTCTCTCGTATCCCATAATCTGAGTAAGTGTAATATTAAACCGCTACCATAAAGAAATCACATCTTCATATTCTGCCATTCTTAAACAGCTGGACTTGTTCCTTCCTAATCCCCATTCTTCTACAGTATATCAATTTCCAGTCACCTGATGAGCTCCTATATGTGCGTGTGTCTCTAGTGCATACTCAGAACTAATTCTATTTTTGATTTATTTCACACCAACTCAATTGAGTGCCTAAAGAGCTGTACCACGTCAGGCCAAGGACACAAGTTTACGTGTGGGATAGATAGGCAGTAATATGTTCATTAAAAGTGTGATATACTTAAGGACTGAGGACTACTGCTATTTACTACTACAATGTGGAGTCTAACAAGCTATTCATGTTTTATTGATGCTGTTTATTGTATGTTAGTTAAAGGTGTGATGTTGGTGAAGGACTGAGGACATGTTAGTGGGCTGTTCTTTGCTGTTTAAAAGTGAAGCTTTTAATTGTACTAGCCTTAAGTTGTATGTGGGCAGTTTTGTTTACTCGCAACTGTGGTTGCTAAGGATCACTAGTAAAAATGTTATTCTGGATCGTTTTCTTTCTTTTCTGTAGTGGTTTGTATGTAACTCCTTGCTGAGACAAACTGATGTTTTAAATACTGTGTAATAGTGGTCTCTTTCACACAATCAAGATTGTACATAACGGTGTCAAATTCTGAAAAAAGCAAAACAAAAAAATGGGTACTGCAATGGGGAGGAAGATTGCTTTGTTAATACATCCAGTAACATCAAAGCTACTACAAGTACCATAAATAAATCATGCCCTTTTTGCAGAAAATACTGTATGTGCACAAGTACTCACATTATTAGGTCTAATTCAGACAAGCACAGACAAAATTGTGAACCACCATGGAAGCTCACTTGAATGTACCGATAAAGATGAGGTGAAGTACACACAAGGGGGAGAGGGGGGAGGGCTATGTTTGCATTCCTTTTCAAAAGGATAATTCACAGAATCCTCAGTTGAAACAATGTTGCACAGGCATTTGAATCAACCTTTCTTGTTAGGACAAGCATGTCCTGTTGACAACAATGAGTTCATCAGTGTGCTAAAGGAAGGAGGGGCTGGGAGACAACATGCATGTTCAGAGCGGTGTATTCATAACCTCCTGTATATTTCAATCAATCACTACTGATCTGCTTTTAGGGCAGTCGCCCAGGTGGCAGATTCCCTATCTGTTGTTTTCCTAGCCTTTTCTTAAATTATTGCAAAGAAATTGGAAATTTATTGAAGATCTCCCTTGGTAAGTTATTCCAATCCCCAACTCCCCTTCCTATAAACAAATATTTGCCCCAATTTGTCCTCTTGAATTCCAATTTTATCTTCATATTGTGATCTTTCCTACTTTTAAAGACACCACTTATTCGTCTACTGATGTCCTCCCACGCCATCTCTCCACTGACAGCTCAGAACATACCACTTATGTATAGACAAGAAATGTGTTTTTCCACCAATCAATACTTAATTTATTGTAAATAGATTACACTAGTACCGGTTTCGGCCCCTATACGGCCATCATCAGCTAGTACATGATTAATTTCCAGCCATTAGACAAAACCACAAGTTGTTAGACATCCGGATGTCTAATGGGGGATGGAAATACAATATAGAGTAGCGTGAAGCTAAAATATCTGTGGTCAAAGGTGAAGGTTACAATAAGTTGGGACATGAGTATACTGAACACATTAAAACATATGGGCCACAATATAAAACACTTTAAACGTTTTAACACATTAAAATTTGGTATATATAAGTTAGACATATTAAAATTTAAGTTCATAATGCTTAAATTCCATTCTTCTGTCTTCTGTGTGGTTCCTTTGCTTCTGTGTCATGTTGATTAGCTGTATGGGGTAATCTTCGAAATTGTTCTGAGGCTGATATGTGTCATGTTGGTATGGACATTTGTCATGAAATTTTTTTGGTATTATGTAGTCCAACTGTGATGTATGCCAGTAAATTTTTATATAATAAACTGCAGGTCTTGAGTTTGAATTTAGCTGTTGGTGGCAACACCTCTCATCTATGTTCATTATGTGGTTTTAGTCTGTAAAGATAAGCTAATATAAACGTAGTGTATGTATGAAGGAATGCCTGTTGTGTATATGGAAAGAGTACTTGTATACTTACTGGCTATATTTCTAGAAATTAGAACTCGGAGAATTAGAGTAGGCGACACTTTATCTGACCCTGTAATAATTAAGAGGGGAATTCCTCAAGGCAGTATTATTGAACCCTTGTTTTCTTATATATATATCAATGATATGTGTAAAGAAGTGGAATCAGAGATAAGGCTGTTTGCAGATGGTTATTCTGTACAGAGTAATAAATAAGTTACAAGATTGTGAGTGGCTCCAGGGTGACCTCGATAGTGTTGTGAGATGGGCGGTGGACAATTGTATGATGATAAACGGGGTTAAAAGTTAGGTTGTGAGTTTCACAAATAGGAAAAGTCCTCTCAGTTTTAATTACTGCGTTGATGGGGTGAAAGTTCCTTTTGGGGATCATTGTAAGTACCTAGGTGTTAATATGAGATAAGACCTTCATTGGGGTAATCACATAAATATAATTGTTAATAAAGGGTACAGATCTCTGCACATAGTTATGAGGGTATTTAGGGGTTGTAGTAAGGATGTATAGGAGAGGGCATATAAGTCTCTGGTAAGACCCCAACTAGAGTATGGTTGCAGTGTGTGGGACCCTCACCAGGATTGCTTGATTCAAGAACTGGAAAAAATCCAAAGAAAAGCAGCTCGATTTGTTCTGGGTGATTTCTGACAAAAGAGTAGCGTTACAAAAATGTTGCAAAGTTTGGGCTGGGAAGATTTGGGAGAAAGGAGACGAACTGCTAGATTAAATGGTATGTTCCGAGCTGTCAGAGGAGAGATGGCGTGGGAGGACATCAGTAGATGAATAAGTTTGAGTGGTGTCCTTAAAAGTAGGAAAGATCACAATATGAAGATAAAATTGGAATTCAAGAGGACAAATTGGGGCAAATATTTGTTTGTAGGAAGGGGAGTTGGGGATTGGAATAACTTACCAAGGGAAATGTTCAATAATTTTCCAATTTCTTTGCGATCATTTAAGAAAAGGCTAGGAAAACAACAGATAGGGAATCTGCCACCTGGGCGACTGCCCTAAATGCAGATCAGTAGTGATTGAATGATATTATTGTTGTGGAGGTCTTGTACCAATATGTCTGAAGGCTTGCTGTGTTCTATTACGAGTGCATCTGGGGCTCATATTAGCTGTGGAGGGGGATGTAGGTGGAGGAGGAGTGACTATTGGGGAAGTAGGGGCGGGGTCGGTCTTGTGATTCGTCAGTTTGTTAGAATGCGTGTTTACTATTTTGAGGTAATCATTCTTTAATGCCGGAATGGCTTTATCAAAGATGATGCTGGTTTTCTCTGTAATATCGTTAATGTTATGATTGGGATTAGCGTATTGGTCCAAAGAAATATAGAAATCTTTGGTTATGTTGAGCAGGGGGCTCTTAGAGTATATGTTTAGTTTTGTCATATTGTTATTGATGTCTGTGAAACTATGCTTAGATTCTTCTACATGTTGGCCTATTGATGAGAAATGGTTATGTTTTACTGCATTTATATGTTCATTATAGCAGATGGTGAAGATTCTGCCTGTACGTCCAATATAACTTGTCACAGTTGTTACGTTTGATATGGTAGACACCCGATTTGTTGAAAGTGTTATTGTTGACTGTTTTAGTGTTAAGTATAGTGTTGGTGCTGTTGTGTGGGGTTTG
The DNA here is from genome assembly GCF_040414725.1 of Anabrus simplex. Classification (NCBI taxonomy): domain Eukaryota; kingdom Metazoa; phylum Arthropoda; class Insecta; order Orthoptera; family Tettigoniidae; genus Anabrus; species Anabrus simplex. The sequence continues at coordinate 330,765,712 of NC_090267.1, read as the reverse complement.
GAATGCTATTTTCAGGTTGTGCTTCTTAAAAATATTAGTTGTAGTATATATATGGGTGTTGTTGAAGGTAAATAGGGCATAATCTTTTTCGGGTTCGGCTGTTTTGGTTAATTTAGTTTTACGTTGGGATTTTATTTTGTGAATGATTTTGTTGACCATTTCTTTGCTATATCCATTATGTTTAGCTATGTCGTGGATTAATTTCAATTCATTATTTTGGTCTTCTGTTGTCATTGGGATGTTAAAAGCTCTATATATCATACTATAATAGGCTGCTCTTTTGTGTGTATTGGGATGGAGTCATTTTTTATGGTATTCAAGGTGTATGGGGGGTTTCCTGTAGATCTTGTAAGATAAGTGGTTGTCGTGTCTGGTTATTGTCAAGTCTAAGTAATTTAGTGTACGGTTATTTTCGGTTTCTGTAGTGAATTTAATTTGGGGGTCTAAAGTGTTAAGTTTGTCTAGTATAGTTTGTGTGTCAGTGGATCTATTATCTATAATTACGAAGATATCGTCAACAAATCTGCACCAAAAATGTGTATTATCTATTTTATTAATTGACATGTGTTCTAAGTAATAAATATATATTTCTGCTAATATTCCAGAGACAGGAGACCCCATAGGTAGGCCTTGTTGCTAATATATGGTATCGTGAAATCTGAAGTCGTTATTGTTTATGGTGAATTCAAGTAAATTTATGAATTTGTTTATTTCTAAGGTGCTCAAGTTGCTGTGTTTTTAAAAATTAGATTCTATTATTTTGATTGTTTAACAGGAATGTTAGGGCACACGTTTGTCAAATTAAGGAAGGGTATGGTGTTGTTCGATCTGTAGTTCTTTGGTCCTGTTGCAAAAATCTATTGAGTTTGTATTGTTTTGTTTGCTATAAATGAAGAATGCTTTTTTAATTTTTTTTGGATGAATTGAGAATTTATAGGTTGGACTGGCTCTATACTTTATAATTGGTCTCATGGGTACATTTTCTTTGTGTATTTTAGGGTAGGCTTTCGCGGATGGTAATTGGGGGTTCATTGTAATAAGTTTAGCAGATTCAGTTTTTTTACTAAAAAAATTTACTCAAAAACACATTTTCTTCTCACCGAAACTGAATCGAGTAATCCTGGTAAGGGTCCCATACACTGGAACCATACTCTAGTTGGGGTCTCACCAGAGACAAATATGCTCTCCCCTTTACATCCTTACTATAACCCCTAAATGCTCTCATAACCATGTGCAGAGATCTGTACCCTTTATTTACAATCATATTTATGTGGTTACCCCAATGAAGATCTTTCCTTATATTAATACCTAGGTATTTACAATGATCCCCAAAGGGAACTTTCACCCCATCAATGCAGTAATTAAAACTGGGGCGACTTTTCCTAATTGTGAAACTCTCAACCTGACTTTATCCCCGTCTATCATCATACCATTGCCTACTGTCCATTTCACAACATTATCAAGGTCATTTTGCAGTTGCTCACAATCTCGTAACTTATTTATTACTCTGTACAGAATAAAATCAGCGAAAAGCCTTATCTCTGATTCCACTTCTTTACACATCATTGATATATGTAAGAAAACATAAAGGTCCAGTAATACTGCCTTGAGGAATTCCCCTCTAAATTTTTTTTTTTGTTGTTGCCATTTTTCTAAACGTCGCACCGACACAGATATGTCTTATGGTGACGATGGGATAGGAAAGGTCTAGGAAGTGGAAGGAAGCGGCCGTGGCCTTAATATACAGCTCCGGCATTTGCCTGGTGTGAAAATGGGAAACCACGGAAAACCATCTTCAGGGCTGCCGACAGTGGGGCTCGAACCCACTATCTCCCGATTACTGGATACTGGCCGCGTTTAAGCGACTGCAGCTATCGAGCTCGGTTCTTAATTTTTACAGGGACAGATAAAGCTTCACCTACTCTAATTCTCTGACTTCTATTTTCTAGAAATAGAGCCACCCATTCAGTCACTCTTTTGTCAAGTCCAATTGTACTCATTTTTGCCAGTTGTCTCCCATGATCTACCCTATCAAATGCTTTAGACAGGTCAATCGCGATACAGTCCAGTTGACCTGAATCCAGGATATCTGCTATATCTTGCTGGAATCCAATCAGTATCAATACATTTATTGGACCCAATAGCATTTATAAGTACTAACCTTTTTTACAGGCGCTGTTGAAAGTGATGTCCTTCAGCATTCATGCATTCTTGCAATCTTCTAATGAAATTGCTATTCACATGCCTTAGTTCCTGTTGCATAAGGTTTTAATTTCAGTATTTTAGTAGTCCTATGTACTGAGGATTTTGAGATACTGACTTGTTGTGCAACACGTCATACAGATTTAGTGGGAGATTGTGCAAATTATTTGAAGCCCGTGTTATGCAGTAGTAAGACACTCCGTAATCTGCAGGCTTTCAGGCTGAGCAGCTGTTGCTTGGTAGGCCAAGGCCCTTCAAGGGCTGTAGTGCCATGGGGTTTGTTTTGTTACGCAGGAGTATACATTAAACGAGTATTGTATCATCAGAGGTTTAAAGGACATTCCCATTCCATCAGCGTGAAGGTTAGAGCAAGAAGCAGTCTGCTTACGATGTTAACAAGGTTGGGACACTTAATGTCAGTTAGCATGTGATGACTCTGTATCTAACATAGTTAAATGATCATGTGACCAAATGACCCGTCAAGATCAATTCATACAGCAGAGAAAACGGTGTTCACACAAGGAGGAAGCATTCAAGAGGGGTAGAGGAAAGCATGGATGGTACATATAAATGATTAATATTCAGGATGTCTGAAAATAAGTAACAAAAGTCTTATGGGAAAAATAAACCTAATAATGAAATGCAGGATCAGCCATCCATATTTTTCTAAATTGTTTGGTTGATCAGCGGGGGTAACTGGGTCTTCTCTCTTGTGTCCCTTAGTGCACTGAATTTGCAGCAGAATGTTAGCACTGAAGAGTGTTAATATTAGCATTCAAAATTCCCAAGGAAAATACAGGGGTATGCAGAACTGATCAGAACTTTTACTACTGAACAGTGTGCAGACATAAGCAAGTGACTGAGGACTGCGCTCTATTAGCTTTTTACATGTACTGTGCAGTTGGCAAGTAATATAGTAAGAGTGCATTGAGTGACTCAATACATGTAGGGAGGGGAGTAGACAAGCGGGCCATCGGGAAGGAGAAATTTAAAATTCCATTTCCTGTAAGTTTTTGCATTTGTGCCTTGTGCTGTGTGGAACACACTACAAAAATTAAATAACAACATTAATGTTCACTGTATGTATAGCCCGCCTGGTGGCCATGATCGTAAAGGTGTTTAAGTGGTCTGATATCGTGGTTACCCGGTTCGAGTCCCGTTGTTCGAAAAAATTTCACCATCAAAAATGTTGGCTGGCAGGGTAGGGTAAGTGGTGGTAGGCCTATACAATTTATAACCACTAGATTGTGTGCCAAAAGCCTGGATTAAATTCCAAACCTCTCTGCAGGGATCATATAGAGTGAGGGCATATGGTGCTGTTGATGGTGATTTCGGATTGAGACGTTAAGCCTTGAGTAGACTCCTTGGTGCTATTCAACAAGAGTAGGCTGTGTGCCGGTACAGGATTTCACTCTCTTCCTATCACCTATCATGTCATTCATTTAATCTCATCTCCTCTGATGAGGTTGACATCAGGAAGGGCATCCGGTCATAAAAACCTGCCACGACAGATTTATCTCCTCATACCTGACCCTGTAGAGAAACTGATCGAGGGTTGGACAAACAATGTTCACTGTATGTATGGTACATAAACAGTTAACAGAAATCAGTTATCACTATATCACCTCAATGGCCTAAGGACTCTAAAGTAAAGCTGTAAAGGCCCGACCTATTAAGTCAAGAAATCTAAATAACATAAACCTGATGTTTGGCATTAATAGTGGTATACATTTCTGCTTAACACCTATCAAAACACAATAACATACAGAACTACTGTACATTGGAATTAGTTTTATTAGCTTATATCCCGGGATACTCTGTTCTAAACTTAGCCTTTAATGCTTGTCATTATCATAGGACGCGCTTGCAATGTTTAGTGGTATTACACAATTTATATTAACTCATTGGACCCGATCCACAGAATCTTTCCATGCTTGGTCTTGGTGGACCAAATGCCAGACCATGGAACTGTTCAGTTTTCTCGCTTAACTACATAATTTGACTTTTCCTCAAGAGCTGGCAGAGAGTTGCATTTGTGATTTGTGTAGGGACTCAATACAATACAATCAATACTGATCTGCATTTAGGGCAGTCGCCCAGGTGGCAGATTCCCTATCTGTTGCTTTCCTAGCCTTTTCCTAAATGATTTCAAAGAAATTGGAAATTTATTGAACATCTTCCTTGGTAAGTTATTCCAGTCCCTAACTCCCCTTCCTATAAATGAATATTTGCCCCAGTTTGTCCTCTTGAATTCCAACTTTATCTTCATATTGTGATCTTTCCTACTTTTATAAACGCCATTCAAACTTATTCGTCCACTAATGTCATTCCACGCCATCTCTCCGCTGACAGCTCGGAACATACCACTGAGTCGAGCAGCTCTTCTTTCAATTCTTCCCAACCCAAACATTGCAACATTTTTGTAACGCTACTCTTTTGTCGGAAATCACCCAGAACAAATCGAGCTGCTTTTCTTTGGATTTTTTCCAGTTCTTGAATCAGGTAATCCTGGTGAGGGTCCCATACACTGGAACCATACTCTAGTTGGGGTCTTACCAGAGACTTATATGCCCTCTCCTATACATCCTTACTACAACCCCTAAACACCCTCATAACCATGTGCAGAGATCTGTACCCTTTATTAACAATTATATTTATGTTATTACCCCAATGAAGGTCTTATCTCATATTAACACCTAGGTACTTACAATGATCCCCAAAAGGAACTTTCACCCCATCAACGCAGTAATTAAAAGTGAGAGGACTTTTCCTATTTGTGAAACTCACAACCTGACTTTTAACCCCGTTTATCATCATACAATTGTCCACCGCCCATCTCACAACACTATCGAGGTCACCCTGGAGCCACTCACAATCTTGTAACTTATTTATTACTCTGTACAGAATAACCATCTGCAAACAGCCTTATCTCTGATTCCACTTCTTTACACATATCATTGATATATATATATATAAGAAAACAAAGGTTCAATAATACTGCCTTGAGGAATTCCCCTCTTAATTATTACAGGGTCAGATAAAGCTTCACCTACTCTAATTCTCTGAGATCTATTTTCTAGAAATATAGCAACCCATTCAGTCACTCTTTTGTCTAGTCCAATTGCACTCATTTTTGCCAGTAGTCACCGATGATCCACCCTATCAAATGCTTTAGACAGGTCAATCGAGATGCAGTCCATTTGACCTCCAGAATCCAAGATATCTGCTATATCTTGCTGGAATCCTACAAGTTGAGCTTCAGTGGAATAACGTTTCCTAAAACCGAATTGCCTTCTATCAAACCAGTTATTAATTTCACAAACATGTCTAATATAATCAGAAAGAATGCCTTCCCAAAGCTTACATACAATGCATGTCAAACTTACTGGCCTGTAATTTTCAGCTTTGTCTATCACCCTTTCCTTTATACACAGGGGCTACTATAGCAACTCTCCATTCATCTGGTATAGCTCCTCCGACCAAACAATAATCGAATAAGTACTTCAGATATGGTACTATATCCCAACCCATTGTCTTTAGTATATCCCCAGAAATCTGATCAATTCCAGCCGCTTTTCTAGTTCAACTTTTGTATCTTATTGTAAATGTCATTGTTATATGTAAATTTTATTACTTCTTTGGCCTTAGTCTCCTTCTCTATCTGGACATTATCCTTGTAACCAACAATCTTTACATACTGCTGACTGAATACTTCTGCCTTTTGAAGATCCTCACATACACACTCCCCTTGTTCATTAATTAATCCTGGAATGTCCTTCTTGGAACCTGTTTCTGCCTTAAAATACCTATACATACCCTTCCATTTTTCACTAAAATTCGTATGACTGCCAATTATGCTTGCCATCATGTTATCCTTAGCTGCCTTTTTTGCTAGATTCAATTTTCTAGTAAGTTCCTTCAATTTCTCCTTACTTCCACAGCCATTTCTAACTATTTCTTTCCAGTCTGCACCTCCTTCTTAGTCTCTTTATTTCTCTATTATAATAAGGTGGGTCTTTACCATTCCTTACCACCTTTAATGGTACAAACCTGTTTTCGCATTTCTCAACAATTTCTTTAAACCCATCCCAGAGTCTGTTTACATTTTTATTTACCGTTTTCCACCAATCGGTTACTTTTTAGAAACTGCCTCATGCCTGCTTTATCAGCCATATGGTACTGCCTAACAGTCCTACATTTAAGACCTTCCTTTCTATCACATTTATTTTTAACTACCACAAAAACAGCTTCATGATCACTAATACCATCTATTACTTCAGTTTCCCTATAGAGCTCATCTGGTTTTATCAACACCACATCCAGGATATTTTTCCCTCTGGTTGGTTCCATCACTTTCTGAATCAGCTGTCCTTCCCATATTAACTTATTTGCCATTTGTTGTTCATGCTTCCTGTCGTTCGCATTTCCTTCCCAATTGACATCTGGTAAATTTAGATCTCCCGCTACAATCACATTTCTTTCCATGTCGTTTCCCACATAGCTGACTATCCTATCAAATAATTCCGAATCCGCGTCAGTGCTACCCTTTCCCGATCTGTACACTCCAAATATATCAAGTTTCCTATTATCTTTAGAAATGAGCCTTACACCTAGAATTTCATGTGTCTCTTCTTTAACTTTTTCGTAGCTTACAAATTCTTCTTTCACCAGAATGAACACTCCCCCTCCCACCCTTCCTATCCTGTCTCTACGATTTCTGCATCCATATTATCATTTCTCAGCCATGATTCAACTCCTATTACAATATCTGGTAAATATATATCTATTAAATTACTTAATTCTATTCCTTTCTTACAATACTTCTACAGTTCAACACTAACAATTTTATGTCATCCCTACTAGATTTCCAGTTCCCTGTTCCCTTATCACCGCTCACTTGGCCATCCCGTTTCCCTGAATGTACCTCCCTATTACCCTTCCAAACAAATTTCCTAACTTATACATACCACTGCGGTTTAAATGAAGGCCACCTGAGCGCAGATCGCTATCTCCTACCCATCCATTAGGATCTAGAAATTTCACTCCCAGTTTCCCACATACCCACTCCATAGTCTCATTTAAATCCCCAATCACCCTCTAGTCAGTATCCCTTCTACACAGTATTCCACTAATAACAATCTCCGCTTTCTTAAACTTCACCCGTGCTGCATTTACCAGATCCCACTACTCCAACTATGTTGGTACTTATATCAGCTTGCCTTACGTTGTTGGTACCAATGTGAAACACTACCACCTTCTCCTTCCCCTCCTCCCTCTCTTCTACTTTCCTCAACATCTGCCTCAACCTAATTCCTGGATAACACTCTACCCTGGTACCCTTTCCTCCACACACTTTCCCCATGTGTAACGATGGAATCTCCCATGACCAGAGCCTCAACCCTACCCACATCGTTTGATCCCCTCCCCTCCTGGTCAGCCCTATCTTTCCTGATAGCTGCAGAAGCTACTTCCTCCTCTCTTTTATCCTTCCCATGACCCTGTTCCACCTGTCTTTTCCTATCCTCTACTCTACATTTTCCTTTTCTACCTTTTCCCTTCCTCCTACTTCCACACATCTCAGCAACAGTGCCCTGTCCCTCATCTTCCCTCTGTTCTACCTGGAGTGACTCGTACCGATTTAGCAAAAATCTACTCTTCGACTCTTCCTTTCCAGTGTTGCTGATATATATTGATAGTGTGCTTGGTAATATTAGTTTGATGTGGATTATCTCTGGACTGAGATTTGCTTGTAAACAAGATGGCTACCAGTAAACGACTGAAAGTTACCGATATATATATATATTCAAATTTTGTGGACTATTACTGTCATATATATATTCCCTTTTAGAAATTTATGATTAGGAACATAATTTTTTCAGTGAAAGTAGTGGTAGGGTTAGTAATGCTCCTGATGAACAAATACATGTGGTGAACGAAGAGGAATTGCAAGAGACGATCGTGTTACAGCTCAGCAGTCTCCAGCGAAAATGGGTTTTATATTGCAACTTGCATATTCATTTGTTTGATCAACACTTGATGCCTTTTCTTACGTAATGCTGTTTCTTCTTCAGACCTACTCGCTCACTGTATTTACAGAACTAGAAAATATGCTGTGTTCTACGATAGTTTCAGATAAGATGACGTTTTACATGAAAACGTAAACATTCGATTTTTGCGAGCATTTTCACTTTTCAATTATGGGTGTTGGTAGAAAGACAAAGAATGCTGACTGGATGTATGAAAAACTGAAGTTGGAAGATGGGAAGGAATTTCATACAGTCCAATTTGATGATGTGGTCCTTCTAAAACAAAAATGACTCCTTGTGCATGAGAATTTTTTAGTGACGTGTGGGCCTTCAAATACAAACAATTTTGAAAAACCACTTCCTCTTATTGGTGGTGGTAATTGTTTATTCCGTGCAATTTCTTATTGTTTATATGGTACTGAAAATAGACATATTGAAATACGCTCAATTATTGACAATATTACCAAAAGTGGCTTGTATATCTCAATTTTATTGGTGACTAGTCCTATGGACAGAATATCAGAAGGGTTACTGATTATAAATGTGTAATGCTTGGTAATGGGCAGAAAGGTGCTTGTGCTGAACTTCACAGTACGGGTGAGTTGTTTTCTTAGCACCTCTTGAGAGTTCACAGGAAAAAGGGATGTAATAATGGATTACAGTTCTGGTCACATGATTCATGACTTAGTATTTACTGGCGAGTTGGACAATGGACATTATATCATCTTGAAAAATTACAATATTTATTCAGTAACTGACAGGGAACACCAACCCAACAATAGAGTTCTTACTCAAGTCGAGAAGCCCGAACTTAAAGCCACTTTAACAGGTCGTCATGAGTCAACTACTAAGACTGTAAGACTTTGTAATCACAAAATTGAGGGTCAAAAATTTAAGATTACTTCATGGTGTGCTGTTTTACATGTTATTCCAAATGTAGGGCCTTTTCTTGTAGGTGATCTTAAAGAGGTTTGTCAATATTGCTCTGTGCTGTATTTTACACCTGAGAAGAATACAGCGGGATGCTTCACTCTCTATTATGATGGAAAAGTAAAATTTCCACCTATTACAATTCTTGACAAACTGGAACAGTTGTTCACTGTTACTGATGAAATCCAAAAACTTTAGACTGAATATTCGGCAGTACAATAATGCAATGTAATTTGTTTCGTTTGGTCCAAAAGTTGACTTACCACCAAAGTATGGTCCTTACACTTTCAGAATACATGGTATGGTTCATTATCGCATTTCAACATTATACCGTAAAGATGGGCAAAGTGCTTCATATGGTCGGTTATATATTCTTGACTTTGCCAAAGTTAAAGAAATAAGAAAATTCCATGATGGTGACCTACATTTGACCAAAGAGGCACATAGATTTGAATGATTTGGTGAAAAAAATGTAATCTTTATGTTCATTCATACAAGACTGCATCAAAAGGTCAAAGAGGAGGTAGTTCTTGCTCAGAAAGAAAATCTTCCTCTACTTAATTTTATTTTGCAGTTCTACCATGAACCATCTGCAGGTAAGCAACGTTATAATGATCCTACAAATTCTGAAACAGATGATGGAACACCACCTTCTCAGACATATTCCAGTGTATGAAAAGGAAGGCAGATTGCAGAAAATCTATTGTGATAGTATGCATTGCGATCCTCTGTTTTATACTTTAATTTGGCCCAGTGGTGAACCTGGTTGGCATATAGATATGCCTATTGAGGGTGTACATCAGATAAAAAATAAGGAAGACTGTTACTATGTGAGAGTACGTTTTATATAAAATTGCAGTGAGAAGTGGTGGTTCTGCTGGTGCCTTCAATCCTGTGATAAATGCTGGAAAACATACTCAAATTTTGTGGACTATTAGTGTCATATTGAAGGGGATAGACTAAAGTACATTCGGAGGGAACAAACTAAACTGCGTTTAGAGACATGTAGGGTTAGCAGATGATGTATGTGCGAGTTGAACAGGAGAATTTGAAAGTAGGTAGGATGATAGTTCTGCCTTCGTCGTTCATTGGGAGTCCAAGGAATGTGATGCAGAATTACCAGGATGCTATGGCAGTAGTCAGAAAGTTTAGGAAACTTGATCTCTTTATCACATTGACCTATAACTTTGTTTCCACATTTAATTTTTTAAATTGAACAGCAATCCTTTGACAAGAAGTCCTTACATGACTTACATTTTGCTATTTATTTATTTCCTCGGATCTTACAGTACTTAAACCAAGCGATCCTTCAAAGAACACATTAACTCTAACTTAAGCTATATATTGGTAAAACTAACAAAAACTAAATTATATTAAATTAGATAAGCAAACTAACAAAATAAATTAGGGTAGTTAATCAACACGGCAACGTGGCTCCTGACCAGCTCCTATTAGAGATCTGATCGCCATGGCAATACGTTACCAACATATCAAAACAAAATTTAAAAGTATATTACAAAATTACAAGACAACTAAAATAAAAAACGGTAATTAAGCAATGGCAAAGCAAACAAAATTGAGCTCTGATTTAACAGTAGCTGGCAACTCGGCATAAGCATAAAATGACTTCCGGCAGAAACAGAACAAAACAAATGAAATAAGAATTGCACAGCGACATACCATGGAAGGCTAATGGCCTTCCTCATCCTGTGATGTCAGCAAAACCTGGCTGACTGCTTCCTCACTAATCGAGGCTAGCTGACACCAACTCACCTCCTGCTCAACCTGCTGAGGTGTGCCTACCTATGCAACAACATATGCACTGTTCTACTTTAATTTACCTCTCGTTATTCCTTATGACCTCAACCATCAATGTCTTACCAATTAACTAAATTTTTTACTCTTAGCAAACCAGAAACATTTCCAGGCCGTAATGACCCAAACCTCCATCTTAAATTACATACTAAGTAACTTACTCACTTTTACTCAAATACAATTAACAAACACACTCCACTACCTACCTAATTTAACTTAACATTACCTCTAACCACTCACAGACCAAATTCCAACCACCTTGTAGCTGCCCTTCATTCTAACACCAAACTTCATACGTAATCACATTTATAAACCACCAAATGAACCCTTTACGAATAACAAAATTCTACCATTAACCTCTCTCTTGTACAATTTACAAACACAACTCTAATCACTCTTAGTCCAAACTCCTCTTATCTAAATACATCTATCACTCTTAGCAAACCGGATACACTTCCAATACGCAATGACCCAAACTCCACATTAAATTACCAATTCACTTAATCATAATCGCTGTTAGTCGTTATGTCCTCATTATCAAACACTCTATACCACTTACCCTATTCACTCACATATCACCAAATCAACCCTTTAAATAACAATCCAATTACACCAGTCCGAATCAGCTTACTAATACTACTAAACATTTTTATTTCTCGTTACAATGCCTTCATCACTTTTTCCTTTCTTACCCCATAGTTCCTTTAAACTCGTGCTTCTCCCTTTATTCATAGTTCCTCTTACTTCTGCTTCTTCCTTCAAACTATTATTTTCACAATGCTTTGTCCACTTGCCATTTGTTGCGCTTTTCTCTTCCTCAGCACTTCATAGATTCCTTTTGCAATCGACTCTCTGATCTCTTCCGATCTCGACGCACTAAGATCACACAGCTCACTGCTTGCATTATTTGATCTTTCCTTTTCACCATGTCCGTCTTCTGCAGTGCTGCTTTCTATTGCCTGTCTTTCCTCCACTCTCTTCCCTATCGCTGATTCTTGCCTCAGTCCATCCTCTAATGCCCGTGGTTTCGTCACATTCCAAGATCTGACCCATGTCATTAGTTACCACTAATTGCTGCCCCCTAATGTGTGCTCTTAATCCCTGAAGTTTGACCCTTACCAAATGTTTTTTTAGGATTTTCAGATTCTTGTTCCCTTCACTACCCATGTCTCCCTTAATCCAGATTTTTTCACTCTATAGGTTCCCCACGTTTCTTATCACTATTTCAGCCATCAAAGTGGATATTAACTTCATTTTTATAGGCCTGTTTCCATGCGCTGTACCTATCCTTTCCACGTCATCTGTATCTACTTCGCTGAAGTTAATTTTCATTTCTGGATGATGTCCACAACTTTATAAATTGTCGCCACTTTGTCCTCTCTTTTCTTCTGGTATCACATATATAAATAACCATTTCTTCCTCTGTTCCTAACTACTGCATTCTATTTCTGTCTTCAGCTTCAACATCTCCTGTTCCATATTTCTTATTTTCTCTCTGAGTAACACAGTTTGTCCCTCGTTGTTCCCCACTTTGGTCATTGTTTCGTCTGCTTTTTTCTGGATCCATTCTCATATTTTCGAACTCCTTCACTTGTTCCTGTATCATAGTTTTAATTTGTTCAAAAGGGCAAACTTCTTCCACAACTTCCCTTACCACTCTCTTTATGACTTCATCTTCCCAGCTCATGTTACGACTGGAAATCGGCCCAGGGTTAATTTCCATGCCTCCTATGACTAACAGAACCATAACCACCGCTGCCACAAACATCCAGTCACCCTTCATTCCTAGTTACACTTTACCTTCTCTTTTGGCTGTATTCTTCTTCCATCTTCCCTGCCATCTTCCAGTGATTACCCGATACTGCTCCACACCAACCATCTTTCTCTTCACTTTCCACTTCCCATTTCCAGTCACTGCTCACACTCCACTCCCGTTCTACCAGCACACTCGACTCAGCACATCCGCACCCGTTACTGGCTTAGGTTAGACTGTTACATGACTTACATGCAGTGATAAGTGATATATACTCTGTAAGTTTACAAAATTTTATGTTGATATATTTATTGGTGTGCCTTCCATGTAATTTTAAAAGAAATGTGTGCATACTGGGGTAATTTCTGCACTACCTAACACTTGACATTTGTACTGGAATCAGACTCAGCTAGTTTGAGCATGAATTTTAAAGTCCAAAAATGGGCAGGGATGAATTTATCTTTTTCCGTACCTTGGAGCAGGAACAGATACTGGCTGTCCTAGCAGCGAATACTGCTGCCATTTAACATAGGTCGGGTAGGGAGTGCAATATCTCCTTTCACAGCAGTTGATTAGACTGATTTGAGAGTTAACATTCATAGCATTTATAGCAGGAGAAGATGGACAAAGGAGAGATATGAAATTCATTCTATGAACAATTGCAAAAAAGTGAACATTCAAGAATGATCTTGGTATTAATTATGCACTAACGTAGGAAGAAGCGACGTAACAGCTGAAGCCAGGCTAGAAGTCCAGTGACCAGTTTGAATGCAGATGGGATGAAATGCAGTTATCGTAGCATGTTGTGCAATGTGAAGGAGTCCTTTGACACGCAGAATGGCAGATGAGGCGAATTAATGCTGTTACATGGTCCACTTAGGGAGCTCGTTCCACAACTGCATGAATTGCAGCCTTATCACACACTTTCTCTGCAGCGGAGTAAGTTTGTCCTATGTAGGCCAGCTCTGCTTTCCAAGCAAGTGGATATTGCCTGGAATATGTCATATTCTGGGTGCTTCAGATCAACTGATGTCACATTTACCACACCTGAGGTATAGTACCATACGTAGCCACCAAGCAGTAAGATGTTGCCTCAGATCATGGAAGAGAACAGCATCAAGTCTGCAACAGCTGGACCAAGTGCCCACAGGGGCCAGTACTGGCATTAACAGTCAAAATTACTGGACTGGAATAAGCTAACAGCTAAGTTAACTGATGCTTCACAACCATGGCCAGTATGAAAAAAGCTGTTGTGGCAAGAACTAAGACCACCCTAAAAAGAATGGGGCTATACACAAAATCATGACTAATGCTTTTCAAGACCTGAAACATGTATACCATTGCCCAAATTGCCATATGGAAACTGAAGATTTTGATACAGTTGGTGAAAAGTCTATTGTAGCTGCTTCATACTGGAGAGACCTCAGTATTTGGGGAGAATTGGATATGATTGTCAACAGATGAAATGACATTCTGTTGGCTTCTTAAGGCTTTGAAGGTAGGATGGGGACATCTGATAATCTGTTATTTATTGTGGATGGATTAAATGACAAAGGGAATGTACACGCCTTTTGTTTGCAGTAAAGTGCTTGCAGTATAGCATTGAGGCCAGCCTGATTCACTTACATTGTAAAGTGAACTGTGTTGTGTTCAGAACTATTTGAAAGTTTTTTTTATCATGCCTTTGTAAAAGAATGAGTATTGTCCGGATTTTTATGTACTATTGAAAATGAAAACCTACAACCTGTTTTCCAGTCAGTGACCGGGTCAGGGATGGTATGAATGAAGCCCCCAACTTGCGGCGGGGATAGGAATTGTGCCGGCTGCCGAGGCCTGTCGCACTCCTCTGGGGCAATGATTGACTGACAGATGAAATGAAATAATAGTGGAGAGTGTTGCTGGAATGAAAGATGACAGGGAAAACTGGAGTACCCGGAGGAAAACCTGTCCCGAATCTGCTTTGTCCAGCACAAATCTCGCATGGAGTGACCGGATTTGAACCATGGTACCCAGCAGTGAGAGGCCGGCGCGCTGCCGCCTGAGCCCCAAAGCACTTGTGTACTATTAACCTATGAAATAGATACATAAATATGTATCAGAAAACTTCAAAATGTGTACCAGATGATATAATTATTAAACAAATTACAAATAATTGTTACATTAAATTGTGATGCAAAAGTTTATAAAGGTATGCAGCACAGTATATTACAATTATCCATATTCTCATGAGTCGGGTGCTGTTGGCGGTCAGAAAGTATGTTCTGTTACACTGAAAATGATCACCTGACATCGCAGGAGGTCAGTGATGCGTACTTAATTAAATGTTTATAGGAACGATGTCTTTTGAAGGTTCTTGCGGCTCTCCATTAAGGATTTGGCTAACAAATGAGTGTAAACTGAATTCCTCTGAAGAACTGACTGTAATTTTTTCATGAATTTTTCACTTACTGACCAAACAGCATTCAGTTTATCATGTTGCAGGTGTGATGTCTGTCAATTCCATTTATGGAAGTACACAAGCTTCGTACTTTTCAATGTTTTTAGGAATTGAGCCGAAGTTAGATTTGATATGGTGACATTTGGCGCACAACTAGTGTCTGAGTGTTATGAAAGGTGTTGCTCAAAGGATCAGTTGTGCTGCAGTGGCACCTTCTGGTCCAGTGAGGAAAGCAATGGCAAACTACATCACTCGTCTTGCCTAGTACGCCTCATTTGGGCTCTGCCATTGGTTTTTGCAATTTCCCTATAACTGCATAGCCTTTGGTGGTGCTATTTGAGGATCCAACCAGCCTCTGGGCTGATGACCTAACAGACAGATGCAACATCACATGCAATCTTAGTATTCTACAAGATTTTGTGCATATCTCTCTCTGATATGGCTGACTCAGGAAGGAAAGAGCCTACAACAGTTTCATTGACTTGAGAAAAGTGACTTTGTGCTTCTTTTGAAACTCGGTGAATGGCATCATCCAAACACTTGAAATAGAGTACTTTGTGGAGTGGCAACTGTCAACATATAGGCTGCTGAGTCAGTATACTGTACATTAAAGGAACTCTTCTTCTTGTACACCCTTATGCTTCAATACTTTTAGTCAGTCATTAACTAATCGGGCAACTGTTGCGAGATCTGTGCATTCTAGAACTCTGCTCGCAATAACAGTTTCGATGTGCTGCCCATCCTGTTTCTATTCTAATGGATTCCACAGCATTATTGTATCTGGTATCAAGATATCCCTTGCAAAGTATAGATTTGCCAGGAACTTGGTGACAACAGTACTTCTAGAAAATAATTTTATTTTGACACCTGAACTTTGTTCCATGGTATGTTTGCAATCATGGCTCTGCACATCTTTATGAAGCTCACTTCAGGAGTAATTTCTGAGTGCTTGTTTTCAAGTCCACTCTGCTACTGAAGGAAACTGCTTACTTTTGTTTTGAAGCATATTTTGTGTGTGCTGTTCTAATTGACATTTCATTGTAAATTTACAGCCTACTTTTTGTCACACTCGACACACCACCACTTTTCTATGAGTAGTAAAGACATCGTCCATAGTTATCCAGGATTGAAGCTTCACATCTAAAGAACTTGGGACTGGAACCATCCTGGTTGAAATACTAAACTATTCAGTATACAACTGAGACAGTACCTACAGAACTGATCTGCTGTCCAGGACAAAACATAATGTCCTCGGTTCCTGGAAATATTTCAAATGGCAATACCTTTACTGCTTACTGTAAATATTAGGAATTATATTTTGTTCACTATCTTTCCATACCTCTGCGCAGCACCTCACTGAGTTAGTAATCTGCCTTCAGGTGATGGAGTGAGGAAATACCATATAAACTTTTATCATTTCCACTTTCTAGTAAAGTTAGTGAACATATCTATTCTACTTCCTGTTTCTCCTTGTAGAGCAAATGGCATCCAGGAAAACTTTCCATTCAGTATGTTCTGCAGCTAGGCCTATTACGTCATCCCATGTTTTCCCAATTCTAATCTGTTCCTCTCTGTTCACCTCAGAGTTCCTAGTTCTTCCACGCTTCCTCTTTCCTATTGGGTTCCAGTCCAAAGAAAGACTTAAACTGCTCCATCCTGTCTTCGTAATGTGCATGTTGTCTATCCCCACTTTCTTTTCCTTACCTCTACATCATTGGGTTTCTGGTTGGTTTCCTTCCACAAGTTTTTGTTTGTGCTCACTTCCGTCCATCTTGCATTGATATGCCACAGACGGCAATTTACGAACACCTGGAGTTGGTGTGAGATTTCTTTAGTGACCTTCCATGTTTGACACCATAAAGAACGGACATCTCGTTAGTACTGAAGTTGGATCTCGGTTTTTCATGAGGTTACTGTTCTTCCAAATAGGTTATAGTAAAATGAATGAGCTGTTTGCTTTCTGCATTTGAACCTTGACATGACATCTTCCTCTGAGCCACCAGTCTTTGTCATTGTGCTTCCTAGGTAGACAAAGAACTAACTTCCTCTATTTGCTTGCCAGATATGGTAAACTGGTTGTTTGCAGTACCATTGGTTATCACCACCTTTGTCTTTTCCAGAATTTATTTTAAGTTATCAAAAGGTAGTGGTAAAAGTTAAGATGCATTCAGGTCGTAGGGTGACAAACAAATTGTTGAGACCTGGCAATCGGATACATTTCCCAGAGCTAATTAAGAATTGCAAGATAAGAGGATAAGCTGGGAAATACAAAGTTTTACCCGAGTGGTGGGTCTGTCGCTTCATGAAAGACGGAATATGCAATTCATTTACATAGTCATCTATCAATTTAAAATCAAACAATTTTAATATTTTATAATTTTGTATAATCCAGTGTGTTTAATCATTTGGCATAGATGCTGGTTTAATGTAAAAATGTGTAGTTGTTTTTAAAAATGTGTAGTATTGTACAAAATATGGAAAAGTTAAATATAATGGTCTTATAGCCTAATTCCTAAATATTATAAGTTTTCAGACATACATACAGAACAAAAATTGATAAAAATCTGGCCTCTAGTTATAAGTATAGAACACTTACTGTAGCTCAGGAAGTCAAAGTATGGTGTGCATGGTATAGTTTTTTGATTTTCTGGATCCTTCAGGTTCAAATTAACCCATTCTGTTTTACTGTGTATACTTAGGAAGAACTATGAGATATTTACAAATTAATTGGTAAAGAGTGGCATACGAAGAATATAAATTTGTATACTTTTAAATATGTCTGATAGGAAGAGGAATGTGTTTTGCATAGAGCTCACATTTGGACTGTAGTTATCATGGTGAGGAGCTAAAGCCAATTTTAAATATATAACATTTTCTTCTGTTCCATCTTTTCAGAACATTTGGAATGGACTGATCGAAGATTCTCTCCTTACACTTTTCATCAAGTACTTGTGTAAAAATGAAACTTTTGTAGATTTTGAAACCTTTATACGGCCATATGTAACCATTATGCATGGTTCTAATGAAGAGAAAACACAATTCTTATGTGCCTTCTTGACAGGCAATGAAAATTCAAAAGAAGTTCCAATTAAAGCCATCACCGAGGTAAGTGAACATTTATTGAAAAAAGGAATTACTTATTGCCAGTAATAAACTGTTAATCTAATTGAAGACCACATGGGGGAAAATATAAGCACCCTTTTACTTTTTATTGCAAGACCAAGTTTAAAGTTCAAAACATTCTAGAATAAAACCATGTAATCCAATCTGTTTTAGTTTCATGCTTAACTATGTGTTGTATCGAAATTTTCTTGGTCACAACATGAGCATTAATTGCTTTTTTTTTTTTCCCCTTAGAAAACATACTTACCAGTTTCTACCCTAGTAAAGTATAATAGTTTGAAATAGACCTTCAGTTTATCTTACAATTTAACTTTATTTAGTCTGGTTTCAATCAAACTTTATAGAATTGGAGCATAGTCCAAAGGAACTTGTCATCATTTATTTCTTAACTTGTTTCCCTTTTTCGGAAGGGAAGGAGATGTTGAAAATAAGTTATGGTTGCACACTTGTGTACTCTGCCAGGACGTTCTACCAGCACAGGCCACTGCAGTGAGTATGAAATCTTACCACATCTGCTGGGGAGTTGCCCTCAAGGAGAACTGCTGAGAATCAAATGCCATAATATCAGAAACATTATTGCTAATGCTCTTTGTCTCCAATCTGGAATAGTGCGAAGAAGTCCGCTGCATCACCAATGGAGGCAGCACTCAGAGGATTGATATTATAGCGAGTGATCGATAGATAGAAGAATGAAGCAGAAATTACCGATCCAATGATACGCTTAGAATTTTCAGTCTCTCTGCTGACTGGCATGGCTAATTCAGAAAAAATATTTATCACCCAACCATCCCTTTCTTCCTAGAGTCTTATAACGTTCAAAATATTACTGTGACTGGACTCTTCTTTGGTCCTAGGGGAACAATTCCCAAATCTTTCGTGACATTGTGACAGAAATATAAACTGTTGAGCAAACTGCAAGTTGAAGTAGACATCTCAATCATATAGTCTCGATTGTTCAACATTATTTATATGGAATTCACAGCATTTAATAGGGTTAATTAAAACCCATATTAATTTTAAAAATTAATTTGATGTATTTGTTCAGAAATTAATAATCTTTCATCAAAACTTTTACTGCGTATTGTAATTTGGCAAACCTAGAATATCCTGGGTCAAATTATATTACTAATATTCTGCTGCATTTTATTTTGCTCCTAAAAGGTCAACAAAACATTAGTTAGGCCTGTCAAGTACTGAAAATGAAAGAGATTGGCCAATTTTTTGTTAGAATTTAAACAATAAACATAAGAATGGATTGCATACAAGTGATTGCTGCCCTTTAATGTGAAGTCTCAAAGGCTTCTGTCTCTGGACTACAAAACACTTTCACAGCCTGCAAATCTTCAAAACTTGGCGTCCGTAATCTTCAGCGGCCCTGTAACACTCAGAGGGGCATAAGTTTTCTTTTCTGATATTAGAGGCTTGCCTATTTTACACTAAAGAAATATAACTTTAATGTTATTGACACACACTCTGTTTTATAAGTTTAAAATGTTGCCTATTGTATGAATCTACTAAAAAATCTTGCTTCCAAACACATGCTTATGTAGAGCTACACACATCAACCTTCATTTAATGTTTGTAAGCAATATCTGGCAACAAGAACTCTGTTCCATCTGGACTTGTCAAGTATAATCAGACTTATCAACTATTTCCTCAGTTCGCTTACATCACTTAAAATACTTGCAGGGATCCAAACCCATAATATCCTGGTGTCATTTAGGATGCTCTATCTATTGAGCTATGGTGGTGTAGGTCTTACTTGTTCTGTAGGAAAGACTTGAGTTACAGGTCTGGCACTGCTGTTAGCACAATATCATAATACCTATGTAGAAATTAACAAATAATATTAATAGTAGTAATGATGATACGACCTGTTATTCTGCAAATTCCTCCCATGGAGATATTTTGAGCACGCTCATTTAAAACTTCTGTAGTTTGATATCCCTCTGACCTCTAGCAGTAGGAGATTCAGTTCACGGCTGGTGCAGCAATACAAAATTTGTTATAGTTTTAGGGATAGTAAGCAGTATAGTGTTCAGCGCTCTGGTAGTTTTATTGTGATGTTCAGAAAGACTGAAATAATTCAGTGTAATGTTAAGGTATGTAGTGTGCGTCTGTCTTCGAAGTGTAGGCATGAGAGGTCAACATAAAACTGGCTAATGTGATCAGAAAATTTCAAGTTGCATATGAATCTCATGCTGGCATTCTGTGTATGTTTGTAATTTTCTTCAAAGTGCTGTATTTTACTTATTTGTAAACCACATCACAGTAGTTGATTGGAAGAATGAGGGTTTAGACTATTTTCTTCCTTAGACTGAACAAAGAATAAATGTGAAATTAATATATGTAATGTAAAAAAAGCTCATCTACATACAAGGAAGTACATATGTGAGTGGAAGAAAGGAACACAGAGATTTCTTGGATAGTTGTTTTCTCAAAGCTTTATATACTCACCAATAAAAAGGTGCACTTTTTCTATACCTCTTGAATGAGTTTAAATAAAAAAAAAAACATTCGGTACAAATTGAGGCACTGTGAAATCCCCACTTGTCAAACAGTAGGGATTTTTGCATATGGAAAAATAACCCTGTCCCAATCCTTAGCTGTTGATTGAAATACAGTATTGTTTTTCTTATACTGTACATGCCCCATAGAAAATGCACTGTTTGAAATGTTTCACATTCTAAATAGTAGTAGTTTCTATCTACAAATGTATTTTATTTGGGATAAGTGGGATTTTAACAGGAAATATGAAGCTGTGTAGGAAATACATTTTTTTAACCTTTAGAAATTTGTACTGCTTATTTAAATTTTTTTACATCAAATAAAACACATTTCAGGGACTGTCAAATGTTCAGAAAATGCAATTAAACAATTGAGATGATTTATGGCATTTAAGTCCTTTTCATTCAAGATTGCTTGCTTCACCAACAGTTATCTTAGTCACAAATATTGGGGGTTATCCATTCTTTAGTACCTGTCAACAAATCCTGTTAGAACTGCATGCTGTCCAGTTTCTTAAGATATTTCATTAAATTCTGCAGATCCATCTTCTTGCCAGGAGGGAATAGTAACTGTTGATATACAAGTCTCAGCTCTATTAGGTTGGGGAAAATGCCATGTTATGGATTAGACATTCCCATGGTCTGGTGTATGTATGCCCTACTAGAACCACCCATGAATCATTAGTGCAATAGTACAGCATTCTAACATTCTTGATATTGGCTCTTATGAGTTCTTGTTTCAGAAACAATGGGGTACACGTTGCAGCTATCATACCACCATTATTTGATTGACATAGACAATTTCAAACACTGAAGGTTTATGCTGAACATATTTAATTTAGCACATTCTTGGCTTGTTTCAGCTGTTTTCTTATGCTTTTCAGTTAGTGAAAAGTCCCAGTCATGTGACAAAAATAAGTACCCACGCCCAGGGATTTTATTTTATTTATTTAGTGTATGGCTAGAGATACAGCGTCTTTTGTTACAAGATCTACACTATATACATACGTCCAAATTGTCTATAGCCTCTGGAGTTGCAAAAGCAAAGTCACTAGCACTGCCATTGTATTTTCTATTCCTGCATTCTTCGATGATGTGCTTCACTGTCTGTTATGTAGCGCCACAGTCACACTCAGGCATTGGGATTCTGTTCCACTTGTAGTGGAAGGCTGCACAGTTCCCGTGGTTTGTTCGGATCCTGTTCAGTGCGGACCATAGTCTTCGAGGGAGGTTGAAACCAGGTGGCGGCATCTTCTTCACAGAAGGCATTGTCGGACAGTATTTTTTCGTTGAGTCTCTTCTGCCATTCAGCTGAAGTTTGGTTGTTGTTGTTGTTGTTGTTCCACAAGTTCATGGCATCTCTAGTTGGTGGTTTTCTCGAACGCAGGCGATTAATATTCGCATCGTCGATGTCATTATGTATCGGGAATTCTGGGTTATTCATTATTTTACTGAATTCTCTTAGGAGAGCATCTTTACGTCTGAGATCTGGGGGAGGGATATGACTTAACACTGGTAGCCACTGCGTGGGAGTACATTTGATTGTGCCAGTGATGAGACGCATTGTAGTGTTCAGCTGGGTATCTATGATGTTTGTGTGGGCACTATTCAGCCAAACAGCAGCACAGTATTCAGCAGTCGAGTACACCAACCCTAAAGCTGAACATCTCAGAGTTGCAGCTGTAGATGCCCAAGTTGTTCCACACAGCTTATGAATTACATTGTTGAGAGTTCTTATTTGGCAGAGACGTTCAGGAGATGTTTATAAGACAGTGTTCTATCCAGTGTGACTCCTAGATATTTAGGGTACCTATTATGTCTCAATTTCTGGTTGTTCATGTACACATTTAACTCCCTGTTAGCCATTTTATTGTTTAGGTGGAAGCAACAAACTTCAGTTTTGCTGATGTTTGGTTGGAGTCCCCAAATTTGAAAGTAGTGTGCCAGTGTCTTGAGGTCTTCAGTCAGGATCTCTTCTGTTTTCTCAACTGTTTTGTCCCTGATAGCAAGTGCCCAGTCATCTGCGTATCCGAATTTCCTTGAAAGTGTCTTCGGCATGTCTGCAATATATAAACTAAACAGCAAAGGAGCGAGAACTGACCCCTTTGGCAGACCGTTGTTCAGCGATCTTTGGCTGCTTACAGCTGTCCCATTATACACACAAAATTGTCTTTGACTCAACATGTTGTTCAGGAGTCGTGCAGTTATCCTACATGACTTTACCTGATTTAGTGTCTCTGATAGCTATGTTTATTTCTTCCACACTAAATGGTTTGGAGTGTGCCACCGGGGAACTACTTTTCAGGAGTTTCAGTTCTTTCTTTAAGTTCTTGGTAAGTTTCTTGTTTCTTTTGCTTTTTGAAGTCATGACCAGATGAGAGGCGATCTTGTTTGGATTGATTTCTGACATCGTCCGTCCAGTTGCTTTTCAGTCTCCAAGCTGCTTTAGGAGAGACCATGCTTGTCGACTCGATTTAGTAAAGTCTAGAGAGCTAACTTTATCTTCCCATTTTTGCCTCCTGGCTGCATCTAGGCTGTGTAGAAGTTGGTCTGCAATTTCATGGTCACTGCTCTCAATAAATTGTTGGTAAAGGTTTTTGCTTTCCTCGTTCCATCCAGGAATGTTCCCTGCGAAACCCTCTAGGGATATGTTTCTTTGCTGCTGACACCACAGCTCCTATGAATCTTTCATAAGCGTCATGTGTAGGTGGTATCCGACCTACACATTTATCAAGTTGTTCTGCGAAGCCAGGCCAATCAGCTTTATTGAAATTCCAGCATGGTCGAAGGCAAGATGTGATCAGAGCGATTTGGATGCCAATTTCGTATAGTACAGGCCTGTGCTGGCTATGAGGGAAGTCGTGGAGCACTTTTCAAGTAGTTGGTAGAGGTTTGTTTCCTTTGTCTCTGGACACAAAGCACAGATCAGGACAATACCCCCGTTTCCAGGCTGCTGATTTGAATGTGTCCCGGTCTTTGACATCAAAGACATGAAAGAGGTTGTTTCTATCCATCCATTCCAGTACTGCTTCCCCATTATCGTCATTAGTTCTGTATTTACAGTCCTGGTGGTGACTGTTGAAATCACCAATGTAGACTGCTGGATGTGGTCGAATATCTACAACATGGTTGGGCCACTTAGAATTCTGAGGTTTGTTTATGTTTGAGAACTCCGTGTCGCCTATTCTGATAACAATGGAGTGGATGTCCTCCTCAGTGCTAGTAGATAAAAGAAAAGCATTATCTACAGTGTTTTGCATGTATATAGCATTACCGTAGGCATGACAGGTTGCTCCCAGAAGATCGTAACCCGGAATTTTTCCTCTAGCTTGCAGCTGCTGCTCATCAATGCAATGTGTTTCCTGTATGACTGCCAGGTCTACTTCATGAGAAAGTAGCAGTTTGGACAAGGCTTCACTTTTAGCACGACTAATACCTTCAATGTTTAGTTGACATGCACGAAGGACAGGTCCCAGGTTCCTAGTGGTTGTTTGGTCCTTAGAAGGGCCTTTGGAAAATTCATTCTTGTTCATCGTAATTTTGTACTGTATCTAGACCAGGAGGTAAAACTTTACGTCTGGTCGCCTGTTTGCCGTTGCTCCCTTAGCACCACCCAGGGGTCACGAGTAGGGTACTTTCAGGTTAAACCTACGGGCGCGAGCAATGTTGGCCCCCACGCCCAGGGAACATTTGGGTGATGGCTTTATATCTTTTGGGCATAGGCACATAGTTCTTACTCTACCCAGCACACTCATCATAAGTGGGATTTTTGCAAGAAGTGCATCGATTGCCCTAAACTCTGCTTGTAACTTTCCTATCATAAGTAATATAAGTACGCAAGTTTATTGGCAAAGTGTGTAATGGAGAAATGCATATTGACAAGACCATCGCAACCACCATATGGAACAAAGTATATAAAGTTTGACTGATTCTTCTGTACATGAGTTTGACCATTTTTTTTTTGTTGAATATTACTTGGTCTAGTTTGTAATACCTTATTTTCTTTTCGTCCTGAACTTAGTAAATAATTTATTTTTATTCTCCCCTTTTGTCAGGCAGCTTGTCACAAGCTGGTATTCTTAGTTGCTGCTGAAAGATGAAGTATATTACTGATGTCTCAAATGCAGTCTCTCAAAATTTGTAAGTTGTTAAAATTGTTTTTAAGAATACTGCAGCATCTCTCTCATCTCTGCTTCATTGGGCTTTTGCATTGGAAGTCTTTCATTCTGCTGCTGTCTAATATCTGCTGATGTCTAAATTCTGCTTCAGCTTCTTAGACCAAGAATTGGGCAATCTTTGGCCTCTAGGTTGCATGGGGATCACTGAAAAAAATTCTGTTGAGTTCATTGTAAATAGGAAGAGTAACTGGTCTGCTAGGGAAGTTCTTGAAAGTAGAAAATATTTTTTCAATTTACTGATTAGTTCTAAGTTGTAATTAATACGTTCATGTCTAGAAGAATTTACTCTTTTCACAGATTTTACAAACAGTTATTACCATGTTTGGATAACAATTTCTGAATTATTGCTTGTATTTGAGTTGGAATTTAACAACAGTTCCTATGTTTCATGTTTTTCATTAAGATGTTTGATATTGGAACCAAAGTTACAGTTTCAGTTTGCAGAAAACATTCATTTCCTGTGTGCTAGTGATAAGGCTGTGATTCTGAATCATTAGTTAAAATGTCATAAATCAAGCAAGTTATTTATTCACTATCTCAATTTAGGGCGAAATATACAGTATTTGAAGGCACTTAAGTTTTGTCATCTCTCTCTGAGTTTGGCTGCAAGGTTTGAGTGTGTAACTGTCAGCTTTCATTCAAGAGGTAGTGGGTACAAATCCCACTGTTAACAGTCCTGAAGATCGTTTTCCATGGTTTCCCATTTTCACACCAGTAAATGTCGGGGCTGTACCTTAAGGCCCCGGTCACTGCGTAGCCTACTGATGCCATGAGACCTGGCTGTTTTGATGTGATCTAAAAAGAAAGGAGAAAGAAATGCCTACCTTAATTTATGGCAAGTTCAAATGCCACCAGCACATACACAGTGCAAGTGTGAAAGTTCAGGGTAGACTCTCAACAGCAGTTTCAGCAAGTAGACGAAGCATATAGCAGGCATGGTTTATGTTGGTGACCACATGTAAAAATATTTTTATTCAATAAATGCAGTCATAAGATACAGAATAGCTATTCTTTGATATATTTAAACATGCACTGTATAATAATAATAATAATAATAATAATAATAATAATAATAATAATATAATGTGCCATTGTTCATGCAGTGTCAACCTCCACTCACTCCTGTTTTACAACCTTTGGCCTCTAATCACTGTACCATTTCAGACCTCTTACCTTTCCCTGGCATTTCTCTCAGGGTGTTAACTGGTTTGCCCTGGATGATAGGTTTGAATATTAACAGGGAAAGAGGTGAGAATTAATATTCTGAATGAGAACACTAGTGTTAACAAACTGAAAGTTATTTTAAACCTTTCGACAGGCAGATAAAAAATTGTCATCAAAACTAAGTAAAATTACAACATTGCAAAAAACAAAACAAAAACAACCTAATACAGGTCTGAAAATGTCAACATCCCAAATGGATTGACATACCTATGTAAATTGCTGATTTTAGTATGTCTGGTTTGTAAGCTGAATCGTTATTAGTAACTGGATTTCTTTAATCACTCCACGAGTGAATATTACTACTTAAATTAAATGAACAGGGAATAACTAGCCATTGTCTTGAACTTACAACATTTCAGGAAATAAATGAATGCAATGAAATATAGCTAAGGGACCTATGAGAAATAAACAAAAAAACACTAAATTAACACTGATTCTAATGTATGGGGATTGAACCCTTGCCCAAAGAATGTGTCATAAAATGTATTCAAGCAAGATCTTCTCAATATCGATACACACAATGAACTGTGACCTTGCCTGTGCACAAAGCGGTGTCCTCTAAGATGAACTACCATGATATACCTAATGTATTGTAACCATTAGGGCATATGTCGTCGCACAAAAACTAAGTATGAACCAGCTCTGAGCACCTCGGGTGACAAAATGAAACTGGCCCCAATAATTGGGCAACAAATGTGAGGCTTACATTAGGTATAATCAGGGCAATATTACTTAATTTGGTTTCACAAACAGATGTACAGATGGAACACTTGGATGAGAACCGCCAGAAGTCGCTTACCAGGCTTGAAGTCTCATCGTCCCTACTTTCATTGCATCACCGGCTGAATTTGTAGAGCAATATGGGTAATGGAATGTTCGATAAAGAAATAAAATAGGCACTGTCTAAAATAATGGAAGTAGGACTCTATAATATGAGAGGGATATGCTAATATTGTTGAGAAGAATCTCCGTTCAAGTATTATATTTTAAACATATTTATTATACTGATATGAACCACACAAATAATGTATCTCAACATTTGAGCAAAAGAAAACAAACTGACACAATTATATACATTATATGCCTTCTTTTCTTGAAATCGTCCTGGCATAATGAGTTCTTGGCGTACATCAATTCACTCGATCAACATATACTGATATGAGTTTATTTATAAAAAATGGATATTGAATGGTATCCTTTATTTATTAAACTCTCGTCACAAATGGATATTAAATATGGTTCCCATACCGGGGATCAAACTCGAGCCTCCTGGGTAAGAACCAGGTATCCTTTATTACTGGTCATGATTTGGATAGAGAAAGAAAAAAAATTATAACACAATATAAGCACATCTGTTATACACACGAGATTGCATTGCAGAGTATCGAACATGTGATCCATTTGACCACGACAAATGTATATGTACATTGAACACTTACGATGAACATACACATTGAACAGATATGTGCGTATCCTGGGTTTACCTAACTAATTATATATTTTTAAAAAATCAGCCAAAGCTGGAATCGCACCCACCACCATAGAACACTTTGGGAAATAATAAAACACACAGAAACATACATATAAAAAAATATCAAATATATTCACACAACACATCTTGGAGATATGGCTTAACCAAGCCATAATATCTGGTTAAATCTTCGCTCCAGCATCATTCGAACCAACAGGCTTCGGCTTCCAAGGTAAAAATTTTTGAACTCCAATCAGAGGCTAATTTAATGCCTAGCATGAGAAGGGATCTATCCTTCACAAAATCAGGAACTTATCCGTGTTACTCGCAACATATAATTAGAATGGGATTGAGATTACTCTGGTGAATGAAGAGCTTGGCCCATTAACATCGCTTTGCTAGAAACTGCAAGGGTTCGCTCGGTCTACAGTCGACCGGCAATAAACTTGTCAATCACTATAACAGCTGTAACCAGCCCTGGGTTACGGACACCATAAATCGTCCTTCACTCTCCCTTTCATTTTTCTTACATATCATCTCGGCTTATTGTCAAGTATGCACTCACTTGAAAGCCATTATTTCTTATTATTCATTATTTGGCTATATATTCAGCCCAATTCAATATCTCACAACAGCTATAATTATTTATTATTCCTTACCACTCCAACAACATAACATGTTACTGCTTCGCCCTCTCATGTCATGCCATCGTATCTCAATCCGTTCATTTAACTCGCATAGAAGACTCCATTCTTTCAGGCTATTTAATTCTTCTCACGTTTTCATATATAATTATAAATTAATTTATACCTCGGTTTGGATCCACTCCAATGATTATCTAATATTATCCGGAATTACAAATACCTGAATCACAAACGTATAGTTTATATATAACTACTCTGAAGATCTTTATCAGATAAAAAAAAATTACGAAGAAATATAAGTCTAGCAAAATTGCCGTCCTTCCCAAAGACAGTTCATATAAGCTAAATACTTTGGAATCTAAATAATAATTTTATGCAAATGAATTTGTTGAATATCAATGATTATCTTGAAAATCACTTGATGATCCTAACTAATACCAAATCTTTCCCAGTCATATGCGCATAATGTTCCCTACATTTTAATTATTAATTATGACATTATAATATTTACAAAATAAAATTATTACTGGCATGCATCTCTCGTGTTTGAAGTATATAAAAGTATGTACTTAACACATGGTGAGTAAGGCTTGCTGTCATCTAGGGTACATCATAGATCTTTACACGAACATGATTTATATTATTGTTCCTAGTAGTCCTCGGTTCCTCTTCATATGACGATCCATGACACGAACTGTTGTCTTCTCAGTTGAATTTCTGGACGTTCCCTGTAAAGCTGATCGCAGGCACTCAGGCGCGACTCTTTTAGGCTCCAAATCTTGGGTTCGACGACCACTCACGAACATACAGAAAAATGGAGAATGAGTTATTAAATACTGTTTATGCACTTTCAAAAGGGGTCTACTTGTAACAAGTTCCACTCTTAAGTTGAAATAGATTAACGCAAGTAGTGATAAGCTTGTAGAAATCACTGTTCATTTAATTCAGACTATCACAACGAATGTCCCTGGAGGATGCGAATATTAATTTTGTCAAGAACAGTTATTTAATTTTTCCTAAATGTCACTCGTTCTTAAATGCTCAGGACCGGTGATAATTATCTCTTCTATATATTAACTGTCTCACCACGCCAAATAACCTGAAGCGTTTGCCCTCCGTTGGTGATTGCACCATAAGTCATAACTAACTATCTTCAACGATTGTGATGTTAAAATGCCAAATCAAGGCTTCTATTTGGCAATTATGTACATTAACTTGTACCACACGGCTTATCCCGTAAAAATATTTACATCACATTGATGTGTTTCTTCAATGGCACAGCACTTGGTACACTGTTATCCAAATCACTGATATCCAGGTCCACTTCTAATGTGTTGAGCTGCAATCACACAGACGACAATAAAGTAATGTGTTACCACTGCAGCTACACGGATGAGAATGAGATACAGTATCTGGGTCCTGGCTATACGTATAACCTCCGGACAAATGGTCAGGGAGGAGATGAATTATGTTCCTGTTGAAAATGACGGTCCAGTAATCGGAGTCTTTGAACGACGTGATAACAGTCGAATTAAAGCTTATGACCTCTACTTTCTACTGAACATATGTGAAACGAAAGCGATCAGTAGGTCAATCATAATTCCCAAAGCGTCCTTTTGGAAAATCACGCGTCATGTTTCATCATGCAATATCTCCCACTTTTTCCCACGTCAGATTTCAGTAGTCACCATTCATCTGCGTACTACTGTATGATAGGCGTCATTACTGATCCATTATTGAAGTATTGTACTTATATGCATTGGCGGTCAGCATAAAATACATTGGTTTGAATGGGACCTGATTTATAAATTTAGAAAAATTATTTAATATAGAAGTCTTCTTCCTCTTTTTCGTAAATTATGGTGAAGTGATACTAATGAATACGGTGTTGAATTTATAGTGGGCATTTATTTTTCAAAGGTTAACACACCTTAATTCGGCCCAGACTCCAATAACCTCCATCTCCGTGCGTAGCGTTACCTTCCCTTCTCGCTCGCTCGGAAAGAGAGCGCGGTTTCAAGGTTTAACAATACTGCGCTATCCTTCTCTTGTTACAGCGCAGAAAACTGCTCCCTTCGGGCTGGCGTATTGCGAATCATACCCCGGTTCGACAAACAGAATGCTAACTACTGCATTATATGTCACAGGATGTTGCGCAAAACGGCATATATAATTAGTCTGACCTCCTACCATGTCCATGGCATGATGGTGAATGGTCACAGTATCCTAGCTCACTCCATTATTTTATTAAAATGGAAATTAAATATGTGCTGTGCCTACCATTTAAAGAATCGATAATTTATGAAGATTATACTCGGTTTGTCATTAGGACCCTGTTCAGCTTTAAATTTATTCTTGACAGTGAGACATGGAATATGCAGAAAGTGGAATCATAGGAGAACCATCCCTTATCTCTCAAAGTTTAGACACAGAAAATCTGCGTCTAGATACTCATTTCAATGGCACAGTTAAAAACCTCTCGAATACTACCATTCCGTATTCAAATAATTCACATAATAATTAAATGTACATTAACACACAAACTAATGGATGATCCTGTCTTGTCATGGTCCATGGATGGTCACTGGTTCAAACAGCACTCAAATGCACACTGATGGATAATCTTGAAGATAAATACTCTGAAAAATATGTGCATTCTAAGTATGCTCATGCAAGAAATTTATACTAATGTTGTCTATCCTTAATGATCCCATACAACAAGAACATACAAATTTAATCATATGGCTTATCAATAAAGACTGGCACAAACTGTCTGACTACAGTCAAAGAGTATTACAAGAAGTGTGCAGAAGTGACTGCGCATGCAATCTCATGGTGTATCGAGGTACTAAATACTTAGTTTCTTCCCCAGCAAGTTTTGTAATATTATCTCTTGTCAGTCAAACTGTGACGGTTGTTAAAAGCAAGAGTGTTGTAGTCGCCTCTAAAAATTCACCATGACTGATTTTTGTGAGCAGAGTTACACAATAGTTTTGTGTTCACTTGAAGGAAAAACAAGTCAGCAACCTATGGAGAGTTGAGAATGTATGGGGACTCTGTTATGTCTGAGCTTGCTTCCGATGGCATAAGGCATTCAGAGATCGACGAGAAAGTGCTGACTGCAGGGAGGAGGAGCAGCAGCACCTGTTGTAGCCTTAACAGAGACAATGATCAACATTGTGGGCTGTTTTTATTCGTACTGACTCTAGCCTCTGTATTAGGCAGCTTGCACACATCATCGTAATATCAGTCAGGAGCACTCACAACATTTGCATATGTCATGTGTTTATGCGCAATGGATACCATGACTGCTTACTCCTGTGCAGAAGCAGCTTCACGTTTATGCATGCCTCTACTGGAAATAATGTGTTAAAGATGGTCAGTGTGCTTCCTGCGTGGCCTGTACTTAAAGCTGAACATTTGTCTAATACTAGATCAACAGCCTGAGCACGAGGATAATCCAGCCCTTCTTATGTTGATCTCAACAGTGCTCCATTTTAACTGTTTAAAACTCAATGTGACAACATACTCGTTTAAAATCAAATGTTTTTAAAATAATTTTGACACTGATGATGGACCATAGTCTGAAAACTGGTTTTGAAATAAAATATAGTGTGCTGATACGACTGTATATGATTCTTTATAATAATAAAGATGAAGGTGATGCTTGGTTGCAGAATATCACTACTACACATGGGTGTATTGTTGCAATCCTGCAACCAAGCGGGGCAGCAGCGAGTGAGAGGAACGTGGCCAACCAGCCCCTATAAAGGCACATGCACAGAAGTCAGCAAATAGGGCCATGGTCATCACTTTCTTAGATTACCAGGGAATGTTGTACACGCATACGGTTCCAAGACACACTAGTCGCCACAGAGTTCTACAAGAACGTCCTGCACCAATTGATGGATCATGTCCCCCAGAAAAGGAGGAACCTTGTGCCGTGGAAGCTCCATCATGATAATGCCAGACCTCATGTCACTACTGCAGTTACAAAGTTTCTGATGAGAAAAGGAATCTCCACAGTATCCCATGTGCCTTACAGCCATGACCTGGCCCTGTGTGACACTTTCTATACCCAATGGCCAAAAAAGAGCTTAAGGGCTGTCGATTCAGTAACCTAGGCATTAAAAGCTTTCAAGGCGGTTCTGAAGCAGCTATCAAAGAATGGTTTCCTGCACATCTTCCAGCAGTGACAAAGGCAGTGGAACAGGTGTATGGCATTGAAGGGGACAAAAGTTTGAATATGTAATATTTTGGAATGAAGTGTTGGGAGTAATAGTGCCAGTCTTCATTGAACAGCCCATGTATAATGGAAGAAACAAGTAAACTTCCTGAAAATAAAAATTGTTGAATCACACTAAACACATGTGAACAAAACACATTCAGAAATTAATTTCCCACCTGGCATTAATAGAAATAAAGAAATCTAACCATAACCCTAACTGGCCCTTGATATTCCTAACTTAAATAAAATCTCCAGTACGAGTAGTAATCTCAGTACCAAACAAGCTAGCCATGCGGAAGGGTTGCACAGCTGTGAGGTTGTATTCAGGAGATGGTGGGTTTGAATCCCAGAGTAGGCAGACCTGAAGATTGTACTATTAAGGAAGTTTGTTCAATTTCATGTCTTTGAGAAACAGAACATTAATTTTGATACATATATTGAGGAAAATTTTGAATGGAAAAATTGACTGTCAATTGTAGCAATAATTTTAAAATGTGTTCTGCTTGTTAGTTTTCTTCTACTTCTTGCTGTTATTGTTACTATTATTTTTATTCGATATAAAGTTTAAAGCCTATATATCATGAAGAAACGTAATTTGGCTCAGCCTGTGTAACTTCATACTATCAAATAAGTAAATAAATGAATTCCCATTCTCATGCCAGGTGAATGTACCTTAAAGGCCACGGCCACTACCTTCCAAAGCCTAGTCCTTTCCCATCCTTCCATAGTCAAAAACCTTAGTTGTATTAGTGCAAAGTTAAAAAAGTAGCAAAAACAAGTAATCTCTGCAATCGCAGTGAGCATCAGAAAAGCCCAACCATTGTATTTACAGCCGCTGAAGTCCTCCATCATATCTCCAATCCA
Source organism: Anabrus simplex (assembly GCF_040414725.1). Classification (NCBI taxonomy): domain Eukaryota; kingdom Metazoa; phylum Arthropoda; class Insecta; order Orthoptera; family Tettigoniidae; genus Anabrus; species Anabrus simplex. The sequence continues at coordinate 330,732,310 of NC_090267.1, read as the reverse complement.
GTCCTCTATGTGGGGTAATCCTGGCATTCGAAGTCCATGATCACACTATTATCATTCCCAACACAGCATGCGTGTAACTATTCGCCCTCTGCACTAAAAATAAAATACTGGTTATATTACAATATGTACAGGTTAAATATCTGTCACACCTTTCAGTTAGTGCTTAAAAGAGCAATTATGGTATTTGAGCTTATATTTGTTGGTGTAAAGCAAGTTCTGTAATATCTACTAGTCTCCCTTCTAACATTCTGGAGCAACTCGCTAGCCGTATCCTAACACACTCCCAGCTGTCTGAAATTATGATGGGTAATTCAGTTATTCAAAATATAAATTCCAGAAGAGTCTTTGCACAAATTGTCCACAGCTGCATGGTACCTGATGTTCTTAATACTCCTCTAACGCAGTATGAAAATGCTCACACTTCAGCCTGTCCTCTGTCTAAAATTTTGCACAGAGAATTATCCAACACATCAGTCACCTCAGACTTTCACAAGAAGTGTATCTGTGCCTTGGCTCTCTTCCTCATGGCTTAGGTGTCTGTAGGCGATTCTCCCAATTCAATTTCTCAGTGGTCTGGCCTTAAGTAATTTGTAATTAATTAGCTCAACTAAATGCATCATGTTATTGCATAAATCCTTGCATGTTTTAATTATCCTCCTTTATTAATATAAGGTTAGTTTCATAGATACTAGCATTTTAATGGTCCAAAGTCATGTTGGTAAACCTGAATGTCGCCCTTTAAGATGCAGCTTGCACTCTGATTTGCTAATTCACTATTAGCATTGGGAGTTCAAATATCTCTCTTTTGCACTTTTCACACTATTCAAGGCCGTTTTTGTGGAATTTTCCATGACCAGTATCTTGTAACAGCATCCGTTTAACTGCGTGTGCAAGTCTGTCAGAGGTCAAATGCCTTCCCTCTTGCACCATACCAGGTAACTGAAATGCAATAACTTCAACATACACTGACTGACAGTGACAATGCAACACCAAGGAGGAGTGGTTCGAAAGGGATGAAAGTTGGGGAAAAAACAGAGACGGCACGGATGAATAATTGATGTTTATTTCAAACCGATATGCAGGTTACACAATGCGCACGGCATCGACTCAGTAGGATGTAGGACCACCGCGAGCGGCGATGCACGCAGAAACACGTCGAGGTACAGAGTCAATAAGAGTGCGGATGGTGTCCTGAGGGATGGTTCTCCATTCTGTCAACCATTTGCCACAGTTGGTCGTCCGTACGAGGCTGGGGCAGAGTTTGCAAACGGCGTCCAATGAGATCCCACACGTGTTCGATTGGTGAGAGATCCGGAGAGTACGCTGGCCACGAAAGCATCTGTACACCTCGTAGAGCCTGTTGGGAGATGCGAGCAGTATGTGGGCGGGCATTATCCTGCTGAAACAGAGCATTGGGCAGCCCCTGAAGGTACGGGAGTGCCACCGGCCGCAGCACATGCTGCACGTAGCGGTGGGCATTTAACGTGCCTTGAATACGCACTAGAGGTGACGTGGAATCATACGCAATAGCGCCCCAAACCATGATGCCGCGTTGTCTAGCGGTAGGGCGCTCCGCAGTTACTGCCGGATTTGACCTTTCTCCACGCCGACGCCACACTCGTCTGCGGTGACTATCACTGACAGAACAGAAGCGTGACTCATCGGAGAACACAACGTTCCGCCATTCCCTCATCCAAGTCGTTCTAGCCCGGCACCATGCCAGGCGTGCACGTCTATGCTGTGGAGTCAATGGTAGTCTTCTGAGCGGACGCCGGGAGTGCAGGCCTCCTTCAACCAATCGACGGGAAATTGTTCTGGTCGATATTGGAACAGCCAGGGTGTCTTGCACATGCTGAAGAATGGTGGTTGACGTGGCGTGCGGGGCTGCCACCGCTTGGCGGCGGATGCGCCGATCCTCGCGTGCTGACGTCACTCGGGCTGCGCCTGGACCCCTCGCACGTGCCACATGTCCCTGCGCCAACCATCTTCGCCACAGGCGCTGCACCGTGGACACATCCCTATGGGTATCGGCTGCGATTTGACGAAGCGACCAACCTGCCCTTCTCAGCCCGATCACCATACCCCTCGTAAAGTTGTCTGTCTGCAGGAAATGCCTCCGTTGACGGCGGCCTGGCATTCTTAGCTATACACGTGTCCTGTGGCACATGACAACACGTTCTACAATGACTGTCGGCTGAGAAATCACGGTACGAAGTGGGCCATTCGCCAACGCCGTGTCCCATTTATCGTTCACTACGTGCGCAGCACAGTGGCGCATTTCACATCATGAGCATACCTCGGTGACGTCAGTCTACCCTGCAATTGGCATAAAGTTCTGAGCACTCCTTCTTGGTGTTGCATTTGCTCTGTCAGTCAGTGTATAATGTTCAGTTATCTCATTAAAAAATTATTCAGTGAATCTCGAGGGTTCAATACAGAGAGCTACGGACAGAGGTTTGTCGCTGAACAAGTGTGAAAGCCATCTGTGGCCATTTTTGAAAACGGTCTTGCATCCATCCCGATTTAGCCATGGTATACACCCCTCAACTAAACACTAGTGGGAGTGTGTTTGCACATTGTAATACCAGTTTCTAATTCACTGAGATTAAATGTTCTTGCTAAAGTACTGATAGTCTCAGGTTCCCCAGTCACAATTTTTGACTCTGATTTCCTAATAGTTGATTGTGATTTGCCATTATTAAGCAACTGTGAAGCAATATGATTCACTGTGACATTAGCATGGACTGAGCATTTAGTTGGGTCAATGTTGTTTTTTCCGAAGTCTCCAAGCCTTTCGACTATTAACTGAGAAATGTTTCCTCCATCAGTTTCAACCAAGTTTTCTTTTTGTTGTCTGAGATTGAAGTAAGTAACGTTCGGCTGAAATTGTCTCTTTGCTGAAAGGGTTCACTTCGAAGAGGTCAAGGTACTTCTGTAGGTACTTCTGTAGGTAGACTTTTGCATCAGCAGTTAAACCTTGGTAGTAATGTGTTCTGCAACCTCTGGGTATTGATAAACGTGAGGCTCTCGATACTGCATCAACAAAAGTGTAAGATTCTGGTTCTGGAGGAATCTCCCTTTTGAAGCTGTCAAGTGTATTGTAAAATTTTTCCCAATTAGCCTTTTTGAATTTAAACCTTCTCCGAAAAGGTACTGTAATCGGTCATGTTACAGTGGTTATTTGGTACATAATGAGATGTTGAGAGTTGGATAGGGGAGAACAGACTGATTTTATTTCAATGTTATTGTAATCTCTTACAGATGTTGACAAGACCTGAATGTCAGGATGAACAAATATTGCACTTCCGTACTGACTGTGGTCTTTTAGCCACAAGTCATAACCCAGCAATTTTGGGACGTCGTTGGTCACTTCCCTGCGTTTCCTGAATACAAAGCACGTCACAGTTATAAGTTTGACAGAGTTGACTCACTAGTACCTCTTTAGATGGTGATAGACCTTCTTTTATGGCATAATATAGTTAATTTCGGCCTTGTAAGAGGCCTTTGAAGAGTAGTTGCCATCTAGTACTTGTGGGATGCTAATGTTCAGTTCGGTAATGGAGATTTAATTCCAACTACCTTAGCAGAGGCACTACGGGCAGGAATCAGCTTTACCCCCTCTGTGGCACTGACTGGATATGTTAAATAAATGCAAAACTGTAGTTTTGTAGATACATGTCTGATGTGTAGCAAATTCATAGTTGTTGAACTGAAGATTTATGTAGTAAATATGTACTGTTGCTACAAATTCTTCTAGCAAAAAGTTGTCCAAACACTGATCAATTTGGAATGGTCATTCCAGTCTGTGCAGTCATTTACATACTGTACCAGGAAAAGTTGTTGGAATAAGGAGCTTGAGAAAGGTCTTAGGTGGTGTTCAGTCCTTAGGAGCCAGTACAGAGAAAGGAGTTTGCAGAGCAAAATAATATATATTATTTTGCAAAATTAAAATTTATTTAAATGACTTGGCGCATAAGTAACTCCGTTATCATCTTGCATTGAAACTTAGAAATTAATTGGAAATATCTTCTGTCAAGTTCTTGAATGTTTCATTGAATATTTCAAAATCTGAAATTTTCTTGCAATAAATGAAATTTGAAAATGAAATAATAAATGAAATTTGTAAAGTAAATATCACTTCTAGAATTTTCTGGGATAAACACTGGTAGTCTTTCTAGATTATTCTCATGTAAGACCTATAGTCTTTCTAAATCATTCACTGATAATGCCTACAGTCTTTTTAAGTTAACCACTTAACAATATTATTTGAATAACCTACAGTCTTTCTAAGATGAAATTACTTTAAATCTCATAAAGTCTGTGCAACTTATTACTTTAAATTATCACTCGAAATTAAATTAGCACTTGAAATTTGATTAGCACTTGAAGTTAAAGTAGCGCTTGAAAAAAATAGTGCCTTTTTGGGAAGTTCGTAAATGTCTAGTGCTCTGAATGGTTTCAAAATAATCACAGCTTTTAACAGTTTAATGCTAAATGCACTCATATCACCTCAATGTTCATGATGCTGGAACTAGGGAATGCAGTTCTAAGAACAGCATCTGAAACTCCTTTGATGTTGTGAACACCCTGTTGTACCACATACCATATCTCACGTCGTACCATGTACCATCTCCCACATTGTACCACGTAGCATCTCCCACGTTCAGTCAGGTGTTGGGTTGATATGAGGATTAAACACTCGGTCAAGATTTCTGGTGTCAATTGTGAAGATACACGAGAAAGTTCAATTGACGATTGTGTGTTCAAAAATAGTAATATTTGATCAAGTGAAAATTAACAATTCACTCGTAAACAGTACTCAGAATCGCACTTTGAATCATAGTCTGTTATGTAAAATTCAAAGTAATAATCACACTTTGATATAATTATGCCTTTTGAATGAAATTAAAGCACAGTCGAAAATATTTATGGTTTCGAAGCGCACACATCACTGTTCGAACGTTTCCACAGTTTTAGGTAGTCACACTTTATAAGTATAGTTCAAGTAATATGAGGTTTTGAAACACTGTTTATATGATTATGAGAATAATGTTTCTGTCAGAACACGTTATACTTGGATCAAAATAAAACCTGAAGTTCAAACTTATCGAAATATCAAGTGCTAGTTCAGTCCATTTACTACACACGTAAGATGTATTCATATGTTTCTAATTATTACTAACACAAATATTAAGGGGATATTGTGTTATTTCACTTCACTGGAGTTAATATTTCATGGAATTGCCATAAAATATCCTTAAGATTTACTAAGTTATTTGATACCACTGTTCAAATACAAGTAATATTTGGAAAAAACTGTCCCCACTCGGTTACGACATATTAATTTCAGAGTTCATGAAATATCCCAACTTCTGATATGTCACTGTCCAATTTTAAATACTCATTCTAGCACACGCTGAAATTTTACTACGTTCAGAGATGTCACCGAAAATATTAGTTCAACTTAATACACGCTGGATTTTTTCTTAATCCATAGTACTGCAGAAATTTTATAAGTACGACGACTAACTTCGCGTAATGCGACAAAGTTTCAGGTTCGACACTTGCACATGGCGACCGTACAATCCATCATAGTCGAGTTGTAGATTGCAACTGATTATACCTGTCTCGTCGTGGCTCTTATATACCCGAAGTCGAAGCTGGCTCTCTGCTTCTCGCGAAAGTTTCTTTCCACCTCAATATCTTGGGAATTGGTAGGTCAATTTTCTTAAAACTTTGGGCACATTACATTTAAAATATGGGCTTTATGGTGATGTACTTTATTATTTTGTAGGTAAAAGGGTTTAGCAGATATAAAAAATGTTCTAGTACTTTCTAGACTGGTGAGCTGGCTGCATGTGGAGATTGTCATCCGGCATGCATCCCACCTGTGACGTAGTGCTCTCCCACTCACACATAGCGTGCAGCTGTCTTTCGAATATTCACCTCGCGCGCTGTCTTAAAGTGCTGGCGCCTTCATGTCGCAGATATTGCGAATTTAAAATACAATGTGCCAGGCCGTAGGCATTCCTGGTACAGTACATATGCTGTAATGTTTATCCAACCCTTTTCCTGTTTCTCTACGAGTTTGGGTATGAGGCGAGATGAATCTGTTGAGTTTTTATGACTGGATGCCCTTTCTGACAACCTCATCAGAGGAGTTAATGGAATGAAATGATTGGCGTGATATATGATAGAGGGAGAGGGTGAAGTCTGGTGCCAGCACATAGCCTACTCCCTTCGAATATCATCGAGGGGTCTGCTAAATGCTTAACGTCCCCATCCGATGGATGAAATGCCATCAACAGCGTCGTATGCCCTCACTCCATATGAGCACTGTGGAGAGATTTGCAATTTAATCCAGGCTTTTAGCATGCAATCTAGTGATTAGAAATTGTATATCACCACCTCCCCTACCCTACTGGCCAACATTCTGATGGTGAAATTGTTTTTGACCAATGGGACTCGAACTGGCTAACCATGGTGTCAGACCATTTAGATTTCAGCGCCTCTCATGGCCACCAGGCAGGCTATATACATATGCTGTAACAAATCTTCAAAAATTTCATATGTATGAATTAGACACCAATACAGACAATCCCCAAGACACTCACACAACAGAAAACATTAAAAAGGCCATACTAAAATAAAGCCCACAATCAAAGAAATTAAGTACATAAACAACCCAAATAAATCAACACTATTATAGATTTGTGTTGCATATTATTTCAGAATTCAGATGTAAAACAAAGTTAATAAGGTGCAATAAATTTAGTTTGTAATCTGATGGAATAAGAGGATTTTAGCTATGAAAATTATAAAGTATTTTGTTTTCACTATATAGTTCAATATTAACCTTTTTTACAAAGCATACAAATACCATGTACTGTTCCTAGTCATAAATAGGTCTACTTATACTAGTACCTGTCACATAACCAAAATACTGGGTGCACTGCAAATATTTCTGAAATGGAAGGTGTTATTGATGTGATGTTTTTACAGAAATGAAGTGTAACCAAGACCTCATAATTGTAGCCCATATACAGATCTTGAGCCTCCATGGCTCAGAGGGCAGTGCAACAGCCTCTTACCGCTGGGTTCCATGGTTCAAATTCTGGTCACTGCACGTGAAATTTGTGCTGGACAAAGTGGAGGCAGGGCAGGTTTTTCTCTGGGTTCTCTGGTTTTTCCTCTTATCTTTCATTCGCTCCAGTATCATTCCACTTCATCTCTGTCATTACTAATTGCCCCAGAGGAGTGTGACGGGCTTCGGCAAGCAGGCACAATTCCTGTCCTCGCCGCTAGATTGGGGGTCCATTCCATTCCTGACCCCGTCGAATGACTGGAAACAGGCTGAGGATTTCCATTTTCACACAGATTATAATAATTATTAGAATGTGTATTTATTGTTGAAAGTTGCTTTTCAAATGGAACAATGCCTATAAAATAAAAGTAGGGTAAATTAGAATGTCAGTGGTGTTCTTTTACTCTTTTCAGGATTCTGATGGAAGTAGTTTACAAGCTATTATTTGTAATATTAGCAGTTGTGTGTTAGCACTAACTTAAAAGTGAATAAACAAATTCTTTGGATTCAGAAGAAAGAAAATTGGCCTTCAAATGGAAACTACCAGCTTCAATACAAGCTTCCAGTCTGCCATGTAAAGAGTGATGCATACATTCTAGCATTTTATCAGAAATTTCAGCACAGTTGTAGTTGGTATTTTCTTGTAACCAGTGTCTTTTAGCTATCCTCAGAGAAAAGAATCTTAAGGGGTCAAATGTGAGGAATGGGCTGGCCAACATACAGGTCTTTCATCCAATCAAAAGATTAGGAAACAATTAAAGTCAAGCTGTAGTATATCTTGCACTATGTGTTGGTCAACCATCATGCCGATTTGTTCCTGCTAGTCTGCAGTGGAACATCTAACATAATGTGGAAGTTGATCTATTAGGAGGCAGAGATTTTTGAGAATCTAGCATTCATTACATGAATAAAAGGGCTTATGGACTGGTGGTTCACTGTTCTATTCCGCACCTCACATTTGAACTCCATGGACGCTGATGCTCAACCTGACATAGCTAATGGGGATTGTTTACAGACCAATAGTGCATCTTTCGGAGGTTTACTGGGCCATGATTTGTAAATGTTGCTTAATCACTAAAAAAGATACATGATGAATCAGCACATCCGGGATTCAATGTGACTGCAGGTTGATGCATGTGTCGACAAGTCTGGTAATGTTCATGTAGCATTTTGACTTAATTAAAACACATGGTATAGATCTATTCTCAAGGTGTTCCCACAGTTTGTCTCTGTATGGTGTTGTAAGCCTTCTCATTATCTAGGAAAAGGAAGGATCTCTTTGTTTTTTCCCAGTGCTTCTCTGTGATCATCCTTATAGAAAATATCAGATCTGTTGTTGCACTATTCCTTCTAAAACCATACTGCTCCCCTTCAGGCTATGATTCAGTGATGCTTTTTAAACTCTGTTCTATGATTTGTTCCATTAGAGTCCATGAGATAGAAAAGTGATGCCCCTGGAGTAGCTGGGTTTCAATGTGTCTCCCTTCTTAAATAGATGGATGATGATTCCTTTAGTCCTGTCTTTCTATTCGTTTTTCTTCTTTCCAAATGCTGTTCAGAACTCTAAAGAACCATTGCAATCCTTGCACTCCAGCAGTCTTGATCAATGTTAAAGCCTATCTCGTCTATGCCTGTTGCCTTGGCTTTACTCATGTTCTTTAGTAGGGCATTTTCTACTTCCATCCATGTTATAGAAGGCTCCACGTTTTGAATATTTTCTTTTGCCATGGTCTCCTGTTCTGTTTGATATTTAAGTTTTCATCATTGTATAATTTTTCAAAATACTGTCTCATCTCTTTGTCATTCCAAGTTATGTTTCCATCTTCTTTCTCCAGGGCCTTTATTCCTTCATAGTTGCTTTTCTTGTTTCTCCCCACTTGATAAAACAGTTTCTTGTTCTTGCTGTACTCTTCTAGTTTCTATGCAAATTCAGTCCAGGTTTTCTCTTTCTTGTTAGAAATCATTCTTTCCACTTTAAGCTTCAGGTCTCAGTACAGCTGATAGTTCTCCTAACTTCTCTTCATTTCTTGCCACACCTGTTTGACATTGTTTCCTCATTTCATTTTTCTCCATCTTGGGGTTACTTTCGCTCTTCCTGCGATATTTTTTTTGCCAACAATATTGACTGCAGTGTCCATGAAGGTTTTTTAAATTCAAGTTTGGGCAGTTATCTCTAATTTTTGTCTGGTATCGAGACCTTATACCTGGTTTTTCAAATTCCCAAACCTTTATCTTGGATTTATGCCTGCTATTTCTCTTTTACAATGTTTTCTAAGATGGTTACTAGCAACCTGTGGTCACTACCTAAACTTTCTCCTAGCAGCACTTTCGCATCTTTAATAAATGTTCCAGCCTCTTGAGAATAGTTTGAGTACAGTTAGAGAATGCAATAAGGAAAAGGGAGGCATTTACACCAAGTAATGGTAAATTGTCCAAGGAACATATTTATAGGTATAATAAGGAATCTGTATCTTGCATGCACTACTATCCAACTTAAAATAGTAAACCATTTCATTAATGATATAATTGAATAACTTGAAAACACTTCCTTTAATTAGCTTGAGTAGTGTTGTCTAAAACTTGTGAAGTATTAACTGAAATAACCTTAAAATTAACCACGCACGTGAATGAGTGATAATATCAAAGGTTAAAGACCCAAAAGTAATAAACAGAAGGTAAAACAAGAATCCGAAAATGAAGGTTAATAGGAAACCCGAAATGTAACTAAGAATCGGAAAATAATGCCCCAAAATATAAATAAAATTAATACTAGCGTAACCTATCCCAGAAGGAAAACAGCATTAGCACAAGGACCATTGAAAAATATGGGCACGTTGACTACAGAGAAACAGCTGACATTACAAAGTAAACACTGGAAAACAGAACCCAAATAGAACTTAAGTAGTGATGAATTCCAAGGTTATAGTGGCTTTACAATTTTAACAGGTTAAATTGTTCAATTGGCCAGATAACGTTAAGTTTAGTTTTACAGGGTAATAAAATTTACATATGTAAATAAGACCTAGAATAATGGCAATACACTCCTTAAGAAAGAACTAGAAAACAAAAGTAAATAATTAATGAACTAGCCAAGGATTTACATTAAGAAAGGAAATGTTTGAAATATGAGGAAAATGAAATTAGAATAAGATATAGACAACCAGTAATAAAGTACAAGAACACAAATCAAAGAAATAAGGTAACTAAAGTGCAGTTTTAACTAGATGGTTACATAGGTGCACCAAATTTTGAGGTATAATGTTCAGGAAAGAATGTGATGTGTAAGGATCAACATAAATTCAAACACATGCATGTATGGATGGGGTATTCTGCCGACAACCATCTTAAAATCTTGTAAGATACAATACAAGAATTTCAATCTTCGTTAGGTTGCAGAAAATAAACACGTACACAGGTCACCAAGTGGCACACCAGTCATTAGTATTGGAGATTACTTATGTAAATAACATGTTGCCAGTTTGAACATAACGTACTAATTTGAGAGTTACCTGGTTGTCGAACTATACTGGTAAAAATCAGCTATAGAAAACTCTCATAATGCAAATTAATTTTAAATCTGCTTACATAAACTAGGGAAGACATTCATTTTCGAAGCTACCTTGTATCTGTAAGAATCCACAACTCCATGAATGATAGTTTTCACTTGGGTTGGAGGTAATGGAGGAACTTCACATCCTCCTCATATTATGAGTTGAGAGTAACTATCGCTTGATCATTAGCTAATGGCTACAATGCGTTACATGACAAGACTCGATAGTTCCTAGGGAACTAAGATGGTGCATGAGTGCAGTTACCAGTAAATACAATTAAAGTAGAGTTGTAACTTCACAACTAGTGGAAACAATTAAGAACAAACTTAAGTGATCTCAGCAAATGCCGCAAGGCATATTAAATAATGGGGTTAAAAGTGATGCGAATTTTGAAAATGCATAAGGGAACCAAATGATAGATAACGATACTAGACTTTGTGTGGTTACAACATCCATTCAGACAAATTCTCCAAAATGCTGGTGATATGGTGTCACTTGGGTTAGAGAATGTTGTCTCTGTATCATACAGCTGTGACATTGTCCTTCATAACTAAGAGTGGCGTATAGTGACCCCAAATAATGCTACGTGCTGGACAGTGTGTCAGATGTGAAACCTGATCACATTGCCTCCAAAGATGTTGCCGATGAGTCAGGAACAAGATTTATGCGACACTCATTGGTGAAAATGACTTCATGTCAATTCTGAAAAGGCATAATGTTTGGCCCATCTGTACAGAGTCCCATGATGCCTAGGTTTGAGAGCTGGGCTTTGTATGGGCATCAAGAGTGAAGTTGTGCCTTGTGCAACCTGTCTCGCAGCGGCGACCTGTGGCTGCCTGAAGAACATTATTCAGCATAGTGGCATTGCATTCAGGGTTCCTCAGAGCTGAAATTTGAAGGTAACTGTCATAGACTGCAGTTGTAGCCCATGATCTGTGTGAGACAGGTCATCAAGAGTTCCAGTCTCCCTACCGCTTCAATGTTTGAACTGCATTGCTTTGATTACAGTCCACACATTGAGCAACTGCCCTTGTTGAACATCCTTCTTGACAGAATACGATTATACGTACAAGTTCACATGTTGACTGTGCATGTTGTGCCACCGTAGACTCTCGCTATTACTGCTTAGAACACACCCCTAATGCTTCCACACTAGTGTTACTTAAACTGAAATACTGCCTCCCATTTGAGTGTGACATTCTGCCTGTGGGTTGGAGTACATGCAGTTGCAAATATGTTTACAAACATCCTAAGTCTTTCCAGTCCAAGATAGCAACATAGCTAAATGACTAACAGGGATGATAGAAAACTTTCTTTACATGTGTAGTTGACCAATATCAAGCTTCTAGAAAGGCTTTCCTGACTACAAAGAGAAATTCATAGGTTTGCTGCAACACAGGAGTTATCTGTTGATTGTTCAGTTTTTAACATAATTTGAAGATATTTTATGAAATTTGGAGCTGTTAAGAGAAAGTACACTCATAGCTTTAGTTAGTTAAATTGTGAATTGTATTATTTCATCTTTAAGGTGTTGAGACAAACTGGTTATATGTTCATGCTTGACCTTAAAAAGTGTACTCTTAATAGTTCTCAATAGCCCACAAGTGTTGTAAATTCACTACCCCTACTTTCACGTTTAGTTTTTCATTTACATTGAACACTTTTGAATATGCAGAGTAATTGTCACAAAACATTAGGACCTGTCATATAATTACTTTTCAAGACTTTTTCTTGACTTATTATGTTAAAATGTTAGTTGGTTATTTGTTTTGGGAATATATGCCTCCCATTTTTTATGGCTGTATCAGGAAAAAAGGCAGTCTACATGTAGAGGCTAGTGCAACTCTGTATCCACTGGTGTGCAGTTTGTAGCAATCTATAGCTAGGTGTTGGCTTCTTAAGGTTCTGATTCATGGAGATGAAACTCTTGTGAACTACTTCTGTTTGGGCTTCTTTTGATGTATGGATTCATTTTCATTATTTGACCTGTTACACTTAATTCTTGTTTATTTTAATTCAGTATTTTTATATTTCCAGCTGTTTGTTTTTAATAAATGTTTTATAACATTGACTTTAAATGTCTTTTACAGTATGTGCAGTCTATTATTTCATCGTATCTACTTCAAATGAAAACTTCCAACAATAAACAATTCCTCAGCTGGTCAGGAGAGAAGTTCTATCCAAGAGATAAAGATGTGAAGCTGTTTGCAGATTATTTGTGCCGTGATATATCTAAGAAACCAGAAACTATTAGCTTTGATGAGTTGGAGAAATGGAGATATTCATGGTCAAGAATTGCAGCTATGGAGAAGTTTGTTTTCAAGACTCTATACAGTGTAGGACCTGATGAGATTGAGGAGGACAGAGTGGTAAAATTGATTCCATACTGTGTAATGTTGCCCAGATTAACTTGCCATGCATCTATCTTAAAGTTAAGTGACGTGATTTACCTTAATTCATCCCTTCCTATAGATCTGAGGGATCAGTGGAGATTGTTATTTTCAGTTCATGTTCATGGATTCAGTTTTTCTAAGCTCATGGACTGCATCACAAATAAAGGGCCAACCCTCATTATTACTGAAGATGATGGAGGACATGTCTTTGGTGGATTTGCTACAGAAAACTGGAAGCTTGGCCCCAGCTTTTGTGGTGAGTTGATTTCATAATTTAATTTCACATGCACGGAATCCTTAATATATTCTGTGTATTTCAGAAGGTGCTCAAATGTATTGACCTCATGTCTGTAGATTTACTGGCACATAAAAGAACTCCTGAAGGACAAAATTCCGGCACCTCAGCGTCTCAAAAAAACCATAAAAGTAGTTAGTGGGACATAAAAGCAATTATTATTATTTTATTATTATGTACCCGTAAAAATGTGTTCATATCTTTAAGGCGCTTGATATTAAATTAACGAGCATGATTCTTAACCTAGGGAGTGGCTTTATCATTGGAGCTGGTACAGAGAGAGGTATAGTTATCAATTTTAGAGATTCTTTTGATAAATTGAGTTTATTGATCATCAAAAGCAAGTTCATATCACCTTCGTACAGCGGTGTGGAAGTGTCGTGGCTGGTTGGTACCTCCAAGTCCTGGGATAGTGCTGGAGATCAACTGGGCAGGGACCACACCTGCTCGAATGAGGAGTTCTGGAATGTCTCGAGGTTCTGGAAATGTCTTGATGTTCTGGAATGTCTCGAGGTTGGCACACGTTCCTGGGTTCGATTCGAGACGTAATTCACACTTGAATTTCCTACACGGCACTCCACACATTCATGGCACTGTCTGAACAGATATGACCTTTTAATTATGGTTACTGCACTCTAGATATTAAATCAAAACTTTCTGGAATAATCACTCGAAGAACAAGTACTGCTAGAAATGCAAGTTCATAAAGCAAGCTCACTGTAAGTCAGAATGTTCTAGAGGATTACTGTCACTGCAGTCCTAAATGCATAGTTCTGAAGATTTAAAACACATTGGCAATGAACTGAATAAGTAGTACTCGGAAACTGTCCTGTTCCGTCAATAGGCGAAGTGAATAGCCATTAAAGAAAATAATATTTGAAAGAAAAAGTCTGACTTCATAAATTATGGATCACTCAAAATACTGGGAAGTTCTAGGCTTTCTGGGAACGCGATACGCGTATTCTGAATTGTCACAGTCTTTAAGAATCAAAACATAAGTCCCTGTGCAGCACTTGGAAAGTATTGCATATTTCACAATTAAACGTAATGTTGAACGTCCCCTAAGTTTCATAGTCTTTACAAGGCGGAAATTCAATGAGGCACTTGAGAAAACAAGTCATATCGTTCACACGAAAGTTTATGTTGGTAGGGCACAAGTTCATCCTACATGCTCGGAAAATTTCAATGTTCCAGAAATTGATTCAAAAAATACAAGTTCGAATAAGTTCGAAACGTAAGTTGAATGCGGTACATAACACTCGTGAAAATTCAAAGTCCCTTCAATCGTCGTCGAATAAGTCCCTATGTGGCACTTCAAAAAAATAACAATGTTCCAATGTGTAGAAATAACAAAGTTCCAACGTGTCAAAATATTAAAGTCCCAACACGACACTCGAAGAAAATGAAGTTCCGATGACAATGTTCCAATATGTCACCTTAAGAAAATAATAGTCTTATCGCGACACTTGGCGAAAATAACTGTTTCAATGAGACGCTTCAGAAAAATAACAAAGTTCTTATATGGCACTTTAAGAAAATATCAAAGTCCAATCACGACACACAAAAAATAACAAAGTTCCAATGTGTCAATATGACAAAGTTCCAATACGATGCTCGCAGAAAATAACAAAGTCCCATTCAGGCACTTCAAGAATATGATAGTCCCGATACAACACTTAGAGAAAATACCGAAGTTCCAATACTTGGATTTCGCAGACTGTCAACCAGAAGTTCGACACACACAATACTTCTCCTGTCACCCGTGTCGCAGAGACGGCGGAGTGACAGACACTGAATTCGTAGGTCGGGCGGTCCTCCTTTTATACACGTTCGCATGGAAGTGTCTAGAACTCGGGTACTATCTACCCTTATAACTTCTATAATACTCGGTGGATTTTCTTGAAATCTTGACAGATGACGTCCATTGTAAAGGTTTTTAAGATGGCAGTGTCAAAATAGCGATAAAGTAGCTCAAAATATACTTTTGAGGGTGAGCTGGAACATTACCATATATGGCACGAATAGCTGGCTTACGGCGGCCACGTCACTTGCTGGGTACGTCGCTGCGTTTGGCAGGCTGCCTAGCTTCCTCCTCGCGCGAAGTTCAACAAACATACTTCTGACTTCTCTCGTAGCGGCGTTCCCGGTACAATTATTATTATTATTATTATTATTATTATTATTATTATTATACAGATTTCTGGTCTAATTCGAATATTCAGACCTTTTGAGAGCACTGCTCAAGTAACAAGATAATTTTTTAGCCTGTCATGCAAGTTTAATTAAGTTCAGGCTACAGGTAAGTCTTTGTGATTCAAAGGAGTGCAGCCACTGTAGTTTGCATTTTCACCTAGTTTTCTTTCATAGCTACATAGTATTTCTTTGGTTTCCCTTGTTCTTAAAAGAAATTTAGAAAGTGAGTTAGCAGACATAGATGTCTTCTCATCACTTTGCTTTTATACCCATATTGCTATACAAGAACAAAAGGTAGGTGGATTTTATGTCAGTTCTGTACACCAGAAAGAAGTGTGGGTGTTTGAGCCTCCTTCAGTTTCTGTCCATCTACAGCTGTTGCTGTACTTTTTTATGACAATCTCCATCACATTTTGCAAGGTTTCAAAAATGTTTCTTATCTATTACAAGGCCTCCTCTGGGCCTCTCACCAACAGTAGTCCTTATATATTATTGCTGTATATTCTCTCATTTTGCCTTTCCTCGTCTTTTGGCGACAAGATGTAAGAACTTAATTGCATTGGACTATAAGCAACTTTTCTTGGGTCCAGTTAGTCACTGCTTCGAGTCCGTAAGTTAGAAATGGTGCGAGGTATGTTTTTACAATGTGATCGTGGGAGCTTGGGGAAAATTTCATTTCGGTGTGATAGAATTTGAATAATGTTACTGGTTTTATGTCCCACTAACTACTCTTACAGTTTTTGGAGTTGCCGAAGCGCTAAAATTTTTTCTCACAGGATGATGTACATGCCTGTAAATCTACCACCACGAGGCTAGTGTATTCAAGCACTTTCAAATACCACTGGACTGAGTTAGCATCGAACACACCAACTTGCACTCAAAAGGCAAATACTCTACTGGTTGAGCTACTCAGCTCGGCTGATAACATTTTTGATGCAACTTGTGGTATATTTATGGTATATCTAGAAGAAATAGTTCCCTAAGTATTTATAATTTTTAATAATATCTACTTCTACATCCTTAAAATTATTTTTTACATTTTTTTCTTGGTTCAACATTTTTCACTCCAGGATGGACTCATATTTTTTACCCAGGAGATAGCAGGCTTATACCTCTGTAGTTCTTAAATTTCCTTTGTTTACCTTTCTTAAATAGTAGGATAATCACACCCTGCCTCCAGTCATTGTGGATTGTTTTCTTTACAAATTGTATGTAGTATTCTGTTTAACAATTGTATTCAAAGATCTCAAAGTGCTTTGTCATGTCTGCAAATGAAGTCATCAGATCAGCAGACTTGTTGCTTTTCGTTTTGCTTAGTGTTGGGCAGCAGGAAATAACCATATATATATATTAAATCGGCACCGTTGGCGACGGGGGCTGGGATCGCTACTGGGGGCACCGCTGACTTCTGCCCGGCTGGCGACGGCTAGCGCTAACGTTAGCCTTGCTGGCGGCGGTCGCGGACAGTGCGACCCTTTAAATAACTTCCTGCTTGAACAAGGCGGGTCATGCAGAGAAATCTCATCCTGGTGCATTGAACTATACCCACACATGCAGAGACTTGCATAGAAAGTCGCGGGCGGTGCATCGTATAAAAGCTCGGTCGCAGACGGGAGTGTCATGCATTCTCTAGCAATGGCTCGAAGCATTTTAACGCTACTCCATCTGCTGGTTACTGGTGGGGTGCCACCTATGAAGAGGCGGTAAACTTCATCATAGAGTTTGTCGAAGCAGAGAACTCTATACACTTAGCACTGCTTACCTCAGGCATCTTTCTTCACGAGGGGGAAGAAGTGGAGTCGCACTTTCCTTCCTGTCTGGATACACTCCTGGATGTAGATACCCTGGAATCTACTGATTTCTTCGATGAGGCATATGAGAAGTTATCGGACATTGATCATTAGCCAACAGCACATGGTTCTGGGTACAACTGCGTTGGCATCCATCGCTGGTGGTTTACAATGGCACCCTGTCAACCCAACAACGCTGCCCAGCCGACCGGAAGGAATACGTGATCTCCAACCTACATCGATGGAGGACGCAGACAACAGGGTACTGTACTGGGCTGTATTGCCCTTTACCACATTCCTGAGAAATAACTGAAAACCCGTCAGGTACACCGTAGGATCGAGGCGTGGCTAGCGGACAAGAGGTATTTGATTTCCGACGTTAAGGTGACTATGAATAACATAAGGGAGTGGCCTAATCAAATTAATAGATTTAATTTACAGATATTCAATAAGCGCGGGACGTTATTTATCAGGCACAAAAGCAACATGACATTAAAGACTTTATCCGCATTTTTCACTCCGATGCCAAATTTTCGTTAATATTGCGGTTAGATGCATTTCTCCGGGACAAGACATGAGTGGGGGTCCGTGAGTTTTGTAATACTTGCTGTCGCTACCACATCCCCCGGAAAATGTTCCTGGGAAGTTTTCCCTTTAAAGGGAAAGGACAAGCCAGGAGGAATGCATACTATAGTAATATATGCTGATTTTGAGTCATACATTGATGACGTGAAGGAGCATGTCCCTTCAGGATATGCCTGGTATGCATTTCTTAATAGAGAGGTGATGCATAAAGACGTACAAACTCTGTACATGGTTAATGATGTAGCCGCCGCATTTGTTGAGTCCATTAGGCTATGGACGAAAGACTGGTTGTCGTCTCCTGGTGCAACGTCATCTGAGTGTCTAATATGCGGCAACGAGATAACGGATCCACTATAGTAAAAAGTACTATAGACGGAAAGGGGGGTTCCTACCACGCACATTGCTGGCGTTGTATGGAAAATTGCATTCCCATTTTCTTTCGTAATCTTAAAGGGTACGATTTACATTTATTGTTACGGGATGTAATTTGGACCTTTGGTGAACCCGTACAGATACGGGCGAAAGGTTTAGAAAAAATCAGTACCCTGTATGTATTGACGGATCAGGTGGGATTTAAAATTTGTGACAGTTATAATTTCCTCTCTACGTCCTTGTCCAGCCTTGCTAAAAATATAGAACACAGATGGTATGCTGTAAATGCAGATGAAAAACTGTATTTCCAAATGAATGGTTCGATACAACTGAAAAACTAAACATGCCCTTACCAAGTGACAATGCTGCATGGTTATCCTCTTTAACAGGCATGGGACAAGATAAAAGGAAAGCCTTTGCTGTGCGAGATGTGAAAGGAATGCATACATTCAAAGAATATCATAATTATCTCGACCTTGATGTTGCTTATTAGCTGATGTTTGAACAATTCCGCACAGTCTCCTATCAGGCGTACGGAGTAGATCCTGTTTATTTTCAGGGAGCACCTGGCTATACGTGGTACTGTGCGGTGAGCCGGAACAACCGCGATTTCAAAATTATTCGTGATGCGAATATCTACACATCCATTCAAGACAGCATGCATGGTGGTGTATCTCAATGTATACATTGGTATGCGAATGTTGAAAATAAACCTGATGAATATCTATTGTATCTCGACATTAATTTGTTGAGCGATTTAAGGACTCCATAACTGCTTGTTCATAAGAATATCATTTAACCATTGAACTTTTATTATAAGACTGACTTGCAAGTCTTTTACTTGTCAGAATAGTTTTTAATGAGTTAAGGTTTTAATTATAGATTTAATGGGATTTTATGCCAAACATTTTAAGACAAGTCATGAATTTTAAGGTTGCCTATTTTCCGAAAAAGCTGAAGATGACGCAAGTACGCGCTGAAACTAGTCCTGTGAAATTTAATATGTTCTAATTGAATAACAGCATTAAAATTGTATTGAATAGGTGGAAATATCAAGTTTATTTATTGTAATTCTTGGTTCAATACGGAAAAATGAAATTTCTTACGTTAACCTTAAATTCTACGTTGAAAAATTTCTGAAAATATCCCGTGTACACGAAGTATATATATTTTCCCAAGGTTTAGTCTTAAAAGAATGTTTACATTGTAAAACTACTAAATGCTTGTACGAAACTGTACAGTGATTTATACAAGCTTATGAATAATGCATTGTATGGGAAAACTTGTGAACATGTCTTTAAATATAAGTAGTTCAGTGTTTTAAAAGCTAAGATAAATATGAACAGTGGATGGGAAAACTCATTTTTAGTGGGCACTAAGAAGTTCCTCAAAATTGATGACTACTACTTTTGTGAGTTTGAGAACACAGAAATCCATTTAAACAAACCTTTTCAGTTGGGGTTTGCGATCTTAGAATTCGCAAAATTAGAAATTTATTCTTTCATATTTCACATAGTGCAAGTATTTGGCGAGAATGCCCACTTATTGTATACTGATAGCTTACTGTGGCATTTTCAGTCTCAACGTTCACATCCATTGCTAACTATGATGCGGCACTCATGGTTGAGCTCCAAACTGGACTATGAAAATGCACCACCAGGCTATGTAATTCGAACGTTTGGAACTCACAAAGTAGAAGGATTATGGACAGATGAGGTTAACTACAAAGAAATTGTAGAGTTTGTGGGTTTACGAGCGAAAACGTACGCTCTGCGTTTCCGTGATGGTTCATCTACACAGAAACATAAAGGGGTACGAAAGAACGCTCGTACTATTACTGGCAAGTGTGAAATTCAGTTTAAAGATTATGTAAATTGTCTCTTCGACGATAAGGAATTGTTTGTTGATCAGTATTACATACGGTCTCGACAACACGTTCCTAGAACAATAAAACGTCGGTTGGCGCTGTCGTCCACCGACAAGAAGCAGATCGTGTTACCAGATTGTTTAAGTACCTTGCCACATGAGTATGAAGGAGCAAATAAATACAACAACTTAATGAAATTCTATTTATTATGTAAAAATAGATACAATAAATTATGTCAAAAAAGGAATTATTGTGCCACTGATTGCATCATAATTTGAAATTCCTACTCCCCATCCACTTCGGTCTCGCAAATGAACCACGTCCAAAGGAGCCATGCCTTGGGTTTCGTCATCACGAAACACAAATGAGATTTGAACACTTCGTTCGAGCATAAGAGAAGCTCTCTGTTTCATTAAGTTCCCATTTGATTTCTTAATAGGTACCATTGTAAAGAAATGGTGCTGTAATGGCTTGTATTGGCCACGGAGCCATTGAGAGCCCAGTGAAGCATTTCTACGATATGTTTTGGGATTGAAGGTAGACGGCCATGGGACAAAACCAAATATCCAAAGAGTTTGCTGAGACTCTTTTCCGTTCCTTTCACAGAAAAGAACGTGAACGGTGTTGGCATTCCCAGAGGCTCTATCTTATCGGGATATAACAGGTCACCTTCTACATTGGTCTCTACCTGAAATTCTACTGTGTCACTTGCACCTAAAATGTGAATTACCGGGTAAGTCCCTATTTTGGCAAGTAGAGATTGTCATGGGGGTCAAGAGTCCAATTAGAGTTAATTGTCTTCTGTTGTGTCGTTTCATCTACTACACCAAATGCATGATCTAGACGGAGCCAGAGCTTATCTTCGTCTGTAGAAGGTGACGCTAGCAGTTCATGCTTATATATTCCAGATCATTTAATGCGCATCCTTGATAACAATTGGCGTTATTCTCCAAGTTCCCATGAATATGGGAAGCAATTTTATACAACTTGAGTTTTTCAAAGTTATCTGTCTTTGGTAAAGTATATAGGAAATTGGAACGCACACTCGCCATAAAATCTTTCCTTTTTTTCGTACCGACACTATCGCTGTCGGAAATGGTGTACCCGGTAGTTGAGTGATACTTCGGCAGGAAATGGATTATCTTACTCTGTTGAACAAACAAAGCCATCTCTATGGGCGTGTTACTTCGTACCTGCAGCTCGTCTGTCAGGATGATTAAATTAGTCATCCTAACCTTCGGGTTATGAATGCGATAGCCGAGACAGCATGGCATGATGTGCTTTATAACACTGAACATTTCGTTGTCTAACATAGCCATCAAGCTGATGGTTAATGGCAGTGTAGACAACTCTGTTGACAGTTCCTCCCATGTTATTACATGTAACTAATCTCATGATTAGGCCTGTATTGAAATTTGCTATAATATGCTTACAATATTGTGATTTTTTTTTATTCCACCTTTTCAATACAAATGGTTTTATGTTAGATCATAATGCTACAACATTATTTTATTTTATAGGGACATGTTTCGCTTGAATTATAAGCATCCTCAGCCTATATAATCATCTCAAGGTCAAGACCTGTCATATTTGATTTTCTTTGAAATTTGTGCTTAATTATAATTCTAAAATTAAATAATTCAAGCAAAACATGTCCCTATAAAATGTTGTAGCATTATGATCTAACAACATAAAACCATTTGTATTGAAAAGGTGGAATAAAAAATCACAATATTGTAAGCATATTATAGTTCCTCCCATGACCGTTGGGTAAAGGTGAACGTGATGTGCTTAAATGGTGGAGGTAATAATCTTGACCGTAGTGGCCGGTATTTGACTCTATTCTATCATGTTTTATCCTATTCAACTAGATGGAATTTAATTCCATGTATCCACTTTTCGATTTTAAAAATGTTAAATTGTATAGGCAATAGTTTTGGATTTCTTAATGGTTTTATTAGGCATTTTTGTGTACAGGAATTTTAATTTTAATTTGACTAGCTGATGAAGGGAATGTATATAGATTCCCGAAACATGTACTAGACTTACGTAAATAAATATAAATAATTAATATTTAGTATTGACTAGGCGGACCATCCGCCTACATATTTGTTGTGATCAAGTCAATACGGATCGAATACCGGCCACTATGGTCAAGATTAAGTGATTATGCCAGCCAGGCTAGAAAAATGATAAATTCAACAATACCATTAAAATTCTTAGTATTTCAAAAGACCTGAACTTTCTCAAGAAATGTATTAAAAGTAATGTCACACCTAAACATTTGAATTCAGTACAACAGAGGGGTAGATTGCAGCATCACGAAATGAGAACACAGCGGAAAGTTAATCAATTATGGATTAAAGATGAAATTAGGTTTTTACACCTTAAAAAAAAATGAAGATGAACAACACACTTTATGAATTACTTACTCATCACTAGTCAGATTTCTGTTTTGAAGTGGGAGGAGGCGCAATTTAATATTAACCTCTCATTATTTTCAATACTAAAGAAAAAACAAGAAGTTTTGGACAGAAAATACCAAAAGCTCATTGATGACAAGCGCATCACAAGCGAGAAAATGCGAAACATTATAACATCCACACATTTTATCCGTCACTTAAAAACCTAACCAATGTTGATTTCAACGAATATGAGGTTGAGATCTTAAGTAAAGGTCCTAAACATAACTGGCCACACACGAGTAAGACCATTCAAAACAGGGAATTAGTGAAACTAATAGCGGAATCTGAAGTAGCAATTGCAGAGGTCCCTACAGACGAACAAGAGAATACGAGGTTCGAGGCCAAAAAGAAAATTTGTAAAATAATTGAACAAAAGACTAACGCAGATGTCAAAATAAATAATCTCCGAATGATCAACAAGATCAAAGATAACATAATCGTCCATCTAGTCCATTCGACTAGATGGAATTTAATTCCAGCATCCACACTTTGATTTAAAAAATGTTATTGTATAGGCAATAGTTTTGGATTTCTTAATGGGGGCCCCCCCCCTTTTTATTAGGTCTTTTTGTGTACAGGAATTTTAATTTTAATTTGACTAGGTGATGAAGGGAATGCATATAGATTCCCGAAACATGTGCTAGACTTATGTAAATTAATATTTAGTACTGACTAGGCGGACCATCCACCTACATATTTATTGTAAATGGGAGAGGTCGTTTTACAGGTGATTCACTCTCGCCAGGAATTATACCAGCCTGTCCCGAATTGCCTGTACCACCAGTAGATCCAGCTTCCCGTTTCACCCATTGTGCAGATAGTTCGTCAGCGCTGCCTTCGTCGATGGTCCGTTTCCGAGCCAAAGTTCCACCCGATTTCAACATTGTGAGGTCCTGAGGATATAAACGACCCAATCAGCAAATTGCTTTGGTGTGATTTGTTTCACGCATGAAAAAGGCACATGTAAATTGTATTTCACCATGCGATTAGCCAAGGCTTGCTAGTCACCTTTAAGTACCCCTTTATCCAGAAATTTGGAATTACCCGATATTAACACAGGTGTGCGAAGCAAATCCTGTTTTGTTGAGTACTTTTGGAAATCTGAATAGGAGCGCCAGCAAGAACAGATTTCATATCCTCACAAGTAGACTCCACCAAAAATGGCTCTTCTATTACAATGACAGATTTATTAAGAAAATTTTCAAATGCAAACTCTGACAGTAAACCTACACTAGAGGCATACCCAGTCACGAAGTGTTCAGCAATGCTCTGCACTACAAAACTCTTTCCTGTGTTACTTGGTCCATAGAGAAAGAGCGAGTTAATCTTGGGTTGTTCCTCCTTAAGAATTTTCTTAAGGTTGCAGACAAAATCAATAGGAACAATATTATTTCTATAAAACAATTCAGATATTGTATCTCTGCTAAAGCTGTTGCCATCAGCTGCACAATTTAACAGATGTTGAAATCTATTTTTCCTTTCAGAACAAAGTTTTTCTCTATAACAGGAAATTTTATTTTGAATTTCCCTAGCTAACACCTGGGAATAGTATCCATTAAGCAGTGTCCATTCGTCCGGTGTACATAAATCCTATAATAAACTGTGCGAGGTAGTCTTGTACTTCCTAATTAATGATTCAAGAATATTGTTTGAACCTTTTTGATGGCGAAGTACTCCCAGTTCGCTGTGATGGTCCAGGGTGATGGTTGTCAGGGGTGGTTCAGGCGATGTGGTAATCCTCCTCTTGCGGGTCAGCTCCACACTTTGTAGAGTATGGAAGGTGCAGAAGTATGGTATCGTCGCCCTGCAGGTCGAACTTGCAATTTGGTTGATGAAAAATACCTCGCAGAAGAATTGACGGAGCTATCGATTGACGACCTCAAGTCGGCACTTTGAACGAGCCAGCTCCAAGGTGTCGTTAAGGCAGACATAATGAAGCTGAGGAGAGTCTGATGTCCTTATATACCTACACGGGGTATTTGTACTCCTTAAATTATGCAAGAAAGCATTCTAGAAGCGACCTTTTAACTCTGCCCATTTTCCCCTGCCTTATAGTATAACTGAAATCCATCTGCGAGCAAGGCTAACGTTAGCGCAGCCCGTCGCCAGCCGGGCCGACATCAGCGGTGGCCCCAGTAACGAGCCCGGCCCCAGTCGCCAATGGTGCCGATTTAAAATATATATAGGGCCTACGACTTCGGGCGGATGTGCTCTCTTAGGTGGGGTGATGGTCTCCCTCAGTGGAGGAAATGACACTAGACTCCACCACTTGGAGACCCAATGGCAAACAAGCAGAGAAGGAATCTCACTTCAGTTCCCAGGGTTGTGGAGGAGGGTGAAGTAATGTCAGACAGACTGGCTGTGAAGGCGCTACTCATTTATAACTGGAGTCTGTGGCAGTCCGTTGCAATATGGGTGCCTAACCCTGCACATCTCGTCTCGCATGTGCTGCAGGATGTGGCTTCGAGACCATAGTGTGAGGGTCACTTCCTGGCAAGTCGAGATTCTCCTTAAACAAATCCATGTCAGTGGCACTTTTCCTGCTACTTTTTTCGCTTTGATCAAGTCCAGTGGGGTGAGCAGTGGTTGCTTGGTTGGCTATGGCCCTTCAGGGCTGTTGCGCCATGGGGTTTTTGGGGTTTGTCCACCCCAAATGGGGAAGGCCCTAGAAAATGTGGGCTAAACATCAGAAGTCACCCTTTCGCCTGGCTGGACAGCCGCACCCAGTGGGTAACCTCATATGTGGTCAAAATATGTAGATGAACGTAAAATTATAATTGGGTCCTGCAGTGTCAGAACATTGCTTGATAACGACAACAGTGATAGACCAGAGAGAACAGCAGCTCTCATCATCCATGAGCTTGCTAAACTTAGACGTTGCTGCACTGAGCGAAACTAGACTATCGGATGAAGGGAAGATCGAGTCTGGATCGGGCTATACCATCTTTTGTAAAGGAAAGGAAGGATGGAGAGAAACGTATTCATGGGGTTGATTTCGCAGTTAAGACGAAACTGGTAAATGATCAGCTCACACCCATTGCATTCAGTGAAAGGCTCATGTCACTCACTCCCTATACCACTCTCCGGAGATTGGTTCATCACATTCATCTCTGCATATGCCCCCTCCGCCCTGAAAGCCAATGAAGAACCTAAGAACCATTTCTACCACAAGCTGATCTCAATCACTAAGATGGCACAGTCAGACAAACTGCTACTGCTTGGAGACTTCAATGCCATAGTGGGAAGGAAAAATCGGTTCTGAGGAAGTGTAATGGACAAACATGGTATTGATAATTGCAATGCCAATAGTCTGCTACTTCTTGGCCTGTGTGCAGAACATGAGCTGTTCATCACTAACACTGTTTCGCCTACCTAACCATTACAAGACCACATGGATGCACCCACGATCTAAGTACTGGCACATCCTCGACTAAGTCATCACCAGATAGTTGGACAGGAAATATGTTCTCATCGCTAAGACTGTGAGAAGTATTGATGATTGTTAGATCAGACTCTGATCTGTCAACTCAGAATATCCTTCCATTGGAAACTGTATCACCCAAGCAAGCACTGACACAAGTTTGTCACTTTCAAACTCTGATAAATCCACATCATCAAGACTTCCAAATTGTGATCATGAACCGATTGGCAAGCAATCCAGTATGCACAAATGACTTGGAGCAAGAATGGTCAACACTCCAAAGGGCTATTATTGAGTCAGCTGAGGAAATCATCGGCTATGAGAAAAGAGGAAAGACTGGTTCGAGGACAACAATGAAGACATTCTGAGCCTTATCAGCCCCAAACAGGAAGCCCACCTCTCCCTTCAAGATCGAGTGTTATCCCTAGAACCTTTGTAATGGGTGCACCACCCTGCCGTTTTGTACAGACCACCTGGTTAAAATAACCCAGATATGTGCGAATTAGCCTACATCATATTAATACATATTTGAGTCATTATGTGGTCTAAATTAAGATGTAAATACTGTAAATGATAAATCTTCATTATTGTCATCAAAAGTGTGTATTACATTGAAGTTTAAATATTCAGCTTGACTATCAGTGTCATTTGCGAGCAGTGTCTGTATTAGCGTGGAATCATAGGCGAGCATTTGCTTCCACATGACATCGTACAGCACTGCACAGCAACCAATGGTTCCTGCTGTTACATGATTATGAACGAGCAGTGGAACACTAGAAGTTCTAATTACTGTTATGTCTTGTATTTGATAATAACACTAAAATAATTCAAGTTTGCAGTTAATTTTTACCTGTCTGATATTGTTAATGCCCTGAGGGGAATACATTGACATTTTCATTTATTTTTTACGTAATATTCCCCACCCAGCTACTCATTCCTGCCACCCGGTTGACAAAAATTTCTGGGGATAATGCTGAAGATCATCCAGTGTGAAGAAAGCTGTGTTTCAAGATCTGAAACAGAAATGTCAGACTCGAATAAGAGAAATGAAGAACTGGTGGCAGGCGAAGACTCTAGAACTCCTAAGACTATCTGATGCCCGGGAGTAAGAGATCTGCTGTCTGTCTCATTCTTAAATTGGAACTCTGAAAACAGTTGATGGTGCTAACACCCTTACCAATGGTAGAGGCATCGTGGAGCACTGGAATGAACACTTCTCCATTCTTTTAAACTGTAACTCCACTGCTGCAGATGACTTTCTGTGGGATGTGCAACAACTTCCCCCCCTCAACCAAGAATGGCGATGCCACCAACTTATCAGGAATTCTGCGTGGCTGAAACCTAGGAAAGCACCTGGACCAGACAACATCCTTCTGGAACTAATTCAAGGTGAAGGCTTAACCCTAAAAACGAGGCTCTTCACCCTCATCCTCTCAATTTGGGAAGCCCAAAAAGTACCTGGCAATCTTAAATGCCAATATCACTATTTTCAAGAAAGGTGACCATAGTATATATGACAACTATCATGGCATTTCTGTTATCCATTGTGATGCAGGTCTTGCTTAGCCGCCTCGAAGTCATCTCTGAGAGGACTCTACCAGAGTCTCAATGTGGTTTCTGAGCCGTACTGTTGACATGTTTTGTGCAAGGTACTTGCAAGAGAAATGCAGAGAACAGAAGCCTCTCTGTTTTGTGTTTTATGACCTGGAAAAGGCCTTGATTGTGTTCAGACTCACTATGTGGGTAGGTCTGATATGCTTTGGGTGTTCTGAGCATTTTGTGGGTCTGGTGCAAGCCGTTCATGATGGTATGACTGGACAGATTCTCCATCAAAACTACTACTCCGAACCATTCCCAATCACACATGGATTAAAGCAGGGTTGCGTACTTGCTCAAACTCAGTTTGCCTTGTATCTAGTGGCCATGCTTTATGAAACAGCCAGCCCCGCCATAGATTAAATAATGCTTTGATGGTGGCCTCTTCAACTTGGCCAGATTTTACTCGAAGACATACCGGTGTTACTAGAGTAACTGAAATGCAGTATGCTTGATGATACTGCATCACTGGCTCTTACACCTGAGGAACTGCAACATTCAGTCAACAGTTTCAAGGATGCATATGACCTTTTTGACCTCACCAATGCCAAAGAACCAAGGTACTTGCTCAGCCTGCACCAGGGACAAACATCCCAGATTTAACATTACTACCTCAAACACCAAACTAAAACAAGTAGACTTACCTTAGGAGTATCGTGTCCAAGAGTTGTACTTCAGAACAGGATATAGAAAACAGGCTTCGTGCAGCCCATGTGGCCTTCGGCCGACTATTGCAGAGTCTTCAGGAATAAAAATCTTACAATTCGCAAAAACTAATGGTGTACCAGGCTGTAGTCATCTCTACAATTCTCTATGGCTGTGAAATGTGGACCGTATACCGCTAATGCATCAAAAAGCTGGAGCGCTTTCACCAGCATAAACTATGCTCCATGAACATCAAGTGGTAAAACTACTTCTCTAATGTTTTGAAGTTCTTGAGAAAGTATGTGCTAAGAATGTAGAAGCATTGGCCATTGCCTCAGATGAGCAGAACATGTATGCCATATGAACGACACCAGACTACCACACCAGATCCTCTGTGGTGAACTTGGCTCTGGTTCAAGACCACGGGTTGCCCACTGCAGACATTTCAAAGACCAACTGAAACAAACTTTAAAGGGAGAAACAAACCCACAGACGTGGGAAACACTTGCCAAGGACCGGTTACTTTGGCAGCAAAGTGTCTGTGCCTCAGTTCAACACTTCGAACAAGTCATGAAGATATTAAGCAACAGGAGCTCAAACTTCACCAAACCCACCCAAGATCTTCCCCATCCCTCAGCTGCGCGATGTGTGGACATTAATTTTGTTCTGTGCAAGAATTGGCCTGTACAGTCACTGGAAGTTTAAACACAAACTGCTGTAAATTGAAGTGAACTATTGGCCAGGAAATCTGTAAAATTGTAAACGAGTAACTGATGATGACGATTCATGTCTCCACTTCCAGCCAGGTCAATTTATATTGTTTGGAGGCTCATCCTGTGGGTCACCCTTTGTATCACATTTCAGTAAGTTATTTGAAGTACCTGCTGAGTTTAAATGCCCTGTTAACAAACTGGAAGTAATATACTTAATTAGTAAAGCATTAAAGTAGTGAGAACTACTGCTGAAATGAATGACAGTTGAGTATTTGTAATGGAGCATGATTAGTTATAAGAGAAGTTATATGAAGCTGTGTGTAATGGCTGGCTTAAGTGCTGTAAAAAGCAACACCACTGAACAGTAGAGAACTGGAAACATGTGTTCAAAAATTTAAAGCTCTTTTAACATTTGTATTTGATGAAATAAAATTATGGTGAGGGATGGAATGACATTTTCTCTCAGACCAGCACAAAAGCAACAGATGGAGAAAAGGTTGAAAATCCTGGCTATGTATGTGTTTCCAGCAGAAGGTAGGGTAGATGACAGAAGTAGGGGTGAGAGGGGAAGGGAACATTCTAGAAGACTAAAGAGCCAAAGGCAAGCCATGTTCAAGAAGTAACTGGTGTGTTAGTAAGACATGGGCTGAGGTACAGTTTAGATGTGTTGATATATACAGTTTCCTGTTAACTTTGAGCCCTGAAGTCAACGTGTACTTCTCCTATGGTTGTGTTGAACAATACCAGTACATGAACTTTACTGATCTGCTCAGAAAATGGAGAATCTGAGGAGAAATAATTTTTGCAAAGTGGCAGAAGTTAAGCATATTAAATCTGATCATTTTAAAATTGAGAAAGCCTGTAGAGCTTGAATATATGTTTGCTATTAGGGTATACAATTCCTTCTTATAATCCACTCAATGCTGTTTGTCCTTTGTACTTCACACTGCTAAACAAGCCAATTCTAGCATGACACATGTCTACAGATTGCATTTGATGGATGGGGAAGGATGAGGAGGCTGCATCTGATGGAATATGCGTATCTGTCATCTAATCTCTTCATGCTTGCTCAAACAATTCAACAGCAGTAGAGGTAGTTTGGCACCAAACAGAGCAATCCTTGGCAAGTGTGTCCCAGGTTTGAGGGTTAATGCTTGTGACCTTCATGGTTTGTTTAGGCTGGTCTTTATGATGCTCCAAAAGGGCACCATGGAGTCTTGTGCCTGAGAATAGTTCACCAGGTAGCAGTTGATGAGAAATCCTGGTATTGCTTGTTTGGCAGACATATCCAGTGTCCATCGAAGCCAATGGACAATGCTAGAGGCTTCTGCACTGTTCATGCACACTTTCTCAAGAACTCTTAAGATTAGAGGCATGGTTCTCCCATTTTAAATGTAAGATGAAATGCCTAACAGAGGAAATGATTGATCTTGAGCAGTCAGGGATTGTACTGGGTGATTAATGGTAACCTGCTACAAGGTAGTGAAGAGTGTCAAGTGTGCTTCTGGGCTATTGGGCTGTAATTGTATTGTGACAAGTGTCAATTTCACCTACTCAGCATGAGGCATTATCCAGACAATCCAACTGTTGGACAAAGTTGTCATCTTCCTCCATAGATGAAGGCACTAGCATTCACTGCACCATCTGGACTTCTAGAGAAATTTTATAGTTAACAAGCTCATTTCCTAATACTGGGAACTGGAATGTATAAATACAGGCCTTCTTCCTTGCAATTGAAGTCATTAGATTGCTTCTGTATTTCTTTTGCCTCTCAAAGTTTAACATTAAACTGGCGGGTGGTAGCCAGCACATCAGTTTTGTTGACTCAGATGGACAAGTGTATGTTCAGTTATGGTAGATTTCTCAGGTTGGTTCAGATGATAGTGATGTTTCTGTTCCTTTATTCTGGCATGAACATTATGCTTCGTAGTTGCTATATTATGTCCCTTCTGATGGGAGCAAGGAATGTGGTAAATCCTGGGGCTGGAAATGTTATTCTGAGAGTCCTTGGCTGAATATCAGTACTGTTTTTTTTTTTTAAGCAGTTATAAGGCCTTCTGATTCTATGGTTCTTTAGTACTACTGATATGGTCAGACGTGGATATAATATGAAATATATTTAGGCTGCTTTTTCCCCATAGACCAGGTCTTCCTTTGAGCAGTATGAGGGCTGGGAGTTGCAAGGTGACCAGTTTTCTTAGAATGGAGGTTGGATTTGCATAACCTTTAGGCATAGTTAAACAGGGTCTAAGTTACTGTTCACTTCTGCAAGGGATGATTATTGTAGTTCCTCTTTAGGCACCGGTCTGTGTGTGTAAGTTTCCTGTGAAAGAGTGGGGTAAGTGATGGCGATTTTTCTTAACAAAAATAAGATTGTTACTTGTTAAGCCCAGGCTGTATGTTGAGCTATTGGTTATTTTTACTACTACTACTACTATCTTTTTCCAGGTGATGAGAGAAGTTTCCTGTTCACTTTGAGGCCTGAAATCAATATGTACTTCTCTTCTGGTTACAATGAACACTACCAGTACATGAACTTGAAGCAGCAAACTTTCCCAAATGGCCTGGTAAGAACTGTGTACTTCTATTCTCAATTGAATAGCTGTGTAAGAATTTTCTGTTAGCAGAGATGTGAACATTGACACACTTAAAGGGGAATTTAGTAATATTGAAGCCGTAAGAGTTTTTGCCTGCAGTTGCTTTTCTAGTACTTAACATGGAGTAATGATTTGGAAACCATTTGTTTTAATTATAAGGAAAATCTTAATTGTAAGCAAATTTTATTTTTATGCTGGCCAGCAAATAATTCGGGTTCCCTTATACTTTAATTATGGTTTGTTTTAGTAGCTTGAGAATTAGAATGGTCATTTGGGACCATACTAGGTGTATGTAGGTATTTATTTCCTTTAAGTGTAATGAATTTTGTATAAAGGTTAGGTTACATAAGATTTGAATTCATGTTCATAACTAGGGATTTTATCTGTAAAATTTTCAGGCCCAAGGGTAAACTCCAGTAGACTTTCCTTTGTGATCTTTCACCATTTTTTTGAAATTTATTAATAGTGTTTGCCCCGGGGGGTTGGGGTATCCCAAATCTGTAGTGTGGGAAGGGATCTCCCAATGTAGTCTGTCGAGCCACCGGTTGGGTGCTCTGATTTTGTTAGTGGTTTAAAAAGAAAGAAAAAAAAAAAACTCTAACATTTAACCTCACTCTTCAAGCAAGCCTATGATTTTATCAAATAACTTAGAAAATTTTGTTAATAAAGATTCAGACTCCTGCTGCTCATCTACTGGTAAATTGAGAGACAACAAATCCTGAATTTGATCCAGATAATGTAGTTGCACTTTCACATGTGTTAATTGACCAAGTGAGGGCTCAGAAGAACAAAAAGACACAAGAATTGCATTAAATTCAGACAATTTATCTCTAATACCTGACAGACTCGCGCAATTAGTATGTAGTTAACACAGGAATAGTTACCGGTAAATTAAGAGACTGTTTCAACAAGCTCGTGTCATCTGACATTTCCTGCAGAATTTTATGTACGAATTCGAAGTTAATAAGTTCTCAAATGAAAAGGATTAGGGATAACATGAGACATGTTGACAGCAAGAAACTGTAATTCAAGATAATTCTTTAGGTTATTTTAGGTTTGCTAAGACAATCACTGTTAATCTTCCTTTTGTCAGCAAGCACACTCTGCTACCATTATGTAACCACTACAACAAAGAAAATGACTGATAAAAAAATATAAACTTCATGAGTTTCAAATGCATAAAATAAATTAAACACACGCCATATTAACATTCCAAAAACAGCATAGAGGTATAAATAACAGGTTAATCAACATAACTACAAGACAGGAAATGGGAAGCAGGCTGGAAGCCCTACTAAATCCATGAGAAGGTAGTGCTGCACTACATTTACTAAATTAGTAATTGGAAAATAATGTTACCAAACAGTCAACAGTGAAATAAAATGCGGTTAACATAGCAAATGAACAATTTTAAGATATAAATTATGCCAGTAGTACAAGGTTCACGCCAAGGACTTGAAAGCAATGTAAAGAAACTATTAACAGCCATTACCTAAAATCATCACAAGGTAGTTTTGTAAGGTAGTTGCAGGATGATATAAACTTAAAATTACATTTAAGAAAGTAAGAACTGACATGATATAATTTACCAAGGAGTTGTGGGTGATGTTCACTTGACATTACATTTAAGAAATTAAGGACTGCAATGATATAATTTACTAAGGGCTATCCCCTTACAACCAAAGAAGCTAAAGAGAAGATACTTATTAACATAACACCACATCCATTTTAAGACATTATCAAGGAAAAGAAAGGGTGGTAATTATAAAAATCCCAATGCAGAACCCGATCAAGTAGCTGCCTTTTCAAAAACACTTCTGAATAAGGTGCATACCTTAAACGGGAGTATGTTAAAATGAAACAGGACTACGGGAGGCAATCCCGGAGGAAATTAAAATGTACATATTAATTACACAGTTCATAAAACCAAAGAAAAGGTGAATTGCCCCCAAAACAAAAGGACAGATGACTAGCAGAGAGGGCTGAGTCATTTGAAGTTGAAAATTGGAGAGTGGAAGATACCGTGGGCAAACTCCGGTGCACAAATGAAATTTAAATTAAGAATTGACATTTAAAAGTTAAAATCCAAAAACATAAACCAAACAGTGCTCACCTCAGATGGCCGATAGTCCCAGCACGGGACAGACGGAGAAGACATCTGCTCTCTTCACCAGTCACAAATTAGAGACTTACAAACTAGAAACGCTTTCGCTGAGCTGCTGGTTGCCAGAAATGGGGCAGTCAGGAGCTAACCAATTAGGGTACAGGAATTACTCGCGGCTCTTACATTCACCAACTAGAAATCACGTTATTTTGGCCAATCTGAGCTAAATTTTTTTATGAGGAAAGATATTTACAGCTTCCTGAAATTTCCTTTCTGATGAAACAGGAAATCACTAGAAGCATCTTACTAATACTGGCACGTGTAGCTATACCCTGCCACAAAAGTGATTACCTTAAATTCTACAAGTGCTAGGTACACAGTTATTTACATTACAAAATTTAACACAATAACCAAATTGAGTCGAGTTGCAGAATTATTAAATAAGAATAAATATCTTGGACACATAATTTCTTCAAGTTACATGAATTATTTATAGAGTTCGCATTCCCAAATTAAGACACTGTTCTTGATGTACAGAAAATAAAACATACATACATACATTATCATTATAGACTGTTATGCCTTTCAGCGTTCAGTCTGCAAGCCTCTGAGAATTTACTAAATGTCGCCACAATCCTTGATTTGCAACCAGTGTTGTGGCCTCATTTAGTTCTATACCTCTTATCTTTAAATCGTTAGAAACAGAGTCTAACCATCGTCGTCTTGGTCTCCCTCTACTTCTCTTACCCTTCATAACTCCATTATTTTCCTAGGTAACCTATCCTCCTCCATTCGCCTCACATGACCCTACCACCGAAGCTGGTTTATGCGTACAGCTTCATCCATAGAGTTCATTCCTAAATTAGACTTTCTCCTCATTCCGAGTACCCTCCTGCCATTGTTCCCACCCGTTTGTACCAGCAATCATTCTTGCTACTTTCATGTCTGGTACTTCTAACTTATGAATAAGATATCCTGAGTCCACCCAGCTTTCGCTCCCGTAAAGCAAAGTTGGTCTGAAAACAGACCGATGTAGAGATGGTTTCGTCTGGGAGCTGACTTCCTTCTTACAGAATACTGCTGATCGCAACTGCGAGCTCGCTGCATTAGCTTTACTACACCTTGATTCAATCTCACTTACTGTATTACCATCCTGGGAGAACACACAACCTAAATACTTAAAATTATTGATCTGTTCTAGCTTTGTATCACCAATCTGACATTCAATTCTGTTGAATTTCTTACCTACTGACATCAATTCAGTCTTCGAGAGGCTAATTTTCATACCATACTCATTGCACCTATTTTCAAGTTCCAAGATATTAGACTGCAGGCTTTTGGCACAATCTGCCATTAAGACCAAGTCGTCAGCATAGGCCAAACTGCTTACTACATTTCCACCTAACTGAATCCCTCCCTGCCATTTTACACCTTTCAGCAGATGATCCATGTAAACTACGAACAGCAAAGGTGAAAGATTACAGCCTCTTCTAACTCCAGTAAGTACCCTGAACCAAGAACTCATTCTACCATCAATTCTTACTGAAGCAATTGTCAACATAAATACCTTTGATTGATTTCAATCTACCTTTAATTCCATAGTCCCCCAGTATAGCGAACATCTTCTCCCTCGGTACCCTGTCATATGCTTTCTCTAGATCTACGAAACATAAACACAACTGCCTATTCCTCTCGTAGCATTTTTCAGTTACCTGGCGCATACTGAAAATCTGACACTGACAGCCTCTCTGTGGTCTGAAACCACACTGGGTTTCATCCAACTTCCTCTCAACGACTAATCGCACCCTCTCTTCCAAGATGCCAGTGAATACTTTGCCTGGTATACTAATCAATGAGATACCTCGATAGTTGTTGCAATCCTTCCTGTTCCCTTGCTTATAGATAGGTGCAATTACTGCTTTTGTCTAATCTGAAGGTACCTTACCAACACTCCACGCTAATTTTACTACTCTATGAAGCCATTTCATTCCTGCCTTCCCACTATACTTCACCATTTCAGGTCCAATTTCATCTATTCCTGCTGCCTTATGACAATGGAGTTTATTTACTATTACTATTTGCTATTACCTGATTCAAGAACTGGGAAAAATCCAAAGAAAAGCAGCTCGATTTGTTCTGAGTGATTTCCGACAAAAGAGTAGCGTTACAAAAATGTTGCAATGTTTGGGTTGGGAAGAATTGAGAGAAAGAAGAGCTGCTCGACTAAGTGGTATGTTAGGCATGTATGTTCCGAGCTGTCAGCGGAGAGATGGCGTGGAATGACATTAGTAGACGAATAAGTTTGAATGGCGTTTATAAAAGTAGGAAAGATCACATTATGAAGATAAAGTTGGAATTCAAGAGGACAAACTGGGGCAAATATTCATTTATAGGAAGGGGAGTTAGGGATTGGAATAACTTACCAAGGGAGATGTTCGATACATTTCCAATTTCTTTGAAATCATTTCGGAAAAGGCTAGGAAAGCAACAGATCGGGAATCTGCCACCTGGGCAACTGCCCTAAATGCAGATCAGTATTGATTGACATTGACTACTTTCCACTTCCTCAAGCATAATTTCACCAACATTTTCCTCCTCCCCATGAGCTTGGCTGTTTGCAACACCACCATGATGATTTCCTTTTACATTGAGAAGATGTTCAAAATATTCCCTCTACCTCTCCAGTGATTCCCTGGGATCTATTATGAGTTCACCTGAATTACTCAAAACACTGTTCATTTCCTTTTTCCCTCCCTTCCTAAGATTCTTTATTACTGTCCAGAAAGGTTTCCCTGCTACTTGACCTAGCCTTTCCAGGTTATTACCAAAATCTTCCCATGACTTCTTTTTGGATTCAACAACTATTTGTTTTGCTCTGTTTCTTTCATCTACGTACAAATCCGTGTCTGTCTCAGCCCTTGTTTGGAGCCATTTCTGATAAGCCTTCTTTTTACGTTTACAGGCTGCTCTCACTTCATCATTCCACCAAGATGTTTGCCTTTTCCCATCTTTACAGACAGTTGTTCCTAGGCATTCCCTTGCTGTTTCTACTACAGCATCCCTGTATGCCACCCATTCACTTTCTATATCCTGAACCTGCTTACTGTCTACTGTTTGAAACTTCTCACTAATCATATCCATGTACTTCTAATTTCCTCGTCCTGGAGATTTTCTACCCTTATTCGTTTGCAGGCAGATTTCACTTTCTCTACCCTAGACCTAGAGATACTTAGTTCACTACAGATCAGATAGTGGTCTGTATCATCGAAAAATCCGTGAAAAACTCGTACATTCCTAACAGATTTCCTGAATTCAAAGTCTGTTAAGATATAGTCTATTATGGATCTGGTACCCCTAGCCTCCCATGTGTAGCGGTGAATAGCCTTATGCTTGAAGAATGTATTCGTAACAGCTAAACCCATACTAGCACAGAAGTCCAGCAAACGCTTCCCATTCCCATTACCTTCCACATCTTCCCCACATTTACCAATCACCTTTTCGTATCCTTCAGTTCTATTCCCAACTCTCGCATTGAAATCGCCCATTAGCACTATTCTATCCTTGCTGTTGACCCTGACCACGATGTCACTCAATGCTTCATAAAACTTATCAACTTCATCCTCATCTGCACCCTCACATGGTGAATACACGGACACAATTCTAGTCCTAATTCCTCCCACTGAAAAATCTACCCACATCATTCGCTCATTTACGTGCCTAACAGAAACTATGTTGCGTGCAATGGTATTCCTGATAAAGAGCCCTACCCCAGACTCTGCCCTTCCCTTTCTAACACCTGTCAAGTACACCTTATCTCCTATCTCTTCCTCATTATCTCCCCTTACCCGAATATCACTTACTCCTAGCACATCCAGATGCATCCTCTTCGCTGACTCAGCCAGTTCTACCTTCTTTCTTCCATAAGCCCGATTAATATTGATAGCTCCCCATTGAATTCCATTTCGTTCGCCAAGTTGTATCCAAGGAGTCCCTCGCCTGTCAAATGGGAGTGGGACTCCATTACTCCCATAGGTCCGAGGCTTGCTTAAAGTGTTCTGAGCTCGGTAAATTCATGAAGCAGGATGCTGCCCTACTTGCACATAGTCCAAGTGAGGATCTCTCCTCTAATGGGTTATGGACCACCGGTGAATTGTATAGTCCTAGCCGCCTGAGCACAAGGAGGGCCACGACTCAGAATATGTCCGAGATGCCCACTCCCATTCCATAGCAACTGGTATCCCGACTCTCAGGACCACTTACTAGGCCACTCAGCCGTTGCCCATGGTTCACGAACTAGGACGTGACTACAGTAACCCACAAACATGAACCATCAGAAAATAAAATCATTTTATATAGTATAAAACAAAATTCCAAAAGTTGTTCTCCTTGGTCCTCATCCCAAAATGATAATTTTAAATATCACACTGTCGTTTTTTTTAAAGGTAAAACAAAATGAACAGATTTTGGGAAATCAAAATGAAGGTGAGGACTCTTGTCCTTAGGCTTTCCGAAATTTCATAAAATGATACACTTACTACTTTCAAAATAACAGGCCACAATAAACTGAGATAGGCACTAGCTTTTATTTGGCTAGCAAGCAAACTCAAACTGGTCAACATTATTCATTCAAATTTGTTTGCCAAGTTCATTTTCTTAGACGATGCCAAGTAGTGGCTCAGGACAAACCATTGAGGCAGCCCCTATTCTGAACCATCTTCTAAAAGGAGGCTACTAAAATTTGCAAGTATGATAGTGACACGTCATACAGTTTCCATGTGATATCAAATGATAGCTGTAATAGACAAATATTTAAGGAGACAAGTAACATGTATATGCTTTAGGCGTAATTATAATTATATCTAACAATGTTAAAGCAGTAGTGCAGTCCAGTGAGTGGAGGTGTGTTTAAGCCACAATCCATAGGTAATTCAGAAACTAATTTCATATGAGGGAAGCTCACGAAAGGTGCTGTAAGAATGGAGAATTAAGACGGCAAATAAGGTGAAATTGCGCAAAGAACAAGCTGGATTCTGCAAAAATCGCTGCTGTAGTGATCTCGTGAACACTCTCCACATCATTCTAGAACAAAGTGTAGAATGGCAGAGGCAACTATCTCTCACCTTTGTAAATTTTGGAAAAGCATTTGACTCGGTGAATTGGAATGCAATGTGGAATACGGTCAGTGAATATTGCATTCCAGATAATCTCAAACATAATCATGAGTTGTGTGATAAGTGTGTCAAATGATCCATGAAGGAAACTTAACAGAGCATATCGGAATAGGCTCGGGTGTTTGCCAAGGTCGCGTTCTCTCTCCTAAATGGTTTTCCCTTGTGTTGGATTGAGTTCTGTGGGGCCTTAATTAAAGCCACGGCCACTTCCTTCCCAATCCTAGGTCTTTCCTGTCCCATCGTAGCCATAAGACCTTCTGTGTCGGTGCAACATAAAGCAAATAGATTTAGTTATGAGCAAGGCAATAGAAGGGGAAAGTAGAGGTATACAGCAGAAGGAAGATGACTTCCTTGATCTGGATTTTGCTGATACGTCTACTGTCTAAGAACACTGAAGATACGAAGCGGAAGCTGTTGGAGTTACAACAAGAAGCAGTAGCTGTCGGGCTTAAAAATAAATGCTGCAAAGACAAAGGAGATGAGAATCAATAGTACTGCAAACAAATAGTTCACCATATCTGGCAAGCAAATGCAAGAAGTTGATTCTTTTTTTCTACTTAGGAAGCACATTGAGAGACTGGTGGTGTAGAGGAAGAAACCATTTGTTTTACTATAGGCTATTTGGAAGAAAAGTAACCTCTCATAAAAAGCAAAGATCTGACATTTCAAAACCAACATGAAGTCCTTTCTGGCTGTGAGCCATGGAAGGCCACTAAAATTGAACAGCAACTCTGTTCATGATTTACTGTCTGGCGTATGATAAATGGTAGCCTGAAGGGGTCACAAATGAAAACCTGTGGAAGGAAAAACTGAGAAACCCATTGATATAGAAATAAGGAAAAGTGGGGATGGATAGGACATTCATTAAGAAAACAGGATCGAGAAGTTTAAAATCTGTCTTGGAATGGAACCCAATAGGAAGGGGAAAGCGTTGAACACCTAGGAACACTTGGTGACGAATGGTTAGGAACTGATTGGAATTGGGAAAACATGGAGTGATGTAAAACACCTGGTTGCAAAATGTACAGAGCGAGGAGCTTTCTTGGATGCCCTTACCTCTACAAGGAGAAAGAATTAGATTAGTCTAAATACAGTGAAATTTTGACTATATATATTGTATATTTGAAGACCTCTAATACATTTTTCAAGGTTGCCAAAATGAACTGTGTGCAATCTTTACATTTTCTCTTATTGAATACATGTTAGGTGCCAACAATTACAGAAATTGACAGATCATTGGAAACAGTTCTGGAGATTCCAGTAATTCTATTTGTTGGAATTGCCTATGAACACAAGATTATCTTAACCATTATCTCTTACTACTACATAATCTATATAAATATTTTCAAAAATAGTTTGACTGTTACTTAATGAATTCAGCTTGCTATGGACTACTGTTGTATTTAAATGTATAAGAAATATAGTTCTGGAGGATATGTTTGTACTAAAAACAAAACTATAGGAAATGTCTGTATTAAAATAATGAAGTACTTTTATTTCTGTGTTCCAGGGTATGGGTGGACAGATCGAATACTTTGGATTTTGGCTAGATGCAGAGTTTGGAAAGGGCCACTCCAGTGAAACTTGTACTACCTACAAAAATTATAAGATGCTGTCATCTTCCAAGCAGTTTAAAGTAAATCATGTGGAAGTATGGGGAGTTGGACCTGAACCAAAGAATGATGATGAAGGGGTAAATATGTTCATATAATACTTCTTATGGAACAGATTGAGTTGGATCCTACAGCTGTGAGCTTGCATTTAGATGATGGTGGGTTCAAATCAAACTGTCAGCAGCCCTGAAGATGGTTTTCTGTAGTTTCTCATTTTTACGTCAGGCAAATGCTGGGGCTGCACCCTAAGACCATGGAGAGTACCTTCTGAATCTTTTTTCTTTCTTATACAGGGGTCTTTTTTTTAGCTTGTTCCGTGTGTCAGGGGAACATGCACCGAAGGCAATAGTGCGGCCGGGTGACTTATTTGCTGAGAGATATGTTGCTTCATGACCGGCTAATATGATCTAATGCAGTACGGTAGCGATAACCATTGCTTCACAGCAATAATTTAGTTTAACATCTGTGGTATTGGTAGAGTGTTCTATGTGTTTGCTTTAAAATAGCATTGTTTCTGTAGGAATATTAAAGCAATCGTGTGTTTGAGTGATGTATACAATAGAACAGCGTGTATTCATTGTGTTGTGCTATGCGAAGCATTCTTATA
This sequence comes from Anabrus simplex, assembly GCF_040414725.1. Taxonomy (NCBI): domain Eukaryota; kingdom Metazoa; phylum Arthropoda; class Insecta; order Orthoptera; family Tettigoniidae; genus Anabrus; species Anabrus simplex. The sequence goes on along the minus strand of NC_090267.1, from coordinate 330,691,248 downwards.
CAGAATGCCGCTTTCGATTCATTTGCAAATTTCCTGGCATCCTCCCTCCCCATAGGAGTACGGTACGTAAATTAGTAAAGATCGGCACCACTGAGTCCATTCTTAACAAGAAATCACATGCGAGATATACCGTTTTAACAGAGGAAAAGCTTGACAAAATAGGAGCTGTCTTGGAAAGAACTCCAAAATCCCTGTCGCGTCTCACCGTACAAGCTAATTTGTCATCTTCTGCCCACAAAGCAACAAAACTGTTGAAAGCAAAACCGTACAAACTCACTCCTGCCCAATATTTAAGAGGACCGGCCAGTTTCGCTAGGGTTCGGTATTGGAACACGTTTAAGTCGGTTCACGATGGGTATGTTGATCCAGAACTTTTATTTTATAGTGAAGAAGCATGGCTGAACTTAAGTGGCTATGTAAATAGTCAAAGCAATCTCTACTGGTGTGCAGAAAATCCTCACCAGCTGCATGTCCATCCACTTCATGAAATAAAGATAGTTTGGTGCACAATAAGTGCTCGCAGAATTATAGGGCCTATATTTTTCTGTGAAATCATAAATGCTGATCGATATATAGACCTCATTCTCAGACCATTTTTTCAAGGGGTGACGGAAGAAGGAGTAATGGTTACTTCATTCAAGATACGGCAACAGCACACACTGCTAATTGGTCTGTGGAGGTAATGGAGGAAGTTTTCAAAGATCGTGTGGTTATTTATCCACCTAGATCTGATTTAAATCCCTGATTATTACTTGTGGGGGATGCTGAAGGGAAAAGTGTATGTGAACAACCCTCACACAAGAGAACATTACACAAGTTATTTTGAACATTACATGGGCTGAGATTCCCAGAGTGTTTGCAAACCTATTTACGAGGTGTCAGGAGTGTTTGACAGCTGAGGAACAACATTTCAAACATCAAATGTAATGCCAGGCAGGTTTCAGACTTCTAGTTTCACTAGAAATAGATTTCTAAGAGTATGAATTGCTGTGACTAGTGGGGAGGAAAAGTGCCCATTATACCGACTAGCGACGGAGTGTCATTGTGCCAGCTGTGCCGTGCTCTGAGTGGTGCTGTGGAATGAGCTAAAAGAAAAGGCCCTGTATTTGCATTGCCAAACACCATTTCTGTGTTAGTGGGACATAAAAATACTAGCAAAAAATCTGCGTTTTGTTTATTTTTACAACCTATCAAGAGATTTCTGTTGGTGCCTATTTCATCTATGTGTGTATTAATCTCTCCTGTCTTGAGTCTTCCACAGTCAGGTCCTTTAGTGGAGGCTCTAAAAACCTACTGAGATGTTTATCGTCTATTCTAGTCCCAAATAGGTCTTGTTATATTGCAGGAACAGTACTGTAAATCTTTATAAAGTTCAATTGTTAGAACCTTCAAAGCAGAAATTTAGCTAGTATACTGCTAGGAAAGGATTGAACGCTAATTGAAGTATTCATCTTAATCGGTCTGTTACTGATTTGATTTCAATAGTAGTGAGTGCAATGAATTTGCAATCTGGGTCATGTAGCTGTGAAGTTACATTAGAGAGATAGTGGGTTCAAACCCCTCCATCAGCAGCCCTGAAGATGGTTTTGTGGTTTTCTATTTTCATATTTGGCAGATACTGGTAATGAACCTCAGTTGAGTCTTAAACCTACTTCCTTCCCAATCCTAGCCCTTTTCTATCTCATAATTGCCAAAAGATCTGAATCATTGTGACATTAAAACACATGCAAAAATAATACCGTTTATATTGTACCACTCCTGTTTTGGCAGCATCAAGGTTGTAGTAACAGCTTACTAGGACAGTTAATGTTAATATGGATCTTCATAAAATACTAGCATTTAACCCTTATTCCCAGCCCATCTGGTATTTATTCATGTCAGACGTACCAATATATATACAAGAGAGATATACTGAATATATGTACCGAATATGAAAATGTACATGAGCAAATTAATCGTATATAGTTATGAATGAAGCACTTGACAAATTTGCATATGAAATATAACAAATGGAAGAACATACATAAAAATCAAAAAGGATAAAGAAAGTATTATATGAAAATATCTACATTATATTTACATTATTTACACAAGTTGTGACCAGTATTTGGCTACATTGATGGCATTGTTTTCAGCCAGTGCTAATTCCAACCCTGTACATGAATCTGGACATAGACGACAGTGCAAGAGATGCCTAGAAGTCTGTTCCTCTCCACATTCGCACAATGAGTCTCCATCATGCACGATGCCCCATTTCATAAGATTGTCCTTAGATCTTGCAACCCAGTCCACTGTCTGTTTAAAGACTTCCATATACACCATCCCTCTTCGTGACCAGGTGGCAACTTTTCTTCATTTTCAACATGTTCCGGATGATTTGGGTATCTTTGTTTCCATAGCTTAACCTTGGCCTTTTTTTGGGTCAGAATCAAGTGGAACAGAAGACTAGAAAACTCTTCCTGGACTTCAGTCGATCTGGTGGTTGCTGATGTTCATGAAGGGTATTGGCTGAGATGCTGCAAACCTTTTTTCTCTCGATATTAGCGGACACCTCACGTCTAATATCAGGTGGAGCTATAGCCACGATTGTTAAGGTATTATGTCTTTGTGGTATGATACAGTGGTTAGCTAATTTGAGTTCTTTTGATGAAAAAAGAGTTTTACAACTTGAATGTTGGTTGGCAGGGTTGGAGAGGTGGTGGTATACAATTCCTAATTAATACACTGCATGTCAAAAATCAGGGTTCAGTTTCAAACTTCTCTGCAGATGGAATGAGGGCATAGGGCATACGATGCTGTTCGTGATTCGTTTATCGGGTGGGGATGTTAAGCCTTGACCAGACCTCTAGGTATTATTAGACAGGAGTAGGCTACTTCAAAATAAAGACTTCAGGTTTCCACCTGTTCAATACATAATATGATAACATTAGCAATTAAATTACATGAATGTCAAAAATATTTGCAGGACATGTTTAGCCTCTTCGAGAAGTCATCAGCTGCTTATTTCCAACATAGATTAAAATTACATGCACTTATGTCCACTAAGATCAGAAAAAATAGTGCATAAAAAACGCTGATTAGAAGTCTTTAAAACACAGAAAAACATGCCATGCCACTTGGAGAGCCAGCTGTGAGAAATAAAAGGGGTGTATTTTTTCTATCTCTTCCTGTTTATACTCTAGGCCCTTGTCCTATTTTCACTTTATTTTCTTGGTTTTCTTTTCTTCCAGACTCCCAAATAGAATACCACATTCTGCAACATTTTCCACAGTGGTTTACAAGATCCATATTATTTAACACTAGAATGACAGGAGCACTCATTTTGACTGTAAAGCTCTTTCTAGATATGTTTGTTCTTAAAAGGGTAATCCCAACACATTGAAAATTTGACTTTTCTCAAGTTTGAGTTTGTTAAGCATACAAAATATTTTTGAATGTTTCATTATAACTGAATAAATTGATTTACCTAGAACGACAAGAGCGGTCAAAATGACTGCTATGAATTTCTCCGTAAGGGGATCGTCGTCATTGATTTTTCTCCGCCTCTTTTCCTTGTGCTAGCAGTGTCATATTTCACATTCAAACATTTATTGTTAAGTGTTTCAGTCTCTTCCCCTCATGTGAATATGTCTGTTAATACTTTTTGCTAAGGAAAACTAAAGTACTCTTGTAGTTTATTACTTTCTCCTCCACAAGCAGCATCACTTGCTTTATTTTATATATTTAAAAAGGATGATCAGGTTTTATAGGCTATCTTTTGTTTAGCGTAACATGAAATGAGAAGCTGAACAAAGTCAAGAGAGAATGAGGACGATTCCAGAATTTTTGTCCAGTTCCTGGTATGAGGTTGTATGAAATTCTCTGTGGTTCTCAGATTGCATATTGTGTCTGACCACTGGTGTGGCGCTCTGACCTTGATGATGCCTCCCTTGATATCTGCCCTACCGAGAAGAGTAGAATGGCTCTTTAATTTTTCCCATTACCGACCTTGAAGTGACATGCACGACATGTTCCACGGGACTTGGATTCAAAATCCAATTTTTCCTAATCATCTGCATTATGTCTTACAATAAATACGTACATGGCATGAAGGGACGGAAATAACATACTCTTAAAAGTTTCTTATATACAGTCTCCAAATACATAGTCCAGCAGTTTTCCACTTTTAGGAATATACAAACAGATACACAGACGACAGAGGCCAGACAGAACAACAGACAGATACCAAAGGAAAAATTTCTACGTCATGTTTCCTCGGTGTTCGGTTACATTAGGTGGAGTTCATTTTCAATCCGAGCGAAATATTATGCATACTCTGATTTTCTCCTGTTATGTATCCTTCAAATAACTGTATGTCTAAAAGAGTCAGTCACTGGCTGCTGAGCATGAACACGTAAAAAATGGTAATTTTCTCTGTAATGCTCGATCTTCAGGATGGATGAGGATTTGCCGAAACTTCTTTTCCATATCTGCCGTCATGACGTACTCATGGCTGCAAAATCTAAGTGCATTGTGAAAAATATCTCTAAATTAGGTGATGTCCTGAGTGATGTTTTTGTCGAGGCATCAAATACCACTCTGACCTTTGTGGTGTCACTATCTGGACGTACCACTGATTGATGGGGTATGAAGTATGAATTTGGTACATCTTGATTTTGGTTTGTTTCAATCAAGCTCATATGCCCTAGTTTTTCATATTCATCCATGAAATCTGCATAAGCTGTCTTGAATTTGGGGTGTCTGCTTAATCTCTTGACTAATGAATCTAGTCTGTTTAGTGCGTATTTTGATTGTCTGAGGATGACATCCTGCTTGATGGGGAGTCTTACGATGAATCTACCTGTTGTATCTCTCGAAACGGTGTCTGTGAACTGTTTCACATATTCTTTCTTCTGATGTGTAATGCTGAATCTCCGGAATTGCTTCTTGTTTCCAGAATTTTCCCATCTGATCTGATAATTGTTGATTGCTAATTTTCATGCATGTTGTTGTTGATCCTTGTTTGTTCTTAAAAATTTCACTGCCTATAATCCAGCCTAATCGGGTGTTTTGCAGAGCTGGTTATCCTTCAGCTTCATTCTTGGGTGGACCTATGACTATTTTCCAATAAAATCCTGCACCAATTAATGTCTGTCTCCAGGCTTGTTGAATGTGGGATTTGCCAAGCAAATGTTCTTTGGAATAATAATTTTGTCCTTCCTGATCTCCAACTGTGGCAGTCGTCCTGTTATAGTTGGCAAAACTAGAAATTCTGCTTCCACCTCAAATCCATCATTCCTTGAAGCGAGGTGTACTCGGGTAATCCTTTTTGTTTCCACTTCGGAACAATCTACTCCAATGATCAGTGTGTTTGTCTTGACATTCGGTAAACCAAGCTTCTTATACAGACCTTCTTTTATTAGATTCACTGAGATCCCAGATCCAATAAGGCTCGGCATGTCATTCTTCTTCCGTGAACATCTTTCACATCAATTAAAGCTGTTGACAAAAGTATTTGCGATGTTATTCCTTTCGCCAAGCTCACATTGAGTGAAGCAGGTGAATGCTGAGATTCGACACACAGGTTTATGGGCACTTGATTTTCTTTAACATTTTGTTTTTGTTTGTCATCTTCCTCATCATGTAAAAGTGTGTTGTGAAGAAGTCCACATTTCTTGCATTTTGATCCTCTGCAATTTTTTGCAATATGTCCTGGTTTCAAACAGTTATGACACTGTCCTTTTTCTCGGAGCAGTTTTCTTCTGTCCTCAACTGATCGCTTATTTCTTCACATGTGAAAATGGGGTGACTTCCACCACACAGATTACAGCTTGCCTGAGTTGTCGTCATAACTTTCTTGCTAGGTTGTTTCTCCCTCGGATTTGCCTTCATGATCAATGCCTTGATTTTGTTGTGATTTAACAGCATATATGATTGGGAACATTCAGTTAAAAATTTCAAGAAATCATCCAACGTTGGTATCTTCTCTGGAGTGTTGCCTTTCACCCTTTCCTGCCAGTCTCTTTGCTCAATGAAATCCAGCTGCTTCTTTGCTAGACGAATAACCAATGTATCCCAATACTGTACTGGTTGCCTCATTGCTTTTATTGAAGCCATGTGAGTTTGAATATGAAATTGTGTTTGCCTGAGTGATTCAGATTTGTTCTGTTTTAAAACTGTAGGAAACTTAAAAAGTTCATCTAGATGTGTCCCTATTATCATTTGATTATCATATGTATCTATAAGCAAGTTACAAGCACTTGTGTAGTTTCCTTCTGAAATGGTAAGACCTTGAATGACTTTGCATGCCTCGCCCTGCAGAAGACCGATCAGATACTGATATTTTGGAATATTTGTTACTTGAGTATCATTATGAATGGTTGACTTAAAACTGTTATTAAAAAGCAACCATTTTTTTGAATTCGCCGTTGAATTCCGGTAATTTCTGTATTCTTCTGTTATGATTTTGTGGAACTTCCTGTTGATGAATGGTGTTGTCTACTGCCATGTTCATTTGAGCTAGCAAATTATTTTGAACATCCTCTACTTCATGTATTAATCATTTGTAGTTGTGTAACTGCGCGGAAATAAATAGATTCAAATAGCTCTCGCTCTCCCTCATTTTCCTCTTGAAACTGTAGTCCAGCTATTTCATCAGTGATCTCTGTTTCCTCTATTTTAATTTGTACTTCTTCAAAAGAATTCCATAGCTCTTCACATTTTTAAATTCTAACCTTCGCCTCTGATTTTGACACGTCAGCTGTAATAGACTTTATTATTCTTGTTAACGTGCCTTTAACTCGACCACGCGATTGTTTCAATTTTGCTAGTTGCGACATATTGAAATTAAGGTTATGCTGCGAAAGTTCAAAGGGATTGCGTGAAGGTTATGTATAAATTCAAAGGAATCGTGTTGCTGAATTGAGGTTATTGCAAAGGAAATTGGATCTTTTATATTTATGACAACAGGAGGATCAATGCACTTCAATTATTTTCTTATTATGTTGATCAGTGCATGTTTGTTACGAAAACGCGCTAAGGGAAAGAGGCTAGAATCTAATAGTATCGTATATATAGCAAGGATGGTGTATATGTCAGAGACTCACGGTCTCACGGAGATCCTTGCATTGATCGGTGAGAAGAATGTAAATCTTGAAATCTTGTGTTTACTTCTTTGAAGGTACTATGTACGTAACCTCGAATCGTACTTGCCTGATTACTGATTTATGCTGCACTCCGTTGATGTAATTGACATCAGCGGTCTGATTTTCGTTATGAACGAGAATGCAATATCCGTGAATGATTCCACAAATTCGAGATGTGTTATATTTTTACTCCGCTGCTTAACCTCAATTGCGACTCATTGTTTTCACTTCTGCAGTTCACTTTTCATGATCTTGCTTGTATTGAACATCTCAGGTTATTGAGAGCCGTGCTGTTGGGCGCCAATGATGTTGATTGATTTTGAAATAAAGGAACTTGGTGCCTTCAATACTTTAATTGAATTTCATGTGTCTTAATGATGCGATATCACAACTTGATGACGGACATGAATGTTGCATGCGTAACCACTTACAACAATACACAATTGTCCGACCATTCGGAAATAGGCTCGGAAAGTGCCAACTTCAGTTAATGACATAGATTTATAAAATTAAGTCGCTTCATAACATAATCCGTAAACAGGATTCGACGATGACCATTAGCCATGTAACACTTAAGTAAGCGCTTTGATTTTAGGAGCCTCTGGCACTTCAGTTCATTTGTCGTTTATAAGCGTGGAGTCCCAGGTCAATGCTTACCATGCGAGATATAGACATTTTTGATATCTGTAACTTGCGAGCCATCACTGTCTCCTTGGGATTTCGTTGCACACGAGCCGCCACTGCTTTGATGAGTTCTGGCGTTCGTACTGTGCATGGTCTTCCTTGCCGCGGGCAATCTCTCACAGTTCCAACCTCAACAAATCAATTTATAGTGCGGTAAACAAATTTTTTACTAATTTTCAGCTTCTGGAGGGTTTGAAAATCTCCTCTGGTGATTGGCCTACGTTGTGTAATGCTATCACGGCCTCACGATTCTCATAGTCCGCCCCATTCCATCTTGACAACTTCAAACTGACAACTGTACACTTCTGCAGCTCAAGCAACAATGACTTGCGCCTCACGATACCGGTTTTGTAGCCGCTCCCTTGTTCGGGTGGAAGTACAGCCACCCTCAAAAGTTGGGACAGTATTTATGGTAAGACTGGGTACCTTTCCTGCTGAAGGTTGGATCTTGGCCTCTTTTCATGGTGGTGATGTGGTGAGCACCCATTCCATCGATGTTCTCTTTGTTTCGGGGGTGAATTTGCAAAGTTGTAAACAGCCTTAAAAATAAGTGAAGTGAAGGTAGCAAGCAGACTGATAGGTGTTACGCATGCTTGTTCGTGAAACACCATAGCCCAGGGGATATGTTTACCACGTTTAAAGGTACTTGTTAATAGAGAAAGTGAGAGTGCTGAGAAATCCTGAGTCCAACTGTACGGTTACAAGCATCATCACATAAGCGCATGATGTTATGGATTCCAGTTTGATACCTGGAAGGCAATGAAAATGCCAGTGACAGTTGGAAACATTGTCCCTTGTGAACATCGGTGAGCAGACCTATCTTGGACACAGTTTTCGAAATCCAAAATGCCGGTGAACAATGGAGAACAAACTGCCATACGAAATGTTCGGCATGCTGGCAATTTCTTGCAGTGTTATGCACCTATTCTCTCTAATGATCCCATCCACTTCGTCAACACGTGCAACGGTACTGGACGTTGCGGGCCTGCCTTCGCAATATTTGTCTGAGAGATCTGTGCGTCTGGCATCAAATTGCTTATACCACTTTACAATACCTGGGTGAGAAAAAAAATAGACAGCATTGATTTCACGATGAATGTACGTGTGATTGAGCCATTTATCCCATATAAATCAGATCGTTGTACACACTTCCAATTCAATTGATGCACCATTGAGTCTAGCCCACTCTGCACACCCAATATGATGGGGTACCACACCAACCTTCCTATTGGACATGTCAGCAGTTACTATAGCTTGCTCCGCATTGGCCACAGTTACGACACGCAGCGCGCTCTCGCGCAAGCTAGTGTAACTTTTTGATTCGCCCTTGTATATCCATTCAGTGGCCACATTAGTCATAATGTATGCACTATATTTCGTCCAGCAGTTGTTTTTCTAGTTTCGTGAAGTCTCAAAACATGCAGGTTGTGTCACCCAACGTGATAACTAGGCATGCTAAATCGTACATTCTGTTGGTCGCCTCTGGTGTCAGCTCAGATCACAATAGGGTAAAATGTTTTTTTATTCGTACATTGACTTATATGGCAAGTCACATAACTTACTTTGTTCTATCACTCTATTGACAGTGTGTGGGATTATTTGTGGCCTGAAAAGGGTTATTGAGTCGTCCTCTCAGTGCGAGAACCACGCACTGCTGTTGTGCATGACCTCTTCAAGGCATTTGGCTATGGAATCTAATAAGGCAGAAGCATACGTATTTTATGTTTCCTGTGCCACCTAATCCCAGGCCACACTGACAACATAACAGAGAATGTAATTTGTATTTGGTGTGTGGTCGGGCCAGGTGTCCAACATTACTTTGTCTCTGCCCACATGTTCTCAATGGGTTTCATATCTGCCCCAGGAGGAGGCCAGTCAATCAGTTGATGGTGGTGGTGGTGATTTTTGTTTTAGGAAGTACGAGGTAATCATCCTCTCTGAACAAATAAGTGGAAAAGAAATTTAAAATATAAAACAAAATTATTTATTCAACAAAGGATTTTGGAAACGCAGTACAAAATAAAACAAAAAATTATTATAAAACTAGGCCGAAAGGATTACTAACGTATCAAAAGGGAACGTACGTTCCCTGAGTAACAGTACACTTGTAATTTACATACCCTTGATAAGTCCACTGTCGCACATAAAGCGGATGACGAGATCAGCAGTAGTCGCGTCATCGGCTAGTATGCGTTAGAGTGTTTCCTGCAGGCCGAGGCTCCGTCTTAGGCCAGAGAGATCGGCGCACTCTGTGAGGATGTGGGCCACGGTGAATTCGGCACCACAAGAACACACTGGGGGGTCTTCCCTCTTTAGGAGCTAAGAGTGCGTGGATCGTAAATGACCTATCCTCAGCCTGCACAGTACTATGGCCTCTCTCCGTGAAGGTCGGAAAGAGGACCGCCACACAGTAGTTGTCTTTTTAATTGCTCTCAGCTTGTTGGGAGTTCGGATATCTAGCCACTCCGATTCCCAGAACGCCAAGATGGTTCGACGTAGCTGAGAACAAATATCCTTAGCAGGTACATTGACGGGTCTTGGAGGTAAAAGTGCAGCTTCCTTTGCTGCTTCATCCGCAAGTTCGTTTCCCGCAATCCCAACGTGGCTTGGAAGCCACGCGAAAGTAATTCTGGTGCTAGCATCGTTTAACCTGGCTAGAAGGTCATGTATCTGCTGCACCAGTGGGTGTTGCGAGAAACAGGTTTCAATAGACTGCAGAGAGCTTAACGAATCGGTACACAACAGAAAGTGGCTTCTTTCGTCGCGCAGTGCAAACTGCAGAGCCTCTAAGATGGCGTAAAGCTCTGCAGTATACACGCTACATACTTTAGGGAGCGAGATCTTCGTACTCATATCATCAATGACAAAAGAGCAACCAACATTATCTCCGATTTTAGAACCATCCGTGAAGATAAGTCTCGCGGCCGGATATTGGTGAACAAAGTCCTGGAAATACCTCCGATGAACGGAGGAATCCGTGTTCACCTTGGGTCCACGGAGCAGATCTAGACGTATATCCGGTCGCGGAACCAACCACGGAGGTACCTCGCTAAGAGTTCATTCAAGACAACCACCGATATCAATATTCAAATCATGACACAAGCTATCAATCCGAAACCCAACCGGCCGTGTGGCATTTGGCCGGTCTTGGCACCGCTGGTGGTATTGGGTGCAATAGATGCATTGATAGCTTGGATGTAGCGGCATTTCACGAATTTTGGCAGCGTACGTTAGGAGTAACTGCTGCCTCCTTATCTGTAAAGGTGGAACTCCCGCTTCAGCGAGCAGGCTGGGAATGGGGCTAGCACGGAAAGCACCAGTTGCCAGCCTTACTCCACTATGGTGAATACTGTCTAAAAGGCTCAGCGTAGATTTTGATGCTGAGCCATAAGCCGCACTTCCATAGTCATTTCGGGAGAGGACCGTCGCCGTGTAAAATCGTAGCAGTACCGCACGGTCAGCCCCCCACGAAGTGCCGCTGAGAAACTTAAGCATGTTAAGTCTCTTCATGCAGGCAACCTTTAACTGACGGATGTGGGGCTGCCACGTAAGTCTCTTATCAAAATGGAGACCCAGGAATTTGGAGGTGTCAACCACTGGTAAGACACTGTTTCGCAAGCGGAGCTCTGGTTCGGGATGCACAGGCTGACGTCGACAGAAGTGTACAACTGAGGTTTTCGCTGCTGAAAATCGAAAACCATGTTGCAGGGCCCATCTGTCGACTCGGTTAATAGCTTGCTGTAGCTGTCTCTCTGCAAACGCCACCCTTCCGGAGCTGTAATGTAGAGCTAAGTCGTCTACATACAGCGATGGGACGACTGCGGGCCCAGCAGCGGCAACTATGCCGCTGATGGCGATTGCGAACAGCGTGACACTCAGTACCGATCCCTGAGGTACTCCATTTTCCTGAACGTAATATTGAGAAAATGCATTCCCTACTCGGACTCGAAAGAGACGGAGGGACATGAAGTTCTCAATAAACGTAGGCAAATTTCCCCGAAATCCCCACTGGTGTAGAGTAGAGAGAATCCCATATCGCCAGGTAGTATCGTAAGCTTTTTCCAGGTCAAAAAACACGGCGACTAGGTGTTCCTTCCAGAGAAAGGCCTCCTGAATGGCGCTCTCCAGTCTGACCAGATGATCAGTGGCAGACCGATGAGAGCGAAAACCACACTGGTAGTTAGACAAGAGGCCCTCCCTTTCCATGGCCCACACAAGACGCCGGTTAACCATCCTTTCAAATAGCTTACAGAGGCCACTTCTAAGGCATATTGGCCTATAACTATCCAGAAGTTTTGGATCTTTACCTGGCTTGGGAATTGGTATTACAATTCCCTCACGCCATTGAGATGGAAACACTCCCTCACTCCATATTCTGTTGAATAGGGTGAGGATATCCTTGAGACATCTGTCACTCAAATGCTTAAACATTTGATTATGGATTTTGTCCGGTCCAGGAGCCGTATCTCTGCATAGCGCAAGTGCACTTCGCAACTCCCACTCCGTGAAGGGGACGTTGTAGGGATGCGAAGCACTAGAGGCAAAAGAGACATGGTGGGCCTCTGCTTCATGCTTAATTGGAAGAAATGCAGGGTCGTATCTCCTAGAGCTGGACGTATCTGCGAAATGTGACGCGATGTGGTCTGCAGTGACTGAAGGAATCATAACTATATCTCCATTAATGGAGATTCCGGGTACTGAGGGCACATTCTGTACTCCGACAATACGGCGGAGTTTTGTCCACACTTGTGATGACGGAGTATGTGCCGTGATGGATGACACATACTTTTCCCACGTAGCTTTCTTACTTTCTCGAATAAAAAACCGGGCCTTTGCGCGCAGACGCTTAAATGCGATATGATTGGCCATCGTAGGATTCAGACGATAATGCTTAAAAGCCCGTCGGCGATCACGTATGGCTGCTGCAATTTTGTCCGTCCACCATGGGACCTGTTTCCGGCGACGAATACCGGACGAGGAAGGAATTGTTTCCTCTGCAGCAGCCAAAATTCCAGTAGTAATGGAAGAGACGTGGTCTTCAGACTCCAGCATATCATCAGCCATCACTGCGCGTTTTGTAAATTCTGGCCAATTTGCCCGCCGAAGTAACCAGCGCTTGGGTACTTCGGACTGTCTTTGATTCAAGAGAGACAGAATTATCGGGAAGTGGTCACTATCACAGAGGTCGTCGTGAACTTGCCACCGTAGCAGGGGAACTAGCGCTTGGCTACACAAAGTGACATCCAGGTGTGAGAATGTGCCATGCGCGCTACTGAAATGTGTCGGTTCCCCTGTATTGAGCACACAAAGATCAAATAGGTTGATCATTCGCTCGAGCTTCCTCCCCCTAGAACAGGAAGACGGAGAACCCCATAGTGTGTTACGGGCGTTCACATCCCCCAGCATGAGGAAAGGAGGCAACTGAGCGATCAAATCTTGTAGTGCATGCATATCAAGGTTATAATCCGGTGGAAAGTACACGTTGCGAACCGTTGTCATTACTGGCAACGGAGTGCGAACTGCAACTGCATGTAGCTGAGTACGGAGCGGTACTTCTTCGCTGAAGATGTCGGAGCGAACTAGGGTACAAACGCCCCCAGTTGCCGCGCCATCCACAGCTACTCTGTCTTTGGAATAAAGACGATATCCTCTCATAGTCGTGTCGTGTCCAGGTCTCAAACGAGATTCCTGTAGACAGACTATGGAGGCCGCATAGACGGATATCAGTTGACGTAACTCAGCTAGGCGACAGTGGTACTACTGCAGTTCCACTGCAATAGTGCCATTGTGTGGATTGGTATGTTGCGAAATTAGGACAATTGCTTGCCCTTCTTTTTGTCAACTACCTGCCATTTTCCGCCGTTGTTGTCGGTATTGTCGTCACCATCCACGACAATGAGTGGTTCAGTCTCCATTGTCTCCTCAGAAGGAGGCGCGGTGACTGGACCCTCCGCGGACGGTGATCTTATTGGTCTGGAACAGTGGGCCTTCTTCCTGGGAGAACTAGGTTCTCCAGAAAGTGATCGAACAAGAGGGCGTCTGGCCCTCTCGCTCTTGCCCACCGTTTCTCTCTTTTTGGGAGGAGAGCCGGCAGATGGCTTGCCGGATTTCTTCGGTGATCCTGTGGACCCCGACTGAGTTGGAGAAGGCTTCTTCTCCAATGTTTTAAGGGAGCTCTGTGGCTTCACCTTCTCCTTTATGATCTGGGCATTGGAAGGAGGGCTGGACTTTCCAGCCCTATTTGGGGAAGTCTTTCCCCCCGCCCTGTTGGGAGAGGACTTCCCAGCCGAACGTTCCTGGGAAGGGCCCTTCCCAGGCAACGTCGACAGTAACTCTTTTCGGTGCTTCACATGCTGAATCTCCAGTTTCTTTAGTTACTGAATTTTGTTGCTGGCTTTGACTTTTCAATGCATTTTCAGTACCAGTGTTCTGTACAAAACTCTGTGGAGTGATGCGTACGTTTGCGACCTTTTCCGCGAATGAGATGGAGAACTCCGGAGCAGCCATGGACTTGAACTTCCTCTGGGCGTCTGGATAAGATAGCTTATCCAGCGTTTTTATCTCCTGGATCTTCTTCTCCTGCTTGAATGTGGGGCACTCCTTGGAGATTGGAGCATGCGTACCCGGGCAGTTGACGCACACAGGTGGTGGTGTGCATTCAACCCCAGCATGCTCGCACTTCCCACACATTTTGCAAGGTCGTCGAACCTGTACATCGCAATGAGGTGTGGCCAAACTTTTGACAGTTATAACACCTCATTGGTGCCGGAATGTACGGACGAACAGTCAGGCGATACATTGCTACCTTTATTCGTTCAGGTATGGTCTCAGCGTCGAAGGTAAGGATGAAAGCACCCGTATCGAGTAGCTTATCACCCACATGCCTCTTCAACCTCTTCACGTCAGTTACGCCCCGACGTGCTAGGTACCGGATCATTGTATCATCGGAAGACTTAACCAAATCCCTGTGGAATATTACTCCCTTGCAGGAGTTAAGGGTTTGGTGCTTCTCGATTTTCACCTCTACCTTTCCGAATAACTTGGCTTTAAGTAGCCGCCTGGACTGTTCAGCCGTAGATGTCTTAATAAGTACGGATCCATCGCGGAGCTTGCGCATCTCGCCGACTTCACCAGCAACAATTTCTTCGATGGAATTGCTGATCATGAAAGGACATTCATCAAGAAAACTCTTACCATCGACCCTGGAAGCAACCAGGAATCGAGGAAGACGTTCGTCACTTACATAATCCACTGGAACTGGAGTATACCGCTTGCGTTTCTTTGCAATCTTGGACGCAGTTTTTTGAAGGGTGCCACCCTTTGAATTAGTTGAAAGTGAAGAGAGAGGTTCCGTTTCTTGGTCCCACGAGTACTCACGGAAATATGACGTCGACCTCCGGCAGAGCTAAGGAGATTTACCGGAGGCAAGGCTATATACTCCAGAGGGCGCCCGGTATCTGGAGGGGGTCGCTAGGAACTACTCACCCAGTAGCCATGCATCACCTCGCCACGACCCGAAACTTGTGATTGGGGGAGGATAAAACCTCCGTGCTAACTTAATTATTTTTTAATTTAATTTTTTAAAATTTTTTAAAAAATTTTTTATTTTTCTGTAATGTCTAACCTAATCTACCCGAGGCAGAGAGGGTGGCCAGACAGGAAGAGGAATGAAATTAAAGATGGTGAGAATAGAAGGGTAGAAATAGTGATGAAGAATAAAGAGCACAGACACCTCTCAAGCAACTCGGGGGACACCTTGTTAGCATGGGTAACCCTGAGCTGGCACAGCCCTCGGGACCAACAAGCACACAAGCCCCCACACCGACTTCAAGGTCATGGTGTCTCTAGAGGGGGACAATCAGTTGACCTGATCTTGCCTTGCAAACAATTCCTCAACAATTGAGACGTGTGGATTGGAGGCATGCCCTGCTGAAATTGTATAACACCAGTGGGATGTAGCACTTCTATGGAATGGACCATAAAATTCTCTAAAATGTGCACAGGTCTGGTGGTGAGACTTTGCTTGATTCTGGGCAACATTCCTATCCCACGAGAGCTCGTCCAATACAATAGATATGCAGGCAGGGTGCAGAATCTCAGCCATGTATGCTGGATTGTGTCGGGTGTTGTAAGGGCAAAACATGTACCAGCCTATCGTTTGCTGAGGAAAACTTGCTCTCCCTGAGAATATGATGTTCAACCGATCACATAGCACATTGTCCTTGGCAAACGCAAGGCAGTACACTTTCTGTTCACGAGTGAGCTTTTGTTTCTTAGCCGCTCGCTAGGATTGTAACTCTGCCTCATTCAGGAGCGTAAAAGCCATCCTTGAGCTGCTGGGAAAATTCACGGCCTGGTGTAGCTGCACAGCCTTCATGAACGGGGTTGAATGAGCCTCGACAGTCGTCCTGTTCCCGGTTTGAAACCTGCCATGCAGCACTATTTCATATAATATACTTCATATTAGATTCCCTATTGATGTCAATTATTCAACTTGTTCCGAGATGTCTTATACATCATTTCAGTAAACTTGTGATATATTAAATCACTAAATCAAGAAACACATTAAAATTGTAGAGTTTTAGTACATGTTTCATCCACTTTTCTGGGACATCTTCAGCTACATATGTTATGGAACCAAAAAAACATGATTAAAATTAACACTGATCCTCATAACACACATAATTGTTCCTTTAACCATGCCTTCATATGGTACTATACATTGTACTTTCGGTAATATAATTGCACTGGGAAAACATTTTGAATTTCACTAAATTAAATATTGCATAGGTTGTGATCAGTTCACATTATAAACCTGTTATAGACTGTGTTTTGATGATAATTTGATGGGATACAATATTATACAGTGGACTGATATGCTGTGATACAAGGAGAAAACTTCGTTGAAGTTTTGGTTGATAATTTATAGTACGAAAGTTTGTTAAAATCAACTTAAAGTAGTCTGTTGTTAAATGGACTTCTGACGAACAGGTGGAAGACTGGTAAAATTGTGGAGGTTCCTTAGCAGGGAACAGGTCTCATGAGTGACAGTGGACAGCTTAATAGATCTTAAATTGAGTAAGGTGAATGCCCAGTGTGTGAAGTCTAATCAGTCCAGCAATCGAACACAGGTGCGAGAAGTCTCATCTCATCAAATGGTGCCAGCAGGGAACTACCTCCCTGAGGGCGGGGGACGCAGATGAACAATACACCCACGGTATACCCTGCCTGTTGTACGAGGCAACTAAAAGGGGCGACTTTGGCGCGGGCAATGATTGTGGTTTGGTATCATGTGTTGGACCTGGTGTGGATGGAAGGGGCTGAATACATTCACAGGTAATCCCTGCCTGTTGTAAAAGGCAACTAAAAGCGTCATGTGGCCATCGGTCCCCTCTTTATTTTTTTGTATTTTTTTAGGGTTAGTTGTAGACTAATTCAAAATTCTTGATGTGCGTGCTGCTCGGAAACGGGCCTCTTAAGTGTGAGATTACGCTCGAAAACCTGCCGGTGACCCCGGGAAGCCTTCGGATGGGAGCGTCGTACCCGTGCAGTACTGTCCGCCTGACAGTACAGGTCCCCGCACAGCCGAATACCAGGGCATATTGGCTTTTTCCCCTATTTATTACTCTGTACACGCTATGGGGCACATGCTCTTGCGGGTGATTGGAGGAAGCACTAGGATAGTGATCATTGCCTCAGTCATTGCGTATTAGGCATCGTCCAACATCTGACCCCGAGCAATACATGCTACGACCAGATAGGTATTGCCTTGGCTGCTTGGTTCGGCTACAGAGGACCCTGATCGGAGATTACTTGAGGGGTTCAACCCCCTGGGAACAAGCAGAGTATGAAAGAATGGGATCCAGCTTCCCCTAGGTTTCTGGTTGCTACCAGAACTGATGGGAGTGACTTCAAGCTGGTAGTCTATTTTGTTTAGTAGGCACATAGGTGTCTACGGTGAACCGGAAGATCTGAAAAAAAAATGCATAACTGTAGTTTGTTGCTAAAGACGTGCACTGCTGTGCAAGCTGATCGGTTGCTCAAGTGTGACCACTTTGGCAATATATCCATTAAAGTGGAGGACCACAACACCTTTAATCTGGTTCGTGAAGTTATCTTCCACTGCGACCTCGTCTTGAACACGGACGATGAGTTGATGGAAGACATTAAGCACCTTGGCGTGATACATGTTCATCACATTACGGGCAAAGTCAACGGCGAAGACATTGAAACGGGTGTGTTCATTGTCTCCTTCAAATTGTCAGTGTTACCAGAAAAAGTCAACCCCCTGTGTGTGGGGGACGCCGACGAATACACCCACGGTATCCCCTGCCTGTCGTAAGAGGTGACTAAAAGGGGTGACCAAGGGATGATTATGATTATCTTGGAACCATGAAACTACTTGTGATTAGTACCACTACGCGGGGAGCGTCATGGGTCGCTTTTACTTGCGCGTATTACCACTATATTAGGTACCAAATAGGTTTGTGATTAGTAGCACACAGGAGCACCGTGCGGTCGGCGTTTGCAGTACCTGTGATTAGTACCACCATATGAGCAGGACCATGGGATGATAGTTGCCATGGTTCTGCCTTGCCTGTGATTAGTACCCACTATGAGGACCACCACGGGATAGGGGAAGGTCCCTGTGGTTAGTACTCTTATGTAATGGACACCATAGGTTTCCGTTGCCTGTACATGGCGCCGCAAAGTGAGAAAAACGTAGGTCTGTATTATATGTCTGAGTAGTACAATAATGTGTGGAATACCGCAAGTCTCTACTACTTTTGATTAGTACCGCAACAGGACAGATACCACGGTTCTACTTTCCTAGCGATCAGTACCATTATGAGGGGCCAATAACTTGGATTTTGGACCCCCTTTAGACTGCAAGCATCATAGTTTGTGTTATGCTATAGCAGCAGTCCCTTGGTCAGTAATCTTATTCTTTTACATCAGTTTGTGTGAATGTCAAGCATTGCGGGTCGCATCCACTGATTGTTTTAAATTCATGTCCATTCATTCATTCTTCATTCTCACGCTTTGAATTCTGGTCAGTGGAGAATTTGACTTAATTTGTCATTCCATTTCGTCTCATTTTGTACCATTAGGGGCCAATGACCTCAAAGTTATGCCCCTTTAAATAATCATCATCATCAGAAAAAGTCAAGGTAACAACTTATTGCTGTGGTGTGAGGCCTCCCATGCGCTGCTATCAATGTCAGAGGTTCGGGCATATGGTATCTCGTTGCGTGAATCCGTCTGTATTTGGTACGTGTGGCAGAGGAGCTCATGGTGCGGAAGAGTGCAAAACGCCTGGTCTTCATTCGCCCCAAGATCGGAACTGTCCGGTATATCTCGGTGAGAAGATCCAGGAAATCAAGACCCCGGATGGTCTTTCCTATCAGGAAGTGTGCCGTAAGTTAAATTCTATGAATCCACCCGCCAAGATGGTAGACTACATGAAGATAGCACAGAGTCTTCCAAGTTTGTCGTTTACGTCTTCTAAACTTGTTACGATTGCTGCGCCCAAGGCGGCCGTTGAGAGCAAAGCCACAGAGAGTAAAAGCTCGAAGAGTGGGGGACCACCCCACCTCTGACCACAAAAAAGTCTTGCTGGCTGGGACTCCTAAGCCGGTGCTGCAGGGGGAAGGTAAAATCTCCCCCCACAAAGAGGTCACCGAAAGCCGTTCCCATGTCAGCAGAGGCGGCATCGTCGACCAGGGCTGGGAAAATGTCTCCCAGCCTGTCTAAACTAGAAAAGCAGGCAGAGAAGCAGAGCGCCATTACCAGACGTCTGAATAGTAACACAGTAAGGTTTCCACCTATTCAGTACTAATATGTATTTACAATGTTATAAATTACATGGAACTAGTTTCGACCCGCCTAGGGGTCATCATCAGCCATATTAAAGCATACATAAGTATTTTGTCGAATCCTAAAAACATGTTATTTTTAACTGTAATAATCGTATGGATTTTATAATTTATAAAGTGAAGTTTGGTAATGAGATGAGAAATGTTAGTATGGTACAGGTGAGTAGTAAATAATATGTACAAACAAGTTTGGAACAAAGTACTAGTGGGGTGCTTAGAGTTGTAAAATATAACCTCGTGGATGTCAGTAGTCCTCGTACTAAAGAAACAATGTAAAATGACACATTTAAACATATATACAAGTATGTACAAAGTCTGGAGAGTAAAGAGTGATACTCTTTTAATGTTGAGTTGGCTTGACACTGATCACTTAAGCGGAGAAATTAGGTATTTGGTGTATTAAAGCTGTGTTGGTCAGTTGCGTTGTTGGTTGTTGGACGTGAAGTTGTTTTTGAATTTCTGGTTGAGAAGAAGGTGGAAACTGCGCGTGGATATATTGATTCTCAGTTCTTAGCGGAAACCAAATTGGACCTGTTTAAATGGAGAAAGTCAGTAAAAACAAAAATGGAGATAGGAAAAGGTTAACATAAAGTGAAAGGACGCTTACCTCGCGCTGCGGTGTGTGTAGTATAGCTGATGGTGTGCGATTGGTGGCGGGGAGAGAAGTGTGGGCAGAGAGGAGGGCAGGTGCGTGCGGGTTAGGAGGGGGTTAGGAAGAGTGGGGGTGGCTTGGGGTGAGGTGGGGGTGGGGAGCTTTTAAGGCGGGGCTGAAGGGTGCGGGAAAAAGGGTAATTGTCTCGGAAAAGTACCTTTGATTAGACTTAGGATTGAGTTTTGGTTGGCTGCATTATTGTTTCTGAGGAAAGTGATGAATAGATCGATAGAACCCTTGATTACCAGACGCTCTCGCACTTCTCCTGCGAAGGGGAAATCATGCACCGGCAGGTACATCTGCTTCTAAACCTTCACGCTCCCCTTGTAGCCTCTTGTAGTACAGAAATAAGTCGAAGTTCTGGGCGTCCGTCCCCTCGTCGAGCTTTCCTCTATCTACATCTATGGATGTAGATGTTGATGTTAGTGCTTAGGTTTTAAGTATAACCTAGTATAACATAGTCCACGTTATGGCACTGTTACAGTGGAATTGTAATGGTTATGATAGCCGTCTTGCTGAGCTGCGCCAGCTAATTAGTGAGTATTCGGAGAGTATAATTTGTATTCAAGAATCTAATCTCAGAACAGGTCATCATACTGTCTTGAGAAATTTTGTACTGAACTCAACAGAACGATATTATGCCAACGGGCTTCCGACGGCGTTGGCATTTTTGCCCATTGTGATACCTATAGCAAAGAGGTTCCACTAAGAACCCCACTGGAGGCTGTAGCAGTTCACATTCTGCTGCCTGTCATAGCAACAGTGTGCAATGTTTAATTTCCACCAGGCCAGCCTTTTAATACAAATGATGTAACTGATCTCATAGATCAACTTCCACATCAATTCCTATTTTTGGATGACTTTAACGCCCATCACCTTGTATGGGGCTCTGAAACGTCTTGCCCTAGGGGAAGAGAGTTAGAACTATTAGTAAAAGAGCTGGATTTATGCATTTTTGAATACAGGTGAACCAACTCATTTCAGTGTACGTTACGGCACGTACACTCACATAGACAACAGGCTATGCAGCCGAACGCTGGGGCCCTTGTTTCGGCAGAATATAAAAGATGATCTGTGAGTCCATTCCATCCTTTTCAGGGACTCCTTGTTGAAAACTCGTTCCTTGGTGGAACAAAGAAATTGCAGCAGCTATCGAAGAACGCCATTGCACCTGTAAACACTATCATAGGCAGCCTACTGTGGCCAATTTGGTAACATTAAAAAAAAATTTGTGCTAAGGTGCAAGTTGTTTGACAGAGTAAGAAAGCTTCATGGGAGAGATGAATCTGACGTCACCTACTCCATCATTCGAAGTTTGGACTAAACTTAGACGTATTTCAGGTATCCAAGGATCATCTTCAATACTGGGAATTTCTATTGCAGGTAGTATTGTCACTGAACTGCTCTCGATTGCTAAACATCTAGCCAGTCATTTTGCAGATGTGTCTGGCTCCGGGAATTACCGTTGTGATTTCCTCGCTCGAAGCGGGAGGTAGAACGCAATCACTTCAGTTTTGCCACTCAAACTTCAGAGGACTATAACGTGCCCTTTATGGAGTAGGAACTTCGCAGTGCCTTGGCGCAATGTCTGGTCCGGAGACGTGTCCTTGCAATGTCCATCACCAGATGTTGAAACACCTTAGTGAGAATAGTCTGTTACATCTCCGTATGTTCAGCTGAATCTGGATAGAGGGTGAGTTTGTCTGTGGCAAGAGGGCATAGTAATTCCTGTCCTCAAGCCTGACAAAAATCCTAAGTATGCAGGAAGTTACAGACCTATTTGTCTTCTTCTTTGTGCAAACTATTTGAGAGGATGGTAAATTTCAGACTTGTGTGGCGTCTTGAGAAAAAACTACTTTTGTCGGAGTATCAATATGATTTTCGAGCTGCTCGCTCGACCCCTGACTACTTGGTACGCCTGGAGAGTTCTATCCAGGATGCCTTTCTCTGAAAACAGGATTTGGTGGCCGTTTCCTTTGACTTAGAAAAGGCCTATACACGACATGGCTATTTGGTATCTTTTCAGTCCTGCATCAGTGGAGATTGCGAGGTAACTTGTCAGTATTTATTGTGAATTTTTTGTCCCTCCGTCTATTCAGTGTCAGAGTAGGGAGGGCATACTCGCATTACCACGTTCAAGAAAGCAGAGTCTCTCAGGGATCGGTTCTTAGCGTCACTCTGTTTGCAATTGCCATAGACAGTATTGTTGCTACCTCTGGTTCAGCAGTAATACCATTGCTATATGTGGACAGTTTTGCTCTGCACTATAGCTCAGACAATATGGCAGTTGCAGAGCGACAATTGCAGCAAGCTATTAGGAGAGTGGAACATTGGACTTTGGAACATAGCTTTTGGTTTTCAACTGCAAAGACCTCTGTACACTTTCCCTGGAAGTTCATTCTTCACTCAGATCCTGAGCTTTTCTTAGCGAATATCACTCTTCCTGTAATTGACACTTATCGATTTCTTGGGCTCCTTTTCGATAGCAAATTATCGTGGGAGCCACACGTGCGGCAGTTAAAAGTGCAATGTTCTAAGAATTTGAATATTTTTTAAGTTTCTTAGCGGCACTACTTGGAAGGCCGACTGCACGGTGCTCCTACGATTTTACAGGGCACATATTTTATCCAGGTTAGACTGACAGTGCAGTATATGGATCAGCAAGGCAAAGTGTCCTTGCGAAGCTGAATAGCATCCACCACAGCGGGGTTAGTTTGGTAACGGGAGCTTTTCGTACAAGCCCCATTGCGAGCCTGCTTGCTGAATCTGGCATTCTGGCTTTACACCTGAGGTGTCAGCAAATGCTTCGGTCCTATGCTGCAAATTTGAGACAGATGCCACTTCACCCAAGCTATCCTTGTGTATCCCACATTGGGAACGGTCGGCTATACGCTGCTTATCGTTGAGCAACACAGCCGGTTAGAATATACTTCGATAGCAATCACAGATTGTTTGATGTACGTTCGGTTCGCTGTCTTGCCAGACAAGCAAGTGGGGTTACCTCCGTGGATAATTTGATGACCTGAAATAATCCTGGATCTGCACACTGGCCCAAAGGAAAACACTGACCCTTCGATTTATCGGAGGCTCTTCCTGTCCATTGTTAGCCGGTATCCAGATTCAGTAGTCATCTACACGGATGGTTCGAGGGCAGATACGAAATTGGACTATCTGTTTGTCGACAATGATAGGTTTCTTTTTGCTCTCCCAGAAACCTGTAGTGCATACACAGCAGAGCTCTATGCTATCTGCAAAGCTCTGTGGTACACGCTGTCCGATGGGTGCTGACACTTTCTGCTGTGTATGGACTCCTTGACCTCGCTACAGTCTATTGATACACGTTTTTCTCTGCACCCTCTGGCGCAGCGGATCCAGGACCTCCTACAGTGTTTGGATGTCGGCACCAGAATCCCTTTTATTTGGCTTCCGAGCCACATGGATATAGCAGGAAATGAGTTAGCTGATAAGACTGCCAAGGAGGCTGTTACATTGCCCCCGTTGCCTTACAAGGTTCCAGCAAGTGACATTTGCTCTCAGCTGAGACATTTGGTTATGTCCCATTGGGAGATGGAGTAGAAGGCCACTCGCACTCCTATTTACTGAAAAGAGAACCCTCTCCGTGTGTACTTACGGAGATCATCTTACCGTGGTACACATCCTTAGTGCGTGGACCTGGTCGATCTGCACCGTAGTCTAAAACTCCAGACTACAGTCTCCCTCATCCTGCGAGATGGCAAGCAGTGAGCAGACCTAGTCATCCGTTTTATGAGGGATAGTGGTTTGTTATATCGCATACAAACAGAGTTTCAGATTAGTTTTCATAATATTGTTTACTAAGTTTTGTTAAATTGACTCAGTTTTAGTTTGTATGTATATTTCAATGTGATTTTTAAAGTAGTAGTTTGCATAATAAGTTGCATTTTAAGGCAATTATTCTACCATAATCTCTATCATTTTACTGAAAATAAGGCATTGAGAATTAGATCCAGTGATTGTTTTAAAATCACAATCATTGTTCGTTATCATTTTTAAATTCTAGTCGGTGGATACATTTAAAAATTTTAATTATCATAGCGTGTCGTCCATCTCATACCATTAGGGGCTGATGACCTTAGATGTTAGGCCCCTTTATACAAGCATAGTCACTCATATAGTCTTTTAGTCTTCCACCTGCTCATGAAGTCCATTCAACAATGGGTAATTTCAAGTTGATTTTAATGTAAACTTTTGTATTAGCAATTTCCACTAATGATGATTAATTTCCCTCATCCCTCTCTAGCAAACAATATGGCACTGCCTAATGTTCCTACTTTCACAACTGTCCTTTGTATCACATTTTACTTCTACGGCAAACACAGCTTCATGATCACTTATACCATTTGTCACTTGAGTTCCTCTATAGAGCTCTTCTGGTTTTATCAGCACCACATTTAGAATATTCTTCCCTCTAGTTGGTTCCATCAATTTCTGGTTCAGCTGTCTCTCCCAGATTAACTTATTGTCCATTTGTTGGTCATGCTTTGTCATTTGCATTACCTTCCCAGTTAACATTTGGTATATTGAGATCACTTGTTACAATCACGTTTCTTTGTGTGTTTCCCACATAGGTGATTATCCTATAAAATAATTCCAAGTCATCATCGGCAACACCCGTTCCAGGTCTGTATGTCCCAAAAAACATCAGGTTGCATATTATCTTTAGAAATGAGCCTTACATGCAGAATATCATGTTTTTTGTACTTACATTTTTGATAGCTTAAAAAAAATTCCTTCACTTGTATGTCTACTAGTCCCTATGATACACTTCACTTCCGGGAGAAAATTTCTGTATCCATATAATCTTGCTTGAGATTTAACTCCTCTTATATCATCTGATGAGTGTCTACCTCTGTAGCATAATAGTTAGTGCTATTAGCTCCAGTCATTGGAGGCCCAGGTTCGATTCGCATTACTGTCAGAGATATAAAAATGTCAGGAGGGCTGGTATGTGGTTAAAGGTACATGCAGCTCGCCTCCAGTGAGGTGGTGCCTCAAAAGAGCTGCACCACTTCGGGAATAGGTCACTAGTTTACATATCTGGTAAATATATACCTATTGAATTACTTAAGTCTATTCCTTTCCTTGCAATACTTCAACTGTTTAACACTGACAACTTTATCATTCTTACTAAACTTCCACCTACACTCCCTACTCCATTCCTTTTCTCTGAATGTACCTCTCTATTCCTTCCGAACAAAACTAACTTCTAAGTACCGCTGCAGTTCAAATGAAGTGATTTTGTGCTAGTTATCAAGAAGCAGTGTTCTAAATAATTTGGAGATTTGGTTCTACCTGGTATTTTACAACGTTCTCTGCTCTGATGGTTTCTTACAGAGCTATAGGAGCATCCTGTCATTTTGCCCCTTAGCAAGTGACCAGTCCTCTGAAATTTTAAGGAGTTTATAATGTTCAGTATTATCACTGTGACAGTAGATGGGTTTCTGTTTCTTTTTTTCTTTTCAGATTTCTCAGATTTCCTGTAAACTTTATTTTCAAAACCTTGTAGCTGATGTTCTTTCTTTGTCATACTGAATATCTCACTATAATTAATTCATATAATTATTGTTGTATTGATTCACACGGGGAATTTAAATTCCAGTATGTCCTGATCATTAGATTCTAATGAAGGCAGCTTGCAAAACATAAATCAGATGGCACATAGCAGTGGCTTGCAGTGCAGTGCTCAGCCATACAAAGATATGGTTTGACAGTGAGATAATAAGAAATACAAAAACTTGTTGTTGTTTGAGTCATCAGTCCACAGACTGGTTTGATGCAGCCCTCCATGCCACCCTATCCTGTGCTAACCTTTTCATTTCTACGTAACTATTGCATCCTACATCTGCTCTAATCTGTTTGTCATATTCATACCTTGGTCTACCCCTACCGTTCTTGCCACCTACACTTCCTTCAAAAACCAACTGAACAAGTCTTGGGTGTCTTAAGATGTGTCCTATCATTCTATCTCTTCTTCTCGTCAAATTTAGCCAAATCGATCTCCTCTCACCAATTAGATTCAGTATCTCTTCATTCGTGATTCGATCTATCCATCTCACCTTCAGCATTCTTCTGTAACACCACATTTCAAAAGCTTCTATTCTCTTTCTTTCTGAGCTAGTTATCGTCCATGTTTCACTTCCATACAATGCCACGCTCCACACAAAAGTCTTCAAAAACATCTTTCTAATTCCGATATCAATGTTTGAAGTGAGCAAATTTCTTTTCTTAAGAAAGCTTTTCCTTGCTTGTGCTAGTCTGCATTTTATGTCCTCCTTACTTCTGCCATCGTTGGTTATTTTACTACCCAAATAACAATATTCATCTAGTTCCTTTAAGACTTCGTTTCCTAATCTAATATTTCCTACATCACCTGCCTTCGTTCGACTGCACTCCATTACTTTTGTTTTGGACTTATTTATTTTCATCTTGTACTCCTTACCTAAGATTTCATCCATACCATTCAGCAACTTCTCGATCTTCTGCAGTCTCAGATAAAATAACAATATCATCCGCAAATCTCAAGGTTTTGATTTCCTCTCCTTGGACTGTGATTCCCTTTCCAAATTTCTCTCTGATTTCCTTTACTGCCTGTTCTATGTAAACATTGAAAAGGAGAGGGGACAAACTGCAGCCTTGCCTCACTCCTTTCTGGATTTCTGCTTCTTTTTCAAAGCCCTCGATTCTTATCACTGCAGACTGATTTTTATACAGGTTGTAGATAATTCTTCGTTCTCGGTATCTGATCCCTATCATCTTCAGAATCATAAATAGCCTGGTCCAATCAACATTATCGAATGCCTTTTCTAGATCTACGAATGCCATGTACGTGGGCTTGTCCTCCTTGATTCGATCCTCTAAGATCAGACGTAAAGTCAGGATTGCTTCACGTGTTCCTACATTTCTTCTGAAGCCAAATTGATTTTCCCCCAACTCAGCTTCAACTTGTTTTTCCATTCTTCTGTAAATAATACGTGTTAAAATTTTGCAGGCATGAGATACTAAACTAATAGTGCGGTAGTTTTCACACCTGCCAGCACCGGCTTTCTTGGGAATAGGTATAACAACATTCTGCCGAAAATCGGATGGGACATCTCCTGTCACATACATCTTGCACACTAAATGAAATAACCTTACCATGCTGGTTTCTCCTAAGGCAGTCAGTAATTCAGAGGGAATATCATCAATTCCAGGTGCCTTGTTCCTATTTAGGTCACTCACAGCTCTGTCAAACTCTGACCTCAAAATTGGGTCTCCCATTTCATCAGCATCAACAGCCCCTTCATGTTCCAGAACGAAATTATCTACATCGTTACCTTGATACAACTGTTGGATATGCTCCTGCCATCTTTCTGCTTTGTCTTCTTTCCCTAGAAGTGGCTTTCCATCTGAGCTCTTAATATTCATGCACCTAGATTTCCTTTCTCCAAAGGTTTCCTTGATTTTCCTGTATGCAGCATC
Organism: Anabrus simplex; assembly: GCF_040414725.1. NCBI lineage: Eukaryota > Metazoa > Arthropoda > Insecta > Orthoptera > Tettigoniidae > Anabrus > Anabrus simplex. The sequence continues at coordinate 330,663,415 of NC_090267.1, read as the reverse complement.
TACCTTTCCCAGGACCATACAGCCTTCGACATCCTTGCACTTCTCCTTCAGCCATTCTTCCTTAGCTACCTTGCACTTTCTATCCACTTCATTCTTTAATCGCCTGTATTCTTTTCTGCCCTCTTCATTTCTAGCATTCTTGTATTTTCGTCGTTCATCAATCAGGTCTAGTATCTCCTGAGTTATCCACTGATTCTTAGTTGATCTTTTCTTCCTTCCTAACATTTCTTCAGCAGCCCTACTGACTTCATTTTTCATGACTCTCCACTCTTCCTCTACTGTGTTTCCTTCGGCCTTTTCATTTAGTCCTTGTGCAACATGTTCCTTGAAACAATCCATCACACTCTTTTCTTTCAACTTGTCTAGATCCCATCTTTTTGCATTCTTTCCTTTCTCCAATTTCTTCAACTTCAGATGGCATTTCATGACCAACAAGTTGTGGTCAGAGTCCACGTCTGCTCCTGGGAAAGTTTTGCAATCCAATACCTGGTTTCTTAACTTAACTTAACTTATGGAAACAAAGACCGAACGGACGGTGTTTGTACTCTGCACTATGGCAGCTGCCTCAGCCAAAATTCATGTGTGGCCACTCTGCTTTAAGCATGTATACAATTTTCTATGAAATCTCACCTTACAAAAGATGCTGGAACTGTCCTCCTTCCTGAGTTATACACGCATTGTATCTGGTAACCATATTCTGGCTGACGCAAGTGAGTTCTACTACTGTAACGTTTCATATTTAATTCGTAAATGTTTTCTTTCAGTTCCTCCAGTGTGTGAGGATTTGTTCAGTACACTTTTTCTTTCAGTTTACTCCACAAGTAAAAATCACACTGTTAGATCTGGAGAACGAGGGGGGAATTAGATCAGCACTGATCACTCTGTCTGCAGACACTTCTAAGACTATAGGAAGGGCATATTCTGCTGTATAAGCAGGGGCTGAATCTTGTTGAAACCACCATCGCAATTCTTTTTCTTCCATTAACTGATGGAAGAACGGCATCAAAATGTAATCTTGGTACCTCCCTGTATTTACTGTCGTCTAGAAATTGGCCCGATTATTCGTCTTGCACTAACACACCAAACACTAGTCTTCCTATCATAATGAGAGAAACACCATTAGGATTTTCTACACATCAGTGAGAGGTATGACTGTTCACATGACCATTAAGATGAAACCGGACCTTCTACATACAAAAATACGGTGTTGCATTAACTGTCTCACCATATTAACAGCCGAGATTCAGACTGGTGACCGATGCTTGCCAGGTCGAACACGTGCAGGCTGCTTGCAAGGTCAAGAATTATGGGTGCGCCTTCCACACTTACGGACTGGAGAGTAAAAATGCCGTTTCGACAGTCTTAATTTATGAGAGACCTTGTACAGTATTTTTGTATAATGCAGAGTCCTGGATTTTGAAGGAATCTGATGTAAAACAAATCAACACCTTTGGAATGTGGTACTGGTGGTGGTTGCTTCACATCCTTTGGACAGTAAGAATAACAAACGTGTCTATTTTTAATGAACTTGGAGTTTTTGTCAGTTTCTCGACGATTTCTCGAAATTGCATTCTGCAATTGGTCATGTGGTATGACATGATGGTACTAGTCTTCAAAAAGTGATAGACTAAGGAAAATTTAATGGATGGCAGTCCAGAAGTAGAGCACTGTTAAAATGGTTGGATCAAATTAAATGTTTCATTGGAAAATCTCTTCAGATCTGAGACTGACAGATGAACTCAAATAGGGAACTATAGGTCACACTTAGCAGTAGTCACGGGATCATGACTCTTCAGTGATAAGGGAAATAGATCAAGATCTTCAGAGTAAATGTTGAGAGAAGAGACACGAGTCCAACATTTCTTGAAAAGATGCTACCTTTGAACTAATGGGAGTGGGGCAAGGCAAGAGAGTGGAAAATAGTTGGTTATCATATGTGAAGGTCATGTGCTTTCATAGATCTTACAAACAAGTGATGCCCAACTTCAGATTCTGTAGGAACTAGATGGTAGGACGATGAAGGTAAATGTTGAAGGACCTCAGGTGTAAAACTCTCATCAAATGTAGTTTGATATAGCTGAACAGGTATGGGAAAATGCTTATAATGGATTTTCCAAATACTAGGATGGCCACATATTCATTTGGCTAGTGTTGGTAGTTTAACTAACACACAAGCTGGATAAAATCTGCATTGAAGCCAGTAGATGAAGTGCAGTCATGCCAACTTTGTATGGGGGTAAGACTTGGTGGTACTGCTGATGAAAGTGGCATACACACTGAAGATTTTATCAGGTGTTCTTAATATGAGAGTAAATTCCTGTGTACAAAAAATTTTACTTAATGGAATTGTTGTCATTGAGTGTGGTTCAACATTTATCTTGGAAAGAAATTACTATTGTACAAATCAGTATTATCCTATTATGTTTGAAGGGTTAACTAAATAAATGACTAAACTTATGGCTTGTTGTATAATGGTTGCAATGATTTTGAATTACTTCTATAATTTTTTAAATAAAATTCCTAGGGCATGTATTGAATAAAATATAGATAGGACTTCCCATGAGAAGTTACAAAAGTTTACTGAAACTGTGTTTTTATTGCAGGTAAGGAAGAGTGTTTTGGATGCTAATTTGGAAGATCATGCCTTGCTTGAGATGGTCGGAAAATCTTATCATAGCGATGGATACAGAGATCCCATTGAGGAAGAGGATTGAAATAGTTGTGAAAGTACCTGTAGCCTACAATGCATTTGTGACTTAAGACTGATGTATCAATAGGAACTGTTTTATTATTGCAGATTTATGGTTTTTATAAAATGGATGGTGTGGCTATATCTATGTGATAATGTGATTTGAAAGATTTGTTTTAGAATGTTTTATGGCAGATGTTTTTACTTTAATAAATCTTTTTTACCTAGAAGAAATAATTTTGTTCCACTGATTGGGATTTAAAAATTCATCACTGTATATGAAGCCTCATCTTGAAGTTTGGTTGGATTCGTCAACAGCTCCACTATGCTAACATAGAAAGTCTAGGTGCCGCTGAGAGGTGTACCAGGGAAATGTGTGAGGTAGTTTCCCATTGCTTTCCTCAGAGCCTGTTGTTATATATTGATCTGCCAAGCCCACTGACATGTATAATTGCTCAAACAAGGAAAGACTGCATGGTATTGTATATTTTATCAGACGTAATTTTAATTATAAAATGTAATTCACATTCCACATTGATATGAACCCTGTGGATACCACAACAAACATACCTGTAGGTTCAATTGCTTCTGAGGAAAGTGTACCTGCGAGGAACCTACAATACCATTTGCACATTTTTAATTTTTTGTTTTTTAAGCTAATGCAAATTTTCCTCTATCACAGGCTAAATAAACATTTAATAGGACTGGAGAAAGAACATACACCCTTGAAAGCCAAGTGGGTGGTTGCTTCACTTGCTGTAACTCTGGATAATGAGCTGTCATAGAAAGCAACAAATTATGTACTAATTTCATCTGAAAGATGTAAGATATATCTAATGAAGCTTTAGTTGGGTTTGAAATATTAACATTTTCATTATTTTATTCATGATCTTGACTAGCAAATGCTAAAACGATATAGCTGAACACAGAGTAAATGAAATTTAAACGAAATGTGTATACGTGCAGTAGTATGATAAAATAGTACTTTCATTGTTTTGTCTCTTAAAACAATCATTACCATCAGTTTACACAGGAATGTTCAAGTTCTGCATTAAGTTTACAATTAAATTTTTATATTTATTATTATATAATGTGCTTACGACTGGTTACATAAAATATTTGATCTGAGATTGATGAGGAAAAAAGGATACCAGTCAAGATGGGCTTAAATTTTCTTTATATAAATGCTGATCCAACATCTTTTCTCCTTGATCCAAGTTCAGATTTGACTGCTGAATTTTCTTCAGTTAATCTCTTTGAGCCTAGATCGTCCATTATACCGAAGTAAGCCTGAAACTTTAAAGAAGAGCTTTTTTTCCAATATAAATTGGTCTGTTTTAGGAAATTATGGATTTTCCAGGTAACTCTTTCTCGGTTGCCAGCGTTTCACCCCATAGTGCCAATTTAGGCTCATCAGTTGGCAACTAGTACACCTACGAAGATTCATGGCTATTGCATACCGTGGAGACCACAGCATCGGCTACTTGGAGCCACGGGAAGTGCAAATGCACTATGAGACTTGATCTCTCTTACAAAAATGTAATGCCTACTAGCCCATTATTGAACAGGAGTATGTTGGGACAAACGCCCAACCTGAAGATGGTTTTCCATGGTTTCCCATTTTCATACCAGGCAAATGCTGGGGCTGTACCTCAATTAAGGCCACGGCTGCTTCCTTCCCACTCCTAGCCCTTTCTGTGTCGGTGCGACGTAAAGCAACTAGCAAAAAAAAAAAATATCCAGTCAGAGGAATTCACTGGACACAATTAAAATCCACAGCCTGGCTGGGAATTGTAATGGCTACTTACTGGTTCTGCTTTGACCTTTACGATCTCCAGGATAGTCTACTTTCCATTTTCCATGTTCACTAGTGTTTTATTAACTTCACGGAACTCTGTACTCCATACCTACCGACTTACAATTGAATGATTTAAGTACCGGGTAAATACTGGCTTCCCAAATTTGTTATATGCTAACTTTTTTGTCTGTGTGATCTTGTCACACCAGGTGACTCCTAAGTCATTGTGCCACTTCCCTGTCCAATAGTGTGCTAAGCTCTGGTCATTACTGACCTCCCATCCTACCTCTTACGCTCTAATTTAAAATGAACTCAAAACTGTAAAACTCCAGTTAACTATTCCTGCTTCATGCTGTCCAGGAAGAATGGATTGCTTGCAGCTGGTCTGAGACTAATAATCGGTGGGTGAAATTAGGCCTTTATAAAAGGAAACGAAAGCGAAGTGCTAACACTTGTTTTCATCTTACAACATTTAATATATGTAACTCATCATGGAGTTCTGAGTAAGGGCTGGCAATGGAGTAAAATTGTTGGTATTCTTTAAAGTGGTGGTAATTTTTTGAACTGTAGATGGAACTTGGAATACGAGCTGCGATTTGGTACAAGTTGATTCTATGATGCATCCATCATCTTCTCTCCTTCACATTTGGAGTTAGGCATGTCGTGGACTTTGTTTTGGTGCACAATTTCTCTCTGGTCCTAGTTTGAGACTGACAGAGTGATCACCATGTTTGGATTTGGTGCTATTTGACAGGTTGAAGTTTGTCAAGCTGCCCCTGTTGCCTTTTGCTACATATTGGTTAAAATAAAAGGGATGAAGGGTCTTAATTGTGCTGAAGGTTGATATTGAAACCAGGAAGGTAAAGATTTTTCTTAAGCACTTTGTTAAAATTTGAGAGATTGGCTTTCTATGCATTTAGGAGACTTCAATTGTTTGCTGTTTTAGCATGTCCTCATGAAACTCTCCTTTGTAACAATCTTATTTACAGTGTTTGTAGGCCTAGGTTTCATCACCATTTTGGAATTATTTAATGATGTGCGACTTTTTGTTTTTAATAGCAAAGGCTTTTTTTATTCATGTGCCCCCACCCTATTTTCATTTAGGGTTTTTGCTTTTGTTTTTCTCAATTACATTTACTACTGATATGTAACATGATCATGCAGAATTCTCTAATATTTTATGTGATTAATAGAAAAGAAAAAATGCTGGAGTGTATTGTTCAAAGAAATATTTTAAATAAGAATTAGCGTTTATTATTTCTGTATTTTATAATGTTATTGCAGATTTGTTTTAAAAAAGAGGTGAAAAGGATTTTGAAAATATATAGAGAGAGAACTTAACGTGTTTGTGTAATTTGTATTAGTACAGTATCCCTGTTGATCTGCAGTTGGGTTTTTTCCTGATTTAGTTCATGCCCCAGCACCTTTAAAGTTCCTACCTTCAGCTAGGCACATTAGGCTCCTGGGGTCATTCACCTTTCCTGCACTCAGCAGTTTTAAGCTTGGTCATTAAGTCACTGTTCCCCACTCGGCTGTGGGCCTTGACCTTAAGTGTTCTATAGTTCTTTCATTGATTTCCACTCTCTTCCTTTGACCCAAGTTTATTTTATGAGCTTTCTCTGTCTGATGTTCAAAAATTTGTTTCGTGAATGTAGCTCCCCACTCCAAATCCCTCCCCCTCCCCCCTCTTTGATCCATGAGTCTTCAAGTCTTTTGTGTGTTTGTTTGAACTGCATTGCGTAGTGACCCTAACATGAGGAAGTTAGGGAAGATTATTTTGTTACCTTGTACTGTACATTAATCACACAGTGCCTACCCATTACCACTTATTAGAATTGAACCTGGGATCTGAAACAATGGTCTAAATGCTGAGCATTCAGCAAAGGACTTTCAGAAGAATTCTATGTCCAAGCCAGCCTAGTCATTTAAAACATCATGAATGTGTTTTCCTGTATGTAGCTCACCTTTAGGAAACTTGACAGTAAACCTACCTCTACTTTGAAGTTTCTTCTGAAAATTGTAATGTGCAGTTACAGTGGTATAGTAGTTATACATGTATTTGTCTGTCCACCCATCAGTTGTAAAAGCAATACAGTTTTATGACAGCGGTGTGAAATTCTGACACACTAATCTCGCCTCCCAAAGCATATCAGGCAAGGCTCTGGATACTTTAGTTGGATGTTCAACTAATTATTCAACATTCACCCTTCCTTGTCATGCCTGTCTACAGCAGTTTAGATTAAATTTATTAATGTGTGACCCTTCAATTCGGCAGCCAGCACAATTCATATCCTCGCTGCTAGATGAGGGCTTCATTCATTCCATGACCCTTCATGGACTCAAAAGGTCAAAGATCCAGTACACAAAATTCCACAGAAGCATTTATCATAACTTTCTTACATCTGTAAAGTAACACATCACTCCAAACACGGAACAGAGAATTCTTAATAATTAGAAAATTGTTTTATATTATAATTCAATTTATCTTCATACTGTGATCTTTCCTACTTTTAAAAACACCATTCAAAGTATTATCATTCAGTGCCATCTCTCTACTGACAGCTTGGAACATACCACTTAGTTGAGTAGCTCGCCTCCTTTCTCCCAAGTCTTCCCAGCCCAAACTTTGCAACATTTACGCAACATTACTCTTTCGTCAGAAATCACCCAGAACAAATCAAGCTGCTTTTCTTAGGATTTTTTCCTGTTCTCGAATCGAGTAATCCTGGTTAGTATCCCATACACTGGAACCATACATACTGTAGTTGCGGTCTTACCAGAAACTTATATGCCCTCTCCTTTACATTCTTACTACAACCCCTTAAAATTAAGGCCACGGCCGCTTCCTTCCAACTCCTAGCCCTTTCCTATCCCATCGTCGCCAAAAGACCTATCTGTGTCGGTGTAGCATAAAACCACTAGCAAAAAAAAAAAATCCCTTAATACCCTCATAACCATGTGCAGAGATCTGTACCCTTTTATTTACAATCCCATTTATGTGATTACCCCTCCAATGAAGATCTTAACAGGACTTAACAGTGATCCCCATAACGAACTCACCCCATGAATGCTGTAATTTAAATTGAGAGGACTTTTCCTATTAGTAAAGCTCACAACCATACCTTTAACCCAGTTTATAGTCAAATCATTGCCTGGTGTCAATTTCACAACATTGTCATGTTTTTTTGCAGATGCTCACAATCTTGTAACTTATTTATTACTCTGCAGAAACCCACCCAAGTGCTATTTCACAAGGGATGGATTTTTCAAAAACTATATTTTCTCAAACAATGGCAAGGGATAGGTTTGAACTAAACTATACAAAACCAAAAATCAGGAGATACAATTGGTCAAAACTGCTTATTCTACATGTCTTGCGCATACAGTACTACAATATATTTATAACACTTATTGTCTCAAAGCTATATTAGGCTACAAGGCTAAAAATTACACATCTCTATTCCCCCACAGGAAGTATGTGGGTGAGGTGATTGGTCCCAAAGCATACAGATTATTATGTTTAACCTCCTTCATGACGAAAGCTATGGAGAAAGTTCTGGATAAATATATCAGAAGAACGGTGCAACTGAACTCAACGTTACATGAAAATCAGTTCACATATAGACCTGGCAGATCCACTGAAGCAGCACTCCACCAGTTGGTTTGTAAACTAGAGGAAATCCTAGAATATAAAGAAATTGCACTGGCGACATTTCAAGATATAGGAGCCTTACGCAATACAACCTACGACTATGATCAAAGCATTGGAAAAGAGCAAGGTGAGTGAAACAGTCGTCAAATGGATTAAATCCATTTTAGGCAGAAGGAAGATAAAGGCAACCCTGTTTGAAGAAACTCTGACAGTTGGAGCCACCCGAGGCTGTGCTCAGGGAGGAGTTCTTTCTCCTCTGCTGTGGAACCTCGTAGTGAACAAAATCATAGCTATGCTCAACGAACAAGGTTTCTATACACAAGGATACGCAGATGACCTAGTGTTATCCAGGACCTCACGCAAAGATCATTTAACCTTGTGGAGAACTGGTGTCAGGAAGAACAACTATCAGTCAACCCAAACAAGATAACTCAGTCCCTATTACAAGGAGAAAATAAGAGGGAAAGAGATCACTGAAGCTCTTTGCGCAAGAGTATATATATATATATATATATATATATATATATATGGAAGAACAGGCACTGCACCTAGGTGTAGTGTTAGATAAAAATCTAACCTGGAATCCACATATAGAAGGAACATAACCCGGGCCAAGAACTTGCTGTATGCATGTAAAAGAGCAGTCGGGAAGACATGGGGCCCTAAGACCATCAATGGTAATGTGAATATATACAATCAATCAATACTGATCTGCATTTAAGGCAGTCGCCCAGGTGGCAGATTCCCTATCTGTTGCTTTCCTAGCCTTTTCCGAAATGATTTCAAAGAAATTGGAAATTTATTGAACATCTCCCTTGGTAAGTTATTCCAATCCCTAACTCCCCTTCCCATAAATGAATATTTGCCCCAGTTTGTCCTCTTGAATTCCAACTTTATCTTCATATTGTGATCTATCCTACTTTTATAGACGCCATTCAAACCTATTCGTCTACTAATGTCATTCCACGCCATCTCTCCGCTGACAGCTCGGAACATACCACTTAGTCGAGCAGCTCTTCTTCTTTCTCTCAGTTCTTCCCAACCCAAACATTGCAACATTTTTGTAACGCTACTCTTTTGTCGGAAATCACCCAAAACAAATCGAGCTGCTTTTCTTTGGATTTTTTTCCAGTTCTTGAATCAGGTAATCCTGGTGAGGGTCCCATACACTGGAACCATACTCTAGTTGGGGTCTTACCACAGACTTATATGCACTCTCCTTTACATCCTTACTACAACCCCTAAACACCCTCATAACCATGTGCAGAGATCGGTACCCTTTATTTACAATCCCATTTATGTGATTACCCCAGTGAAGATCTTTCCTTATATTAACATCTAGATACTTACAATGATCTCCAAAAGGAACTTTCACCCCATCAACGCAGAAATTAAAACTGAGAGGACTTTTCCTATTTGTAAAACTCACAACCTGACTTTTAGCCCCGTTTATCAACATACCATTGCCTGCTGTCCATCTCACAATATTTTCGAGGTCACGTTGCAGTTGCTCACAATCTTGTAACTTATCATTCTATAGAGAATAACATCGTCCGCAAAAAGCCTTACCTCCGATTCCACTCCTTTACTCATATCATTTATATATATATAAGAAAACATAAAGGTCCGATAACACTGCCTGAGGAACTCCGCTCTCAACTATTACAGGGTCAGACAAAGCTTCACCTACTCTAACTCACTGAGATCTATTTTCTAGAAATATAGCAACCCGTTCAGTCACTCTTTTGTCTAGTCCAATTGCACTCATTTTTGCCAGTAGTCTCCCATGATCCACCCTATCAAATGCTTTAGACATGTCAATCGCGATACAGTCCATTTGACCTCCAGAATCCAAGATATCTGCTATAGGCCCTATCTTGCTGGAATCCTACAAGTTGAGCTTCAGTGGAATAACCTTTCCTAAAATCGAATTGCCTTCTATCGAACCAGTTATTAATTTCACAAACATGTCTAATATAATCAGAAAGAATGCCTTCCCAAAGCTTACATACAATGCATGTCAAACTTACTGGCCTGTAATTTTCAGCTTTATGCTATCACCCTTTCCTTTATACACAGGGGCTACTATAGCAACTCTCCATTCATCTGGTATAGCTCCTTCGACCAAACAATAATCAAATAAGTACTTCAGATATGGTACTATATCCCAACCCATTGTCTTTAGTATATCCCCAGAAATCTGATCAATTCCAGCCGCTTTTCTAGTTTTCAACTTTTGTATCTTATTGTAAATGTCATTGTTATCATACGTAAATTTTATTACTTCTTTGGCCTTAGTCTCTTCCTCTGTCTTGACATTATCCTTGTAACCAACAATCTTTACATACTGCTGACTGAATACTTCTGCCTTTTGAAGATCCTCACATACACACTCCCCTTGTTCATTAATTATTCCTGGAATGTCCTTCTTGGAACCTGTTTCTGCCTTAAAATACCTATACATACCCTTCCATTTTTCACTAAAATTTGTATGACTGCCAATTATGCTTGCCATCATGTTATCCTTAGCTGCCTTCTTTTTGCTAGATTCAATTTTCTAGTAAGTTCCTTCAATTTCTCCTTACTTCCACAGCCATTTCTAACTCTATTTCTTTCCAGTCTGCACCTCCTTCTTAGTCTCTTTATTTCTCTATTACAATAAGGTGGGTCTTTACCATTCCTTACCACCCTTAAAGGTACAAACCTGTTTTCGCATTCCTCAACAATTTCTTTAAACCCATCCCAGAGTCTGTTTACATTTTTATTTACCGTTTTCCACCGATCATAGTTACTTTTTAGAAACTGCCTCATACCTGCTTTATCAGCCATATGGTACTGCCTAACAGTCCTACTTTTAAGACCTTCCTTTCTATCACATTTATTTTTAACTACCACAAAAACAGCTTCATGATCACTAATACCATCTGTTACTTCAGTTTCCCTATAGAGCTCATCTGGTTTTATCAGCACCACATCCAAAATATTTTTCCCTCTGGTTGGTTCCATCACTTTCTGAATCAGCTGTCCTTCCCATATTAACTTATTTGCCATTTGTTGGTCATGCTTCCTGTCGTTCGCATTTCCTTCCCAATTGACATCTGGCAAATTCAGATCTCCCGCTACAATCACATTTCTTTCCATGTCGTTTCCACATAGCTGACTATCCTATCAAATAATTCCGAATCCGCGTCAGTGCTACCCTTTCCCGATCTGTACACTCCAAATATATCAAGTTGCCTATTATCTTTAGAAATGAGCCTTACACCTAGAATTTCATGTGTCTCATCTTTAACTTTTTCGTAGCTTACAAATTCTTCTTTCACCAGAATGAAAACTCCAATGATCATTAGACCGTTGATGGCCTATGCTGCAATCATCTGGTGGCAGAAAGTAAGCCAAGGAAAAGTCAGCAGTAGATTGGATAGCCTACAGAGAATGGCATGCATAGCCATAACTGGGGCTATGAGAACTACTCTGACAGAAGCCTTGAATACTTTACTAGACCTCCCATCACTATGCAATTTCACACAAGGACAGGCTAGAATGAGTTCATACAGATTTGCACAATCAGAGTGCTGGAATGCACAAAAATCCAATCTAGAACACTGTAAAATTAACAAAGTAATAACAGTTCTACACATGCCTTCTGATCACGATACCAAAGTACAACTTTGAAAAACCGTTTGAGACCTAGATAATAAAAAAGACTGGGATATCAACAAATGGAATACTGAAAAAGATAGTGTGGTGGACTGATGGCTTAAAGACTGGGGATGGCACAGGAGGAGGGATCAACGGGGCAAGACCTGACAGATCAATCCAGATGAGCCTGGGCAAACACACTACAGCCTTTCAAGCGGAAGTGATAGCTATCGCAACATGTCTTAAAGAAAATCTGAAAATGAACTATAGGAATAAGAACATTTTCATTTTTACGGACAGCCAAGCGGCCATTAAGGCACTAGAAGCAGTCTTGGATAACATCCAGAATTGTCTGGTATGGCCATTCACTTCTCCTGAAGCTCTCAAAGTACAACATTGTCAAAATAATATGGGTACTAGGGCATGCAGGTATAGAAGGAAATGAAAAGGCAGATAAACTGGTCAGGAAAGGGGCAGAAACATATTTTGTATGCCCAGAACCTGTATGCGGGATTTCCTATTGACGAGCCCGACACTACATACGAAAATGGGTACAAAAGAAACAAATGGAGAACTAGAAAAATACTGCAGGATGCAGCCTTGCAATGGAACTGATAAAAAGACCAAACAAGAAGCATATTAAAGAACTGTTGAAACTCAGCAGAGAAAATATAAGATGGGTAGTAGGACTGTTGACAGGACACTGCTATCTGAAAAAAACACCTACTTAGAATTGGAGTAATAAGAGACAATATACAGTATGTAGGAAATGCAATGAAGCAGAGGAATCAGCTGAACACATACTTTTCGAATCTGAGGTGCTGGGTAAAATCAGACTCTCCACGCTAGAACTACCAGGTGAAGAGAGAGAGAAAAAATCAAAGACGACCCAATAAGAACAACCTGCAGCTTTGTGAAGGGAGGAGATATATCTAGGTGGGAATGAAGGAAAAACAGGGTAGCAAAAGATCTAAGATCTAGGAACTAATATGAACTCGTGCTCCACAGGTGTGAATCAGTCATGCACTTAGACGCTATTACTTAGCAAATGCATAGATTAATATATTGCATCAAGCGCCCGCGCGATTATGCGAGGCGCAATGCTATTTGCTAGCTGATGTACCCGCGCTTCGCTACTGAATTCTCAGAAAGACCGTCCTTATAGTTTTCCCAACTGAAGTCAACATAGGCCATTACAATGACGCCAGTATGAATGTCGCGATTAAAAGCAATGCTGTCATATGAAATATTCAATAAAATGAAAACAGCACATTTTCTGACTTTTAGCGAAAGATCTAACAGTTCAAAGTTTCAGAGCTAGAATGACCAGGCTGCAGACAGCCGCGAACACTCCTGTGTAATTATCCCATTTAAGTGTGCACACTGCTAATTCCAATCACTGCCTCAGAGTAAGGATTGAACAGCTGGAATACTATGATGATCCAATGTGTTACGTACCAGCATTATCAGAAAATTTATGAACCAGAGGAAAGGCATGCTAAAGAAGAGAGGGATCTAACTCCCCACTGTCCAACTACTTCCCGCCAATATTCAAGCAGGCTTTTATACTTGATACGCAACAGTAATCCCATCTATCGGAGATAAATGGCAGCAGAATTCACAAAGACCATCACAACAAACAATGGTGAATGTAATGTTATTGTTGATCAATTTTATGAGTTTTCTATATTGGAGGCCTTCACATTTAGTTTTCTTCCGTATCTGTGATATTAGAGCATCTAATGTACAGTGAGTCGTCCTCTTTCATGACTCCCGCTTGTGTTATTATTCAAGCGATCTTGCCTTCATGACATTTTTCTCATTCTTATAATCATCTTCAAAGTTTAATCACCATCAGCACCAATATTATTATAGTCAGCAGTAAAACTGAATAAGACATATAAATAATCAGAAATTGTATTCTCTATAGCTTTTGTTATGTAGTACTTTTCCATAAGACCAGTGAGATAGGTAATTAAAAATTAAATATTTTGCACCTTCCCCTAAACTACCATTTTGTTCGAACCCCACTGTCGGCAGCCCTGAAAATGGTTTTCCGTGGTTTTCCATTTTCACACCAGGCAAATGCTGGGGCTGTACCTTAAGGCCACGGCTGTTTCCTTCCCACTCCTAGCCCTTTCCCGTCCCATCGTCGCCATAAGACCTATCCGTGTCGGTGCGACGTGAAGAAGAAAAAAACCTACCATTTTGAACAGAGTGAATAAAATTATTTTATAGCATAGACTGTAGTTCCTTATTCCCCGACTTTACATAAAATTCTGTTCACCCATTTTCTTGTACCTCGGCGCTGATATGGACTTAGCAAAAAAATCCAAAATCAAGAATATATCTCTTACAGCCAGTATGGTAAAAATGTATAAGACATAAATGATGGGAAATTTAATAACATACTGGTATAACTTTAGTTATGTAGTATTTATCTACAGAGCCAATAATAACAAATATGAGAATTACATTTTAGGCCTTCCCCTAAACTATCATATCACTCAGCGTGAATAAAATTATTTATGGCCTAGATTGTAGTGGCTTATTCCCCGATGTTATATACCGATTTTCATTAAATTCTCTTCAGCCGTTTTCTCATGATGAGCGTGTGTACGTACATACACACACATTCAGACAAATTATGGAAAATTAAAACGTTCCTTTCCCCTTGTTACTATGGTCACAACCGGTACGGAAATATCATTTTTTTAAAATTCTGAGCAACGTACAGACAAAACTCTTATTTATACTGAGATAAATTAGAATAGTCTTCAAATGGCTCCTTAAACTCTCTAGAAAAGTAGCTAGTCGTTACCATTGAAATTCTGTCACTAAATTACTACGAAAGAATCTATATCTAGAGACTAGTATCTGGAATCGACTAGACTGATGTGAACGAACACGAACATAGCACACGAGACCGAGAGACTGACAATCAATATACGCGTTGCGATATACAGGTTTCAATAAACAGCGCACATTCGCGCACAGTTCTCGCATTAATAAACGTTGATATTTTGGTTGAAAGCGGCCAATGAGCGAAGGACTTCCGGTCACTGGCGTAAAAAAGCTGAAATGGCGGGATGTGAAAACAAGTGTTTGAAGTTCACCAAAAAATGAGCTAAAATCGGGAGAAATAATAAAATAATTGGGAGGCGGGAAAAAACTGTCGAAAATCGGGAGTCTCCTGGCTAAATCGGGAAAGTTGGCACGTATGTACTAGGGATATAAGGTATATAAAGGCCCTAAATTTTTAAATTTCAGATTATCCTGGAAATTATACATGAAAATGTTCAAATTGCTTACATCCCCAATGAAAGTATTTCTTGCTTGTTTTGTAAATATACCCGAAACAAATACCAAAAGTGGAACTTAAATTATAAATTTTTGCAAATATTCTCGATGGTTATGGATAACCCTGAACTGCAATCACATATATTACTGTAAAACATAGGACATGATCTTCGTCAATAATCCTAAAATTTTATTAACATGTTTCATAGATTTAACATTATGGATTCTTTCACTTGATGGTGTCTGCGTCAGCTGAGCTTCAAATTAAATACCACCTGGGAAGTGAGGATTTGGAGTTAAATTACTGGCTTGAGGGGTTAATGGGCTGGCCAAACCAAGCTACATGGCACATTTGTCAGCAGCACACAATTCTGGCAAGTTTGCTGAAATCGTATAGTGAATGGTTTGCATCCCACTGCCGGCAGTCTCGAAGATAAGAGTTCTGTGGTTTCCCATTTTCACTTTCAGGGTGCAAATAAGAGGCATAAATCGTCATTGGAACAGGTGAAGTTACTCTTAGTATCATATGGATGAATAGTTACTGAATGTTGCGTGTTAGTTTTAAAGAATGAAGTTGCGCCCTGTACTGTCACAAAACTCTGTCAATGCACAAGTGTTAGTCCTTTCTCTGGTAAGAGGATATCCATATTGTTTTTGTCAACAGCAGGCTCTCGACCTTGAAGATATAACAGCAGCTTGCAACCAGTTTAGACACTTGCGCCCACTTATCCTGGCAGCCACTGCATTGTGATTCTTTTTTTTTTTTTTGCGCTAGGGGCTTTACGTCGCACCGACACAGATAGGTCTTATGGCGACGATATTGTGATTCTTGTAATGCCTTAAACACTACTTTCCTCTAACGGTGCAAACTACAGACCTGAAACTTGCAATGTGATCCCCTCCTAGAGATCTATATATGTGTTAATTTGGTGCAACAGTTACCTTTGATCGGTTATACCACGCCAAATGATACATGAGGCACACCAATGGAGAACTGGTTTTCAGTTCAGGTAGTTCTTCCTTGCTTCCCATATGTCCAACCCCTCGTCCACCCACATCGTGGGAGGTGGGCAACGGCATGAAGTAGGGGGTTACCTGTAGTAGGAGTGATGTACAGCAGGGACTGTGTGTGCCCCAGGACTGCTACGGTAGCTGTGAAGGCCCTTCAGGAACCCTGAAAAGTGACTGCTAACGGGGCTCTGGTGAAGTCCTCAATGGCAGATGTGGCGGAGGAGGAGACCTTTGGAACGGCAAATCTGGCAGACGAGGCAACCTTTTTCCCGTGGGGTTAAAGAAATGGGGGAAACCACTGCCTTGTGGTGAAGATGGATCTTCAAAGGCTAAGGGAGACAACCCTTACAGAAAACAGCAGGCTTGGAGGCTCAGGTGGCAGCCCCACCACCAAGCTTGGGTGCTGTGGGCTTAACTCGCACCTTTTAAATCCACTTATTACAGAAATTGAAGTTAAACAAAACCAGATGGATACCTCGACGGACTTTGGCCCAAAACTGAAAATGAGAATTGGTTGTTGGAATGTTAGAACTTTGACAGAGGAAGGTAAACTAAAGCAGGTTGAGAAAAAGATGCAAAATGATGGCCTGGAAATTCTTCACTTAAGTGAAGTGGAGTGGGTATGTTGCTAAATAGGACATCCCAGAACAGTTTAATTGGATGGAGTCCCATCTCGGACAGAATGATGACAGCTAGATTTCAAGGTAAAATTCGAAATGTAACAATAGTACTGTAGTTTATACACCAACAGAAGTATCTGATGCCGACATAAGGATCAATTTTATCATCAGTTGAATGAAACTATGAAGAATATAAATGAGATATTGCTATTATTATGGGTAATATGAATGCGAAGTTTGGATCAAATAATGGACTAGAACATGTGATAGGGAAACATGGATTAGATGAAATGAATGATAATGGAGAGAGATTTGTAAATTTGTGTGCCAGCCAGGAAATGGTGACTGGGGGAGGGGGGCACTCTTTCCTCACAAAAGGTGTCATAAGGTTACATGGGTATCACCAGATCACAACATAGAAAATCAGATTGACCCTGTAGCTATTAACAAGCTATTAACAAGAACAGATGTGAGGAACAGAGGAACTGATGTTGGTAGTGATCTAGCAGTAGAAGAGTTCAAATTGAAACTAAAAGCTGCAACTAGAAAAAAGAAATTCAACATACAACGGTTATACAGTGAAAAGAGGAGGAAAGAATTTAGTCTGGAGTTGAAAAATCTGAGCTCTTTCAAATCTCGAAAAAGAGGAAGAGTTGAGTGTGGAAAGAACTTAGGAAAATGTTAAGAACACTTGTATACAAATGTATAAAAAAGTAATTGGTTATAGTAGCTATCAACAGAAAGACTGGATGTCTGAGGAACCATGGGACTTAATTGAAGAACGAAAAGGGGAAAAAACTATAGCAAACCAAAGCAGAAGACAGCAAGAGTCAGAAGCTGAAAGGAAATATTTGGAAATTGGCAAAATGGTTAAATTGTGTGCGAGAAGCGATAAGAGAAGATGGAGTGATCAGCAGGCACAAATTGCAGAGGAAGCTGAGAAGAAGGGCGATATGAAACAACTCTATAGTATAACAGGGAAGTTGTCAAGAGGTGGTTATAGGAAGAGTAAACCAGTGAGGGATGAGCAAGGAAATATGTTATCACAAGAACGACAATTGGGAAGATGGCAAGAGTATTTTTCAGAAATTTTAAACAAAGATGATGGAAATGAGCAGGAAATGCAAGAAGTAAATAAAGACTTACGAGGGAACGGTATGAAGTCGGACGGCAAATTTCGGTTCGATTTTTACATATTCGTGAAGGTCTTTTTAAGCTGAAACAGGTAGTGGAAGACTAATTTTTCGCTGGTCTTTTTAAGGGCACATTTGGGGGCTCAAATATGGCGGTGCGTGCCCTGAATTGTACATTACATGCTAGCACACGTCAGCGCTCATGGCCAGCAGCTGCCCTGCCTTGCCTACCCTCTCCACTCGTTCGGTTCTCCTATGTGCCCCACCACATACGGCTGCCAACAGTTGCGTATATGAGACGGCGAGTCCTATTCTATTCGGTCAAGTTCTCCACGACTGATGGCTATTCCACATACAGGAGATCGCATTGGTACTTTGTTATGGCCGCTTGAAACATTAATGCAGTTCTTATTAATGCCTACGGTGTTAATATTCAGGAAGCTACAGAGCTTTCTGATGAAGAGCAAATCATGTATATACAAATAAAGACAACGTTTGATGCAATTTTGGAGGGAAAATGCAAATTTATTCAGGAGGAAGGAGCCGTTTTCGTTGATTCAGAAGACGAAGATGGCATTGAGGAGGGGACAACACCGAAAAAAAACAAACACGGAGATGAGTTTAACAAAGATAACAAGTCTTTGTGATGGCCGAGGAAGACCCTGTAAGTCAGTGGAAGATTATGATTCCGAATCATTGTTGGACATGTATCAACAAATAAAGGAACGAGGACCTATGTACGCCGTACGGAAGTATAAGAAGACTCTGAGACAAATTTATGGAATCATCAACCACGTTTAACACAATGGAAAAATCGGGAAATGTGTGATGGTTCGAGCTTATGTGAAAGAAGAGTTCACCAAGGCAAAGATTCGTTTTTACATGTCACAAAATCGGACATTGAGCATTAGATTGGTGAGGGTAGAGATTTTTATTGCCCCAAACACTCTTTCCAAAGCGACTCATACTTGACAAACCTTAAAAGGCATTTGAAAATTCGGTTCCAAAAAGTAACCAAACTAGTCAGTAAAACGTTTAAAACAGATGAACAAGTATGACACGAAGTGGCAAAAAAGTTTGTAACATTCATTAATGAATTGCAAGAAAAGAAAGAGATCCCGGATGCCAATATCTGGAATTCGGACCAGTCCCGATTTGAGTACGAAATGGCAACACAGAGAAGTTATGATTTTCCTGGTGTGAAAGACGTTCTTGCTACGCTTGTTTGCCAAAATAGTTTTGACATTTGTTCTTGATCGTTTTCCAAGAAATTAATGGAAACTTGGACCTAGAGTACAAGAAAGTATCAAAGCCTACATGGATGCCTTTAAATATTTCGTAATTGATTGTTCATCTTCCGGGAAAATGGGGAAAGGGCATGTACGTGACTAGTTTCAAAACGTTTTCCATCCACAATTACAGGAAGAGGGAAGAAATCATCTTCTCATAGATTCATTCAGTGGCCAGGGCAATAATGCACAACTTGAATCCCTGACGAATAAACATGTACAAATTGAATACATACCGAAAGGAACTACGTATCTTTGCCAGTCGTGTGATCTTTGACTCTTCTGACAACTAAAATGTTTAGTCTGTCAAATGGAAAACATTTGCCGGGTAAGGAATTTACACGGCCAGTCAAAATTAAAACCCTAAAACAGACTTTTCATTATAACTAGTCAAATACTAGCGCATAACCAATTACAAGCTGATTGTTTTGTACCAATGCTGAAATATGCTTGGAAAGCAGGTGGTTATTTCATTACTGAATATATACCGCAATTTCATACTGTCTTGTAAACAAATTTTCATGATTTGACTGATAAAGAGTGTGCTGGAAATTATTGTACCAATTTTTCGTTTATAAAGTGTGCACATTATCGTCTTGGGATTTTTTTATTCACATTTTGTGTTAGATTTGCACAATCATGCCATGAACAATGAACCAATACCAGACTGTGTTAGAATAAAGTCGTTTCTTGAACACTTTGAATGTCATGATGATGCAGATGATATTTGATTATGTATTATTTGTATATTAAGTAGTGATTTGTAAACAATTTTTATTGTTTATTTATTCCATAATGAATTCATCTTTGTAAATAAAATGTCCCAACTAACATTAGTCCTCACCCGCAATCCCCTGTACACAACTGTAGGCAGCCCTATGTGGTGGGAGAGAGAGAATGGAAGGAATGGAGAGGGAAGGCGAGGCAGGGCAGCCGCTGGCCGTGAGCGCTGACATGTGCTGGCATGTACTGTACAATTCATTGCGCACACTGCCAAGTTTGAGCTCCCAAATGTCCCCTTAAAAAGGACCTGCGAAAAATTAGACTTCCACTACCTGTTTCAGCTTAAAAAGACCTTCACGAAAATGTGAAAATCAAATCTAAATTCGCCGTCCGACTTTGTACCGTTCCCTCGTTAGATAATGAAGACTCGAGAATTAAGCTAGATCCCCCAACAAGGCATGAAGTTAGGCTTTGAAACAATTAAAGAATGTAAAGCAGCAGGTATAGATAATATATTCAGAAATACTAAGTGGATGAAGAGGCCACAATTTGCTGCTACCATAACTGGGGAAAATATGGAAAGAAGAGAAAATTCCAGCTGATTGGAAAGAGGGCTTGATCGTGAAATTTCCCAAAAGAGGTGATACCACAGTGTGTAAGAATTGGAGAGGAATAGCACTACTGAGCATACCAAGTAAAATTCTCTCTAGAATTTCTGAACAGAGTAAAGGACTCGATTGAGCAGCGTCTTCGAAAAGAACAAGCTGGTTTCCGTAGACAACACAGCTGTGTTGATCTAATAAATATGCTAAGAATAATTCTAGAGCAAAGTAATGAATGGCAGGCCATATTGCACTTGACATTCATGGTCTTCAAAAGAGCATTTGATTCAGTAAATACGACTCTAATGTGGAAGATCTTAGTGGAATATGGAGTTCCGGATAAGATCTTGAATCTCATGAAGGCAGTGTATGAAGGGTATGGATGCAAAGTAGTACATGAGGAAACTCTCAGATTATGTGAATGTCACAAGTGGAGTTCACCAGGGATGCATTCTTTCACCAACAATCTTTTTAGTGGTGCTCGATAATGTTATGAGAAAAATGTTGGTTGGAAGGAAAAGAGGAATACAATGGGGAATGGAGGAAAGACTGGAAGATTTGGAATTTGCAGATATTTGTCTTTCGTCTTCAAGAATTAGTGATATGAAACACAAGTTAGGATTGCAGAAGGAAGCAGAGGCTCCAGGACTCGCAATAAATATTGTCATGAAAAATTCTTCAGCTTTTCCTTTCCGATTATCTAAGTGCAAAAGAATATTCTTCACGCGAGAAAGCAACTCCATTCTTCACAGAGTGGAAAGCACCTATCATGGCCATCTCGAGGTAGCGCAAAATGTTTTAAAGAAAGGAAAGAAAGACTTTTACATGCATGTAACTGAGGAGATCCTGCATTGGAATTTCTATTTCAGCGGCAAAAATCGAGGACGTGAAGATGCTACTGCAAAACACTTTGGGGATTCATGGAGGAATGTCCCTGATTTGTCATATTACAAAGGTGTGGTGGATAGAGAGATAGGAAATTTACAAGATGAACTCCCAGATGCTGCTTGTGAACCACGTGATTTCAGAGGAGGGTTTTGATATTAGTACACAGTTTGTTAGTAATCCATGGTGCATAATACGTAGTTGGACTAAAACAGCTTGCAAACAGTATCCAGAAGTTTTTAAGTACTGTTCATTGTGCAATTATCACTATCGTCTATCTATGTAGTAGTAAATTTGAAATGATATAAAAACCAAACCAGTATTTAAAGATTATTTTAAAAATGATTTGTATAAACTCCATAGCAAAATCTGCCTAATGTAAAATCAAAATTTAATTTCTCTCGATGCATTACAACTAATTCACATACCGTGAATATAGAAGAAAAAAAAAAAAAGAGAGAAAACAATTCTAATATTAACGGTTATTCCGCTAAACATTTTTCTCAAAACTACAAATTATATATTCGGCAGGTTTTGCACTGGAGCCCCTCATTTATTGATAATCAACTGAAGTGGAATTATCACACCACTCACCTGGTAACCACCCACCTGCCCACACTCTCTCTCTATCAATCCATGTATGTGTATGTAATAGTTTTACAAGAAAACGGCAGAGTAGAATTGAATGAAAACTGATACATACTTGTCCTTGACAAGATTAAAGGTCTAAATGTCTAAAGGGACTTTGGTTTTTTATCATTTTCTTTTGCTAGTGGTTTTATGTCGCACCGACACAGATAGGTCTTATGATGGCGATGGGATAGGAAAGGCCTAGGAGTTGGAAGGAAGCAGCCATGGCCTTAATTAAGGTACAGGCCCAGCATTTACCTGGTGTGAAAATGGGAAACCACCGAAAACCATTTTCAGGGCTGTCGACAGTGGGATTCACTCCCGGATGCAAACTCACAACTGCGCGCCTCTAACCGCATGGCCAATTCACCCGGTAGGTTTTATCTTCATTGTCACTTAAGGACAAGTCTTTTGTAATATAAGAATTGGGCAAGCCAAGAATGTCTGGGATGTTCTGGAACGCAGGCTCCATGGATCCTGCACTCACGAACAGACTAGCATTGGCGGCCGCTCTGCAAACGATTTGGTGTCGGCTGCGTCCAGAGGACTACCAGGGACTTGTCGACTCACTTCCATGGTGTCTCACTGCAGTTCGCAGGGCCAGAGGAGGCCCCACACGCTATTAGGTGACTATCCCATGACATTTGCTAAGTCAGTGTAGATATTTGAGAATTAAGTTTTAGGAATTTTAGGCTTTCTATTAAATTACAATTTCACCGAGCGTGAATAAAATTATGTATAGCCTAGACTGTAGTGCCTCATTCTCAGACTTTACATATCAATTTTCATTCAGTTCTGTTTAACCATTTCCTCGTGGCTCGGCATTGATATGGACTAAGCAACAAAAGTCTAAATTCATATCTGTTATCATAGCCAGTATGGTAAAACTAATCTTCATCCCACCATCTCCAGTTTCTCAGGTGTGATGTAAGAGTGCTCTCCATTTCTGTCTGCACAGGTACATTCCTTCCTCTTCAACTTTACACCATTCTGTGCCTCTTCCTTGCAGATCATTTTTTATTTGGTATATCTATCTTGTCTTTGGCCTGCTTCTAGGTTGCTTGTCCTCCAGGTCCCTTTTAAACCATTTTCTTGCTCAATCAGTCACCAATGATCTGCATTTAGGGCAGTTGCACAGGTGGCAGATTATTTTTAGAATACTGGTTCTCTATGAAGGTTGGCGATCGATCTAACTGATTATGATAACTCGCGAAACAGTGGCTTGAAAGATTTCAATGGAAGTTCGTTCATACCAGTGACGCAAGTTTTTAAGCCAGGAATTTCTCCATCTCCTCACAGGTCGTTTTCCTTCTATTTTACCCTTTATTATGAGTTGGAGAAGTTCATATCCTTCACCTCTCATGATGTGCCCAATGTACTTGAACCTCCCTTGATGGTTGTTAGCAACTTTTTTTTCCTTATTTAACAAGTTGAGGACTTCCTCAATGGTCTTCCTTTCTACCCAGGATATTCAAAGCATTCTTCGTCCAGCCTTCGAAACTGTACAGAAGGGCAGGGAAAACATAGCAGCTCAACATCCGAATGTGGAGCTGAAGGTTGAGATCTCTACTGATGAATAGGGTCCTCATTCTGTGAAAAAATTCTTGGCTTGCCCAATTCTGAATTTTTATTTTATATATAATTTTTAAAATGCTATTTGTTCGGGGTGTCGATGTGGATCTTTTGCTCCTACTGGCACCATATTGTATGAATCTGCGTGTAATTGGAATGTTGTGTGTGAGGAAAGGAAGATTAAGGACGTCGCAAACACCCAGTCCCCAGGCCAAGATATTAATCATTACAATTAAAAAACCCTGACCCGGCCGGGAATCAAACTGAATTAGAATTCATTCTTGCAATCACAATGCTCAGTCACTATAGTCCCAAGCTATTTGAAGGGTGACACCTGATGAACTATTTTGTTGTTGATGAGCAGGGAGGCCTGCTTAGGTATTTTCAGAAATACAATCAGCTTGGTCTTGCTGATATTCAAGAAAGATCAAATGCTGCACTGATCCCTACAATGTTATTAACAGTAATTTGAAGATCAAAAGTTATAGAGAATAAAATTTCTTCTTCTTCTTCTTCTTTTATGACCACATAGGATCACTTTAGTCAGTCCGTCGTTCAGGTCTCTTTGAAGGGATTGTTCGGGCTTTGCGGTCCTCCCAGTACTTCTTCAGACGCTCCGATCTTCGTGCCCTTTCCTCAGTTGAAAATGTGCGTGTTGTTGGTTTGTTATGTGTAAGGGTAAAGCGGAGGTTTGTATTCTTGAGTTTTGTATTCAATTTTATCTTATTTTTGGTGTCTTCTGTTGTAAGGCCTATTTCCTTCAGATCCTCCCTTACTTCTCTGATCCATTTACATCCTGTTGTGGTATTTTTTGAGACGAGATTATGTTGTACTAGTTGTTTCAGAAGTCTCGAGTCCTGCATCCTCATGATATGTCCAAAGAATCCCAGTCTCCTCTTACGCATAGTATCTGTAATGGGTTCTAGCTCTTTGTACACGACTTTGTTAGGTATTAACCGCCACTGTCCATTTTTCTGATATTTTTTGTTGATACAGGTTCTTCCAATCCTCCTTTCAATTTTCTGAAGTCTGTCAGTCTTTGATTGTTTATTCAGGTAAAAGAGTGTTTCTGCTGCATATGTAGCTTCCGGTTTTATAACTGTGTTGTAGTGTTTTATTTTTGTATTTATTGATAGACATTTCTTTTTGTAGATATCCCATGTTAATTTTTGTGCTTTAGCTAATCTATTT
This sequence comes from Anabrus simplex, assembly GCF_040414725.1. Lineage (NCBI taxonomy): Eukaryota > Metazoa > Arthropoda > Insecta > Orthoptera > Tettigoniidae > Anabrus > Anabrus simplex. The sequence continues at coordinate 330,638,678 of NC_090267.1, read as the reverse complement.
GTTCTTACTTGGATTGAGATTTTTTCCTTTAAGTTATGTGTTATTACTTCTCCAAGATATTTAAACTGAGTTACTATTTTGATTTTATTACCACTTATGGTGACTTCTTTTAGCTGTGTTGGTTTTTGGGGCATAATTTCTGTTTTTTCAAATGATATTTTAAGGCCAATTTTATTTGCAATGTTTTGAAGTTCTGATATCTGGGTTTTTGCTTCTTTTATGTCCACTGCTAGTAATGCTAAATCGTCAGCAAAACCCAGGCAATTTGTTTTGATTTTTCGGCCAATCTTTATTTTGGGGGGACATTTTCTAAACCATTCCCTCATTACCATTTCTAGAGCACAGTTAAATAATAGTGGTGAGAACCCATCTCCCTGCCGTAGTCCAGTTTTAATTTCAAATGTCTCTGATGTTTCACCCCTAAACTTCACTTTTGACTTGGTATTGGTGAGAGTCAATTTTATCATGTTTATTAATTTGGGGTGTAGTCCAAGGTGTCTTAAAATTTTAAACAGAGATTCTCTATGGATGCAATCATAAGCTTTCTTGAAATCTACAAATGTTATCACCATATCTCTGTTTCTTCTCCTGTTATAGTCCATTATCAACTTAAGACTCATGATCTGATCAGGACAGCTCCTCCAGGGTCTGAAACCTCCTTGATATTCTCCTAGTTCTTTCTCAAGTTGTAAACTTATCCTATTAAGGATGATTATTGAAAATATTTTGTATGTTATGTCTAGGAGAGAGATTCCCCTGTAGTTATTAGGGTCGGTTTTGTCCCCTTTTTTGTGCAGAGGATGAATGAGGGCTGTTGTCCAGTGTTCTGGTAGTTCTTCTTTAATCCAGATAGAGACAAGTTGTTGATGGAGGGCAACTTTTGCTGAGGTTCCTGCATATTTCCAGATTTCCGCAAAGGTCTGATCTTCTCCTGGCGCTTTGTAGTTTTTTAATTTATTCAGAGCTTGGTAGACTTGGTAGACTTCCTTTATTGTGGGGGGATTGATGTTTTCTGGTGATGTTTTTATCGGGGTGTTGGTGTCCAAATGAAGGAGTTCTGTAGGTTCCTCACAATTTAAAAGCTTGTTGAAATGTTTAGCCAGAATTTCTGCATTGTCTTTATTGTTATGGGCCAGCTTACCATCTTCATCCTTCATCAGTAAGGTCGGGGGTTCATATTTTTGGAGCTGCTTTCTGAAGGTTTTGTAGTAGTCCCTTGATTTAGTTTTACTGAACTGTTCTTCAATTAACTGCAGGGTGTCCTTATGATGTTGTCTTTTTATTCTTCTTAAGACTTGGGTAGTTTCTTTTCTCTGTTTTACTAGCTTTTGATAGGATATTTCTGTCTTTTGGGACTGATGTAATAGCCATGCCTGATGTCTTTTCTCCACTGTTTCATCACATTCACTGTTCCACCATTGGTGTTTTTTATGTGGTTTAATTGGAGCTAGGTCTTCTGCAATTTGTTTAAGGTTGTGTACTAAGTCTTCAAGTTTGTCTGTGATTTTTATTTTTTCAGTTGCTTTCTGGTAATTTTTGTTGTTGATTAGCTGGGTAGGATCTATTTTTCTTTTAGTTTTAAGGGCTTGCTTTTGTTGTCTCCTCTGGGGAGTGAGTTTAATTTTAATTTTAACTACGTAGTGATCTGAACCTGTGTCTATTCCTCAGAGGACTTTGACGTTATAGATCTCTTTGTGGTGGTATTTGTCCATGCAGATGTGGTCCAGTTGCCATTCTCCTTTAGTGTAGTCAGGGTGAATTTAGACTATTGTCGCTTAGTCCATATCAACAGACTATGGTGGTGGATTTTATCATGATTTTCATAAGGTTAAAAACTGCATGGTCATCAAGGCACTGACCTAAAGGAGGAACTTCTTGTTTTTTCTCAGATAAATTCCCATCTTTCATTGTACAGTGAAAGTCCAAGAATGCTCTTGTAGTGCGCACTAGATTGTGTTCTTATTGGTGTTTATTTTCAACCTTACGCCACTTCAACAGACATTATTGATGAAATCAGTCGCTGTTTGCAAGTGACAAAAAGAGAGGATACAGTAATCCTTGTGGGAGATCTTAACTGCCGTAGACATTCCACTTCAGAAAACAAGAGGTTAGTAGTTCCCACAAGTGTGGGAAAAAGCTGTAGGAAAAGAAGAAGCCATGGTTAACTGTTCAAATTTCTGGCCTGAAGATGTGCTGGTTAGGAGATTTTCTTTTTGCCCCATTAGAAAAATTAGTACGCATCTCATCATCTTCTTCCTTCCAAGTATTGGGCCATGTGTCCCGTTATGGTCTTGCATTTTTCTTTTTGCAAGACTTGAAAGCAATCAAATGTCCTTCCGACGGGTTGCTAGCCTGAAGGAAGTAAGACCACTGGTGGGGCTACCACCTCTCAGCTAATGGACTAGCTGAAATTACAGTATGCATCTTGATACACACAACTAAGCGACAGGATGACCCCTCCCCTCAAGAAATCAAGCTGCTGTCTTGGAACACTGAAGGACTACTAGGTATAGCTCATTCAATTCAAGCAATGCTGCAGACGTGTGATGTTGCAATATTTGTGGAAACCTTTTTAACATCGAAATGGAATGTTAATAGCCACTAGTCAGCGCATGCTCTAGCTGACAAAGGACCTACTGGAAGACCTAAAGGAGGAACTTCTTGTTTTTTTCTCAGATAAATTCCCATCTTTCATTGTACAGTGAAAGTCCAAGAATGCTCTTGTAGTGCGCACTAGACTGTGTGTTCTTATTGGTGTTTATTTTCAATCTTACGCCACTTCAACAGACATTATTGATGAAATCAGTCGCTGTTTGCAAGTGACAAAAAGAGAGGATACAGTAATCCTTGTGGGAGATCTTAACTGCCGTAGACATTCCACTTCAGAAAGCAAGAGGTTAGTAGTTACTTAGAGGAGGAGGTTTTTCATCTACGCAATAATAAGGATCAGAGGACATATATTTGCTACAATGGCATGAGTACGATAGACCTTGTATTCATTAACTCTAATCAGTCAAGTAGTTAGAGCAGGAAGAGAAAAAAAAAAAAGAAAAAAATATACCATTTGAGACGAGATTGAAACTAGTCAACTTTTATTCGTGCCCATAAGTACTACCAACCCAAGTGAGCAGGCGGATTGATTTGTCCTTAATTGGTGACTCAGATAATAGGATAGTTATTGAAAAACTACAAAGTGGAACTCTGTCAGAGGCAGCAACAAAACTTGAAAAGATCATTAAAAAGGCTGCCATCTCCAATGACATCCTTCAAAGAAAAGTGAAGCCTTGGTTCGCTATGGTGTGTTTCAATGCAAGGAAAATTGCTTTACAAGCCTTATAGGATGCAAAAGTGCAACGGACAAAGGAACGGTTAGCAGTTTACATTAGGTTAAGAAGAGATTATAAAGTCAAAAAAAAAAAAAAAAAAAAAGAGAGAGAGACACACACACACACACACACACACACACACACACACACACACACACACACACACACCCATTTGAGGATGCGAAACAGAATCCCTATAAAGCCCTTCGCCCACCATTGTTCCCAAGTACATACCGATGAGCGTGTGGGAGACTCATCAAACTGCAATCCTACAGGAGAGAGATACGCGGCACACTTGATGAAATATCAGATACCGTCCATAATCTGAAAGACAAGAAAGCATGTGGCCCTGATCTCTTATCCAATGAACATTTGAAAGCTACTTTCCCAGTGTTAAAGAACACTATATCACTACTGCTAAACGAATGTTTGCATCAAGGTAGAGTACCAGAAAGTTGGAAATGATCCACAATTAAGATGTCATATAAAGGGAAAGGTGAAACAGCAGATCACAATTCTTACAGGGGTATTGCAATGGAGTGTATTCTCTTAAAGACCCTGACTGCTTTCGTTCATAAACGCATTACAGAGTTAATTGCGGACAAACTTCTAGATTCCCAATTTGCTTTCAGGAGTGGTAGGTCAACACTTCAGGCAGTTCAATGCCTTCAACAGGACATGGAGGAAGCCTTGGATCAACCTAGAGGAAAACTGCATGCCATCTTCACTGATTATTCAAAGAATTATGACACGATTAACAGAATTATTCTTTGAGAGAAATTACAAAAGATCACCGACCAGAGTTTCTATCTTCTTCCACTAATCAAAGATCTGCTCACCAGCAATTGGATAGAAATCAGTGATGGCATTATCAGATCAGGTCCTATTGTACAAACTATTGGGGTACTCCAAGGTGACCCTTTGAGTCCTTTGCTCTTCATTATTGCAACGGCAGACATTAAAAAAACAATAACATTACTCATGTATGCAGACGACATGGCCTTAACGTCCATCTCAGACTCTGACCTACAAAGTAATTTTAACAAAGTGAGTAAATGGGCAGAAGAAACTAAGCTGAGACTGAATGAGGATAAGACCGTCTCGATGACTTTCAGGAGAGGAGGCAAAAAAGGAACATTCTATTAAGGGGACAGGCAGTTAAAATCAGTATCAAGTTTCCAGTACTTGGGAATAAGATTTCTATCAGCTAGAAAAATTTTCCCTTCATGTCAAAGAAAGACTAATCACGGCCATTAAAGCAATGGGTGATATCAAATTTCTCAGCAGCTTGTCGCTGACGACGGCCATAGAGTTATTTCATCTCAAAGTTAGTCCAGTTGCGTCCTATGGGATAGAAAACATATGGGTGCATCTTACCAAGGCACAATTGCAAAGTTTAGAGAATGTAAAATCAGCATTTCTTATGAGATCACTTTGTCTATCCAAGTACACTCCTTCGCACCTCGCTTACGTGCTGACAAGAGAACTGTTCTATGTAGAAGAGCTGCATCTGAAGTTCCTGCTCTCCACCACCACAGCGTATAAGGCACTACTGCAGGAACTCCTTCGACAGAGGAACAACGTATTGGACAATTTTTACCTCAGTAAACGCCTAATGATTAACTTATCGAGTGGATGCAAGGAGGTTATGAATTAAGACATTTTTTTTTTTTCTAGTGGCTTTACGTCGCACTGACACAGATAGGCCTTATGGCGACGATGGGACAGGAAAGGCCTAGGAGTTGGAAGGAAGCGGCCATGGCCTTAATTAAGGTACAGCCCCAGCATCTGCCTGGAAGACATATATAAACAAGGCTTGCTGTGCATGGATTTCACCATAAACTGTGTGAATCCAAGCAATTCCATGACCCCTGCAATGAATGTAAGTGCAGAAGATGTGGTGAACTCTGCGAGAGATACCATGTACTAAAGTGCAAATTGAGAACAGAATCTCTGAGAAACTTGTGTGAGACGGTGTAATACTTTGTATACTTGTATTCATGCACATTATGCGCAAGTAAATATTTATTATAAAAGACAAGAGCGAGTCGTGAAAGGAGGTAGAAGGGTACCCTTTATGTTGGCTGCCCTAACGTCACAGAGATGAAAGACGACTCAATGTGAAGGCCTACAGTATCGAAAGCCCATAAAATTGATCAAAAATAACATTACATTGGCTATTGTTTGTTGTGATGTGCTTTGCTTTTCTCCTGCCACTTATCTCCAATAGATGACATTACTGCTGTGTGCCATGTGAGTTACTGAATATTACCTAATCTATTTTCGATGCAGATATTGCTCATTATACAGCAATATAAAACTACGTACATATGTAACTGGATAATAATGCAGACTATTTTATTCACACACCAAGAATTAGAATGTTAAGTTACCAGGGAACAGGATAGGAAGTGTGTAGAATGAAGAATAAATTCTCCAAGTGCTAAGAACTCCCAAGTTCTTAACATTCTCACAGTTTTTATTTGCTTTTGTGACCACAGTAACAATTTTTTAAAACAAACTGCTTACATACCACGGTATATTTTATACACAAAATTTGCCCATATATGTTATTTTTTTTAATTCATAAAACTATTTGGCTGAATGGTCAGCATTAGTAGCCTTCAGAATGTAAGGTCTCGAGTTTGATTCCTGACCGGGCCACAGATTTTAGCAGTTTGGTTCATTTCTATAGCTCGATGCCTGGGTGTTTGTGATCGTCTTAATACACATCTCCATTTTTTAAAATTGCACGTATCTTAGCGTTATCCAGAAACAGCAGGGGGAGGTTCCCATACGTTGTCTCCAATGTAAAGTGCAAGTTGCTGAGTTGAGGTAAGGACAGGCTCACTTGCCTACAGCCATTCTCAATCAAGTAGGGAAGTTTGCATTACATGCTGAGTGGACACAATCAATTTGGGGAGCAGAATATGCTCTAAAATCTCATGTAAGAAATATAATAAATTATACAATTTATAGCAATCACAGTGCCAACCACCTCAGATAAATTCAATAGTGATATACTCCTCCACATAGGATTAGCATTAGGAAGGGCATCTGGGCAAAAAACTGACCATAATCAACATTAGAACATTAGTGTCAACCTCAGATAATGGGGAAAAAGGCCAAGGAAAAAATTCATTCATGAAACTGAAGAGCAGAATATGCTCTAAAATCTCATGTAAGAAATATAATAAATTATAAAATTTATAGCAATCACTACATTTATTTTACACCTATTTTCTTTGATTATATGTTGATATTACAGAAAATAAAATTAGCAATGATATGATAAGTACTTATGTTAGGCACCTAAGTTACCTCTCACAGTTTAAAAGTGTTTTTTTTTTAAACACATGTTATCTAAATTAAGCTGAAGCTATCTTCCTACATGCCAGCACATAGGTTATATGAGTAGTTCCTCCTTGAATGAAATGAATGCCATATTATTTGTTTAATGTCGCCTATTGCCAAAAATTTTTAAAAAATTGCAAGGTATAGGAATTTCTTTCTGCAGGAGTTTCTTTAATATGCTGGAGGACAATGACACAGTTATTGTCTTTGAACACCCTCAAATGTCACCAACTTCAGCTGGGAACAGAAGGGCAGCAACTAATCAATGGCACCCATGACGTCAGTTAATCATTCTGGGACTGTTAACGCCATCTTCTTTAAATCATCTTGTTTCCAGCATTTTCCTTTCCTCCACTTCCATCTTTCCCAATGACCTAGTTGTAGCAGCTGAATCATGATTCTTTATTATCGTCCTTAATGTAGACAATGGGATGCCAATCATCAGAGTTGTTGTTTCTGATTAAGATTTCTAATTTATCTGGGAAAAAAGTGCTTTTCACTTAACACTCAGTTTACTCACAAACCTGCTTCAATACACTGAGGGCAACATGAAACTGACAAGTGAAATATTGCAGAACTAAGGAATGTGAACATGAGAGAGAAGGGGTAACAAAACAGTGGTCATGGTTTTATTCTGTCTGTAAAGAGTACAGCCAGAAAGTAAAGAGTGGAATATTTTAAAGTGAGTAAAATTTAATGGTAATTAAACTTTTCTTCCAATCACTGCTGAAAAAGAAATTAAATTTTTTCCACAAATGAAGCATAATAGGCAGGATTAGAAAGTAACATACATGGTAAATCTTAAAGGCTTTATGTATAAGGTATGCAGAAACCTTTAAAAAAAAAGCCTCTTATGCGGGATACTGTCTTTAAGTGGAGACTGACTGTATTATTCTTTTATTATAAAGCAGCTAGAGGTTTTAAAAGATGCTAAGAAGTTAGAATTTTGCAAGAGCTTTAATGTGCTGGATTCCAACAACACGAGGCATCACATAGTCCGGATCAAAATTATTTTCCAAACATAAGGACAATTAATTAATTAATTAATTGAGTGCGTTACTAACGTCAGCCATACAAGATGCAGAAAAGAATCCTAAGGGAAGCAGAAAAGATTTCAATACAACATTTATTACTTGGTATACAGTAAATAACTAATACAAGATGACTGCAAACTGGAACAGAGAAACCTATAACTGCTGAATGGCTGATCACGTTCATAATAATTGTTAAGATAGGTGTAGGAACTCAGAAACAATATAATGGCAGTAAGAACCACTAACTTTCATGGAAATACAACTTAAATGAGTGTGCTGCTTCACCTTTTGTATAATAATCTGCATTATGACAGATGTGCATGATGTTTTGCACTTTCATATTCCTACATATTTATTGCAAAGGAATGTGTAATAAAGTTCAATGATTCTCAAATTGATGGGTTAATTAAAAAAAATTAAAACCCTGGTGGTACCATGTTATAATTAATTTCCTAAAATATAAATAGTGTATTCCACAAAATATCTACATTAATTACAAATTATGTCAAACTAGAAGTTAAACTCCACAAGCAATAAGGATCTGCAAAATAATGACACATAACTGAATTCTTCAAACACAACAGTATGTTCACGTCTCTCCTTTGGATTGTTCAATGCATGGCACTACATGAATTATCATGCTTTGTGCTTCATGCTGACCCAACCACAGAGACAGGTTTCTATACACAGCATGTGAATGAGGAAGATGTATCAACATATTCCAAAAGTAAATATGCAGAGCATCTCTTGGTTTGTTTATTCATTTTTACAGTATATACTCTCTTCAAATATACAGAAGGCCAGTAGCTCCTGCATGAACCATGAGGGCATTTGCTGCCTGTTGAGTTTCCAACAAAATACGCGCCTCATTCATCCAATCGAGAGCTGCTGATCGAGAAGCACCCTTCAACAGATTCATGTATCGTAGTACCATCTCAAAATTCCCTCGATCCAACCAGTACCTACGAAGAGAAAGAATTTCCACCATAAATTTTCAAAACATGTTGACCAACCCACTATTTGAAGGGAAATTTACAATAGAATGCAACATAAAAGAAAATCCAGGTCCTTGGCTGAATGGTTCAATTCCTGGTGGGATGGGGTTTGGTATTTTAGCTGCATTTGGTTAATTCCTGTAGCTTGGGGGTTGGGAATAAAAAATAAAAAAATCCATGACAATATTTTCTCTTATCCAAAAAACTAATATGGGAATCATAATACTATTCTTTGTTCATAAATTCAGAATTATAAAGAATATTAAAGTTTTAACACGAGAGCATAAATTTACAATATTAAACTACAGTAATTACTACAAACGTAAAACAAATATGCAAAAGAGAACCTGAGTGAATTATACATGCACTAACCTCGATCTCATCAAGATGTCATATGTATCAAGATTAGCGAACTCCACTGGCTCGTCAGCTAACTCAGCTTGAGAGATGGGATTAACGGCTTTGATCAGAAGCAAACTCTGGAGATAGGACAGGAAGTAAATTGGTAGAGATGCACCACCTTCAGGTACTAATGCTATCTGACGAGCTGTTTTTTCAACAGATAGGAACCGCTCTCGCAGGGCTTCTTCACTATAGACACCACGTTTTATAGCTTCTGATGGAATACCTTTTATGATGGAATCTACCATGACATCTTCACCCACTAGAAAAGAAAGAGTTATTTAATCCATATTTTCAAAAAAAGTCCATACAATATGAGTTATAGAATGTCTTGACAAAGAGTCTTTAGATGGAGAAAATAATAAAAAGTAGAAAAGTAAATTTTACAGTACAGTATTGGTCCATGATTTCGTAGACAAAAGTATCAGTACCAAAGAACTATGAGGACTATAGCATCCTGTTTTTCTTACCACATACTGTTCTTTCTTTCTTTCTTAAATAATCTTTTATTTGTACTTAACAAACAAAAATAAACTTAACACTTGCAATGAACATGTTCTCTAAACTAAAGAATAACATTGTTATAAGCACTTATTAGACTTTTTAAAAATTTAAATCATTTATTGTATTTTGACTTACAAGCAGCTTTCTTGATACTATTGACCTCAGATTCCAGAGGTCGTAACTGATCTTCCCAGGGTTTGTCACTGACACTATATGATATAGACGAATGTAGAGCCTGACAGGCACTCCAAAGAAGCTGAGCTTGATGGGCATTTCTGTCTGCACTTGCACGAGCTAAGTTAAAAAATAAAATAATTCAATTAGACTTCCTTACAAACATGAATCACAAGATATTTTACACAGGAAAAATAAGGGTTATAAATTTCATGTTGTTGGTCCGTATTGAACTGAGAATAACATATGAGTATTGAATAGGTGGAAACCTTTACTGTATTGTTACTCATATGTTACAGGAAAAATAACTTTTTTTTTTATGGCTACAATATTGCTCATGGCTACTTTTAGTTTCTACAGAGGTTATGTTTGGAGAGCAGAAAGTGAAGGAATATAATGAACACATGACACAAATTTGAAACCAGAAGTCACAGGAATAAATGTTTTGAAGACTTGTTTTCGAAGAAACCCCTCTAATGTGCTAAAATCTGGAAGATGTGCACAAGTTTGTTTTAAAATGTCTCTGAACCATGACTTAGGCCTCTCTGGCTATTCAAATATTCTGCCAGCTCTACTGTGATGTAATCTATGTCATACCTTATGAACGATTAGGTTGAAGTTTCATCGGCAGGGGCTACAGGAATCTAGTATTTATTTTCTAACACAGCGTGGTGTTTAAAGACTTTAACTACAATTGAGAAAGTTTTGTTTTCAAGTTGCTCATGTAATCTGCATTCATTTGTCTGTCACCATCCCTTCTATTAAATTGATCCTCAAATCATACTGTTTCTCTCCTAAAACCTATCCTGCAATCATATCTACTCTTTCTTTTTTCTTTTGCAAAATTCTATTGATATGCTATTTAAGGAATTACTTTTTCTGAAACTTATGTCTTGTGCAATTAAAGACTTAATTGTGCTAGGGAAGGAAACTTCCTCTGAAGGAGGAAATGCTGAAGGTGTGGGAGCAGCTGGCATAACAAGGCAGTTATGAGCCAGGGCAGAATAATATGTGAACTATCTGTGTGTGTACTTAGGGAAGATTTCTATGACTCCTTTTAGAATGTAATCATCAGTTTCAGGTCTCTCTAAAAATTGTAATGTAGGGCTGAAAGAAGAATCCCACTTTCCAATACTTAATGTTTTTATAGCTAGTCATGAAAATACAAACATAATCCAGCTTAAAGTCTAATTACTTAATTAAAAGATTAGTACAAGTTTAATTCCTAAAATATGGAACATCTTCAGCAAAAAAATGTAAATGCAAAATGCAAAACATTTCTTGAACACATACTATATGTATGTAACACGACCTAATAGGTTGAAAGTCTATTTTGAAGAAAACTCCCTTATTAATGTGATGAATATTCTAGATTCCCTGTGATGTTCTTCAAAATAGAAGAGATGCTAATTTTATGTCTGTGAGGGTGAAAGAAAGGTTGGTTCAGATGGAAAATCATGGTTATGCATCTAAGGTGAAAGATTGGAAGTGCAATGTAGGAACCCTATATGATGGATGTTTAAGAGTATCTGAACATGTGGAACATGTGAATTTTCTTGTTTTAAGTGGCTTGATTGTGTAGATGTATCATGGAAAAATCTATCAAATTTTTGTTGGATGAAAATATTGAAACTGACGATGAAAAGTATTTTGACAGATTTTCAAATTTAAAAAAATTCAGTCCCCACATGTGATGAAAAATTGTTTTACTTGGTCTCTTACTAGCTTAGGGAATGTTCCATTCTACTTGTGCCAAAAATTGATTACACTTCCTCAAAACTTCTTTGTGGTTCGACTTTGAATGACTTCAATTCACGTAAAAGTTTTCTGATCTAGTCATTTTGTACCTTAACAAAAATAATATTAATAATAACTTGTGTTTGATCGTCTGTTATTCCCATTTTTCATGTACCTGTGTATAGCAAAGATAATCTATTTTACTCACTCTTGTATAATACATGTTATCTCTTTTTTGATGCTACTATAATACAATCTGTTACTTGAAACCTGTTGTTTCGGGTGTTATCATTCTTGTATCCCCTCCCATTTATTCTAAGTGTACCTACCACGCAATTCCTTTTGGGAAAAGGCCCAAAATATAATTTCATATGTTACTCCGCTGACGTCTTGCGATATTACATTTATTGTTTGTGGTTCCTTGATCACGATAATTGGATGGCGTAGTTATCTCATACCTCACGCTTTCCTGCACTCTGCTTGGTCTGGCGTTCTATCACAGCACATTAGCGTATGGTTGATGGGAGTCATCCCCTCCCTCTTTTCTCAGAAATCATTACTATTATTATTACTCTGATTACCAAGCAAACGTAACAACAGCAATAATAATAATAATAATAATATGCAAAGTGCAGAATACTTGAAGGAGGGGAATTTTTAATGAAGGCAATGATTCCCTGGTTTCTGAATGGAACAACATGACAGCCAATTTTCCCTCCCAAGTGCTAGCCTATGAAGCCTGACACATAAGGAAAGTTAGGTCTATATAACTTTCTTTTCTTCTCTTCGTGAGCAGTTCAAGGACATACCATTACAAGTCAGGATGAACAAGTACTTTCTTCACAGCTGTGCTTCATAACTTTTGCTCCAATCAAAGAAAAGAAACCACTTGCACACATCTACTTCATTGATGCTGAAATAGCTGTTATTAGTGGCATTTGTTAGAAGAGACATTTACTAACAATGAATGGTGCAAGCACTTTCAAGTTCCTGAATGTGATCTTGCATGTAACCATTATTATAATCCTAAGATTAGGCAAAGCCACTGTATGATAATAGTTAAGAATGGGATACATCATAAAAAATGATATGGGAATAAAAATCACAAGGACAAGATTTCTAGATGGATAATGTGATATGGTAGTGGCAATTATTTATAGAGGAAAGACCAAGATCATCATGCTGTCACTTAACTAAACATTGGAGAAAGAGGAAGAGGTCAAACCCTTCAAAAAAGCTGTCAATAAAAGAAAAAGGAAATACTTTAAAATTTACAAAAATCAAGGACTCTCTTACAAAACTATATTGTTCAAAAAGAGTTAAGAGTTGATATTTTATCAACTTTTTATTGGGAACACTGTCGACAAAATAGTTAATGGCCTAGACATTACTCCCTCATATTTAAATATATTAAAACTTATATAAGATATAATAATAATAATAATAATAATAATAATAATAATAATAATAATAATAATAATAATAATAATAATAATAATAATAATTTCGGGTGGCTATTTCTAGCCGAGTGCAGCCCTTGTAAGGCAGACCCTCTGATGAGGGTGGGCGGCATCTGCCATGTGAAGGCCACTGCGTGTTATTGTGGTGGAGGATAGTGTTATGTGTGGTGTGTGAGTTGCAGGGATGTTGGGGACAGCACAAACACCCAGCCCCCGGGCCACTGGAATTAACCAATGAAGATTAAAATCCCCGACCCGGCCGGGAATCGAACTCGGGACCCTCTGAACCGAAGGCCAGTACGCTGACCAGTCAGCCAACGAGTCGGACAGACATAAGATAATTATTACTGACATAATAAAACAAGGAGCAATTTCTAATAATGGTTGGTTTTACATCCCACTAACGATTTTTATGTCTGAACACGTGGTGCAGGGAGAAATACGTCTGCCTGTCACCCGGCGGCCCCGGGATTTTTAATTGGCAAATTATTAATATCCCTGGCCTGGGGACTGGGTGTTTGTGCTGTCCTTAACTCACCTTTCCTCACATTCAACACTCTACACTTCCGCAATTCCAATTACACGCAAGTTTATATCATGTGATGCAAGTAGGGGCAAAAGATCTCTATAGATCGATGCCCCGAACAAATACATTAAAAAAAAAAACACACACAACTTTTATGGTTTTCGAAGACAATGAGGTGCTGGAATTTAGTCCGATGGGAGTTCTTTTACATGCCAGTAAATCTAGCGGCACAAGGCTGACATATCTGAGTACTCCAAATACTACTGGAATGAGCTGGGCTCGAACCTGCCAAGTTGAGGTCAGAAGGCTAGCGCCTCAACTGTCTGAGCCACTCAGCCTGGCTAAGCAATTTCAATTTGCCAAAGGTCAACTAGGCAGACAATTTGGGGGTCTACTGACAGATATAAATACTGCTTCTACAAAATGTGATAGCAAGTAACTACGATACAGTACAAGATAATTCTGAAGAAAATTTATCAATTCCAGGACTATGGCTAACAACTTTACATACTGCAGAAAGAACCGTGCAATCCTGGCAGGTTTCCAAAATCCAAAAAATTACCAACTTACGTTCAGCATTCAAGTAGAGATCAATAAAGCCCTGCGCAGATGTATAAAATAACATCCACTCCGCATTTCATTCATCCGCACCCGCGAATGCTTATCTGCATCCACAAATGGTTATCCGCGGATATTATAAATATTTACCTACAGTATATTACACCCGAGATATTGAAACGAAAGACCTGTAACATAATACAACAGCCCTGACACCTAGCATCACAACCCCTACAGTCACATGAGAGATTTTCTCAAGACAACTACCGACGTATTGACCTTTGTTCCTTCCTTCCTTCCTTCCTTCCATTAATCGCGGGCAGGAGCCACTTAGGCTTAGGTCAGATTTATGGCTTTATGACCTCAAGGCTCTGTATAGCACCATTCGCCTATACCAATGTCAAGGGCCACCTAACTACAACCAAAAGTAAGAGTATACCCGAGTGAAAATCAATAAACATCATTACAGTATTTAGAAATTATCAGCAAAATTATCCACACTGGGATACAGTTTGTATCCGCCAAGACACTAACTTCGTGGATATCCGCAAATATCTGCACCCGTGCAGGGCTCTAGAGGTCAACACTGCTAGATACCTTTCAAAGATGTTTCCAGTCCTTTTAATCTCCCCATCATTCCAGCTAGTTGATACTTGAACTTGGCTTGCTCAGTAGCCATCTTCTCATCCTGCATTCGAAGGAATTCCCGTTCCAGTTCCTTCTCTCTAACAGCCACAGCATCTAACAAGTGATCAGAGTGAGCTTCTGCTTGTCGTTTAAGCTGTAACCTCATCTCCTTTTCACTCTCAACCTTTAGACTGAGTATCTGTGGAGAAAACAATCACAATATTATAATTAGGGGCAGATTTCTATGACAAGTCATATTTTTTTCCCTTAACATTATATCATTTAGTCTTGTATTTTGAACACGTTTCCAAGCGTGATAATCAAAATGAAAATGGCTTTACTAGGCATATAAATACATATTTATGCTTTTGTTTTGAATTCTGCAGCATATTTTGAACAAAATCTCATTATAAAGTCATATTTTGGTATTTTTCATTTGAATTTCATTTTAAAAATGACAGTAAGCTATTTTTCAGGATAGACTGAATATATTTCTACTGAAGAAACATTGAAAAATGATGTATAGAATGTTTCTAGCAGGTAAGAGCTATTATTTGCTAGCTGGGTCAATTCCCGGAAACAGGCAATTCTGCAGTTATTTGTCATTGTTCATATCTCTACCATTGCCCTTCCCTCTTCCTCCTTCAACACACTAAATGACCTTGTTTATTGAAGGAGCTTCAGTCATTCAGTTGCTTCCAATTATGCCTAAAACTAAAGTCTCAGTTAGTAAGAAGTTGCAAAGTTTTGTTTGTGAATTTGGTAAAAACATATTCTGTACAGATTGAGTGTTGTGAGGTACAGTTACTGCCAAAAAAAGTTTCTCTGTGCTACAACACTGTAATACTGTGAAACATAACGAATTGTGTAACTAGACATTCTGCACTTGAAAATAGGCAACGTCTGCTATTCGAAACCCCAACATCAAGTTAACAGTTGTGCCGTTCTACCTTTATATTGCGTGCTCCAATATTGAGGACGTGAGTGCAATAACAGCATTAGTCTACTTAAGCTGTTATTGCATAAACACCAATTTTGAAATCCTTGAACCCTGTGCTACCAAACAAGCCAACTCTTAGTTCCATCTGATGTCACTAGAGGTCAGGAGTGGATGGAAAGTGTCACCACGCACTACGCTGTTTTTGCAGGGATCCAGACTGTACTGCAGGAACAGCATGAAGAGGTGAACATCGTGTCTACTAGCGGGATGTTACAGTCACAAACTGAGTGCAATTCTAGCGATTACGAGTGCTCCGTGCCAAGTGAATGTGATTCAAATGTGACTAATGGTACGGAAGGTATGAATGATAGTTTTACACCTACAGGCAGAGGGAAAAAGAGGAACCCGAACCCAAAGAACTGGAAGAGAAACATAGCAAAACGGGTGCAAAACAGTGGCAAGAGTTATATTTCGGTCGTAACTGGAAAGGAAGTGAAGAAGAAGGTATTCCGAAGAGTGAATAAATGTTGCAGAAAAAGGTACTACGTACGTCCCAGTATTTCCTACTTTATATTTAGATTTTTTTGTTAAAAGGAAGCCATACTGACTGTTAGGCTTTCATTTCTTTTACTGATTAATCATTACATTTTCAAGTGCTTCGAGACTGTAAATCATGAAGAACAAAAGGAATGTCATAAATCATTTTGGAACACTGGCGATAAAGTGCTGCAAGATATGATCTTAATGGGTTAAATGAGGAAGAAAGAAAAAAGTTTCAGAAACGGACAAATGAGCGGCATAACCTATGGAGCTACTGTGTCAAAGTCAAGAATGATGACAAGGCAGTCTGTAGGCAGTTTCTACTCTCCGTACTGCAGATATAATCGGAAATGTGTGGGAACTTGTTGAAGAGCACTGGATGCAGATTTCACCACAAGGAAACTCATTACAGTCGTGCAAAAACAATCTGAAAAATACTTTGAGGACCCTGTTTTGAATGTAGTAAAACGGTATACTGCTTTCAAACAATATTTTTATGAAAAGACGGAAAAAACCACTAAAAATGAGTTACAATACATATAAGTATTTCAGAGCAAACAGTGAGTTTTCATTTCAGCAGCCAAGGACTGATAAGTGTAACTATTGTGCAGAATGCGAGGTTAAACTGAAAGCAAATCCTGATAGTGTATGTAAATCAGAATACATGTTTCATAAAAAGAGAGTTGAGACTTATAATGGATTAAAATCAGAAGTACTGGCCAAGGCGAGCTATGATGATTCTACTTTACTTGTACTGGAAATTGACTATGCCCAAAAACTTTCGTTATCTTGTCTAAATGTAACTGCTCAGTTCTATAAGAGGCTTTACATATTAAATGTGCATTGCCACAATGATGGAAGTAGTAACTTTTGTTTTCTTGAGCCAGAATCGAAGAATGATCCAAATTCAATCTGTTCTTTTCTAGTCAAAATCTTGAAAGAAGGCCTCACATAAAAAAGGTTGTATAGCTGTCCGATTCCTGTGAAGGCCACAACAAAAACAGTACCATGGTAATGTTCTGTGCATGGCTAAGTAGGGTATTTAATGTAGAGGCAAAGCACCTCTTTCCAGTAAGAGGTCATTCTTTCAGTCAGTGTGACTGTAATTTTGGAAAGTATGGTATGCTTTTCAAGCAAGTTGAAAATCTAGAAACTGTTGAGGAATACATCAGCATAATGAAAGATTGTAGAAGGAATCCAGAGCCATTTCATGAAGCTATGTCAGCTAATTTAATAAAAGACTGGGTATCAGCACTCAAACCTTTGTTTTTAAGTGTTCCTGTAGTGAAGGGCAACAAATTTTCAATTCAGAAATATGTAAAACTTCACTACAAGAATGGTATTGTTTCAGCCATTTGCTTACATAAATATGAAGGCTGAATTTCTTAATTATAGTGATCTAAAATTGACTAATGTAATAAAACCAGGTGTAAAGACAAAGAAAAGAGCTGATGTACTGTCTTTGATGAAGTACTTGAAACCTTAAAATGTTAAGTGGTATGAAGACACCTTATCTGTAACCCAGGATCCTGAAAATTCCGAAATCAAACCCGATATGGAATCCGAAGTCAATACTGAATAATTCAGACATGGGTACAAAGTTCAAAATAGTTTCAATTTCAGAAGCTTAACAAAACCAAGGGCATGAAAGCACGGACAAATAGCCGTGTGCTATTCTTAATATTTTAATTTGATATTGTGAAAGAATTGAAAACATTACCTGTGTTCACTGATTATTATGGAAAGTTTTGTGCCAGACTCTACCAGTGTATGTGACAAATACATTTACAGAAATTCAGTCGTGAGTCATTAATTTCATCTGTCTTCCTGACCTATTTCCTTCACATAGCAGATTCTAATTTTCTTCATATTTAAGTGAAACTATATATTTATACATTTTTCCCGTATTTTATGCGATAACAGCGTATATTTAACAATTTAAATTCATTACAAAGTCCTAGAAAAATCACAAAATTTTATCAGATTCTCTAGGAATGTTGCATTTTACATCTGAAAAGCAATTGAAAGAACATTTAACCTTATTTACTGATTTATTCTTCAGGTACAATAAATTGAAACTTTACATGCTGGTTTTGCAAAATAGCATAAATCTACTTACGCTCTTATTGCACCCAAGTCCTCATATAGACTAATATGTATTTTTTGGACTTACCTTTTATTGTCCACCGTATACGCATGTTTATTTTGACTTCTGAACTGTCACCCACTCTCGGTCATCTGATACTGGTTGCCATATTGCATGCTCAGCTGTTTCCTTCACATACAATTGTCACGTCCTCACCTATTTTTAATTGCTAACACTTTCTCAAACTATCTTATGGCTAATAAATACTCGCCACCTTGCCTGTCTGGCAGGTGGAATCAAGAGTGCATTTCTTCTTCACCTATGAGCACAAAGGATCTCAGCATGGGAGCTTTATCTCTGCTCCATGATTCTTCATGTATATTTTACTAGGTGAGAGATATGGAGATTATTTTATATAACATTTAACTTTTTTCCTCTATGGCCACCTTGGTGGGAGTTGGAGCAGTGATCTACACATATTACTTGGGCCATATTCTGTATAGTCACAAAATTTTTGGGGATGAGCCTAATATCATCTATATTGAAGTGCACTATGGAAGCTGAATGGATGTCTCCCATAACCTATTTGTATATGCATGCCTGATGTTCTTCCTGGATCCTTTCTTCCGTGCCTTGTTTTTTGTATTACAAGTTTATTCATATTTGAATTTTGAATATATGAAACATGATCCCTTGGAGTAGGTTTTACTAGAATTCTATCGCGACCGATGTTATGGACTAGTGTTACCCTAAGGACTCGTGAACTTTTCTTGCAAAATCCTCCCATCATTGTATAATTGGGTAATTGTATAGTTGTATAATTAGGTAATTAATTTTCTCTTAATGTTGGTTATATTGTACCTTTTTCACTTGGGAGAGAATTTATTAATTGATAATATCTGTGTCCTGGCAACGATTAAATTAAGATTGTGAAGACTGTAAATTGTAGATTTACTGATCTTACACTATTTGTATCAATCCCCTTTCAGGTTATGAAAAAACCTCCTATTATTAAATGTTATAAATTATGTTCTTAAATGGTCAGATATTCCCTTGTTATAAATGATTTGCTATTTGTTATCTTTCCACTGGATGGAAATACATATATAAATGGAAAATATGGATTCCATTATCTTGTCCTAACCTTGTCCATATCGGTCCTACTGTCCTCACTCATGAACATTTGGGCCCTGCTATTACTCACTTTATATTCTTCCACTGCACATATATTTCTAGTGGTTTATAACCTTCAAACTTTTCCATAGGGTAATGATGAAAGTGCATCTTATGCAT
The DNA here is from genome assembly GCF_040414725.1 of Anabrus simplex. NCBI lineage: Eukaryota > Metazoa > Arthropoda > Insecta > Orthoptera > Tettigoniidae > Anabrus > Anabrus simplex. Next base: position 330,619,122 of record NC_090267.1, on the reverse strand, counting down.
AATTCTATTAGTAATACTGATCCTGTTATGTCCACCAGAGGTGCCAGCCAATGAAGTGGGTTTTTGCCTTATTAAAAATACTGTAATTGAAATTTAATACATTTGATTTTGACAGTTAAGTGAAGTTGAAGAAAAAGAAAGCGATGAAAGTGTTTCTCATTCTGTAGCTCTACAGTGTATAGATACCCTGATACGTCTTGAGGTAAGGAAACAGATGAACAACCAAAAGCAGAGAACCTTTACAAACTTCTTCAGAGCACAATAATGTGTGCGAGTTATCTCTATAAATGTATTATAGCCTACTTTATACGGTACTGTATTTAACACTAGAACCGTCGGAGCGGTCAAATTGACCACTACACATTTTCCAAACTTAGTTTTGACTACAGTTTTTATTGTAGGATATTGATCCGCAGTGACTTTTCCTGATTAGTAGTCAGGAAAATCCATATTAAATATAATTAATTTTGCATTTAGCGGGTATACCTACTACCACCGGAGCGATCATTTTGACCGCTGTATTAATTATCATAATAAAATGTATTATAACACATCTCTCGTTGAGATATAGTCAATCTACTTATAATTATCCTACCAAAAACGGTAATGATAAAAAAACACAACAGAACTTGGATATATTACGAATTGTACGAGCATTATTTCCACTGCGTCTCCGGTAGTGTTATCATTCGTCAGGTTGTCACAGTACAGTAAACATGTCTCGTAAACCATCAGTTGCTGAGTCTATTGCATGACAATCCTGAAGATATGTCTGATGTAGAATGTAGTCCAGATATAAAGGACCTAAAAAGAGAAAATGCATACGAAGATTACTACCAGTCAAGTGATAACTCGGAAAGCAGTGATTCAGATCACGCTGAAATCCGGATTGTTCAAGCTGAAGGTACGTTGATATTAGTATTATTATAACTATCAGCATGACAAGTTTGGTGAAATTCCTTGTTTATACAGTATTCAAATTATAATGATGCCTCGCATAGGGTGAGTACTGACGAGGTCTCTATTATTCTATTACAGCCGTAGACAACGTAACCGCTAAAGAATGGTATCGTAGGGGACTCGATAACTAAGGTAAAGGCCTCCCATGGCCAGATAATGCGCCATTAGGTACTGATGTCATCATGGAGTGGACTGTAGCAGACTGGGAATATGGCACCTAATTGGATTGCTTGCCATAACCCTTGAAAGAAAATCCAGGAGTTACTTCATATTCATAGCGGCATGTTTCTGACGACAGTGTAACGAGTGCGTGGCATCTTTCTGTTGATAAATAAATATTGAAACTCATAAAGCAATGTAAAGAAACAGAGGCAAAATAATAATGAGTAACCGTGTGTATCGAGAACGAAGATATAATAATTTCAATAGCAGTCAAAATGACCACATTGGCGGTTCCAGGTATATAATATGTTCCGGCGATTCTAGTGTTAAAACACATTATTGAAGGCATTTTTCCTGCAATAAACATATTCTTTTGGATTATCCGTGTCATTCACCCCGGATAATCAAGATTTTACTGTATTCTAAATTATTTCGTATTACACAATAAAATTTGCACATTACCAGTGAGTTCTGTCAAAAAACATTCTTTGTAACGTGTTTTTCACCCATCAGCTGCTTTTCAGTGTGGATTTTCTTGAAGCATCCCCCCCCCCCCCATTACATTTTTGCCTTCTGGACTATAAACGATTCCAGTAAAGATGTGTTTAATGTAGGCCGGAATTCCTATTTTTCCTATCAACACTGAAAACTCTTTCTGCGGGAGAGTTACTGTCACGTACACTTAGTGCTTCAAATACAATATTACTTATATTATTTAAGGTTTTACAGTGGATAAGAGCAGAGTAGAACTCTTTCAATCACAATGAATTTCACAATGCTCGCGGGTAACAAAAGGAAGTGGCAACTGAAGTATCGTTGCCAACTCACAAGTGGTGATACGAGGAGGGCTGAGCAGTAATGCTCGAAAGGATTTCTCTTTTCCCCATAGAAAATTATTTCTTTGTGATATTGTTGCATTTTCGTAATAATTTCCCCTTTGAACGTAATCCTGTAACCGTGAGGTGAAATCCATAATAGCTGGCACCTCTGGCACACTCATGTTCATAAAAAACAGAACATGTTGAAAGACTAGAGATAGGAAGTTCATATTCCCAGGACATATGCATTAGTATGTTCTGAAGAAATGATTAGCATTTGAACCATGTCAGCCCTCAGGTTCAAGGTCCATATCGATATCTCGGCACATCACCACCGACTGGTAAAATATGTCTGAGGCTCTCATCGCTAGAGGATATAAAGTCAATAAAGCAGAAGGGGACAACGGAACCTCCGGTGTAAGAAGATGAAATCAGGAGTGAATTTAAGACATTTTTTGATAAGTTCTTACATGGAGTAGACAGTGAGGAACCCTGTAGTAGTAACGAGGTAAGTAGAAGCATAGAAACAACAAATTACATTGCTGGAGATAGAAAAGTTCCTGGAAAGTACAAGGAAAGGAAAAGCAGTTGGAGTGGATGAGGTAGGTACAGATATGTTGCAAGCAGCAGGAACTCCAGCAATCCAGTGCTTGTATAGACTCCCACAGAATGGCAGGAAATCACTATCCCAGAAGATTGGAAGAAGGGTATAATCATACCTCAAACTGCCATGGAATTACTCTGTGCTCTCATGATCTAAAACTTCCAGAAAAAAATCACAGAGTAAATGAAGAGGAATTGCAGAACCTTTATTGGAAGAGGAACAATATGGTTTTAGGCCCAGAATAACAACTACAGACCTTATCTTTCCTGTCAGGATATTAATGGAAAGCACTGGAAAAAGGGAAAGAACTCTTTCTACCATTCCTAGCACTGAGAAGGCTCATGATAGTGTTATCACGGGAGCGTATATGGAAATGCCTAAAAGAGCTGGGCTATCAAGACAGTCTTACTGCAAAAGTGAACGAAGATGTTGTATGATAAAACCAGCAGTTGTGTGCAAGTAGGTTACGGGCTGTTCAATGGTTTGAAACGAAGAGAGGAGTACATCAAGGCAGTGCTTTCTCACCCTTCTTATTTATCACTGTGATGGATGCCATAATAATGGCAATAAAAAGGAAGGAGCAGCAGGACTTACAAGCTTTCATCTCTGCAGACGATGTGTAAATCTGGGGTGAAACAAAAAATGATGCAGAGGAAAAGCTGCAGAAATGGAGCTGGGAGTTTAAAAGACATGATTTAAATATCAGCAACGCTAAGACTGTGGTGAAGAAGTTACAGAGGGGAGATGACAAACCATAAAATCAGAGTAAATGACACCAAACTGGACAGTGTTCCAAAGTTAATGTACTTGGGTAGTATAGTATCAAAAGACAACCTTGCAAAATATGAAGTGGACAGTCAAATTAGAAAGGCAACTCAATTTTACCACCAAGTATGACAGCTGCTTTGGGGTAAACAATACCACTGAAAGCTATGATGACATATCAATCCTATTATACACCCATCCTCATGTATAACATGGAAACAACCATTATTAACAAAACAGGACAATTCAGAACTCCAAGCAGCAGAAGTGAGATTTCTATGCACCATGATACAGAAGACCAGGAAGGACAAGAAGAGGAGGTGGGAATAGGAGACAACACAAACAATAACTTCAAACAATTTTATGAGTGCTGTTGAGCACTGTGTCAATGTCTTAGTTTATATACGTATGATTCAAAATAAAATTTTTGAAGGCTATTAAGGAATTTTATGAATAGTAAGTGATATTTTAATAATAATTAAGAAGTGCGCACAATGTGCATTATGTTTGTTTAGCATAGTCACACAATTACTTTGATCTCTTTTTGCAAAACTGCAAATGGTATCTTCCACCACACAGTTCACATATATACGAATCACACGGTTCATGGAATCTCTTACTGATGCAGACTGCACGATGGAAACCATGTCATGCAAACCTGGTGACCACATGTCTGAACTCATAGTCTGACTGGGTCCAGTCCCTTTTCGTCATCGCGTCAGTGCTGTAAAATTCCCACCAAATATCAATTCTTTTTTGTTCCCGTCTTTTTAATGTTTGCTGAAAGGAGTCCGTTGAAGGTAGAAGGATTTTATTTCTGATCTCTTGTATTAGATAGTCTTCTTTTGTTAGTACGTATACAAGTCTTGATCGGGTGAATTTTGATACACCGAGTGTTCTCTTGAGGAATGATGCCTTCACTTTCTCTAGGGTTCCTAGGTCGCTTATTTTTAAATGGTCCCATGTAAGTTCCATTCCGTATGTTAGGACTGGCATTATTTTCACTTGAAATAGTTTCACTGCGGTGGTCAAAGAAAGTTTTTCTGGATTTTGAATGTCTTTCATGGCTCTAATCGCTGCTGATGCCTTTTCTTTTACATGTATAAAGAAGGTGGTCCGGGTCGTTTGGAGGGTAATGCCCAGATATTTGAAATGAAGTGATACTTTAATGAACCTGATAGTTTTGCTCAAGAATGTGCTACCAAGTAGGTAGGTTGTCCAGTATCTTCAACATCCTATTGTCTGTTTATTCGTATTACCTTCGGTCGTCCTTGTTTTGTGTAACTTTTGCTTAATATTTTCTCCTTCATGAATTTACCGAGCTCAGAACACTTCAAGCAAGCCTCAGACCAATGGGAGTAATGGAGTCCCACTCCCATTTGACAGGCTCCTTGGAAACAACTTTGCGAACGAAATGGAATTCGATGGAGATCTATCAATATTAATGGGGCTTATGGAAGAAAGAAGGTAGAACTGGCTGAGTCAGCAAAGAGGATGCATCTGGATGTGCTAGGATCAAGTGATATTCGGGTAAGGGGAGATAATGAGGAAGAGAGAGGAGATTATAAAGTCTACTTGACGGGTGTTAGAAAGGGAAGGGCAGAGTCTGGGGTAGGGCTCTTTATCAGCAATACCATTGCACGCAACATAGTTTCTGTTAGGCACGTAAATGAGCGAATGATGTGGGAAGATTTGTCAGTGGGAGGAATTAGGACTAGAATTGTGTCCGTGTATTCACCATGTGAGGGTGCATATGAGGATGAAGTTGACAAGTTTTATGAAGCATTTAGTGACATCGTGGTCAGGGTCAACAGCAAGGATAGAATAGTGCTAATGGGCGATTTCAATGCGAGAGTTGGGAATAGAACTGAAGGATACGAAAGGGTGATTGGTAAATGTGGGGAAGATATGGAAGTTAATGGGAATGGGAAGCGTTTGCTGGACTTCTGTGCTAGTATGGGTTTAGCTGTTACGAATACATTCTTCAAGCATAAGGCTATTCACCGCTACACATGGGAGGCTTGGGGTACCAGATCCATAATAGACTGTATATTAACAGACTTTGAATTCAGGAAATCTGTTAGGAATGTACAAGTTTTTCGCAGATTTTTCGATGATACAGACCACTATCTGATCTGTAGTGAACTAAATATCTCTAGGCCTAGGGTAGAGAAAGTGAAATCTGTCTGCAAACGAATAAGAGTAGAAAATCTCCAGGACGAGGAAATTAGACAGAAGTACATGAATATGATTAGTGAGAAGTTTCGAACAGTAGACAGTAAGCAGGTTCAGGATATAGAAAGTGAATGGGTGGCATACAGGGATGCTGTAGTAGAAACAGCAAGGGAATGCCTAGGAACAACTGTGTGTAAAGATGGGAAAAGGCAAACATCTTGGTGGAATGATGAAGTGAGAGCAGCCTGTAAACGTAAAAAGAAGGCTTATCAGAAATGGCTCCAAACAAGGGCCGAGGCAGACAGGGATTGGTACGTAGATGAAAGAAACAGAGCGAAACAAATAGTTGTTGAATCCAAAAAGAAGTCATGGGAAGATTTTGGTAATAACCTGGAAAGGCTAGGTCAAGCAGCAGGGAAACCTTTCTGGACAGTAATAAAGAATCTTACGAAGGGAGGGAAAAAGGAAATGAACAGTGTTTTGAGTAATTCAGGTGAACTCATAATAGATCCCAGGGAATCATTGGAGAGGTGGAGGGAATATTTTGAACATCTTCTCAATGTAAAAGGAAATCATCATGGTGGTGTTGCAAACAGCCAAGCTCATGGGGAGGAGGAAAATGATGTTGGTGAAATTATGCTTGAGGAAGTGGAAAGGATAGTAAATAAACTCCATTGTCATAAGGCAGCAGGAATAGATGAAATTAGACCTGAAATGGTGAAGTATAGTGGGAAGGCAGGGATGAAATGGCTTCATAGAGTAGTAAAATTAGCGTGGAGTGTTGGTAAGGTACCTTCAGATTGGACAAAAGCAGTAATTGCACCTATCTATAAGCAAGGGAACAGGAAGGATTGCAACAACTATCGAGGTATCTCATTGATTAGTATACCAGGCAAAGTATTCACTGGCATCTTGGAAGGGAGGGTGCGATCAATCGTTGAGAGGAAGTTGGATGAAAACCAGTGTGGTTTCAGACCACAGAGAGGCCGTCAGGATCAGATTTTCAGTATGCGCCAGGTAATTGAAAAATATTACGAGAGGAATAGGCAGTTGTGTTTATGTTTCGTAGATCTAGAGAAATCATATGACAGGGTACCGAGGGAAAATATGTTCACTATACTGGGGGACTATGGAATTAATGGTAGATTATTAATATCAATCAAAGGCATTTATGTTGACAATTGGGCTTCAGTGAGAATTGATGGTAGAATGAGTTCTTGGTTCAGGGTACTTACAGGAGTTAGACAAGGCTGTCATCTTTCACCTTTGCTGTTCGTAGTTTACATGGATCATCTGCTGAAAGGTATAAAATGGCAGGGAGGGATTCAGTTAGGTGGAAATGTAGTAAGCAGCTTGGCCTATGGTGACGACTTGGTCTTAATGGCAGACTGTGCCGAAAGCCTGCAGTCTAATATCTTGGAACTTGAAAATAGGTGCAATGAGTATGGTATGAAAATTAGCCTCTTGAAGACTAAATTGATGTCAATAGGTAAGAAATTCAACAGAATTGAATGTCAGATTGGTGATACAAAGGTAGAACGGGTCGATAATTTCAAGTATTTAGGTTGTGTGTTCTCCCAGGATGGTAATATAGTAAGTGAAATTGAATCAAGGTGTAGTAAAGCTAATGCAGTGAGCTCGCAGTTGCGATCAGCAGTATTCTGTAAGAAGGAAGTCAGCTCCCAGACGAAACTATCTTTACATCGGTCTGTTTTCAGACCAACTTTGCTTTACGGGAGCGAAAGCTGGGTGGACCCAGGATATGTTATTCATAATTTAGAAGTAACAGACATGAAAGTAGCAAGAATGATTGTTGGTACAAAAATGTGGGAACAATGGCAGGAGGGTACTTGGAATGAGGAGATAAAGGCTTATTTAGGAATGAACTCGATGGATGAAGCTGTACGCATAAACCGGCTTCGGTGGTGGGGTCATGTGAGGCGAATGGAGGAGGATAGGTTACCTAGGAGAATAATGGACTCTGTTATGGAGGGTAAGAGAAGTAGAGGGAGACCAAGGCGACGATGGTTAGACTCGGTTTCTAACGATTTAAAGATAAGAGGTATAGAACTAAATGAGGCCACAACAATGTCTAGTTGCAAATCGAGGATTGTGGCGACGTTTAGTAAATTCTCAGAGGCTTGCAGACTGAACGCTGAAAGGCATAACAGTCTATAATGATAATGTATGTATGTATGTATGTTTTATTTTCCACCACAATAACAACTAGAGAACCTGTGCTGTCGTGCAGTGTTCTTTATAAATAGGTCAGATAACTTGTCTTGATATGAAATTGCTCCATGAGCAGCCCGGGTACATTTTGACGCAAATATGATTTGTGGCTGGGGAGTTAATTGAAAATGCGCATTACAGAATTTAGTGTCACAGAATGTATGACCTAAGTGCAACCCTAGCAACCGTGCAGGCTGCGATGTAAGGTACGGATGGATGGCAATGTTACCTAGCAACTGTGCAGATTATGTCTTATGGCTGGTGCTCGTCTGAAATTAGCAGCCATTGATGGATGGCGATAACCGAGAGACATATTTATGAACATTGATTTTCACAAAGGGAAAAGTGTGGGTTAAAAAAAAAAAAATTTACTGTAAGTATTTACCTGTTCATTATGAGAGATGAGAATTTTTGTAGATTTTTTATTGTGATGGTGACATATTTTATGAAACATTTTGTAATTTTTTATAGTTGTATGTTTAATTTAAAAGTTCCAGTTTTAGATTTTTTTTCGCATGGAACTTTGTCCTTGTGGCAGCCCACATTGTCTGGGAAGCAGTTGATACTTTCAAATAAATAATAAAAATAAATGATAACTGCATGTATACATGATGTACACAATTCCACCTATCAATGAGACTGTCAACAATCAGCCTAGTGAACCTGAAAACTGCAAATTCAACAGTAATGCCCATGGAAACTTAAATTACATTCTGAGTGTCAGTATTCACCTCAGCAACCCCGAAAAATCTGGATTAGACACTAATATTGGTAGTTTTTGATTATTTTCACATGTCACTCTCTCCTGACTGCCAACCTAGGGGTGCTAGGGATGTCATACCCCCACAGTATTTCTTCCCAGATAGTACCAAGTCATATGTGCACCATGTATGGTTGAAATTGCACGTTTGTATACAGTTGCCTGTCATTTTTAATAGTTCAGCTTCGCTGATATTACATAAAGATATCTTAGAAGTGAAGCTTCCACGGTGTGAAGAATTCCGGGTTGAACCGTGTTGTACTTGTCTGCACATCACGTACAGTTTGCGACGTTTCGAATACATTGCAGTATTCTTTGTCAAGGCGACTGAAATACCCCTACTCGATCCAAGGTAATCAGTCTCCCACGCAGAAATTGCAATTTGCATTCGAAACGTCGGCAAACTGTACGTGATGCGCAGACAAGTACGACACTGTTCAACCCGAAAAATTAAATTAAATAATTACATAAAGATATTGCTCCTTAACTGTGTGCAATCTGCAAAGTACAGAATGTATTGCAGGCTACGGCAAGCCTTCGCTAGCAATTGCTGGAATGGTCATTTAGTGATTTGATTTTAGGATTACCCAAAGTTGACTGAACTTAAAAAGTTCTGTCAATGCCCGATGATTCACTGGCAGGTAATTCTGGAGCCAATAAGAAAAGACTGAAGCATATTGGTCCAGAAGAATGGCCAGTTGGATGTTTTAAATATATAGATAATAATATTATTGATAATAATAATAATAATAAAAAATAGGGATTTCACAGTATGACAACCAGATTAATAAGACTGAACTTATATTAAAATAATATCTTCTAAACCTTTCTTTCATGCCAAAAATAGAGGAAGGAAAGAAATGTGACTCACCTTTTTCTGAAATTCAATTGCCAGCGCCCGCTTTTCCTTCTCCAATTCTGCTTCTACTGCTGCCTGGATCAATGACTCATCACTGCCGACAGCAGCAGATTCCAATGCTTCTCTTATCCTTTCCTCTCCTAATACCTATAGCAGAAATAGTAAATTCTACATATGCATATGCATCTTTTTGTCCATACATAAAAAGTTTTTGTTGAGAAAAGACAAAACGAAATAAGAATAGAAGTAATATTATGCAAAATATAGGAGTTCATGGCAAAGGACAACTTCAATGCTAAAGACAGATTTGGTTATACAAACATAAAAGACGGTCATACAGGTGAAAATTTACAGTAGGAATGGCATATTCATGTTTTCTAATTGACGTAAGCTCTCCGTATGCAAGTAGAGTTTCTCATGCTGTAACACAGCCGTAATAGTCAATCTCAATTCATATCAAATTATGTGGAACAGATAGTAATAATGTTATTGGTTCCATTAACTACTTTTATGGCTTTCGGACATGCCGAGATCTCTGAACGTTGCCCTGAAAGAGTTCTTTTATGTGCTGGTAAATCTATAGACACTAGGCTGGTGTTTTAGAGCACCTTCAAATACTACCAGACTGAGGCAGCATTGAATCTGCCAATGTAGGCTCAGCGTGTTACTCAACGCTAAGCATAACCAGCGTTTGTTTCTAACTCAGGTGTTCACACCATCTGCGCTTTGCTGTGCAGTACACTTACCTTAAAGCTAAGCGAAGTTTCAGATAATGAGAGGCAATGATTAATTGCTTGCGTTACCTAGCTCTTTCTGAAGATATGGAAGAAGAAATTATTCATGCAGTGTTTCAAAGAGAAGACATATGGAACCTAAGACACAAAAACTATATACAGACATGGACAAAAGTATTCATACCCCTTGCCATCCAATACAAAATGCTTTATTGTTGGACCAATACGGAGTAGAGGTCAAAATTACAAACCCAAACGTATACCTTGTACAGCAGTGGTCATTACAAAGCACAAAATAAACTTGAAGTATATAACAGTACATAACAAAGCAACAAATGCATACTCCATGACACTACTTGTCTGGACATAAGTATTTTAAACATAAGAGTTTCATTTTTGGTCCGTATTGAACTGAGAATGGAAGATAGGAAAAACTAGAAAGGTTCCACCTTTTCAATACAAAAATGTTATAGGTTTATTTATAACATGTATTTGCACTTGGGACTAGTTTCGACGCTGTGTTGGCGTCATCATCAGCCAAAAAATGGGAAAATAGGCCAGTGTGTAGGCATTCATATTACACAAGGTGTTACATTAAACAATACAAATCTTGCAAGGAGATAAAAACATGGATGAATATAGAAACAAATGAATCGTTGAGAAAGCAAAAGTTATACATGTTAAAAAATAACCTTAACCACACATCTTGCAGTGCGAAAATATTCTTCTTGAATGATTCCTGAGTATAAAACACACGCGCACACATTTCTGAAGAGCCAGCAGGCAGGACAAAGTAAAGTGAAACCTTAAGAGATCTTCTGAGAAGAGTTCATCATTTTTCTATGTTCCGATTAAATAATGAAGTCTCCCTTGAGTTCCTGATAAACATACACAACAGGAAATTCTCCTTCACTCTCAACAATAGCTATAAAGACCAACGGTAAATTTCATTTTTCAAAGACGTGAAAGCATGATCTTGAACGTGATGTAACTCCTTTCATCTAACCCATTTTTTACACTAGGTGTTACATTAAATAATATATCTCACGAGGAGATAAAAACAGGGACGAATGTAGAAACACATGCACCGCTGAGAGAGCAAAAGTTGTACATATTAAAAATAAGCTTAAACACATAACTTGCAGTGCGAAAATATTTGAATTTGAAAGATTCTTGAATAAAAGACGCACGCGCACACACTTCTAAAGAGCCAGCAGGCAGGAAAAAGTAAGGTGAAACCTTAAGAGTTCTTCTGAGAAGAGTTCATCATACTTTCAATGTTCCGACTAACTAATGAAGTCTCGTTTGAGTTCCTGATAAACATACACAACAGGAAATTAAACAATATACATCTTACAAGGAGATAAAAACAGGGAAAGTTATACATATTAAAAATAGTCTTAACCACACGTCTTGCAGTGTGAAAATATTCGTCTTGAATGATTCCTGAATACAAAACACACGCGCATACAATTCCGAAGAGCCAGCAGGCAGGAAAAAGTAAAGTGAAACCTTAAGAGTTCTTCTGAGAAGAGTTCATTTTTTCTATGTTCCGACTAGCTAATGAAGTCTCCCTTGAGTTCCTGATAAACATATACAACAGGAAATTCTCCTTCACTTTCAACAATAGCTATAAAGACCAACGGTAAATTTCATTTTAAATATTGTGCAGAGACGTGAAAGCATGATTATGAACATGATATAACTCCTTCATTTAACCCAATTTTTACACAAGGTGTTACATTAAACAATACACATCTTACGAGGAGATGAAAACAGGGCCGAATGTAGAAACAAATGCATCGTTATGCATATTAAAAATGAGCTTAACCACACAACTTGCAGTGCGAAAATATTTGCCTTGAAAGATACCTGAATATAAAAACGCACGCGCACACATTTCTAAAGAGCCAGCAGGCAGGAAAGAGTAAGGTGAAACCTTAAGAGTTCTTCTGAGAAGAGTTGTATTTTAAATACTGTGTAGAGATGTGAAAGGATGATCTTGAACATGATATAACTTCTTCATTTAACCACCTATGAAAGTCTCTCTCTATATTACATAGCTTCAATAACAACCATTCTGTAGATGCACAAAATAATCTTGTAATCTTCACAGGTCCGGTATTCAGCTCGACAGGAATATAAAATTGGTATTCAGGAATACGTTTTTGAGAGTTTGGAGGTTGACTGTGCCAGTATTTGTGGTGTATTGTTGCAGCATTACGTGTACGGGGGGGGGGGGCAGGTTTCTGTGATGTTTATTGCGGGACATGAGGCGGAAAAGCTATGTCGCGAGATGAAGAAGAAACAGAGCGTGTTGTATAGTTTAGGTCTGGGGAGCGGCCATTGTTGGATTAGGAGGGGGGAGGGGAGGAGTGGTAGGGGAGGAGGAGTGGAAGGAAGGGAAGTATGGAGGGTGATGTGGTGAAAGTGTGTGGCGTGACAAAGTATTATGCATAATCTGAAAGACCGATCTGTTTTTCGGGATATTCATGTTTTTGAAAAATTCAATGAGAAAGTCGAATAGGATCTTTGGTTTCTCTGAGATATCATTTAAGTTTAGGTTGGGATTGAAATATTGGTCTAAATGAATATAGAGGTTTTCAGTGACGTCTAGGAGAGAACCTTTGTTTAGAATATCTAGTACCTCAAGATCTTGATTTATTTCAGTAAAGTTGTGCTTAAATTCTTTTATATGTAGGCCGACCGCGGAAAAACGGTTGTGTTTTATGGCATTGACATGTTCTGCATATCTGATTTTAAAGCTGCGTCCTGTTTGCCCTAGGTAAGAACTTTTGCAGTCTTGGCAAGAAAACCTATATACACCTGATTTAGAAAAAGGACTACTTTTATTTATTGATGAAGAGTTGTGTAGAATCTCTGTGCTTCTATTGTTAGTACGAAAGGCTATTTTAACGTTGTGTTTTTTAAGGACGTTAGTGACGTTGTAAATTTCTTTATTGAAGGTAAATGTGGAAAACGTGGCAGTGCTAGTATTGTCTTTTATTAGGGTGGTTTTTGGGCGGTGTCTGAATTTATTGATTATTCTTTCAATAAAGGATTCATTATATCCATTGAATTTTGCTATAGAGCGGATGGTGTTCAATTCTTTATTTAAGTTTTTTCTTGACATTGGAATTTTGAATGCTCGGTCTACTAAGCTATTATATGTAGCCGCTTTGTGTGTTTGGGGGTGTAGTGAGTCATTTCTTATAGTAGTGGCCGTTTGAGTGGGCTTTCTATAGATACTATATGTGAACGAAGAGGGGTGCCTATTGATTGTTAGGTCTAGGAAGTTGATGGAGTTGTTTGTCTCTGATTCTAAGGTAAATTTAATGTCATGATCAATGTTATTAAGGTTTTTGAGGGTGGATGGTGCGTCTATGGAGCGTTCATCTAGGATTATAAATGTGTCATCTACGTACCTCGCCCAGAATTGGATATTAGCAAATTTGATGTTATTGTCGATGGCGGTGTGCTCTAGGAAATCAAGGTAGATCTCTGCTAAAATTCCTGAGGCTGGTGAACCCATAGCCAAACCATCTTGTTTGTAAATGATCTTATCGAATGTGAAGTAGTTATTGTTAATTAGTAATCTTAGTATGGTCATAAAGTCTTGAACTTCTAGTTTACTTAGTTGATTGTTGGCAAGTAAGTTCTTTTCGATGATCGGGAATAATGAGTTGGTTTTTATACTGGGATACATGTTGACTATATCAAAGGAGTGCATTGAATGATATGGTTGAAGCTTGAAACTGTTTAGTTTGTTCACTAATTCTATAGTGTTCCTGATAGATTTATTTGATGAGAATTTATAATGTTTATTAAGAAACTGTTGGATAAACTGAGATAATTTATATAAGGGGCTTGGTCTGTAGTTTATTATGGGTCGAATAGGGACACCGGTTTTGTGGATTTTGGGTAGTGCTTTAGCTGTTGGTAGGCCTGGGTTCATGGTAATTAACTTTTGTTTTTCTTGCTCAGTGAGGAGAAAAGATGTGCTTTTTAGAATTTGTTTCAGTTGCCTTTGAATTGATTGTGTTGGGTCCTTCTTAACTATCGAAAAGGAGTCATTATCTAAGAAAGTTTTGGTTTTTTGAATGTAATCTGTTTTATCCATAATGACTGTTGTGTTGCCTTTGTCGGCCTTTGTAATGATGAGGTGGTTGTCTTTGACTTTCTTTTTAAGATTGAGAATTTGTTTTCTTTCAGTAAGGGAATCTTTATTGATTTTGGTGATAGGGGTCGCAGTGCGATTATTTGAGAAAAAACTTTTGTTTAATTGTTTTTTTACATCCATTCTGAGTTCGTCTTGTAGTTCATGTGGCATTTTGCTGATAGCAACTTCTGATTCAACTACGAGTTTGGAGGCTGTAAGGGCCGAGTTGAAACAAGGCCAGTTGTGCTTTGGACCTTTCAAAAGAATTCTTATATCGTCCTCATCTAAGTTGGTGGTGGAAAGATTAAAACGGAGGCACTATAAATCTCAGATTTGTGAACATTTTATTTGTTGCTATTCACCGGCTTTGGTTAGCCAGGTCAGCTGCCATGAAAACTATTTTATGTTGCCTGCAATAGATCCTGCATCATGTGTGACCACCAGGCCGCCATCCTCATTGAAAATTAAATAATGTTACTTGTTTTTTTTTTACGGTTTTCGGAGACGCCGAGGTGCCAGAATTTAGTCCCGCAGGAGGTTTTTACGTGCCAGTAAATCTACAGACACGAGGCTGACGTATTTGAGCATATTCAAATACCACCGGACTGAGCCAGGATCGAACCTGCCAAGTTGGGGTCAGAAGGCCAATGCCTCAACCATCTAAGTCACTCAGCCCGGCTGAAAATTAAAAACCGCGTAATTTGATATTGTCGTGGCATGCGCCCATAACCTCATTTTTGTTACAATTTAGCAAGACTCTAGGAGGGATGCTAGAGGTTTGTTGGCGACTTCGCAGCGCTAACCTGGAAGCTTACGCCCCTCAGACTCTCTTTGCTTCCCCCTCCCCACCCCCAAGCACAACGGTTACTAACCCGACCTCACCAATCCAGTCCAACGGTCTTTTCGCTGGCCTGGTCTTCTAAATAATCTTGGCAACCTTGTAAGACATGCTTTGGCATCATCCTAGCCGGGCAACATTGGATCTGCAACCTGTGTTTCGCGAAGGCTTAGCGAGTAATAGAACTAACGATTTTTTTAAAGACAGTTTTAAAAATTGCATTTCAATTGTAAATCTCTACTTTCACAGGAAATGAATCACAGTTCAAAATACCGATTTAATTTTCATCCATTCTGTGACAAGAGACCACCGGAGTTCCAACTCCTCGTTCAGTAATTTAATGATTATTTACATTTAAATGTTCCCAACTAATACTGTACAGCATTGCAACAAAATAACTTGCCACAATACATACATTAATACGCCTATAAATGCTAGAATGAAAGGCGATCGTAATTCTCATTCACAACAAGGATAAAAGGAACAAACGAACTTACCTCCTTACAGCCTACCCTTCCATCTGTAGTGAAATTGGGATCCCCTCTGATCCACGGCTCCAGCCAGTAGGACTTTGACGATTTTTCTTTGGGCACTGCCGCAAACACACTTCTTATTTTTCTTCTTCTTCACATTAAATCTCAACACGTTCAGAACATAAAGCGTACGCGTACAACAGTTCGCATAGAAAAGGAGGTACAGGGCATATGGGTTGTGCAACATACAGTAGTTCGACGTTGACCGATTCTCACATATGTCTTAGGGAGGTTCGAGGGGTTGAAGTCTTCGAGGTCTAATTGTTCCTTGTTTCTCCTGATGGAAATTTCCCTAGAACTGTTACTGGTGACTTCTGAGAATTCCCATTTATGTTCATGGGGTAAACAGGTATTGAAAAAAGATAAGATAATTCTGTCGAGCACACTAGCTACAAGAAAAAATCGGATTAAAAAAAAATACACTCGATAGGCATCAAATAGGCAATTATACTCCAAATAGGCACAAACTCCTGAAATAGGCATTTATAGGCACAATAAAACTAGCGAAATATAGCTAAGAAGACCCTAAAACAGATTTATATATCAAAAGCCTACGTTTCTGTACACGGAATAAAATAGGCAAATTCTCGTCTCTAGTCATAATGACTTACCAAGCTAAGTAATCAGGTTTTCACCACCACCACAATCATTTTTCTGTTTGGTAATGTTTGTGGATTAAAATGAAGTCATGCCGGTTATATAGCTTTCACAATATTTCTTGCATTAGAAACATCAGTTTCCATTGCATCCAGTAAAACCCACCACTAGCCGCACATAATACTAAAGACATCTACACTTCTCACTCCTGAGAGTCAAACATTCTTTTGGGATAGGGTCTCATCAAGTATTGTAAAAGACGAGTACGCCTCCTCACTGATCATGACAAAAGGAGTGATGTCCTATATCCATGGAAGTTCTTGTCTGGTGGAACATTTAGTGTGTTATTTTCCAATACTTGGTAAAACGAGGTAGTTCTATACTTTTCTCTATCACTTTGACATACAACAGTCCCAATATCAACAGCCAACAGCTTGCAATTTGCATCAATATTAGCTTGTAACAATATTTTAAAAAATTGTTTAATTATAGAGCCAGACTTTACTGGATATTTAATTTCGATGTGTTTGCCATCCAGTGCAAATAAACAATTAGGAAATTTCCATTTCACCCAATACTTTTCTGCTACTCATCACCAATTTCAGTTGTAAGGGTTGGAATATATGCCACCCATAAAACATTCCATATTATGATAAAAGTCAGTTTTGTAATTAAGAAACTGCCAACACAACCAATCGAAAGTGAAGTGTCAAAGAATGAAATTACTCTCCAGTGGCAAGATATCTGAAAGAAATATCAAATAGGTTCAATTAAAAGTGTATTTAGGATGGCTGTAATAAATAAGAAAGTTGTCACTTGTGGTAATGACTGTATTATTGACATTTGTAAGTCACATATTCTATATAAATAAAATCGTAATGACCGTGTGTCTATACATTGACTATTTTGGTGAAATTTCCGTACAGTTATCCGTTTCAGGTGTAATAATGACGATATGCATAATTTTTAGCTTTGGTGTCTGTTTGTCTGTCCTTCTATAACTTGAAAACTACTGCAGATATTTGAACCAAACTTTATATTTAGCATCCGCCTGTCCAAGGGTAGGTTTTAAGGTCAATATCATTTCAAATTCCCGGAATGGACTGGGGTTTTATAGGGAAATGGAATGGTGATTTTACTCTCCCACAGCATATAAAGTACAAAACTAACCTGACTGGAAATCGACCAAACTTGATGGAAATCCAATTCTAATTTTTTTTCTTATGTGCATTTTTTAACAGGAGAATTAATAAGGGAGATATAACGAAACGTCGGTTTGTCAGGCTAAGTCCAGCGGACATAGCCTAAAAAGTGTTATAGTGGAGCAGATTCCTCATCTATCTACATAAATCATATCGTAACGACCGTGTATCTGTACATTGACTATTTTGGCAAAATTTTGGTACAGCTTTCCATTTAAGGGGTAATAATGACAATCTTCATATTTTTTAGCTACAGTTTCCTGAAAGGCCAGGCTGAGTGGCTCAGACGGTTAAGGCGCTGGCCTTCTAACCCCAACTTGGCAGGTTCGATCCTGGCTCAGTCCGGTGGTATTTGAAGGTGCTCAAATACGACAGCCCCGTGTCGGTAGATTTACTGGCACGTAAAAGAACTCCTGCGGGACTAAATCCCGGCACCTCGGCGTCGCCGAAGACCTTAAAAAGTAGTTAGTGGGACGTAAAACAAATAACATTATTTAAATAACATTATTATTAGTTTCCTGAAAGTCCTAAATTTTACCCCCCTCGACCAAACTCAAGATTGCCTCACCATCTTGACAATTAAAATGAAGCAAAATTATACGTTTTAGCCGGTAATGTACGGAAAACTTCCAAGATCTTTAAATTTTTCAAATTTTATGCCGAAGAATATCGAAATGTGGAGGCAATTTAATGACGGTGCAGATCTTCGTTTTGAGGTTTTTCGCGGCTAAACGGTAAGTCCTATCACAAACCAGATGGCACAATCTCTGTTCAATTTGGAGTGATCTACAACTTTGTCCTGAGACATTTTGTTGTCCCTCTCTCTCCCTTATAGAGTAGATTTGGCTGTATATTTCGATTGTTCGTAAATTTTGTGCTTTTTACACTATGTTACTTAGATTGTCACACATATAGGAAAGATAGAGTAATCGAATTTCGCACGCACATTGACATGACCAATGGGTATATGCGAATCAAATTTCATGATTCTAGCTTCTACATAAGTATGTGAAAAATAATGTAAAATGTTAAAAATGTACCCAAATTTCACCCCATTCAAAGAACGTAACGCAATCGAACCCATAAATATGGGAGATATGAGAAAATATTTTAAGACCAAACATGTAGAGTGATAAAAGGGACGTCTGAGGGTGCAAACCGTTTGTTGGTATGATATACCGTTTAGGAGCAGTAAATCTTGAAATGAAGGTTTGCAATTACAAACGTGGCCATGCTTATCTGTCATCTATATAAATATAATCGTAATGACCGTCTGTCTGTAAATTGACTATTTTGGTGGAATTTCCATAAAGTTATCCGTTTCAAGTGTAATAATGACCATCTGTATATTTCTTAGCTTTGGTGTCTGTCTGTTTGATTGTATGAGTTCTTATAACTTAAAAACTACTGAATATATTTCTACCAAATTTGATATTTAGAATCCACCTGTCCTTGAGTAGGTTTTAGGGCCAATATTATTTCTGAATACCTAAATTTACTAGGGGTATATCCGAAACTGGAACCACGATTTTGTACTCCCTTGAAATATGCACATCAGAAATTAATGGAAATCTACAATCCTTAATGGAAATCAATTTCTAAAACTTTTTTTCACATGTGAATTTTTCGACAGGAGGATTAATAAGTGAGATCATGAAAAGTCAGTTTTGCAGGATACGTACAGCGGACGTAGCCCAAAAGGTGTTGTACGTGGAGCAGATTCCTTATCTATTTATATAAATAAAATCGTAATGACTGTGTGTGGCTGTACATTGACTATTTTGGTGAAATTTTCATACAGCTACCCGTTTTAGGGGTAATAATGACCATCTGCATATTTTTGGTGTAATTTCCTCACAGTCCTAATTTTTACTCCCCTCACCCAAAATCCAGATTACGGCATAATCTGCCAGACAAGCAAGAAAATTGAAATTTGGCAATATTATATGTTTTAGCCTGTAACGAACGGAAAACTTCCAAGATCTTTAAATTGTTCTCTTTTTATCCCCGAAGAATATCGAAATATGGAGTCAATTTTAATTATGGTGCAGATCTTCGTTTCGAGGTATTTTATGGGATAAACAGGAAGTTCTATCACATAACGTATGGCACAATCTCCGTTCAATTTGGAGTGATCTTCAACCTTGGTCTTAGGACTTTTTGTCGTATCTGTATCCCTTATTCGTTAGATTCGCCTCTATTTCTTGATTTTAAGTAAATTTGGACATTTTACCTGCATAATTCATACTTTCAATCACTTACGGGAGAGACAGAATCATCAAACTCTACATGAACATTGGCCATTTGTAGCCATCGAGAAAGTGTGCGTCTGCTATTGTAATCAGTACTCCCCACACCGACTTTGACTGGCAGTAGGAATGGGGTCCTTCTCCAACTCCTGTGTAAATGGCATTAGTAAGGAGGGCCTACCAGTGTAATAAACAATTCATTTCTCGATTTGATTTGCATAAGGCAAAGGAGCATGCAATTTTGTTCAACTCCCCTACCTGATTGTGTTTGGGTGTAGGTAAGGGTGCCTGCCATTATAAAGAAATGTACCCATCTAACATGCGACTAGCATTAGGCATAGTGGCCTGCTATTTTAATGGAAACTCACCAACTCTATGTGACTGGCAGTAAGCTGGCTGGCAGAAGGAAAAAGGGCCTGTCATTATAATGATAATTGCACAACTCAATTCTGACTGGTAGTAGAGAAGTTGCCTGCCATTTTAATAAAAAATCCTCAGCTGTTATCTGTCTGGAAGTAAGAAAGGGGGCCTGCCATTGTAACGAAAACTCCCCAAATCGATTGTGCCGCACAGTAGGCAATGGGCTCTGCATTTATAATATAAATTTCCCAACTCGACTGTGAATGGCAGTAGGCAAGTGAGCCTGCCGTTATCATCACAATTCCGCAACCCACACTTTACATTGGAAACAAATTCTGGGGAACTCTCCATGCTATTTCTTGGATAACGCTTAGAGACATGCAATTTTAGAACAATCTTATTTACTGCACACACAGTATTTACTTCGATATTCGAATCGATGTAGAATACCGTAGCGAAGCACGGGTACATTTGCTAGTTCTTTAATAAGAACTGTATAATTTGAAAAATCAGTACAAATACTTATCTTCTCATTCAGGCCAATTTGTTTATATTTCAGTTAAAAGTGTGAAAGCCAAATGGAAATACAGAAATTACTTCCAACGAGAGTGCAAGAAACTGAATCATCCAAGATCTGGAGCAGGAGCTGATGAGGCACCGAAGGAATCATCGTGGCAATATTTTGATGAAATGTGTTCATTAAAGATGTTTTGACTTCTGATAAAGTCACTTCCAGTCCACAAGAAGGACCTGAACTTGGCAGAACCCAGGAAAGAATATCCAGAGACTCAACTGGACATGAAATACAATCATTAACACAAGTGAAGAGTACATACCAATAAGCAGCTCTTCTATTCATCCTTACATGTTAAAAGGCAAAAGAAAACATAAGAATATGAATTGCTGGGTGCTGAGGAAAGAAAATTGGACTTACTACTGAAAGAACTGGAACTGGAAGATGACTATGACAATTTCCTCTATAAGATGAGATTTTAAGATTTTGTTGCCGGACTTCAAAACATGCCTCTGTGGTGGAAACTTTGTTTGGGACTCAACCCGCTTCGCGCCAAGACCTGATCTATTGGATCACAGGTTCGCACAAACTTGTCAAGCTGATCTGTTCTATCGGATGTCAAAGTTTTATCATGATACATTCGCAATTTCAGCCTTTGCCTGATCTCCAGTGGCTAGTTCTGTAGTTTAGGGCATGGAGTACCCATTATAGCCATCAGATGTCTCTGTAAAGCTTTCATACAGAAATTAAATAATTTTGAAATTCACTTTCAACTTGTTGGCAAACATGGAGTCAAAGAAGTGTATATGTGTGTGTAGCTCAGGAGAATATAATTATTTACGAGAATGTTTAAGAAGATTATTCAAGTAATGAAGAGGACATTAAGGAGTGTGACTTGCCGGAAAGTGTTTCAGATACAGAATTAGCTAGTGAACATGTTATTAACGACATTGTAAAACTATCCCAGCCTGTTCTCAATGCATGTGACACACACAACATCCCAGGTAAGTCGTACTCCTTGAATTTTTTTCACCTGATGTTTCTTTAAGTGAAGACGAGACTGATTGCGAGGATGATAACACTGATGGTATTGATATGAATCATGGAGTGAATGATAATCCAAATCAGGTAATGAACAATTTATTACAGAATAGTGTGCCAGAGGAAGATGTTCACCACAGTTCCCAGTGACATATCTTCAAATGCCAGAACTGAAACATTTGCCACCACAAAATTCCAAACCTATAGAGTATTTTAACTTAACTTTCCCACAATTAATGGTACGAGACAAACATTATAAAAACATGTCTCCTTCTGCTAGGACTAAGACTCGGGAAAATTGACATTGCCAGAAATGAGGACATTTTTTGGGGAATGTTAAAATTGCTAACAATAGCATTATATTGGTCACAGCGTTTTTGTACCACACTGTACCATGGTTCAGAACATTTTCCCAAAACTGATTTCAATTAATTTTGAAGTTTTCTCACCTCTATGACAACACTGATCAACCACCACCTGGTCGGCCTGGTGACAACCTATCTGCCAAATTTAATCCTGTGGTTGAACAAGTCAACTGGGTGTTCCAATATCATTTGATTCCTCATCAGAACATCAGCATAGATGAAAGTCTAGTTGGTATGAAGAGCCACTCATCACTAATGCAGTACCTGCCAAATAAACACCATCATCGTTGGGGTATGAACTTCTGGATACTCTGCGAGAGTGTGGTTAACTATTGCCTTGCATTTTATGTTTATAAAGGGGCCAAAGACACATCAAACAGAGCTGTCATGATGCAACATAGCCTAGGGTATCTTGAAGTGAAGAGACTGTTATTTAAAGTGAAATTACTAAACAGGGGGTACCGTGTACTCGATAATCTTTTTGCCAAACATGGATTGAATTGCTAAGGTATAAAAACTATGTTGGGCACTGTCACTAAAATTGCTCACAGTTTATATAAAAGCAAGGACAAATTATCCCTACTATTACACCCTGTGATGTACAAAATCCCCAGTACTTGCGGCAAGGTATGTATTGGCCAAATATGCTGGTCCATTGGTACTCGTATCAACGAACACCAACAAAATATCTGTCTTAAGCAGCCAGACAAGTCAGAAATAGCTGAGTATGCCCTATTGTTGGGTCATGATGTCGCGTTCCAAGATGTATCAGCTCTTACCCACACTAAACACTACAGGTCTAGGATTATACGGGAACCTGTCGAAATACATAAAAATCCTCACAATTTCAACAGGGACACTGGCTATCAATTAAGTAATATGTGGTTGCCAGCCATGGAGGATTTACATAGTTCTCTTCCCTGTCCTTTCACTGTTGTTATTTTGTTTCAGTGTTTTTCCAAATTTGTACATTCCCATCACCAGATGGTTCATCCAGGCTATGCGCTAAGTGTACACCAATTATGCCCCCCCGACCCCCTCCCAGACTGTCTCACATTATTATAATGTTATTTTGCTTTACGCCCCCTAACTAGCTTTTTACAGTTTTCAGAGACGCCAGGGTGCCAGAATTTTGTCCCGCAGGAGTTATTTTACGTGCCAGTAAACCTAATGACACGCAGCTGACGTATTTGAGCACTTTCCAATACCACTGGACTGAGCCAGGATCAAACTTGCCAAGTTGGGGCTTGAAGGCCAGTGCCTCAACTGCCTGAGCCACTCAGCCCCGCTATCTTACATAAATATCATCCTCTTGTTTTTTCCACACACTTTCTTTCCATTCTTCAGCTCTGTTCTATTCTTTCCTGGGTGTCTTCCACTGCACTTTAATTATTTTATTATTTTCTATTTATTTCTTCTACCTCATTCATCCTTGATTTGTCTGATGACCTTTCTGTTACTTCTCACGCACATGCGGTGTATCTTAATTGGAGCTTAGATGGTGTCATCAGCTCCCACTTGGAATGCTAGCGCAGTGCCAGCATACAGCGAACCATCTGGTGACGACTGAGCGTACCACCTACTATGACCAACGGTAAAGCATTCTTAAATTCAAACCCTCATTATCGGAGAAGTCTTTCTCGTGAATAGCCAAGGCTTTCTTCTGAAGAGCAAAGTTCTCTGTGAAACTGTGGCCAATGTTGAACAGCAATGAACAGAAAACAGTAAAGCAACAGAAGTCCTTGTGATATGAATTTTATCTTGTTATAATTTAATTTTGTCTTGTCATCATGTTAGGTAAACAAAAACATTTAAAGAACTGAAGTGTTTATGCAAAGTAAATTATTGTATGAAGCTTTCTTATTTAAAAGTTATTTAGGCATATGAAGAAATAGACTATGAAGAAGATTTATTTTCAAAGAGATCTGGGTATTTACATTTCCTGATTTAAATTGTATTTTTCTGTAAATTATAGAAAGGGATTTGGAATTTTTATACATGACTTGTGAGGCAGGGTGTGCCACGTGTAAGTGGTCTTTTCCTGTCGTTTTGTAATATCTGCGAAGATGCAATTTCAGCAGAAAGGATTATTCCAGAAGATAATTATCATTGGCCAAAAGTACAAGTGCTTTTATTGACTAGTATATTAGGATTTTTAATTGGTGAATGTGGCAAACTGGAGTGTTGCTATTGGTTATTTGTAATCACTCTATTTCCTGTTTGTGGCTCCTCGCGTGTGCGAGTTAATTTATCCGCGTCTTTGAATTTGGATCACTACAGCGGACGGGCGCGTTTAGCGTCCGTCCCGCAATGGGTCGTCAGCCGCCAAAGGTAAGCGCTTTGTTTTTGCCTGATGTTATTTAAATGCATTCTCATGTTTCGGACTATTCCCACTTAATGTAAGTTCAGTAATTATGCAGAATTTCATCTTGCGTGCCGGAGTTTCCTCTAGTTTTCCACATTTTCCAAAATAGAGCATTTATATGACTTAGCAATTGTGCTAGTCCGCAACGTGTTGTTTTCAGAGGCAGACCTTCTTTTCTAACTCTAGTTGTAATTGTAAGTAACTGTAACACACTTTCTTGAATAGTGTAATTAATTTTTGTTTCTTTCGAGGTTGCCTCTTTTCATCCTGTAAACTTAACTACAATCTCAAAGTTTGTTCGTGACCGAAGAGCTTAATTGTTTCCCTTACACATTTTTTGTTTTGTATCTCAAGTATCAGTTAATCCGCAGTTCATTTATTTGTTCATTTATAATTGTATATTCATTTTCTCAATAATTATTTGTCTGTTGGGTGTATTATTGTAAGTCTTTTCTTCCCCATAACGTCAATCATACGTTCCCATGGACCTCATAGGCTTCCAAGCACCTTCCACCATCCTTTCTTAGTTGCCATATTTAGGCCTGTAAGTGTTCCCTTCTATTTGATGTAAGTTTGCATATCAAAAGATACTCGTCACGTTTCCACGTTTTGATGCGATTCACCACCACTGCGTCATTTACCATTTCCTTATTCATATTATTAAGTGTCTATTATTATTATTATCATCATATGTCTGCTATATTTATTGTTATTATTACTATGTGTAAGCATAATTGCCCCGATTACCGCCACAGAAACATAAAGAATTTCACCTTGTTTTCTTTACACAGCATAAGCCCAAAAGCCTATACCATGTCTAAATCTGTACTCCTTTTGTTAACTAATTCAGACGCTAAAGATGGTTAATGTGTAGATAAGGGAAAAAATAAGAAGTGATAAAACATGATATGATTCTTCAACACAATAGTTTTATCGGGAGTATTGACAACAGTGACATGATGCTCTATGCATACTTGGATGAGCGAAGAACCCTGAAGTACTGGAAGAAGGTGTGTTTCATTGTGTTTGGCTGGGTGATGTTGAATAGTTATGTACTGTATAAAATGACCACAGATGGGAAGATACTGACGAGGTTTGATTTTATAGGAGACATAGTTGAGACAATAGGAAAAGAGAGAATTTTTTAAAAGAAAAGCAATGTTGATCTTGATCCGATTGTTGGGAGGGAATTTGGGGGCTTAAAAAATTTGAAAGGAAACTAGGAAAGACAATGCTGCGTATGTAGAAAGGCCAGCAAAGAAAAGGGTGGAATATGAAAGTGATCCAGCACCCTTTGCACAAAATGTGAAAAAAGGCCTGCATAGTCCGTCCATGTTTTCCAAAGCACATCTGTTGGAGATAAACATGGGATAAACATAATTTCACCTTGTTTTCTTTACACAGTGTTGTTGTTTGAGTCATCAGTCCATAGACTGGTTTGATGCAGCTCTCCATGCCACCCTATACTGTGCTAACCTTTCCATTTCTACATAAATGCTGAATCTTACATCTGCTCTAATCTGCTTGTCATATGCATACCTTGGTCTACCTTATCGTTCTTACCACCTACTCTTCCCTCAAAAACCAACTGCACATGTCCTGGGTGTCTTAGATTTATCCAATCATTCTATCTTTTCTTCTGGTCAAATACAGCTAAATCTATCTCCTCTCAGTAAGTTGACTCAGTATCTCTTCATTCATGATTTAATCTATCCATCTCACCTTCAGCATTCTTCTGTAAAACCACATTTCAAAAGCTTCTATTCTCTTTCTTTCTAAGCTAGTTATCGTCCATGTTTCACTTCCGTACAATGCCACGCTCCAGATGAAAGCCTTCGAAACCATCTTTTTAAATTTCTGTTTGAATGTTCGAAGTGAGCAAATTTATTTTCTTAAGAAGGCCCCTCTTTGCTTGCGCAAGTCTGCATTTTATGTCCTCCTTACTTCTGTCATTGTTAGTTATTTAGTACCCAAGTAACAATATTCATCTACTTCCTTTAAGACTTCATTTCCTTAATATTTTCTGCATCACCTGACTTTGTTCGACTGCAAGCCATTACTTTTTGTTTTGGACTTATTTATTTTCATCACGTACTCCTTACCCAAGACTGTCCATACCAAAGATTTTAATATTACTTATCTAGACTCACAGAGAGCGCTGGTGCTATGCGGAAAATTGAATATCTTCGTGCATCGCCATGCTGCGGGAACTTCAGTTTTGAATGCATGGTTAACACGTGGTGATGTTTACAGTTTCTTGTGTGTTTTTCATGGGGATTCTTATCGGTTAGCGCATCTGTGGTTGTGTTATGTGATAAAGTGATAATTTATAATATTGGTAACTATTTTAGTGATAAGTGCGAGCTTACATTGATTGGCGATATTAAAGGAGAGTAGGCCTAAGTTAAGCCGTAAGTGCGGAGTGGAGAACTATTTACGATGGTGACCTTTTGTGCAGCTTTCAATTGCACAGTTGGTATCAGAAAGGATCTGGTATTTCTTTTCACAAGTGAGTACAAATTGAAATGTTATAAAATTACCATAATCGAGAATTGGATACAGATTGGTAGATTCAGGGATGTATGGACGTGGCAGTCTTAATATTTAGGCTTCTCCTTGGCGTTTTTCATTTCATTAGGTACAATTCTTAAGAACTAATCAGCTATTCTGAAAAAGCGCACATTTTGTTCTTAGTACCCGTATTAAAATTTCGATAAACACGGGCCTAGAATCCGAAAAATATGATTGATAAAGCTTGGTAAACCCATCTATTTTAGGTCAAATTATGACTTCAGATTATTAACAATTATCAGAAAAATGATTTATTGATACCATTATCCATGTTTTCAAATCTCCTTTATAATAAAAGAATTGTTAAATATGCTGTTCCAGAGAAGTTTGACTAGGTTGACTCCTACTTTGCACTAGGAAACACTAATCAGTCTACCTGTTTAACTCTTATATTCATACGTGCTTAATATTCAAGCTCCTTTATCTTCTTCCTTATGTGAATTATAATGTTCCTGTAATAGAAAAGTTAGAACACATTTTCAATTTTTATTTGTGCTCAGAAAATATCCTTTCAGTTCGAGTTGATAAAATCAGTAGGCCTAATATTGATTGGTATTCAAGTTGAGAATAGTATGAGAGGGAATTTTGCATCCTAAATGATATATTTTTCCTCTCTTAAATTTAACCAACTGGTAAAAATATATTTAATTCAGAGAAACTTAAACTAAGCTAGGTATTCTTTTCATTGTTAGAAACATTTAGAATTATGAGGTAGAGTAGCACTAGTGTAATGAGTTTTTTCAGGAAGAATATTTTCAAAATGTAAATTTAGTGAAATGTAAATGATTGCTGGCTCCACCACTCTGTTCTGTAATATATCACATGAGGGTCTATTTATGAAGCAGAAGAATATTTTGTGATAAATCAATGGGAGAATGTTCTGTCATTGTACCAGGAATGGTTGGAAAAAAAAAAAAAAGGAGATAGAAATACCGTATATACATTTCTTTGATTTCGAATACATGGCTAATATTTTTAGACATATTGCTTACAGTTTTCCATTGAATAAGCCTGAACTTCTGTCGAAGTGGCTTGTTGCTGTTAAAAGAGACAAGTTTGTTCCAACTTATTCCCATAGACTATGTTCAATTCACTTCACAGAAGCAAGTTTTTGGCAATCTGAAGGCAACAAAATTCTGAAAGATGATACAGTGCCAACAATGACTTTCCAAATCATCTAAAAGAGGTACTTGTAGGTCAAGTAATTTGGATTAGATATTGTATTACTTTATTTTTATTTTTTATTAATGATAAGGCTTTGCTTATGGTAGATCCAACAGGCCTATATATTTTTATTTTTTCAGACTGACAAGGCTCCTCGTAGGATTTTA
This sequence comes from Anabrus simplex, assembly GCF_040414725.1. Classification (NCBI taxonomy): domain Eukaryota; kingdom Metazoa; phylum Arthropoda; class Insecta; order Orthoptera; family Tettigoniidae; genus Anabrus; species Anabrus simplex. Next base: position 330,590,928 of record NC_090267.1, on the reverse strand, counting down.
AAAAGTAAGTTAGATTTTGGAAGGACAAATCAACAGAATAACACCATAAATCCCAGTCCATGTAGCAATTCAGTCAGTGCTGTAAGTAAGTTAGATTTTGGAGGGACAAATCAACAGAATAACACCATAGATCCCTGTCCATGTAGCAATTCAGTCAGTGCTGTTACACAGTGCATTTCATCTGAGCACAATTATTTTAGTGCAGAAAGCCCCACAAAACATATGAAAATCTCAGTATATCTAAGTAGATTTTAGATAGCTATTTTCCAAAACCATATAGAAATTATAATTGAAGGTATACTCATCCTGATACACTATTTCAAATCCTGGAATAATAATAAAAAAATTTCATTTAGATGGGAATTAGTAAAGTAAGTAAAGTTACTTGTGGTGAACACTGGACATAACTTTATTATTTTACAGATTTCTGCAGTCATATACCTTTTCAACAATCTGTTCATAGTAGTAATAATACTTGCTGTGATTACTCATCAGAAAGAAAAGTTCTGCCATGTAACTTTCATAGAAAACATTCTATTTCACAAGTTTTCTTTTTGCCAATATTACAGATTCTTGCTTTTGATACAACTGTTTGTAAATACTGTAAATATTGAAAGAATTGATGGATTACTGGTGTTTTCCAGTCTCCTAAGTCACAGGTAAAAGATTGTTTTTCTCCTCATGATCTGTAAATCATACTGAAGCTGTAAACTGCTGTGATTTGAAAATGTCTTGGTATTTTCATGATAGCTTAACTGCCGAATCTAGGATTTAATTGCATGTGTCTATTCCGAATATGCAAACAAATCAGTTAAAAACATGGACATTATAGTAGGCCTAATGTGAGCTACATATTATTTCTTGAAGATTATTAATTTAATGTACTGGTATACAATGTTTTTCTGTTTTTGGAGAGTGTTCTCTAAATTTAAGAAATGTGTTTATCTACGTAGGTATATATTTACTATCATTACTAGTGTAGTTTGAAGTCTTCTTATCCAGTTTACTATTGTTTTATTACCTCTGTTACTTATAGGTCAGCTATCTAAAGGAATTTTGGAGATTTGTTCAATAACAATGCAAATGTGTTCAGTTTGTATGCATGAGTATCATTTCCGCCTTGATTCTTGTATATTTATTGCGTATATTCACGTTAGTCGGTGTAGGCTGTGCCATATATTATTAATGAATTAGGACCTGGGAATAGCTAAGTTTCCCTGATGCTTGGAATGCAACATTTCCGTACGGATCTTCTGTTTTCTAAAGCGGCACCTTTTTAACATTTTATTTGGGATGTATCTAATGAACATCTTTTCTTACCATGTCATCCTGTACCGTAGGAATAAAAATAACCTGTCGAGGGGTGTTTTCATTCATGCGCAATTGAAGTTAATGCATGAATTCCATACTATGATCTCCTCGGCGAGCTGTGAGGTGCCCGCAACATGGCATACGCGCATGGACAGCTCTTCCCCAGTCACTCGCTACTGCGCAGCCAACGGTGTAGGGCCTTGGTCCATACCATTCAGCAATTTCTCCAGATCTTCAGCAGTCTCAGATAAAATAATATCACCAGCAAATCTCAGGGTTTTGATTTTCTCTCCTTGGATTGCGATTCCCTTCACAAATTCTCCTTTGATTTCCTTTACTGCCTGTTCTATATAAACACTGAAAAGGAGGGGGGGGGGGGGCAAACTGCAACCTTGTCTCACTCCTTTCTGGATTGCTGCTTCTTTTTTCAGAGCCCTTCGCTTCTTATCACTGCAGACTTATTTTTATACAGATTGTAGATAATTCTTCGTTCTTGGTATCTAATTGCGGTCACCTTCAGAATCTCAAATAGCTTGGTCCAATCAACATTATCAAATGCCTTTTCAAGATCTAAGAATGTCATGTATGTGGGCTTGTCCTTCTTAATGATCCCCTTCCCATTCACCACATACAACTGTTCTTGAACCTTCATGACATCACAATATCATCTGCAAATAACACGTTCATTTCTCTTCCTCTATATGCTGCTTTTGCTGTTTTCATGATGTCATCCATTACTATTGTAAACAGGATTGGTGATAGAACACCTCCCTGTCTCAGCCCACTAGTGATTTTGAACCAACTTGTCCTGTCAACTTGTGTTTGTATGCAACTACAACATTCCTTGTACACTGATATGATCATTTTTATTACTCCCTGTCCAATTCCTTTTCGCACCAGACTGTCCGAAATTTTAGTCCTGGGACACTGTCATATGCTTTTTCAATGTCAATGAATGTCATCATCATATCATTCCTATACTCCCATTGCTTTTCCATTGGTTGTCACATAATGAAAATGGGCTCTATTGTTGACCTTCCACTTCTGAAACCAAACTGATTTTCAACCCTCAACCTTATCCTATTTTCCAGTATCCTCTCCATTATCTTAGCAACATGGGATATCAGAGTAATTCCCCTGTAGTTCTTCAATACTTTCTTATTGCCTTTCTTGAAAGTTGGAATGATTATTCCTTTTTGCCAATCCTCAGGGACCTACATATTCTCCCAGACAATCCTGAGAAATCGATATGTCCACTGCATGCCTACAAATCCAGCTGACTTTATCATCTCCACTGAAATTTCATCTATTCCAGCAGTTTTTCCATTCTTCATCTTTCTTACTGCCATTTCAAATTCATTCATTGTAATTTCTTTATCCATTTCTTCATCAACTAATTGCCTTACCTGGTGGTCCATTGAATGACTGTCATTATTTCTCATGTTCAGCAACTTCTGAAAATACTCTCTCCATTTATTTCTTATTTCTTCTGGCTTTGTTAATATTATGCCTTCTTCATCCTTCACAAATCTGGTGTTTACTTGATCTCTTTTTTTGTTTCTTAAGATACTGTACAATAATTCTTTGCTGCCCTGCATATCATCTCTCAAATTTTGTGTGAATAAGGTCCAGCTTTTCCTCATTTCTTCCTCCATTACATTATTGGCCAAATTCTTTGCCTCCACATATTTTCTTCTACTTTCTTCAGTCTTAGATGTTTTCCATGCCATTTTTTTCCCCCTTCAGTTTACTATTTACCCTATCATTCCACCAATGTGTCTCTTTGTCTTTACACTTCCTGATGTTCTACCACATACCGCTTCCTTAAATCTTTTCCATTCATCTTCAACACTCTCCATCCCCGTCCTGGGTACCAAGAGTATTATTTCCCTTTGAAATTCTTGTATGTTTTTCTCCTTCAACTTCCATACTTTAATTCTTTTCTCTCTTCTTAATGGGAGTTTTTCAATCTTTCCTACTTTCAGTTTTCCTATCACAACTCTATGATCTCCACCAAAGGCTTCTTTAGGCATGGCTGTAACATCTAAAAGGTTCTTCCAGTGTTCTTCCTCGATGAATATATAATCAATCATGGTCTTTGTTCTTCTGCCTCCCCAATCATACCTTGTAATCTTCTGACTGTTCATCCTAAACCAGGTGTTTCCAACAATTATTTGGTTCCTCATGCAAAAATCCACCAACAACTCACCTTATGGATTTACATTTCCATATCCAAAGGGCCCTAAAACATCTTTCTTTCCTTGTCTTTCCATTCCAACTTGTGCATTTAGATCACCCATGAATAGCACTTCTGTATCTTCTATATGTCTCTCAACTTCCCCTAAAAAGTCCTCTAGACGTTCATCTATGCAACCTGTTTGTGGGGCATACCACTAGAATAGATCTTTCATGCCATTTTCAAACTGGAGTCTCATCACAATCGTCCTATCGCTGACGCATTTTGTAGACTCCATATATTCTTGGATTTCTTTTCTAAGTATGATGACCACTCCATTTTTTGCTTCAGGTTCTCCGCTGTAATACAGCCTGTATCCTTCTTTCAAGGGAATCTCTCCTGTTCCCCTCTTCTTGGTCTCACACAGTCCAAGTATGGCTATATATTTTTCTTTCATGAAGTCAACGAGTTCTTCTGTCTATCCCGTCAGTGTCAGGACATTTACTGTCGCAATCTTGATGTAGTTCGGTGCTGATTGCCCACTTCTCACAGTTCTCCCAACATCCAAACAGTTGCGTGTCGTTTTTAGCAGGGGGCGCCCTACCTTTTTCGAGGCACCATATCTGCTTTATCCATATAGACTATTGTTACGATGGGCTCGCCACACCCAAAGGTTAAATGGCATTAAATATGCTTGTCATTTTTCACATGTGTACGCACTTCAGGCCTGGCACTAAGAGGGTTAAAATACGTGAACATGTCAGTGAAATTGAATGTAATGAAAGACAGAATACTTCAGTTGAAATGAGCTTTATGGTACCATCTGAAGCATCTAACGAACCAACATTTTCATTATTTATTCATCAATATTCGTTGCCTCAAAGTTGTATTTTTTAAAAGGATGGATATGTTTCTAGGTTGGGGGTCTATCTGAAATTAATGTGGACAGTTTTGGGTGAACAAAAAACAGACACCATAATAATGTGTTCTATCTCGGAAACCATTTAGAACAGGGCATATGTCCGTATGAAGATGTTTATTTCAAATGATCATTCCTGTCATAACCCTGAATATTGACCATTCTTCCTCGGACACATTGTATATTGATCTCTTGAAAGCTTCTTAAGTTTTTTCTATTTGCTTTATGTTGCACCGACACAGATAGGTCTTATGGCGACGATAGGACATGAAAGGCCTAGGAATAGGAAGGAAGCAGCCGTGGCCTTAAGGTACAGCCTGGTGTAAAAATGGGAAACCATGGAAAACTATCTTCAGGGCTGCCGACAGTGGGATTCGAACCCACTATCTCCCGGATGCGAGCTCACAGCTGCGCACCCCTAACCGCATGGCCAACTCATCTGGTGCTTCTTTAGTTTCTCCAAATGGGGTGCACGGAGGGATCCTAGAATGGCCTAGAATGAGATGGAGGAGCTCTGTTGTGGACTGTATTGCAAATAGAGGAGTCGATAGCAATGAAGTACTAGATGAGGAATGGTGGAAAGATCGAATAAGGTGGAGGGAGGGCTTTGGTACACTATCCTACCCAGAGAGAACCTGGAAAAGAAAATGGACGAAGAAGAAGATGTGCAATTGAAAACAAATTATTTTACATTTCACTGAACAAATTATCGGTAAAAATAAAATTTAAAAAATTCTAATTCAGACCCTGTTTTCAGGATCTGTTGATTTATAACTGCGCCAGCTGTCAGCATCGGCTACATGTTGGGTTATGGTACACAAGCCTACCATCACCACTTCACTTGCAGGCATCAAATGTCATTATATATATTCTTTAGGTACAATTACCTCACATACAACATTGAACAGTACACTGTATATGACTAGGCGAGCACATGGCGACATTGTTTGTTTAATATCACTCGAGCCTTTGCGTGCTTGAGTGGATTGGACACAGCCGACGGCTACACTGCCATCTAAATAATAGATTTTTGACTGACGGTCAAGTAGTATCTGGATTTTACAAAGTTCCACGCTGAACCAAAAGATGACAGTACAGTCTATTATTGTGTATTTTGTCGTCTAAGAGACGGCAGACTAGCGGTGGGCGATTTATGTCAGGCCTCGCCCAACATGCAACTGGAAAGGAAATATTGCAATGTTGGACCTTTCCCGACAGATGAAGGGTAAGGGTTAAGCAGTTCAAATGGTAATGTCTATAATACGAGCCCTGAAAGCATCACTAGCAACATTAAAAAACTCTATGGGGAGGATACTTTCAAAAAGGCTTCAAAATTCAGTAAATTAAGGAGAAAGAAGTATATTCTTCTTTCTTCTTTGTGCTTTCTACTGAGACGCAAGGACCATAACATCATTCCAACTGTGTGAAGCTGAAGCATACGTTAAATACACCGAAAGCCAGGAGAATATATCAACGTGCTAGCAAGGCTCTTGTGATCGAGGGAGTGCATAACACTCGTAGGGAACTGGATTCAGTCTCCCGAGAGTTGTTTCGTTTACACCTGCTGTTAAGCAACACTCGCAGGAATTGTGGTTGACTTTCGATCGCATTACTGCCATCCAGGCTGAACGAAAATTCAACCAGGTGTCATTCAGACAGAAATTAAAGTTCCTCCGTCTAGCTCAGAAACAGGCGGTCTCTCACACGAACCCGGATGCTAGTAAAACTGTCGTTAATTTTTCCAAGAAATCCTTCGACAAGAACCAAATGGCAGTTCTAGCTAGGGGTTTTAATTTTGCTGTCGCTCCCTCTAAAATTCCCACTGAGGAGTTAATTACTTCCGTTGAGACAGCCACCCACAAACTACCTACGGATGAGGCTGAGGAGTTAAGACAGATATGTGTGAGACTCATAAGGTCCGCTGTTGCACCCGCACCCAATTTAACAAGAGGCGAAAGGAGAGCTCTGAAGGAACTTAGAGATGATTCTGAACTGACCATTCTCTCAGTTGATAAGGGTAATGTGACAGTGGTTATGGACACTGACGAGTATAAAAATAAGATCTCGCCTATATTGTCAGAGCCTGTTTACAGACTGAGCTCACATGACCCCACCACTCGTGTGTCCAACGCCACCATGAATCTCTTAAGGCAATCTTCAATTCCAAAAGAGGAGGCTAAACATCTGTCCCCGGGGGATGCAGTGCTACCTAGATTATATGGCCTGCCTAAGATCCATAAAAAAGATGTTCCCCTCAGATTTATTGTTAGTGCGATAGGTTCTCCTACGTATACCCTGGCTAAATACCTATGCAAATTGCTTCAGCCATAGATAGGACGTACTGAATCATAGTCAGGGACTCTCGGTATTTCGTCAACAAGCTGTCAACCATAACCCTTCAACCTAATGCACTTCTGGTGAGTTTCGATGTGGAGTCCTTGTTCACTAAAGTGCCGATTGACTCAGTCATGTCTCTCTTTGAACACCTGTTCCCCGAGGACATTACTAAGCTATTTTACAACTGCATGACATCCAGCTATTTCTTGTGGGGTGGGAATTTTTACGAACATACGGACGGAGTGGCTATAGGAAGTCCACTTTTGCCCGTAGTGGCTAATTTCTGTATGGAACATTTTGAGGAGGAGGCTATTACTTCGTGCCCATCAAACCTATGATATGTTGGAGGTATATTGATGATGCATTTGTGGTCTGGACCGAAGGTCCTGAGAATATTTATCTATTTCTAAACCACCTAAATCAACAACATCCTTCAATAAAATTCACTATGGAGATGGAGTCAGACGGATGCCTTCCTTTCTTGGATGTTCTATTAAGAAAGAAATCGGATGGCTCCTTAGGAATACCGTCTATCGTAAACCTACCCACACAAATCGCTATCTTCATGCAGATTCTCACCACTATTGAGCACAAAAACAAGGCATTCTCACGACACTCGTCAAGAGGGCGAGACGAATTTGTGAGCAATCACATATCCAGGTGGAGATGGACATGTTCAAAGTCGCGTTTACGGGTAATGGTTACAGCGATTTGCAGATTCATAGAGCCCTACATCCCAGAGAATGACCAAGCAAATCTCACAGAAGGAAGAAGTGAAGGGAACTGCCGACTTGCCTTACATTCACAACACCACAGATCGAATTGCCAAGGTCCTCCGCAAACACAATATAAAAACCGTGTTTAGCACCGCCACTAAAATTGCTCATAGTCTGAATGAAACCAAAGGACAAATTGTCCCCACTTTTACATCCTGAGGTATACAAAATTCCCTGTACTTGCGGTAAGGTATACATTGGCCAAACATGCCGGTCCATTGGTACCTGTATCAAAGAACATGAACGTAATATTCGTCTCAACCAACCAGACAAATCGGCAATACCTGAGCACGCTCTATCATCGGGTCATTATGTCATGTTCCAAGATGCTCGAGCTCTTACCCACACTAGACACTACAGGTCCAGGATTATGAAGCAGTGGAAATACGTAGAAATCGTAACAATTTCAACAGGGACTCCGGCTATCAATTAAGTAGTACCTGGTTGCCAGACATTAATAATTTACGTAGGTAGTTCCCTTCCCTATCTCTTCACTATTGTTATTTTGTCTCAGTGTTTTCCAAATTCATACGTTCCTCGTCGCCAAATGTTTCATTCCAGGCTTGTGTGTATGTCATACACCTGTCAATGTCATATCTTAAGTAAACACGTTATGTGAACCGCTTAGACTTATTCTGATGGTTCGGTCAGCTTCCGCTTCAAACGCTAGCGTTGTGCCACGTCCTGGGAGCCATCTGGCAGTGAATGAACGTACCATTTCCACTTCTATTACAACATCTAAATTCAAAGAGTCATTGTTTAAGAAGCCTTTCTCATGGACAGTAGAGATTTCTTCTGAGGACACAGAGCACAGTTCTCTGCAAAACGTAAAGAATTTCACCTTATTTTCTTGACACGACATAAGCCCACAAGCCTATACACTATCATGTTTATCATGGCCGTGAAAGCATCAATGGCAACATCTTGAGAGTTTGTCACTCTCTTCCTTAGGTCTTGTTCAATTTGTTCCTCCCATTGTTTCTTGGGTCTACCTCTAGGTCTTTTCCCTCCAACCTGCAGTTCAAAAAATTCTCTCAGGATCCTCATTCCTTCCATTCTTTTCAATGCCCACCTGGTCCTGTGAGATCTCCGAAGTTAAGCAACATTGGGCATGGTCAGGAGTTGGATGGGTTGCCATACGCTGTTGGTGGGGGGTAAGGGAATGGAGGAGCGAAAAGGAACTGGCCACCCTACCGCACGTAAACTCCGGTTCAGGAACACCTCTGCGGAGGTTCGGACCTGCCTTCGGGCAGAACAACCCTTACCTTACCTTACCACCACAGTCTACTGTTCTACTCTCTCCCACTCCGCATACACCTAGTGCTTCTTGTATTACAGTATTTATTATTCGGTCCTGTCTTCATTTGGCCAACATAATTCTTAGGAATTTCATCTCACTTGCCTGGATTTTACTTTCCTCTGCTTGGTTGTTACACAAGTTTCAGCTGTATACGTCAAGACTGGTAGAAAGTAGTTCTTGTACCGGTACATGATTTCCTTGCATCATATTGCCACTTTCTTACTCCATAACAATCCTCTCGTACTCGTAAAACCCTCCATCACACTGCACTCTTCTGCTTATCAACTATATCATTATCATTCTTCCATCTTTTGATATCACATTCTCAAGGTACTGAAATGTTACTTACTACATCCACTGGTTTTCTCTCAACTGAACTGTTACACCCCTCTTCCGTTTCTTTATCCTCTTGTAAGAGTACCAGTTTTGCTCTTTTCCTTGTTAATTTTTATTTGCCATTCTTCAATCACTTCATTCCATATGTTTGCCTGTTCTTAAACTCCCTCTTCATTTCCACCTAACACCACAGTCACCAGCAAATAACCATGCTCTTAGCAATTTATGTGAGACTTTCTTAATCTCCATGGCCAAACAAACCACCATAAGAAAACCTATTTCTCCCAGATTATTACAGGCTGTATATAATTTGGCTAGCTTATCAGAGGAGCATGTAGTTTCAACAAAAATAAGAGCTAGTCAGAAAAATTGTGCAACCAGGACCCTTCTATGTAAATATGCTGGCTGAACAGTGGAGTGCACCAAGTCAGCTTAGAAATTTAAATTTCTACAAAAATAAAAGTTCATGTACATTTTCTTCCTAATTCTACGAGTTTTCCACGAAGAAAGCTTTAGCTGATAGAAACACAATAAAGAGTAAACTGTTAGTTGTATCAAGAAAAGAGCATCCACGCAGGATTTAGAATTAAATTTCCTAAAAATCAATTCACATGCATTTTCTTTGTAATTACAACAGTTTCCCAGATAATTGCACTTTTAAATGTTAAAAGAGCATTCCGAGCAAACAATCTGGAGTACTCACATGTCGAGCGTGGCACAGATGGGTGGATTAGGGTGAAAATAGTTTCTGGTATCTATTGGTGGTGAAAATCCAACAATCATCATGTTCATTGTGAGAGAAAATTTGCTACGGTGGAAGGCGAGAGACAATGGAAAAGATTTGGAGCAAGCCAAAGGAAATGTTCATCTGGGATCCTTAAAAGAGAATACACTGCTTAATCTGTTAGAAATATTGTTCCCTGGTATGGGAAACAGACAGCTGTTTGATGTAGAGGCTGAAGAGAGATGAAATGTGACATAGAGAGGTTGATTAGAGGCAAGTTATTATTGGACTGTTCAACTAGTGTTTAAATCCAATCTCCTAATTGACTTGAATGCGGAGTGAGCCGCAGGTAATGCTAGTATGAGATAGAAGAAAGCCAACAGTCTTACCTGAATATGAACACCCACACACCACATTTGCATAAACAAACACAAAAACTTTCTCTACTCTAGAACCTGTGTTTTTTTTTTCATGCAGTGGACATTACATTGGTTTTCCTCTAAAGCATCTACCATACAAAAATAAAGAGTTAAAAAAAAAACCTTATGATGGGTGTATGCTCAGTGGTTTGGGAATGACTGGCACGGTTACAGATCAGGTCAAACGTTTGAACTTCAAGCGGTTACCCTTCGTGTTTTGTGAGTTGCGTAGGATATCAACAGCTGCATGAACATTTCTCCCCTATGTAAATGAGCAACACTACAAGGAAATACATTGACCTTTCTCAACCGGCTAGTGCATGACTAACATAAACACAGTCGTCAAGGAGAAACATCGGTGGCAGCTAAATTTTGCTTCGGTCTCACCAAATGTAAAAATACAAAACTGATCATGAGAAGCAAGACAGCCTTGTATACAAAGTTAACCAAACTTTACTACTACTCTGTGATTATAATCTTCAAATTAAAGTTTATACTTTTCCATCGTTCATTGGATTTCAATTCTTCACTGAAAACTTTCACTAGAATATGTACTCACCTCGAATGTTACAATTATTTACCTTACCTTAGAGACAACTGATAAGAATAACATATTTATGGAAAAGTTAGAATATAACATATTTTTAATTACCTCCAATTTTTCTAGTTCTTTTTGATAGTACAAGACATTCTGGAAGCAGTGCAGAATGAAAAGGTCGAGATCGTATGGTGGTATATTCCAATCTTTTTCACTGATTTTGACGCTTGGAAACAGAATTTCCAATTCTTCCTGAAAAAGAATAAAATATTATTATTAATACAAATTTGAGAAGTTTCAGTTAATCGACATGTAACATGATCATGACTTATAAAAATATATATTGAAAAATTGGTCCAAGGACAGCTTTGTTCAGTCCATCCGCTCTATTGGACCAATTATGCTTCATTTTTGTTTTATTCTCTTCAGAATGAACTGATGGTGAATCATCAGGCAATGATAGATCGCTAAGTTTAGTCAACTTTGAGTAATCTTCACATTAAATGATCACTCCGATAATAGGAGTTAAAGGCTTACGAAAGTCCACAATACATTCTGAACTTTTTACAATTCGCTTGACATCGCACTGACCATAGTGTCCATAGAAATTTTCGCTGAAGTTTCCCTGACTTTGCCTGACCTACTAAGAAAAATTCCCCCTCGTGTGTGCTTCTACAATTGTAGGGGGTTAACCTTGGTTACCCTCTTCAATTGAAGATCCTCTGCGTGGTGAGGGGGACTAGTAGCTCTTTTCTTGTGATGCCGAATGGAGCCCTACTGGGTAACCATTCGGTATGCAAGGAGGAGGAAGCTAAAGCACCACCCAACCCTAAGGTGTAACGCGACCCATGCCGATGGGGTGCATGGCACATGGGAGATGTATCCTGAACGGAGCCTTCGAGATACTTGGCGCCCTCTCGAAGTAAGTAGCCTTACCCAGGTATGCGGGGCTCTGCCTGGGCCGACATATATTTCCCTAGCTACTTGTGGGACCTAAATGAGTACCGTAGCTACCCATAAACCGGAGAGCTCTTCTGGGGCCTCCGAGAGAAACACCAGTTCAGCAACAACCCATGGGGACTCTTCAGAGATACCCTCGGATAGTACGACCTCGACAGTGAGAGCTCACTCTAGAGGTGGGCAATCTACTAGTCCAGAAGAAGAAGAAACATCACTCCAGCGCTGACAAGAGGAGGTATAAGAAGGCTTTAAAGGCCCGGGAGCAGGCCAAAGAGGGCCTAACTCCTGGAGCTGAAAGGCCTTCTACTGCCACGACAGCGATGACTGTGGGGGGGATCCAATGGGCACAAGAGGCGGGACCCTGAAAAGGGCTCTGCTTCTAGGGCACAGAGGACTCCACCCACCAAGATGCCAGTGGGGAAACGACTTCTGTCGGGGGCAATCCCAGAAGAAGATCGGCAGACCCACAAAAAACCCAAGGTGGAATATGCCAAGATAGCTAAAGCTGGGATCAGGATTGCCATAGTACCTGTACGATATCCTGACCAGCAGCTATCTGAGAAACAGGTGGAATCTGTGGAGGAAGCTATCATCACCAATCTGATAGACGAGCTTCTGGAACAGGGGCACATTAAGCCTCAGTGCCTGGACTGCTATCTGCCGAGAGGTGCGGCCGTCATTATCGCAGAGAATGAAAAATGAAATGTCATGTGGCTTTTAGTGCCAGGATATCCCAGAACGGGTTCGGCTCGCCAGGTGCAGGTCTTTCTATTTGACGCCTGTAGTCAACCTGCGCGTCGTGATGAGGATGAAATGATGATTAAGGCAACACATACACCCCGGGCCATTGGAATTAACCAATTAAGGTTAAAATCCCCGACCCGGCCGGGAATCAAACCCGGGACCCTCTGAACCAAAGGCCAGTACGCTGATCGTTCAGCCAACGAGTCGGACGCAGAAAATGACGAGACTGTAGCATGGCTTTCTAGTCTTGTTACAGGTATATAACCGTGGGAAGGAGCCAGACTCACAATTGTGGGCATGGATAAACTCTTTTCCTATAAGAGAGTCATGGTCTGGATACCAGGACAACCAAAGGACAATAACGTCCTTTTGGGAAGAATGGCACGCCAGAACCATGGCTTAAATCCCAACAGCTGGAGGGTCTACGACCGCAAGGAGGAGAAGAGAGGTGCCCGACTTGTGGTCAGCATGGACTCCAGAGATGTGGAGAAAGTGGTGGGGAAGATGAACTTCTGCGGGGTGCATGTTGCTACCTTCACCTTGGTGGAGGGCAAGCGCGACAAGCAGAGGACCAACCCCACCACAGACAACACTGAGATCAGCAGGAGCGAAGAGCGGGAGCCCGGACAGGAACCGGGGCCAGCCAAGCCTCAAGATTCATCGCAGGAGACGGAGCTGCACGTTCTGAGACCGCATACGGTAAAGTATTGCATGAAAGTAAGGAATGATTACTTTCATACAAGCAAACATACTACATTGTATAGCGGCCTCTAGGGTACTTAAGGCAGGTTTTCGATCGCCCTGATACAAGAACCCTGGCTTAGACAGGGGCATATCATGGGACTAAAATGTGCAGGCTTCACTCTATTCAGTGGAGTAGCAGAGGAGAAGCCTAGAGATACTAGTTAAGGATCATAACGCTTGGGCTATACCAGGCTTCATTACTAGAGACCTTGTACCAGTTCTAGCGAGATATGAAGAGGGCGGACAGCCAAGCGACCTGGTTGTCTGTTCTGCATATTTCCCAGGAGACTCTGAATCTCCACCCCCGCCGGAGGAGTTCAAGAGACTGGTGATATACTGTAGGAAACAAGGACTAAACCTCATAGTAGGATGTGACGCCAATGCTCGCTCATCACAGCATTTGGGGAAGTAAACACACAAACCGAAGGGGAGAGCATTTCATAGAATTTCTATGTACAACTGATCTTGAGATCATGAACATAGGTAATACCCCTACCTTCATCAATAACAGGAGTGAGGAGATCATAAATCTTACCCTGGGTTCCATGGGAATCATACAGGAATTTAAATACTGGAAAGTTTCTTTGGAGCCTTCCTTGTCAGACCATAGACACATTGTGTTTCATGTAGAGGGCTCCTTTGAGATCCCATCTTATAGAAACCCTAGACGAACCAATTGGACGTCTTTCAGGGAGGATGTGAGGAGGGCACTGGAAGGAGGACCCTCAAATATAATTACGAACAAAGAGGAGCTGGAGCTCAGTGTGAGCTTTCTCACACAGACACTGGTTACCTCTTATGAATTAAACTGCCCAGTCGTTAAGGCAAAAAGAGTAACAGGAAGCTTCAAGTGGAACAGTTATCTTGAACACCTGAGGAGAAACACACGAAGGCTCTGGAATAAATACAGGGAACTTCAGGATCAAGAAAGCCTAGATTCCTATAAAGAATCACAAAGAAGGTACAAGTCAGAAGTCAAAAAGGCTTTTAGGAAATCTTGGAGACAGTTTTGTGACTCCACTGAAAGTCAACATGAAGCGGCAAGGCTTCGTAAAATTCTAACCTTGGATGGAAGGGCAAGGCTGGGCTCACTGGAGTCACCTTTGGATGGATATACATCCACAGAGACCCTGAACTTACTGCTTGATGCCCACTTTCCAGGTTCAGCAGTCACGAATAGTGAAGTAGAATCGAGCGGATCCTTCAGACCCGATAGAAGTGGCTGGAAGGAAGCTGCAGAGATTGTTACCCCAAGAAGGGTGAAGTGGGCATTAGAATCTTTTGCCCCTTACAAAAGCCCAGGAATGGATGGGATCTTCCCAGCATTTCTTCAGGAAGCGGGTGGGGTCCTTATACCATACCTGGTCAGAATTTTTAGAGCCTGTCTCACTATGGGGTACGTGTACTCCTTGTGGCGTCAGGCAAAGGTAGTGTATATACCCAAACCCAGAAGGTCTTCATATACTAGACCTAAGGATTATAGACCCCATTAGTTTAACGTATTTTCTTCTTAAGACGTTGGAAAGACTGGTGGATAGACATATCAGGGAGAAAGTATTAAGAGACTGTCCCCTGCATCCTCATCAACATGCATATCAACCAGGGAAGTCGGTTGAGACGGCACTACACCAGCTAGTTTATAGGCTGGAGAGTGCCTTGGATCAGCAACAACTTGCTATGGTTGTATTCCTAAATATAGAAGGGGCCTTTAACTACACATCTTTGGGCTCCATATAACTTAGTCTAGAGAGAAGAGGAGTGAGCAGGATACTCATAAAATGGATTATGGCCTCACTGCAGGGCCGTCAAGTTCTGTTTACCCTCAATGCAGTAATGTTGAGAGCTAATATAGACAAGGGGTGTCCACAGGGAAGAGTATTATCACCAACATTATGGTGTCTGGTAGTGGGTAAACTACTTACCAGGTTAAATGTTGGAGGAATTTAAGCCCAAGGCTACTGCAGATGACATTAGCCTGATGGCGGTGGGAAATTTCCCCAGTACGGTTTCAGAGCTCGTACAGAGCTCCCTACGTAGGGTGGAAAGATGATGCCACGACACTGACTTGTCGGTTAATCCTGACAAGACGGAGCTCGTGGTATTTACCAGGAGGAGGAGGCTAGAGGAGGCTATACGGACTGTCAGAGCCTTTCCTATTTGGGAAAAAATTAGTTAAGACAACCTCAGTTAAGTACCTAGGGGTAATCCTTGAGGCAAGACTGAGTTGGAAGAAACATATAGACCATAAGGTGGATAAGGCTCGCAAGATTATGTGGGCCTGTCGCAGGGCCGTCGGAAAGACTTGGGGCCTAGGACCTAAGGTGGTCCAGGGGCTCTATATTTCTATTGTACGGCCGACGATCACCTACGTATCTTTAGTCTGGTGGCCAGGTTCGGAGAGTAAAACTGTGACCACCAAGTTAAACAGTGTCCAAAGACTTGCGTGTCTAGGAATAACAAGGGCACTGGATACGATACCATTATGTGCAATGAAGGCCATCCTAGATCTTCCCCCCTTACATTTATATGTTAAGGAAATAGCGGGAATGAGTGCCTACCACCTCTGGTCACTCTGAGGATGGTCCTTCAAGAATCCGAATAGAGGTCATGCCTCTATTCTTACAAGGCTTCACCAGACCTGCCGTACGACAATGATGATTGGGGACCTGATGAAGCCTAGTTTTAATTTGAATTATAAGTTCACAGTGGTGATACCCACAAGGGAGGAGTGGGCCGCATATGCTGGGGCCCGTCTTAGGTCTGGGGGCTGTACATGGTACACAGATGGCTCGCGGACAGAGACGGGCACAGGCGCCGGGGTCTGGGGGCCTAAGACAAGGCTCTCCCTTCCTATGGGTAAATACGCTACCGTTTTCCAGGCCGAAGTATACGCAAAACTGGCCTGTCCAATATATATATGGAACATGCCTGGACACAGAAGATGCATCACCATTTGCAGCGATAGCCAGGCAGCGTTAAAAGCACTATGTGCAGTTAAAACAACATCAAAAATGGTATGGGAATGCCAAAGGATGTTAGATCAGCTGTGTGAACTTAGCTCAGTTACCCTATTATGGGTCCCTGGGCACACAGGTATCAGTGGAAATGAAGCTGATAAACTAGCGAAACAAGGCTCAAAAGGTTCCTTTCATAGGACCAGAGCCCTTCCTGGGAGTGTCACTCCGAAGCGTGAAACTGGTAATATCCCAGTGGACAAACCAGTCTCACTTAGGCATCTGGATGAGGTTAACTATAGCAAGGCAGGCACGTGAACTTATCAAAGGGCCTAGCCAAAGTTATAAAAAGGTCCTGATAAATTTGAATACGACCAGAATGCGAATGGTAGTTGACTGTTGATAGGCCACAATACTTTACAGAGACACCTACACATCATGAAAATCAGTCAGAATCCGATGTGTAGAAGATGCGATAGGGAGGAGGAGACCTCCGTGCATGTGTTATGTCAGTGTGAGGCTCTTGCAAGCACTAGACATCGATACCTTGGCTCACATTTCGTAAGCCTGGAAGACATCAGGAATGCCAACATCCGGACACTGGTACCCTTTATAGGAGCACTAGGGCTGGACTAGGCAAACCCGTTTAAGGGACACAAAGGGTCTTCACAGACCTACGTGTGGAGCCCTACGAAGGCAGGGTTCACCCATTCTTTATCTATCTATCTATCTACTAAGAAAAATTAACCTAAGTCACCAAAACTGAGTGACCAGTTAATTCATAGAACAGCACGTTTCACAAGGAAGGGAAAAGCCCAGGAAATTCCATCCTCCACCGTCCCCATGGCTGACCTAATTCTCTCTCCACTCTCTTTTTAAAATTATTTATTGAAAAAGAATTGTATTGATGGCACTTTACATATGAACATAATAAATATTTTAACAGTAACATGTATCGTATACATTTATCTTATTTCCGAGGGACAAAGTTACAAATGACTTATTAATAGAGTAGTGCATTTATGAAAATTGTTTTACCATAGTAATCTAACACTATTTTGTGGGGATTTAAAGTGCTCTTCAGATCAAAAGTTGTTTACAACAAGAAGAAATTAACCTGTATTTTTATTTGTAGTGTACATTGGTAACATGCGAATGATGATGATGCTTGTTGTTTAAAGGGGCCTAACATCTAAGGTCATCGGCCCCAACATGTGAATGAAAGTATTTCGAAGTATCATAAATAGTTCCATACATCAAGAAACAAATGATACAAAATGCAAATTTAATGAACATTGGAATTCCATTTATGTTATTAAAAGAAATGAATTAGAATTTTGGGAAACAAAGGAAGAATTAACTTCTTTTTAATAGAGTAATTCAGTAAAAGGTACACTAAGCTTATAACATATATAATATAGAAAAAACTTTGGTAGCCTAATAGTAACTCATGTGGATTTGAAGTATTCTTGAGATCAAAAGCAATTAACGTGTATTTGTAATGCCCATGAAGAAAATGAATTCCAACTAGTTTAGGTCTACACAGTTATTGAAAAAATTACTGTTTTTGTTTTATGTTTTCTAGAAAAAAATTCTCCCTTTCAATTTCAGCATCCTGCTTTTCTCTTTAAATTTTGAACTTTTTTCTTTTTTCCTCCAACTTTTACAATTGTAATTCAATTTTCCTTTTCTCCATTTTCTTCTTTTCCTCTTCTTTTTAATTTACCAGGTATGACTGATACCTCCTTCATGAAGCTCGGATTGAGGTCAGCATACTTCTATTGATAGTAACATTCCTCGAACCACCATGTTTCACACTATCACAAATTATTCTTTGGGACACAAGTGATACTTCTAGAAGATTTTCGACTAGTAAATGCCTACTGACAGAAAAGCCTGTCTCAACAAATGCATTACCATGGGATGAGGTGAAACAAAGTTTCAATACAGTCCAGAAATCTTCATTTTTCTGCCCATCCTTTGAGACTTGCAAATTTTTTCCTAAAGGTAAGGAGAGTCGATGTATAAACCTAGCTAATAAAATAAGTAATGTGTAGTTGCCCTACCTAAAGATACACTATTCCAATACCTTGCTGAAACTTTCTGCAGTTTTCTATCCCAAAACCATACACACAAGTCCATTTGTCCTCTTTAGACAAATTTGTTTAATGATTTGTCAAAACAATGTAGTCAGAACAATGTTTTGTGTCATTTTGCAAACTTTCTTTTTAAAATACAGGGCTAATCAATGATTTATCAATCAATACTAATCTGCATTTAGGACAGTTGCCCAGGTGGCAGATTCCTTATCTGTTGTTTTCCTAGCTTTTTCTTCAATGATTTCAAAGAAATTGTATACTTATCAACATCTCCTTTGGTAAGTTATTCCAATTACAAACTCCCCTTCCTATAAACGAATATTTGCCCCTATTTGTCCTCAAAATTATTTGTCTACTAATGCCATTCCACGCCATCTCTCTGTTGACAGCTTGGAACATACCACTTACAAGTAATGAAAATCATAGCGAATCCGTATTGAAAATAATCTTGTGAAAAATATGAGAATTTTATTTTTCTTCCACCTGTTCAATACAACTCAATAAGTTAAGAGTTAAATTCCTATTAAAATAAGAATTGGTACTTGTTTCATCCTTTCCTATGGGGCATCATCAGCCATAGCATTACCCCAAATCATATCAGATACCAGATTTTAAAAAAAAATCTAAAATATACTATAAAATTAAATAGTTAAAAAACTTCACTTAAAAAAGCAGTCATTAAATGAGTAAAATTTAGTTGCAAGTAAAATTAACAATAATGATGGCCTTGAGCCGTGGTCAATGTTGTTTATGAATGAAAGTATAAAATATTGTTTACAAAATGATGAAAGTATGTAGGAAACAAAGATAAAATTGATTATACAAAAACTTAGTAAGGAAATGCATTCCAACACTGTGCCATTTTTACTGTTCTAACTCTTCTAGACCTTCGACTGTGTCGACACGGAATTACTGATGGCAAAATTACGTGCTCTCAATTTCTCACAAGGCACACTATCCTAGATGTATTCCTATCTTTCTGATCGCTGGCAGGGTGTATCAACAGGTGAAAATTTCTCTTCATGGCAATCTACAGGGACTCGAATACAACAGGGGTCAGTGCTAGCGTCACTCCTATTTTCGATCTTCATTTCAGGATTTCAGGACTAACACAAGTAATTAAACATTGTCAATATGATGTGTACGCAGATGACTTAAAAATATGTATACACATGCACATCCTCGTGACTTACCGACTGCAAAAAATCATACGAATGACGACTTAGAAAGAATATGTAAGTTGACCAATGACCATGCACTAAAAATCAATGCCCAAAAATCGCACTGTATTCTTTTAGCTACTCAGAAAACCCACGCACGCCTCACAGACGTTCATACCCACTCAGTAACATTAAGAGGCACTCAGTTAAAATTCAAGGACACAGATCGAAACTTAGGGATGATCATGGACAAAAACCTTAGGTGGAACAATCATGTAATAGGTATGTCAGCGAGTGTTTTATTCCTTACATTCCCTTAAGAAACTCAGAGATTTACTACCTCAAAATGTACGAAAACTGCTTATCCAAAGTATGGTAATGCCAATATCCAGCTATTGTGACATAGGTGTTCGATTTATTTCAGATATATCAAGGTTTAACCATATTTCTCCCGCATTTGACTTCCATGGCTCCGCTTAAGAGAGCGACGAAATTTACACACTGTTTCCCTGTTACACTGTATACTGAACCTTAACACTCCTGAATACTTTGTCACACAATTCCATTACCTAGCATCACCTTCTAGTATTATTATCAGATCATCATCCACTACAGTACTGAGCATTTCCATTCACCACTCAACTGGCTACAGTAGATAATTTGTAGTCGCCACGAGCTGAATTTGGAATTCCCTACCTGCTGAAATTAGGAGCGTGTCAAACCACCTCCGCTTTAAGAAACTCTGTCAAACCTGGTTAATAAATAATAATTATTCATAACATACATAGGATTAGATCATAGCTCAGGTATTTTATTAGGTTAATTAAAACATTTAATTAATACCTTAAGATATTAAATTATAGATAATTTATTTAGTGTATATTTAACTCTTCATGTACGTGCATGTATGGTCTGAGAGAATAGCAGGCTTCATAGTCTGAGTCCCACCATATAAAACAAGACAATAAATAATAATAATAATAATAATAATAATAATAATAATAATAATAATAATAATAATAATAATAATAATAAAAAACATATACATACATTATCATTATAGACTGTTATGCCTTTCAGCGTTCAGTCTGCAAGCCTCTGTGAATTTACTAAAGGTCGCCACAATCCTCAATTTGCAACTAGTGTTGTGGCCTCATTTAGTTCTATATCTCTTATCTTTAAATCGTTAGAAACTGAGTCTAACCATCATCGTCTTGGTCTACCTCTACTTCTCTTACCCTCCATAGCAGAGTCCATTATTCTCCTAGGTAACCTATCCTCCTCCATTCGCCTCACATGACCCCACCACCGAAGCCGGTTTATGCATACAGCTTTATCCATCGAGTTCATTCCTAAATTAGACTTTATCTCCTCATTCCGAGTACCCTCCTGCCACTGTTCCCACTTGTTTGTACCAGCAATCATTCTTGCTACTTTCATGTCTGTTACTTCTAACTTATGAATAAGATATCCTGAGTCCACCCAGCTTTCGCTACTGTAAAGCAAAGCTGGTCTGAAGACAGACCGATGTAAAGATAGTTTCGTCTGGGAGCTGACTTCCTTCTTACAGAATACTGTTGATCGCAACTGCGAGCTCACTGCATTAGCTTTACGACAACTTGATTAAATCTCACTTACTATATTACCATCCTGGGAGAACACACAACCTAAATACTTGAAATTATCGACCTGTTCTAGCTTGGTATCACCAATCTGACATTCAATTCTGTTGAATTTCTTACCTACTGACATCAATGTAGTCTTCAAGATTCTAATTTTCATACCATACTCATTACACCTATTTTCAAGTTCCAAGATATTAGACTGCAGGCTTTCGGCACAATCTGCCATTAAAACAAGTTGTCAGCATAGGCAAGACTGCTTACTACATTCCCACCTAACTGAATCCCTCCCTGCCATTTTATACCTTTCAGCAGATGATCCACGTAAACTACGAACAGCAAAGGTGAAAGATTACAGCCTTGTCTAACCCCTGTAAGTACCCTGAACCAAGAACTCATTCTACCATCAATTCTCACTGAAGCCCGATTGTCAACATAAATGCCTTTGATTGCTTTTAATAATCTACCTTTAATCCCATAGTCCCCCAGTATGGCAAACATCTTTTCCCTCGGTACCCTGTCATATAATTTCTCTAGATCTACAAAACAAACACAACTGCCTATTCCTCTCGTAGCATTTTTCAGTTACCTGGCGCATACTGAAAATCTGATCCTGACAGCCTCTCTGTGGTCTGAAACTACACTGGTTTTCATCCAACTTCCTCTCAACGACTGATCGCACCCTCCTTTCCAAGATGCCAGTGAATACTTTGCCTGGTACACTAATCAATGAGATACATCGATAGTTGTTGCAATCCTTCCTGTTCCCTTACTTATAGATAGGTGCAATTACTGCTTTTGCCCAATCTGAAGGTACCTTACACTCCATGCTAATTTTACTACTCTATGAAGCCATTTCATCCCAGCCTTCCCACTATACTTCACCATTTCAGGTCTAATTTCATCTATTCCTGCTGCCTTATGACAATGGAGTTTATTTACCATCCTTTCCACTTCATAATAATAATAATAATAATAATAATAATAATAATAATAATAATAATAATAATAATAATAATAATAATAATAATAATTTATTACTCTATACAGAATATCATCATCTGCAAAAAGCCTTATCTCTGATTCCACTTCCTTACTCACATCACTTATATATTTAAGAAAACATAAAGGTCCAATAATACTGCCTTGAGGAATTCCCCTTTGAATTATTAGTCAGATAAAGCCTCGCCTACTCTAATTCTCCGAGATCTACGTTCTAGAAATATAAAAACACATTCAGTCACTCTTTTGTCTAGTCCAATTGCACTCATTTTTGCCACTAGTCTCCCATGATCCACCCTATGAAATGCTTTAGACAGGTCAATCATGATACAGTCTATTTGACCTCCTGAATCCAAGATATCTGCTATATCTTGCTGGAATCCTACAAGTTGAGCTTCAGTTGAATAACCTTTCCTAAACCCGAACTGCCTTCTATCGAACCAGTTAATAATTTTGCGAACACGTCTAATATAATCAGAAAGAATGCTTTCCCAAAGCTTACATGCAACGCATGTCAAACTTACTGGCCCGTAATTTTCAGCTTTATGTCCATCACCCTTTCCTTTATACACAGGGGCTACTATAGCAACTCTCCAATCATTTGGTATAGCTCCTACTGCAAACAATAATCAAATAAGCACTTCAGATATGGTACTATATCCCAACCCATTGTCTTTAGTATATCCCCAGAAATCTTATCAATTCCAGCTGTTTTTCTAGTTCTCAACTTTTGTATTTTAATGTAAATATCATTGTTATCATATGTAAATTTTATTACTTCTTTAGCATTAGTCACCTCCTCTATCTGGATATTATCCTTGTAACCAACAATCTTTACATACTGCTGACTGAATACTTCTGTCTTTTGAAGATCCTTACATACACACTCCCCTTGTTCACTAATGATTTCTAGAATGTCCTTCTTGGACCCTGTTTCTGCCTTAAAGTATCTATAACAAAGGAAGCCTTAATCTTACCCACAGTAAAATTTTGAGCAATTTTACTGTCTGGGAACACTGTTTTGAATGCTGCAGAAGTTTCATCACAAGAGTTCAGAGACATCTTTCCAGTGACAACCTGGAGAGTCCATATGGCTTCAGCTAATGTAACATCATGTTCATTCACACTGAAAGTCTTTAAACTCGTTTGACTTGTTCCTGGCACTGCTAATTCTTTTGTAGCTGTGGATGTAGTGCTAATTGTTGGCTGCACATCTTCAAGTGGAGATGGAGTAGAAGTATCTTTCTTAGCAAAGAAATAAATTGTTGGCTGGGAAGACTTAGCTTTCGAGTATTTTACATGAGTAGGTCCTTTAGCATAAGAAGTGATTGATTGTTTACCCAAATTACTAAATTTGAACATTTACAACACATTTTACAATATGCTGAAGTTGCATCATTTACCAACATGTCCAACCAACCACTCAATTCGGGAAATACTTTACTGTCTAACACTGCTTGTTAGCCATTGTGATGAGTTTAAAGCAAGCATCCTAGAACTGAAATAAAAAATAACACAAAATGGTTGAAAGAAACGACACAAGAGCACAACAAAAATGTGCACGCTATGTAACACAGATAGGTCTTATGCGACGATGGGATAGGAAAGGGCTAGGAGTTGGAAGGAAGCGGCTGTGGCCTTAATTAAGGTTCTGTGCCAGCATTTGCTGGGTGTGAAATTGGGATATCAAGGAAAAACATTTTCAGGGCTGCTGACAGCGGGATTCAAGTCCACTATCTCCTGAATGCAAGCTCACAGCTGAGCGCCCCTGCACGACTGCACGACTAACTTGTTTGGCCATTCTGTACTTAGTGGGTTGCACACAGTTAAGGAGCAATATCTTTATGTAAAGATATCAGCAAAGTAAAACTTAAATATGACAGAAGACTGTATGCTTCAGCACACACTACAGCAATTTCTCCAGCTTCATAGAGCATGCCATATCTTTTTTTCCCATGTACTCAATTGAAACCAACGTGACGTGCCAATGTGATAGTTGAGGTCCCACCAATGAACAGAAGCTCTTTGTCGGTAGAATGGACATACATCTCTAATTCGGACCAGAATTCACCTTGTTTTTTAGCCAGACAACCTAGCTGTGGTGCGCAGCACTACAATATGCACAGCTGTTGTTGGGTCAGTAACCACCCGCATACTCGTTAGGCACTCAGAAACGCTGGCAATTTCAGTAACACTGTTCTGTAACCTCTCACAATGGCAACTGCCACTCCTTTCAGTTTGATGTTGTACCATAATATATATATTTTAATTTGTTAACACTTGAGTGTGTCAGTCATCTCACAGCTCCTTCCTGTTAATATGCCGACACCTCCTCCTCCTCCTCTTCCTCTTCTTCTTCTTCTTCTTCTTCTTCTTCTTCTTCTTCTTCTTCTTCTTCTTCTTCTTCTTCTTCTTCTTCTTCTTCTTCTTCTTCATCCACTCCCTTTTCCAGATTCTCTCTGGGTAGGGTAGTGTACCAAAGCCCTCCACCTTACTCGATCTTTCCACCATTCCTCTTCTAGTATGTTACTGCTATCGACTCCTTTATTTGCAATACAGTCTACAACAGAGCTCCTCCATCTCATTCTAGGATGTCCCCTAGGCCTCTTTCCAGGCTCTGTATCCATGAATGTTCTCTTTGGTATTCTCTCTCCCAGCATTCTCATCATGAGTCCAAACCATTTTAGCTTTGCTATATCAATCTCTTCTTGAAGTTTACACACTCCCACGCTTCTCCTTATTTCCTCATTTCGTATTCTATCTCGCCTTGTCTTTCCATGTATGCTCCTCAAAAACCTCAATTCAGCTGCTTGCACTTTAATTCCGCTCAGTTAACGTCCAGGCTGCTGAAGCATAGGTCAATATAGGCAATGGCACATCTTTGTTCCATACAATGCCTCTCACTCACTGGTAGAAACTTGCAGACTGCTGTGTTCTTAAATCAATTTCTCCACCCAAATTTCCATCTTGTGATATCACGCTGCCCAAATATTAAAATTTTTTCATGACTTCAAGAGGTTCATTTCTTACTTTTATCACTCTCCTGGATTTTCTGTTACCTCTTGTCATGATCAAAGTCTTACTTTTTGCAGTACTAATCTTCATTCCAAAATTCCTTATCTCCCCAATCCATAAATCAACTTGTGTCTGTACTTACTCTTCATTATCTCCCCAAACTACAATGTCATCAGCAAAGAGCATAGACTTTATTTGCTCGTCCATCATCTTCTCCTTGATATTAAGTAGAATTCTAACCATGATGATAATGAAGAGTAAGGGAGACAATACACTTCCCTGTCTTAAGCCTGTCTCAAGTCTGAACCATTCAGTTTGACCCATTTTGGTTCTAACACAGCTTTTGCAATTCTGATACAATGCTATTACCATCTGCATTGTTTCATTCCCAATCTGTGCCTCTGTCAATGTTTTCCATACCAAATTCCTTGGGACACTGTTTTATGCCTTTTCAATATCTAGAAACGTTACTACCATGTCCTTTCCATATTCCCAATACCTTTCCATCATTTGATGCAATGTAAATATTGGGTCAAGTGTGGACCTGCCTCTTCTGAATCCATACTGGTGTTCTGCCAATTTTCCCCTCTATTCTGTCTCTTATTCGTCTATCCAAGATTCTTTCAAGGATCTTAGCTGTATGAGGTATCAGTGTCATTGCTCTGTAATTTTCACATTGCTTCCTGTCTCCTTTCTTGAAAATTGGTATAATGACCCCTTTCGCCCACTCTTTTGGAACAGTCTTTTCTCTCCATATCACTCTGAAGAGTCTATACAACCACTGTAGACCAACTACTCCTGCTGCTATTATCATTTCTATGGTGACCTCATCAATTCCAGTTGCCTTGCCTCGTTTCATTCTTTTAGTGGCCCACTCAAATCTCTGCCATGGATACCTTGTTTTCCTTATCTTCCATCTGCAATAAATCTGGTTCTTCGATTTCTTCTTGTACCAAGGTATTTTGCATGTTGTAAAGCTGTTCAAAGTATTTTCCACACTTCTGCAATATATCCCGCTTCTGTGTCATCACTTCCTCCTGTTCATTTTTAATGAAGTTAGCACCTTCACCTGGGTTTTTCTTCTTTTTAACCCACTGGAATAAGATCTTTCTGTTTCTTGTTGTATCTTCTTGCAGAGATTCAGTGAATTTTTGCCAGCATTTCTTTTTTTCTTCTTGATCCACTTGGAGCAATCCTTCTTGCAGTGCCTGCATTCCGTTTTGCATTCTGTTGTTCTGTTTCTCAGCCATCTTTTCCAAGCTTGTTTCTTCCTTTTAACTATATCTTTTACCATGTCATTCCACCAGGGCATTTCTTGATCTTTCTTCCTTCCTGATACTCTTCCACGGGTATTTTCTGCAGACTCGATCATGACTGTTTTAAAGTATGCCCATTCTTCTTTGACCCTTCCAATATCTTCCTTAGGTATACTTGTTTTAATGTGTGTCTGGAACTCTTCATTTATTTCCTTCTCCTGCAATTTCCACACCCTTAGCTTTCTCTGCCTAATCTCAGTCATCTTTTGTATCTTTCCCATCTTTAATTTAGCTTATCACAACTCTATGATCTCCTTCATAAGATTCACTTGGGAGGGCTGTTACGTCTACCAACATTTTCCTGTTACCTTCTCGACCAAAATGTAATCTATCAGAGTTTTGATTTTGTTATCCCAACTATATCGTATTATCTTCTGACTGTTTTTCTTTCAAAACCATGTGTTACCAATGATCAGCTCATTTCTTCTACAAAAGTATACCAAAATATCTCCAGCCTTGTTTCTCTTCCCATATCCAAATGGATCTATAATCTCTTCATCTCCTTTTTTTTTCCTGACCTACTTGGGCATTCATGTCTCCTATTATCATAACCTGTTTGTCCTGTACATAGTCTTCCAGATATTCAAGGTATTCCTCTAGATCTGTATCTCCTGTTTGTGGAGCATATCCTTGAATTATATCTGTAACACCAGTTTCAAGTCTCAATCTGACCTTAATCAACCTGTCATTTATGTTTTCCACCAATTCTAGTTATTCCTTTAGGTCTTTTCTAATTATGAGACCTACACCACCATTTTTGGCTTCTGTTCCTCCACTATAGTATAAGGTGTATCCTTTCTTTAGTTTCCTCCCACCTTTTCCTTTCCATTTGGTCTCACTAATTCCCAACAATGCTATACCTTTGTCAACCACAAAATCTACAATTTCTTCCACTTTCCCTGTTAGTGTCACTACATTGATGGTCCCTATCTTGATGTATTTGGTTGCTGGTCGCCCATTTCTCACATTTCTCCCAACATCACAAGAATTGCACGTCACTTGTGGGGAACGCCCTAGCATTTTGCATGGCGCTTGTGGGGAATGCCCTAGCATTTTCCGAGGCTTCAGTACACTTGCCATCATATAGGCATTTATTACGATGGGTTTGCCACTCCCAAAGGCATTTTAGAGCTACTGCCAGCTGAAACTTGTAGGCCACTCCTAACATGGAGAACAGACGCCTTTTGTAACTGTTCCTCTGGAGTACAGATGCTACAGCTGATATGGGGTTTCAGTGGCATTTCCTCCACTGAGGGCCCATTTCCCTTCTATAAGTCCTCCGCTCTTAACTGTTGGTCCTTATAATGGGCTATTTACCGCCACCGGCGTGGAGACACTGGCTGTATAGTTTACTCCATTACCACAGCTGATTAACTGGCCAGACAAGTTGCAAATCAGTATTTTGACCTCGTTTCTTCAGCCTGTCTCAGTCTTGGGCAGGAAGTCTTTGCTCACTTATCACCCCAGTCTGATGAGATTAACCTTAACAACTACATGTTCACTGTGAAAGATTCTCACTTAACACTGATCACACTGCAAGATTCCAGCGTGTTACATTATTTTGTGGCATTTGCTGGTTGTTCATTATTTACTTTAGATAATCTGATTATAGGAAGCGTGTTACTTCTGTATTACGTCTCCTAAAAGAAAAAGACCAGGAATCTTCACAAGAAAAACTTCATAAAGGAAACTATCAGAAAAGGTTTAGCTTACATGAACTACAGAGGGAGAAATATCAAGAAGAAAACAGGCAAACATTGCAGGTTGGGGTTGGAAAACAACTAGAGTTGACCAAGGGAGATGGGATAGGATAGATGGAAGTGAGGAGCCTGGCACAAGTAAGTGGAAGCAATGCCAGGACTCAGCTAAAGGGCCCCATGGTCGCCAATCCACTCTCCCAAGTTACGAACTCCCAGGGCACTTTTAGTTGCCTCTTACGACAGGCAGGGGATACTGTGGGTGTTATTCTATCACCCCCACCTACAGGAGGGCACTTCTATGGGTACTCAAGCCAGATGATAACTAGATAGCTAGATAACTGTGCTGCCCATCTACATGACCGTAAGAAATGAGAGAGTTGTTTTCTATCCTCTGATCTGTACTAGTATCCTCCAGTGTTTAGATGCAGGGGTGATGAAGTGCTTCAGAGGGTACTACTGCAAGCAGCTGATGCAAAGGAGTGTACTTATGTTGGATGCTAGGAATGAAGTTAAGATGAACTTCAATATTTTGCAGGCAAACACTTTGTTGTGACAGCATGATTCCATGTTTCACCTGATACAGTTCAAAACTGTTTTCATAAATGTGGCTTTGGCAAAAGCAGAGATATGAACGACCGAGCTCGATAGCTGCAGTCGCTTAAGTGCGGCCAGTATCCAGTATTCAGGAGATAGTAGGTTCGAACCCCACTGTTGGCAGCCCTGAAGATGGTTTTCCGTGGTTTCCCATTTTCACACCAGGCAAATGCTGGGGCTGTACCTTAAGTAAGGCCACGGCCGCTTCCTTCCCACTCCTAGCCCTTCCCTGTCCCATCGTCGCCATAAGACCTATCTGTGTCAGTGCGACGTAAAGCAACTAGCAGAGAGAAAGAGATATGAACGACACCAACACTGTCAGCAAAGAATGTGTTATTGGCAAGGACTGGAAGAAGAATGTACCAGGGGATGTCAACTTCAACATGTATACAGTGAGCATGCCACTCGTGGTGTAATGAGTGTAGAACAGCTGTGTGACAACCAGCTACAACTGCTACATCCAGCGCAAGCACCGCGCATGAGATTGCGAGTGAGGGGGAAGATGACTAGGAAATTGAACCCCTGTCAACTTTTGCCAAAGCATTAGTCACTTCGACAAAATTCAGAACTATATCTCCACCTATAACACAGATCGCAGAGAAGTACAGAATGTTTTAAATATTAAGGGAGCACTGTATCGTGAAAAAAAGATGAAACAAAACATAGCAACAGACCATTCAGGACTTTTTCACTACAAAGAATCTACTATATTTTGTGGCTGAAGGAATAATGTCATTAAATACATCAGTGTGTGGGACGGCAAAATTTTATTTCTGTAAGTGCGTGGCTATTTCAGTACTATTTCTTCTGTCAGTTTTATTGTTTTGGTGCTATTTTTGTATTTGTGTATGGTGATTACTTGTATTGTGACTGGAACTGTTATGACCAATGCTTATTTACTTATTTACATGTTTTCAGAATTGTTTATAACTTAAGTAGGTTCAGCTGAATTATACTAGTAATACATGCTGAATTCAAACCCTTACTGGACCATCTAGCCATTTGCATCATGGCAGAACCTTAATCTTTATTTCATTTTTTTCACTAATTCTATTCAATAACTTCTTACAATTATCACCCAACATTTTCACAAGCTCTAGCTACTTATGCCTAACACTCGCCTTGCCTGTCGTGCAAGCCACATTGTTTATCAGCCAACAAAGCATAAATGGAAATTACTAAGGCCTAAAACCTTAAACAGGGGAAAAAAGACAAATTCTATGTTTTTTTTTAGGATATTAAATCTAAGTCTTCCTTTTTTCATGACACCGTCATCAGATCATGATTACTGTACATAACAGTATCCGTTCCAGTTAGATTCATTAAAATTAAAAAGCAGAGGATAGAAGTACCATGGATGTTTCCAAGTTGTCAGCGAGTTGAGCTACTGCATCATAGTGCCCTGTTTCCCCCCGATTGGCACAATTACTCTGTTATTCTCTTTTCATTTTTTTTTTACATGTTAGTAACAATAATATTGCAGCAATGGTGAAACTGAAGTCTCAGATGTGGTTGTAAATTTCTTAAATATTAATATAGTTCAGATAACTTATTTAGCAGCATATTTTTCAATGAGCTTGGGTGATGAAGTTTGCTGGTAAAACTGAATTTAAAGTATTGCGTTTTTTTAACTCCTGTAATTTATGTAAGAGTTTCTGTAAGATTATAGTTATTGTATATCATTATTGCAATGTCCAGCCAAATTGTTTGACTGGTTTAATTCGTTTCTGGATTTCCTGTTTCCCCGTATTATACTTTCTTTTTTCCAGGATCCCCTCCATGAACAGAAAATCAAGGCTCCACTCCATGACATCTAGAAATGGAAGTTGATAAAATTAAAGATCACCATACGTAACTGGCTGCAAGGCGAAAGCAAAAGAAACCATAAATAACTTTGACAAAATGGACCCTAAATAACATGAGATTGTATTGTAAGCATATTCAACTGAATATGGAAGGAATCTGCATCATGTCCCAATGACGCAATGAATATGAATGAATATTAAGGGCAGTGAATATTAAATGCTCTTGCTTTATTTTTATAAAAGTATAATAATTTTATTATCATCTTACAGCGAGTGAAAAGACTAAACTAAACTTCCATATTTCCTGTTAAATTCAGACTATGTAGGGACTTATTCAGATTAATTTATGCACTATAGGACTGTGTAGATGCCAGCATTTGGCTTTAAGTTTCACAAGGATGTACAAATGTTGAACCTGTTTCCCTTATCATTTTTCTTTCACTGCAGCTCGACTTATTCAAAATGTGACCTACTTAAAATATTTTGGATTGTAGCTCACCTCCTAGGCGCAGTTTAGGCTTATACTCCATTTCAATGGGCATTATTGCCCCATAAGACCACATACTCATGTCTCTTTTTTACAATTTGCTTTACATCGCACTTATGGCGACGATGGGATAGGAAAGGCCTAGGAGTGGGAATGAAGCGGTCATGGCCTTGATTAAGGTACGTCAACATTTGCCTGATGTGAAAACTGGAAACCATGCAAAAAAAATCTTCAGGGCTGCCGACAGTGGGGTTCGAACCCACTGTCTCCTGGATGCAAGCTCAGAACTGCGCGACCCTAACCGCATGGCCAACTCACCTGGTGTACTCATGTCATTATTTGGTGATTATGAGTAATGTTTTCAGTATTCCTGTTCTCTTTGTTCTTCTGGGCTTTTCTGAATTGCTATACTTGATTAGACCTTAAATTTTCTATGGCCAAATAAATAGTGTGAGCTTAGCTCCTGTTTGTGGGGAATTTCTTCTGTATTTTGATGTCATGACCAAAAAAAAAAAAGTTTCTGCGATGAATGGGTGGTGAGCATTAGGCTCGTACATACCTTAGGTACCTGAATGTATCAAGGCTAACATGGTCCTGTCATTGAGTAAGAACTTTTATTGACTTTAGCTATTTTCTAATGCTCTGTGAGCACAAAGTTGTTATCTCCTTAAATAATTTATTGCTAACTAAGCTTATCTAACTCTATTGTCAATTAGCTTATTGTTAACTAATAATACAGGGTTTCCATAAACGAACTCTGGGGTTCTGAAGTTAAATATTTTAATGAAAACAAAAATTAAGGATAATGTGTTACACATGGTTTGAAAGGTAATATCGTTAAGTTCTTTGACAATTTAGTGCAGTTCAATATATTCTCCATTTGTGGCCTTAATACACCCTTGTCACAAAAAAGAAGAGTAACCTGGAAAATTATAGAGGATTGCCTATCTTGGACTGTACATATAATTTTTTTTTTCCAAGATCTCATATGGAAGGATTAAAGATCAACTAGAACAAGGTACTAGTAAATCAACCTCCGAAAAGGTTACGGCGTCCCCTGCAGGCGACGTGCAGTTCTCAGGGTACTGGGGGAACTGTGAGAAATGGGCAACAAGTAACTAACATTAAGATAGGGATAGTAAATCTTATGAACCTGACGGGACAGGCGGAAGAAGTAGTAGACTTCATGGAGAAGGAGAAGGTGGAAATGATGGGGCCGAGTGAAGTGAAATGGAAAGGTAATGGAAGGATGAAATTGAGGAAAAGATACAAATTATACTGGAGTGGTGGCCAAGAGGCAATAAATGGAATGGGACTAATAATTTTGAAGCAATTGGAGGAGTATACTGATGTACAGAGCACCCGAACACCATGTTCTATTTTGGGAATGTACAAGTAGTATTGAAGAGGTGGTGATTATTGTTTTAGGAAAATGTACAACTGAGCAGCCATCCTTGCAAGTAGCATTCCTTTAGCACTCTACACAAGCCATCTTCAACTACAGGGGTGTGAAGCCAAAATTCAGATGCTTCTTCAAGAAAGATTGCTTACACTGAAATGGAATATTTTTAAACTAGATGGCATGCTTAACAGTTGTAAGAGGAGAGAGTGATGATAAACTGCTTGAACAAAGCAACTTATCTTCATTTGACAAATGATGATACACTGGCAGATGAATTTACAGTATTTATTTAATGTATGGCTTTTAGTGCTAGGAGTGTCCCAAGGCATGATCGGCTCATCTGGTACAGGTCTTTCTACTTGACGTCTATGGCAACCTACACATCCGGATGAAGGGGGGTTATGATAATGAGGAAGGGAAATGGAAACGGCAGACAAACAATGATGACAAGGGGAGGAGGTAGCTGTGGTGATCTTTGTGATGTATGTAGGACAAAGTTACCACACATGAAGAGCACATTATTGACAAAATCCATAAGCAACTGATCAAACAAACACAATGATGAGTACAAGGGTGAACTCAACTTGCTAGTACTTACCAATGTACTCCATGGTGTTACACGCAATGGACACAGTGCAGCACTATACATCAAATTTTGTAGTGAATGAAAGCATAAATTATTTTAAATATGTTCTGTGCATTCTGGAATAGATATAAAAACAATCCATTTTGGATAATATTTAAAAAAAATTTAATACACATGTCCTTGTGTCTTTTTTCTTAATTCTCTGCACTGTTAGTATATTTTGTTCAACGTGTTTCTTTTTTGTTTTCTCCATGGTTTTCCTTATGCAATACAATTTTTAGGAGTTTGTAATGTAAGTGTTTTAAAACTGATTTATTTACTCTTCAATAATCATTTAAGAAAAAGCAAGGTAAACTACTGATAGGACTGAATGATCGAAATACACATAATACGCTTTCTATTTGTCAGTTAACAATTAACTTTATGTTTATTCTTAACCTCAGTGGCACAGCATTCCTCCCTTTCTGCTCAGCATGCAATCCTTATTACATCAAGTTTTCTTGCTCCACTCAAAAACATGCTAACAAGGTTACATTGTAAATTCTCCACTAACTTACCGTATAGTGTTTTCTTGCTTCTTCAACTTTATGCCAGTATTTATCTGTAATGCTTGCTTTTTTCTTCTCTTCTCTCAGTTCTTCTTCAGCTGCTTCTAATTCATCCAAAACTCTGGCAATATTCCTTAAAGCTCCTGATTTCAGATCCTCAGGTGCCTCAAAATTTTCATCCTCTATTATTGCTTTTAATTTGTGTACATTGAGCCTGGAAAGAAAGAATATCAGAGAACGTACACATGAACAATGAGAATGAAAAATGAGCAATTATTGATGCCATACTTATATTACAAAAATATTTTGAACTTCATACTTAACCATTAAAATAAGAAAAGAAAAAAATAATTTTTCGAATAAAGAAGATATATGCTATTGTCTGATGCCAAGTGCAGAATGAGAAAGGAGGAGGGTTTGCTGGTCTGGCACCCAGCTGTAAAACTCCCAACGCCGAGTATTGGGCAGCGGAAAATAACCTGACTCCCTAAGGGGGCCAACAGCTTCGGACGAATGAGCCCCTTTAGGCGGGGTGATGGTCCCCACAGTGGAGGAAATTCCACTGGAATCCATCATGCAGCATCTGTTCTCTAGGTTAGAGGCAGCTGCACAAGGCGTCTGTACTCCAGAGGAGTGGCCCCATTATCACCTCATTGAATCACATCCAGAGTTGTAATTCGGGACCTAGTCCCACAACGGTGACACCTTGACAGTCAACCATGGAAGGTCTTTTAAGGAATACTCCACCAGCTGAACCAAGAGTTCAGAGAAGGCAGCATTCGGATATGGAGGGTTACCACTTACAAGATACCGTGAACTCAGAGGCACGGAAATACCCCAGTAACACATACATGAACGAGACAAAATCAAGAATCAAACCAAAGGAAATAACATACAATATAAACACACAATATAAACTCACTCATGCAAACCGGTAAACTAAAAGTGATCAACGACATAATGGACCAACACAAATTTCTTATCATGGGATTACAGGAAATTAGAAACACTGACCAGGATGCCTTGGAATCTCAAGGGTACAGACGTTATAAAGGTATACCCAAGAAGAGTGATAAAGAATGTCACACAATTCAGAACAGGATTTTTGGTCAGCATTAAAATAAAAAACTCAGTTCAAGAATTCAAATCACAGTTTCCACTATTCTCAACGCTCGCCTTAAAGCATCTAATAAAATCCATACTATAATAAATGCCCATGCTCCCACTAATGATAAAAACAACTCCTAAAAAGACCATGAGGAAACAGAAGTATTTTGGGACCTATTGGTCCAGACCATAGATAACATCCCCAAATATCATGTAAAATTATTAATAGGCGACTTCAACGCTCAATAGGCAGAGAAAGAAAATATCGTGACATCATCGGAAAATGGTCAGCATACAAGAAAACAAATAAAAATGGAGAGAGACTAGTTGACCTGTGTAGAAACCATAACTTATCTCAAATCTACATGTTTTAAGAGAAAACCTCAAAAACTCAAAACATGGAAACACCCTGACTACACTAAAAGAGAATGGCAACTGGATCACATCTGCATGGACAAATACCACCACAAAGAGATCTATAACATCAAAGTCCTCTGAGGAATAGACACAGGTTCAGATCACTACATAGTTAAAATTAAACTTAAACTCACTCCCCAGGAGACAACAAAAGCAAGCCCCTAAAATTAAAACAAAAAATATAGATCCTACCCAGCTAATCAATAACAAAAATTACCAGAAAGCAACTGAAAAAATCAAAATCAAAATAAACTTGAAGACTTAGTACACAACCTTAAACAAATTGCAGAAGACCTGGCTCCAATTAAACCACATAAAAAACACGAATGATGGAACAGTGAATGTGATGAAACAGTGGAGAAAAGAAACTACCCAAGTCTTAAGATGAATAAAAAGACAGCATCATAAGGACAGACCGCAGTTAATTGAAGAACAATTCAATAAAACTCAATCAAGGGACTACTACAAAACCTTCAGAAAACATCTCCAAAAATATGAACCCCCGACACTACTGATGAAAGATGAAAATGGTAAGCTCATAACAATAACGACAATGCAGAAATTATGGCTAAATATTTCAACAAGCTTTTAAAGGAACCTACAGAATTCGTTCATTTGGACACCAAAACCCCAATAAAAACACCACCAGAGAACATTAATCCCCCACAATAAAGGAAGTCTACCAAGCACTGAATAAATTAAAAAACTACAAAGCGCCAGGAGATCAGACCTTTGCGGAAATCTGGAAATATGCAGGAAGATCAGCAAAAGTTGCCCTCCATCAACAACTTGTCTCTATCTGGATTACAGAAGAACTACCAGAACACTGGACACAGCCCTCATTCATCCACTGTACAAAAAAGGAGACAAAACTGACCCTAATAACTACAGGGGAATCTCGCTCCTAGACATAACATAAAAAATATTTTCAATAATCATCCTTAACCTGTAGAGAGCCAGACAACGATATATCGTATATACGCGTAAAGTGCCAACCACGATATATCCTTGTTTGGATAGCACGCAATTCTATACGAGTCAGTACAGATTGCAACATCTTATGTGTTGAGTCCATAGAGAATTTTCATTAGATTTTAAGTACGCTGCTAGATAGTGCATAAATTCATTCGTTATCATGCATTGAATTTCTAAAGTCTGTGTTCATCTACGAAGTATGATCTCCATGCCGCATAAGTAAAATGGCGACTAGCGGGAGAAGTTATTTTGTTAACGATAACGAACCAGCTGTATATCTTAATCATTTTTAGTGAAGGAGAGGATGATGAAGACTCAGATGAGAAATTCATTCTTCCAACAAGTAAGGAAGGGGAAAGTGAAAATGTTATTGGGAGTAATAACGGCGAGTTTTCTGTAAACACTCCATCACGTGCTTTGTCCGAGTGTAAATAATGAAAGTGGTAATGACCGTCTGAGTGACAGTACTGATGATGATGATGATGATGATGGCTGTAACAATAACCAACAGCAACATTTCCTGATTTCCGTGAAATTCAATTAGGTCAAGGTACAAAATACCAACCCTCACCTGATTATTATGATACTCCTGGCCCAAGACATGCCCCTTCAGACGAAAACCTATAGCGAATTTTTATTTTATTTTTCACGGCTCAATTATGGAACTTCATAACTACGGAGACAAACAGATATGAGAAATCACGTCTTGTCACCACATGCCAGAGCACACCAGTGCCGCCCAATTACATTGACTGAAATGAAGGCTTTCATTGCTGTTTTGTTGGAAATAATTATAAGTAGAAGGCCGAGCATATTTTCTTATTGGGTCAAAAACTTCTGTTATATTTGTTGGTTTGGAAATATGTTCTCAAGAAACAGATTCCAACTGATCTTGAAATTCTTTGATCTTGTGAACAATGATAATCTATCACCATATGGTTACCCTGACTATAACCCATTTGCCAGGTTCGATCCCATTGTTGGATATGACAACTGTATATTATGATACCATTGTACATAACTCTTAAAATACTTAAGATAAAAATGTGAAACTTTACATGTTTATTCAACTGAAATAGGACATTTCAAAAAAGTCATCAATATTCATCGTTGAGTTGAATTTTCTGATTTTTTCTGTTTTGATTCTAATTTTTAATTTTTGGTGTTTTAAAAGTGTTAGGAAAATATTTTTTTCAAAACACCCAAGAGCATTTTAGTGTTGTAATTTAGTTCAGTAGTAAAAGTGTCTTCTTGTTAATATTTAATAAAAATTTTGAGTCATAGTTATAATATTTGTGAACTATATAGGCCAGAGAGTGAGAACC
Source organism: Anabrus simplex (assembly GCF_040414725.1). Taxonomy (NCBI): domain Eukaryota; kingdom Metazoa; phylum Arthropoda; class Insecta; order Orthoptera; family Tettigoniidae; genus Anabrus; species Anabrus simplex. Next base: position 330,553,530 of record NC_090267.1, on the reverse strand, counting down.
TGCAAAATTCTCTAAATCTGCCTGGCACTCTTGGCATACTGTGAGCACCTGGGCCTGGCACTAAGACGGTTAAGGATAAGTTTACAACTTGAGAAAGAACTAGAAGAATATCAAGGAGGTTTCAGACCCTGGAGGAGCTGTTCTGATCAGATCATGAGTCTTAAGTTGATAATGGACTATAACAGGAGAAGAAACAGAGAAATGGTGATAACATTAGTAGATTTCAAGAAAGCTTATGATTGCATCCATAGAGAATCTGTTTAAAATTTTAAGACACCTTGGACTATACCCCAAATTAATAAACATGATAAAATTGACTCTCACTAACACCAAATCAAAAGTGAGGTTTAGGGGTGAAACATCAGACACATTTGAAATTAAAACTGGACTACAGCAGGGAGATGGGCTCTCACCACTATTATTTAAGTAATTGTGCTCTAGAAATGGTAATGAGGGAATGGTTTAGGAAATGTCCTTTAAAAATAAAGATGGGTCGAAAAATCAAAACAAATTGCCTGGGCTTCGCTGGTGATTTAGCATTACTAGCAGTGGACATAAAAGAAGCGTAAACCAATCAGAACTTTAAAACATTGCAAATAAAATTGACCTGAAAATATCATTTGAAAAAACAGAAATTATGCCTCAAAAACCAACACAACTAAAAGAAGTTGCCATAAATGGTAATAAAATCAAAATAGTAACTCAGTTTAAGTATCGTGGAGAAGTAATAAAACATAACCTAAATGAAAAAATTTCAATTCAAACAAGAACAAATAGATTAGCTAAAGCACAAAAATTAACATGGGATATCTACAAAAAGAAATGTCTATCAATAAATGCAAAAATAAAACACTACAGCACAGTTATAAAACCAGAAGTTACACATGCAACAGAAACACTTTTTCACCTGAATAAACAATCAAAGACTTACAACTTCAGAAAATTGAAAGGAGGATTGGAAGAACCTGCATCAACAAAATATCCCAGAAAGATGGACAGTGGCGGATAATACTTAACAAAATCATGTACAAAGAGCTAGAACCCATTACAGATACTATGCGTAAGAGGAGACTGGGACCGGGCGAGTTGGCCTTGCGGTTAGGAGCGCGCGGCTGTGAGCTTGCATCCGGGAGATAGTGGGATCGAATCCCACTGTCGGCAGCCCTGAAGATGGTTTTCCGTGGTTTCCCGTTTTCACACCAGGCAAATACTGGGGCTGTACCTTAATTAAGGCTACGGCCGCTTCCTTCCAACTCCTAGGCCATTCCTATCGCATAGTCGCCAGAAGACTTATCTGTGTCAGAGCGACGTAAAGCCACGAGCAAATAAAAGGAGACTGGGATTCTTTGGACATATCATGAGGATGGAGGGATTCGAGACTTCTGAAACATCTAGTACAACACAATCTCTTCTCAAAAAATACCACAACAGGATGTAAATGGATCAGAGAAGTAAGAGAGGATCTGAAGGAAATAGGCCTTACAATGGAAGACACCATAAATAAGATAAAACTGAATACAAAACTCAAGAATACAAACCTCTGCTTTACCCCTACACAAAAAAAACCAACACCACGCATACATTTCTTTTGCTGTTTGTTTTACGTCACACCGACACAGATAGGTCTTATGGTGACTATGGGACAGTAAAGGCCTAGGAATGGGAAGGAAGTGGCCGTGGCCTTAATTAAGGAACAGCCCCAGCATTTGCCTGGTGTGAAAATGGGAAACCACGGAAAACCATTTTCAGGGCTGCTGACAGTGGGGTTCGAACCCACTATCTCCCGGACGCAAGTTCACAGCTGCGCGCTCCTAACCGCACGACCAAGTCACCCAGTCACGCATATTTTCAACTGAGGAAAGGGCACGAAGATCGGAGCATCTGTAGAAGTACTGGGAGGACCGTAAAGCCTGAACAATCCCTTCAAAGAGACCTGAACAATGGACTGACTAAAGTGGTCCTATGCGGTCATAAAATAAGATGATGAAGAAGAAGAAGAAGAAGAAGAAGAAGAAAGAAAGAAAGAAAGAAAGAAAGAAAGAAAGAAAGAAAGAAAGAAAGAAAGAAAGAAAGAAGATATGCAGGTTCTTAATCCCGAAGAGTGCAGCAGCTGGCTGATCAACTATACAACACGACCAAGTCACCCAGTCACGCATATTTTCAACTGAGGAAAGGGCACGAAGATCGGAGCATCTGTAGAAGTACTGGGAGGACCGTAAAGCCCGAACAATCCCTTCAAAGAGACCTGAACAATGGACTGACTAAAGTGGTCCTATGCGGTCATAAAATAAGATGATGAAGAAGAAGAAGAAAGAAAGAAAGAAAGAAAGAAAGAAAGAAAGAAAGAAGATATGCAGGTTTTTAATCCCGAAGAGTGCAGCAGCTGGCTGATCAACTATACAACAAAAATAAGTTTCCTACAAGGAAACCATTATTTAATTTCATCGATTGCAAATGTTAAAACAATTCAGCTCTTTAGGCTTTCTTAATCGTGAAATTACCAGCGTTTCAAAACCTTATTATTGATATAAAGGTCAAAGGCAGGCATTTATACAAGTGGAGGTACATGCTTCCCCTAGTGCACCGTCACTGCATTGTCCTTGCAGTAGTGTCTCAACAGCGCACTAGCCACCAGCGACTTGGAAAGGTGTATTTAAAGATAAAAATTTCATTGTTCCGTATTGAAAGTATTAACGTTAAAAATTAAATAATTGAAAAAGAGGTTCAACCTATTCAATACATAAGAGAAAGAAATGTAGTGATTACATTTTTATTTAATAGTAACTATAAATGGGACCGGTTTCGACCCTAGTCCAGGTCATCGTCAGCCGTAAAAACATGTAAAACAATGCATATGAAAAAGAAAAAGATTAAGTGAACTCTGGATCGGTGTAAGATGAAACATAAATTAACGATGGGGGTAGAAATTGAAGACTGGAAATTCCAAAGGGGCTAAGTACCAAAATGAAAGTTTTGAGATAATTAAAGAAAAACAAATTTATTCCCTGAAGAATTACTTGATACAAATAATACACTCATATTGCACACTAGAGGCTGCTGTGGCCTGGTAGTTAACTCACAGACTTAACTGAACAACTAGTAAGCACATAGTACCAAAACAAAAATGATAATTTAGAAAAGGGCTAAGTCCATTTATCTTTTGATGACAAAAGGGGTAAGTCCATTTTTCTTCTGATGTAAACAAATTATTACAATAGCAAGAGGATGTGGAAGGAGAGTAACAAATACCTTCTTGTGACATTTTACACACTTTTAACTACAAATATCCTGGTAAAACTTCCTATATTCTTCAGGTAAATATTGAATAATGCTTAAAAGGTCTTTCTTCTTCTCCTTTGAAATACAATGGCGGTTCTCAACTTGCTTTATTTCAATGTGTTGGAAATCTGAAACAGATTTTCCCTTCTTCAGGACATTAAATGTCGTCCACTATTCAAGTTCATTCAGGGTTCTTCGTATTTTGACTTCTCCTGGGGCAGTTACCCTGATCCAAGATGCAGTTGTTATATTCAGTTTGTTGGTGGTGAGCAAGTTATCTGCTGCTGTGTTAAAGTCCAGAAAGTGAGAGTCATGCATTTCCAAAACTCTGAATGGCTTTGCATGACGTGATGATCTCACTAACTTCATCAGATCATCGGGAATAAAACACTTCACTGTCTTCTTTCTCTTTTCGATCATTGCGAAATCTCGATCGCATGCCAGAAAGCTATGTCCAGATATGAGATATTTATGGTCAATACAATCAAACACACCACAAGAAACAAGGAACATGTACACGAATAGCATTACTTTGTTTTTATTTTGTACGGAACAGTTGTCACTCCATACACACAGCTTTCTCTTCATTGTAATGCTATGTAGTTGATTGAAAAATGTAAATAAACAGGACGCGATTTCATTGGCCCCCCTGCCACCTTCACTCTCATTCCACATACACATCGTTGCGTCACCAGTATCATGCATATGTACTCCGAAATTGTAACATGAGAGTTGCCTTAGATAGAACATATCTGAATGTGTAAGGAATGGTACAAACATTACCTGCTGGAGATCTATGGATACAGTGCACGTATCACTATCTGGTAACGTTGCAAAAATTGCATCCCTTCTTAACAGTGATGCGGCTTTTTCGGCTTTGCGATGGTGCAACTCAAGTTCTTGCTTAGCTTTGTAAGCATTCTGGTGATTTGCCTTAGCTTCTAGAACGAGTCGGTCACATGTTCGGCATGTATCTGATCGTGGCTTTCGCAAGGATACATGTGAAAAATCCGTAAGGAAAACTTTTCTGTAAAATTTATATGTCACATTAGTATCTGGATATTTTAGTTTAAAAGCAGTAAATAGCCTGTTCATATTAAGATCAGGACTTAAGTACTCCTTCGTTGTACGCTTTCGACTGTAGTGACTCACATCTCTAGGCAATATTTTAATGTGGTTCCGAACCATCTGCCAATCTTCGTCTGTGTATTTTCTGTTAAATGCTCCTCCTCTTTTGTCTTCGAAAACGGTATCACCACACTTTTTCTTCTGCGCCATCAACTGTATTTTTTTCTTCGAAATACCAAAAAAACATCCATAAAGGTCTTCTTACATACCTGCTTATGTCCACCCACACCATCAGGAACCGTAAAAATCAATGTACACTGGCGGCGACTTCGCTGTGGATCTGCATACTTTCCGTTTCGCCGACGTTGAACTGGAATAACATCCATGAGCCCCATTAAAAAAGTGCGTTGTGTCTGCTCATCTTCCTGGTAGAACATAGTAAATAAATTCGTCTTATGTTCTGCTGAAAAGGAGTGACAATCATACCCGCATTTGCAGGTAACCTAAAAGCAAAATATTGCAAACGTGTTAGTTGTAATGCAACAAAGTTATATTTATATATTACTGTCGCTAATAACACTACAAGAAATCCAGGAAACTACTATAATATTCAATGCATATCATGCAATATTACTGTGAAGCATTAAATTTTAACGCACTGATCTCATACCTGCATGCTTGGCCGTTGCTTGGGTGATATTGCTTTTCCTGTTCTTGTCTTGTATGATAAACCAGACACTCTCCTTTTCTTCTCCACCACTCTCTTACTTACACTTTCGGGTTTTCTTTTCATTGTTTTTGGTCCAGCACAGTCTATAGAATCACTACGCACTGTAACATCAGCCATCTTCATTAACATATGGCGACTGATAAAGAGCAGACCGCCAGTGGCAGAAAGTGGACTTAGCCCCTATCGACATTCATCATGCGCTGGATGTACCACCCGCGCAATCTAGGAGCAGTCATAGGAAACTATCAGGAGCACGTACGGACTTGGAACCTTTCTTCAGGCATTGGCCTTGATACATACCTCCTACAGGCAGCAAAATCCCATTTTTCACAAAAATGGTACTTAGCCCCTTTGGAATTTCCAGTCTTCAATTGTGAGTCACTTAAAAGAAAACAGTACGTAATATTAAGAATGGTAGTATGGCACATGCAATGATAGGCAAAGTCTCACAATGTTTATGAATATTGGAGAACGGTCAAATGGGTCAGTTTCCACACTCTGTCAGGCACAAAGCCACAACACTATCAAATAACATATGAAGATCATAATAACTTGAAGTCGCAGACGAATAAATTTGTAGAAGCAAACCGCCAGCTCCCGGTGATCAGCGCGGCACATTCAAGGTCATGTGCTGCGGTCTCGAATGCCAAAGTAGAATGGAGAATATCCTGAAGGTCCAGTATTTGTCTCGGTTGCGGGAAGTTAAGTACATATATATAGAAATATACAACGCAAATCAGTATAATTGAATGAGTAATTGTGTTCCTGCTAAGTTCTTGGAAAACAGTTAACTTGAAAAAACAATTGTAAAGAGAAAAAAATATAGTAAAAAGCGCAATATCGGAAAACAAATGAAAACTTATATGCACAGTGCGCTATTTTTTTAAATTGAAAAAATTTAGGTCACGATTGAAGTAGTCAAAGTTGGCGCAAGACAAGAGTTAAAATTTGAAAGAGGAGAACCGAAATGAAGGTAGATGATTTTTTTTTTTTTTAAATAGAAAAGGTAGAATAAATTAACAGAGGAAGAGTGATAGTGAAATAGCATAGTTTCACCAGTATTGACAATGACATGAATATACTTAAAATCATTAACAAAGGCCCCCTCTTAAACATTACTGAAAATTGCTTTATCCACCTTGACCAGTACTTCAACCCTAATTTCAATTTAAACGACATTTCTGAAAAACCCAACATCCTTTTTGACTTCCTAATTCTTCTCAAAAATTCCAAATTCCAAATCCCCAATTCTATTTTCCATGCCTTACAAAGTTCCCACCCACATTTTCTACCTCCAATAACCCACCCTGAACTACCCCTCCTTCATTTCCCTATCTTATCCTTCCTCAACACCATCTAACTTCAATTTCTTTTATTCTTTCTCTTATTTCACTATCACTCTTCCTCTGTTAATTTATTCTCCTTTTTCTATTTTAAAAAAAAAATCATCTACCTTCATTTCGGTTCTCCTCTTTCAAATTTTAACTCTTGTCTTGCGCCAACTTCGACTACTTCAATCATGACCTAAATTTTTTCAATTTAAAAAAATAGCGCACTGTGCATATAAGTTTTCATTTGTTTTCCGATATTGCGCTTTTTACTATATTTTTTACTCTTTACAATTGTTTTTTCAAGTCAACTGTTTTCCAAGAACTTAGCAGGAGCACAATTACTCATTCAATTATACTGATTTGCGTTGTGTATTTCTATATATACGTACTTAACTTCCCACAACCGAGACAAATACTGGACCTTCAGGATATTCTCCACTCTACTTTGGCGTTCGAGACCGCAGCACATGACCTTGAATGTGCCGCGCTGATCACCGGGAGCTGGCGGTTTGCTTCTACAAATCTATTCGTCTGCGACTTCAAGTTATTTATGATCTTCATATGTTATTTCATAGTGTTGTGACTTTGTGCCTGACAGAGTGTGGAAACTGACCCATTTGACCGTTCTCCAATATTCATAAACATTGTGAGACTTCGCCTATCATTGCGTGTGCCATACTACCATTCTTAATATTATGTACTGTTTTCTTTTAAGTGACTCACAATTTCTACCCCCATCGTTAATTTATGTTTCATCTTATACCGATCCAGAGTTCACTTAATCTTTTTCTTTTTCATATGCATTGTTTTACATGTTTTTATGGCTGACGATGACCTGGACTAGGGTCGAAACCGGTCCCATTTATAGTTACTATTAAATAAAAATGTAATCACTACATTTCTTTCTCTTATGTATTGAATAGGTTGAACCTCTTTTTCAATTATTTAATTTTTAACGTTGGAAAGGTGTAGTAATCCAACTGATGAGCCCACTGCTACACTGGGGCGAAACACTTGTAATTTCAAGATTGCAAAAGCCTAAAAAGAGTTTAAATGTTTTTAACATTTGCAGTCGATGAAATTAAATTATGTTTTCCTTCTAGGAACCTTATTTTTGATATAAAGGCCAAAGGCAGGCATTTATATAAGTGGAGGCACATCACTACATTGTCCTACATAAAAGGCTTGCAGTGGTATCTCAACGGTGCACTAGCCGCCAGCGTCTTGGAAAGATGTAGCAATCCAATTGATGAGCCCACTGCTACACTGGGACGAAACACTGGTAATTTCATGACTGAAAAAGCCTAAAGAGTTTAAATGTTTTTTACTATACAACAAGGTTCAAAATTTGGGTATTATAAGATGAAATTTTCACAAGAAAAATCATGTGGTGTTAGGAAGGGCACTCATTCCGCTTGAAAACCCCAGTCAAAACCTTAAATGAATCTGACATACAACTGCATGATGATATTTCTATACACAGGATGTGTTACAGAGCCATAATAAATACGATGAGCATATACATCACCAAACCACACCCTCTATGTAAGGGTGTCTACCGAGTTCCATTTTCAAAATTCCAGTATATTCAGTATAACTATCAGCAACATTCCAGTACCTAATGCTATGAATTTTTTTAAAGTTCTTTAGGAAGAATTAAACCTCTGATGACTTCAAGTTTGTAAATTTTTGTCAATAAATGCATATTTTGTTTTTAATAAATTCAGTTAGCCTTGGAGCTGGACTTACATCAGAAGGGAAGATTCTTTTAATCAGTCTCTTTCTGTCCATCCTCAGTATGTGTTCATAGAACTGTACCCTTCCCTTCCTGATTAATTCAACTGCTCCTTCTGTCTTCTGGTAAAATTCTTTGTTAGGTCTGAGTCTCTTCTCCCCAGCTTTTATCTTTTGAGCCCAGAGCTTTTCTGACTATTTTTCTTTCTTTCTTCCTTCCTGATGTCTTTAAATCCATCTTTCCCAATCATGTCCATCGTTTCTGCTACATGTAAGCTTTCGAGTTTAGTGACTGTGTCTAGCTAGGTGCTTTAATTTAGCCCCATAGGATGGCACCTTCTTCTTGTACATTTCCTTTATCAACTGATGAGCTATTTCCATTCTTCTTGCCAGCTCTGTAATGGCATCTTTTATTGACTCATTCTCTTTTATTTTTCTCCTGAGTACTTCAAGCTCTTAACTCTCTTTATCTTTTCCCCCCTCAACTCCAAGTGATCAGGGGCCTATTTGATGTCGGTCATGAACTTGGTCTTCCCGTGTGAGACTTGCAGCCCAGTCTTCTTTTCTATTAGCTAGAGCTCATCATACCTTTTCTTCGCTCTTGCAATGTCATTGGTAAGAATCACATACTGTCAGCAAATGCCAAGCAATCTATTCCTATACTCTCCTTAGTTCTCCCGATCCTGAAAGCTTCTTTATCCAAAATTTCCCTCCTCCATTCTCGAATTACTTTTGCCAGGACACAGTTTAACAGGATTAGCAAGAGCCTTAATCCAGTTTTGATCTCGAAAGGCTCTGGTATCTTTCCCCCCATGAACTTGTTTTTGAACAGGTGCTGCTGATGGTCTAGCTGATTAAATTCATTTTATTGTCCATTGTCAACTTTTCTAGGACTACCATCAGGGTCTTTCTGTCAATGGAGTCTACAAGGATGGCTACATTACTTGTCATGGCTTAACATCCTGTACTTTATGATACTCTTAAGGTTGAAGTTTTATTCTGTGCATAATCTACCTTTTCTGAAGCCTGCTTGGTATTCACCCAGTTCTTGATCCAGTATCCCTTCTGCTCTAGTTCGTAGTGCTTTAGAGAATACCTTTCATGGGACCGAAAGTACAGAAATTCCTCTATAATTTTTTGTAAAGTGGAGTGTCCCAATGATGCAGATAGCCGAGCCGCAGGTGCAACCATATCGGAAGGGTATCTGTTGAGAGACCAGACTAACGAATGGTTCATCGACAGGGGGGTAGCAGCCTTTCAGTAGTTGCAAGGGCGGCAGTCTAGATGAGCGACTGATACGGCCTTGTAATAATACTCAACCTAACTTAGCTGTGTAGATACTGCTTCACGGCCGAAAGCAACGGGAAACTACAGCCGTAACTAACTCCTGAGGACATGCAGCTCTCTCTGTATGAATGATGTACTGATAATAGCTTCCTCCCGGGTAAAATATTCCGGAGGTAAACTAGTCCCCCATTCGGATCTCCGGGTGGGAACTACACGAGAGGGGGCGATCATCAGGAAGATGGATACTGACATTCTGCGAGTCAGAGAGTGGTATGTTAGAAGTTTGAATCGTTGTGGTAGGTTAGAGGATCTGAAAAGGGAGATGGATAGGCTAAAGTTAGATGTAGTTGGTATAAGTGAAGTACGTTGGCAGGAAGAACAAGATTTTTGGTCAGGCGACTACCGAATTATCAACACAAAATCAAACAGGGAAAATGCAGGAGTTGGTTTAATAATGAATAAGAAAATAGAGCAGCGAGTAAGCTACTACGACCAGCATAGTGAAAGAATTATTGTCGTCAAGATAGACACCTAACCAATGCCCACCACAATAGTGCAGGTCTATATGCCTACTAGTTCAGCGGATGATGAATTAACTGATGTTATTTGTTTTACGTCCCACTAACTACTCTTTTACGGTTTTCGGAGATGCCAAGGTGCCGGAATTTAGTCCCGCAGGAGTTCTCCTACGTCCCAGTAAATCTACCGACCCAAGGCTGACGTATTTGAGCACCTTCAAATACCACCGGACTGAGCCAGGATCGAAACTGCCAAGTTGGGGTCAGAAGGCCAGCAGCGAATGATGAAGAAATCGAAAGAATATATGAGGAGATAGAAGATTTAATACAATACGTAAAAGGTGGCGAGAATCTATTGTGATGGGAGACTGGAATGCAGTGGTAGGCCAAGGAAGAGAAGGTAGTACAGTACGAGAATTTGGATTGGGACAAAGGAAAGAAAGAGGAAGTCAGCTGGTTGAATTCTGAACTGGTCATAATTTAGTCCTTGCCAATACTTGGTTCAAACTCCACAAACGACGGCCGTATACGTGGGCGAGACCTGGAGACACTGGAAGGTATTAAATAAACTTCATTATGATTAGGCAGAGATTCAGAAACCAGGTGTTGGATTGCAAAACTTTCCCAGGAGCAGACGTGGACTCTGACCACAACTTGTTGATCATGAAATGCCATCTGAAGTTGAAGAAATTGAAGGAAGGAAAGAATGCAAAAAGATGGGATCTAGACAAGTTGAAAGAAAAGAGTGTGAGGGATTGTTTCAAGGAACATGTTGCACAAGGAATAAATGAAAAGGCTGAAGGAAACACTATAGAGGAAGAGTGGAGAGTCATGAAAAATGAAGTCAGTAGGGCTGGTGAAGAAATGTTAGGAAGGAAGAAAAGATCAACTAAGAATCAGTGGATAACTCAGGAGATACTAGACCTGATTGATGAACGACGAAAATACAAGAATGCTAGAAATGAAGAGGGCAGAAAAGAATACAGGCGATTAAAGAATGAAGTGGATAGAAAGTGCAAGGTAGTTAAGGAAGAATGGCTGAAGGAGAAGTGCAAGGATGTCGAAGGCTGTATGATCCTGGGAAAGGTAGATGCTGCATACAGGAAAATCAAGGAAACCTTTGGAGAAAGGAAATCTAGGTGTATGAATATTAAGAGCTCAGATGGAAAGCCACTTCCAGGGAAAGAAGACAAAGCAGAAAGATGGCAGGAGCATATCCAACAGTTGTATCAAGGTAAAGATGTAGATAATTTGGTTCTGGAACATGAAGATGCTGTTGATGCTGATGAAATGGGAGACCCAATTTTGAGGTCAGAGTTTGACAGAGCTGTGAGTGACCTAAATAGGAACAAGGCACCTGGAATTGATGACATTCCCTCTGAATTACTGACTGCCTTAGGAGAAACCAGCATGGCAAGGTTATTTCATTTAGTGTGCAAGATGTATGAGACAGGAGAAGTCCCATCCGATTTTCGGAAGAATGTTGTTATACCTATTCCCAAGAAAGCCGGTGCTAACAGGTGTGAAAACTACCGCACCATTAGTTTAGTATCTCATGCCTGCAAAATTTTAACACGTATTATTTACAGAAGAATGGAAAAACAAGTTGAAGCTGAGTTGGGAGAAGATCAATTTGGCTTCAGAAGAAATGTAGGAACACGTGAAGCAATCCTGACTTTACGTCTGATCTTAGAGGATCGAATCAAGGAGGACAAGCCCACATACATGGCATTTGTAGATCTAAAAAAGGCATTCGATAATGTCGATTGGACCAAGCTATTTATGATTCTGAAGATGATAGGGATCAGATACTGAGAACGGAGAAATATCTACAATCTGTATAAAAATCAGCCTGCAGTGATAAGAATCATCGAGGGCTTTGAAAAAGAAGCAGCAATCCAGAAAGGAGTGAGGCAAGGCTGCAGTTTGTCCCCTCTCCTTTTCAATGTTTACACAGAACAAGCAGTAAAGGAAATCAAAAAAAAATTTGGAAAGGGAATCACAGTCCAAGGAGAGGAAATCAAAACCTTGAGATTTGCCGGTGATATTGTTATTTTATCTGAGACTGCAGAAGATCTCGAGAAGTTGCTGAATGGTATGGATGAAGTCTTGGGTAAGGAGTACAAGATTAAAATAAATAAGTCCAAAACAAAAGTAATGGAGTGCACTCGAAGGCAGGTGATGTAGGAAATATTAGATTAGGAAGTCTTAAAGGAAGTAGATGAATATTGTTACTTGGGTAGTAAAATAACTAACGATGGCAGAAGTAAGGAGGACATAAAAAGCAGACTAGCACAAGCAAGGAAGAGCTTTCTTAAGAAAATACATTTGCTCACTTCAAACATTGATATCGGAATTAGAAAGATGCTTTTGAAGACATTCGTGTGGAGCGTGGCATTGTATGGAAGTGAAACATGGACGATAACTAGCTCAGAAAGAAAGAGAATAGAAGCTTTTGAAATGTGGTGTTACAGAAGAATGCTGAAGGTGAGATGGATAGACAGAATCACGAATGAAGAGATACTGAATCGAATTGGTGAGAGGAGATCGATTTGGCTAAATTTGACGAGAAGAAGAGTTAGAATGATAGGACACATCTTAAGACACCCAGGACTTGTTCAGTTCGTTTTTGAAGGAAGTGTAGGTGGTAAGAACGATAGGGGTAGACCAACGTATGAATATGACAAGCAGATTAGAGTAGATGTACGATGCAATAGTTACGTAGAAATGAAAAGGTTTAGCACATGATAGGGTGGCATGGAGGGCTGCATCAAACCAGTCTATGGACTGATGACTCAAACAACAACAACAACAACATCAAGAATAATGGTCTTTTGGGCCAAATCACTCAGCTGATGTACAAGTTTCAAGTCAAGAACATATGAGAGTAAATTATTGGTTCGGACCTGATTATGACATCTTACCCAAGAATAGTAACTGATCTTGTTTCCAGTGTTGTACTGCAAATACAAATCAAGTCATATACAGAAAGACAGAAAAATAAAACAAGATAATTATAACGACAGGTCAGTGTGGGACAAAGAAGCATGGTTATCCCTCTCTTCTTATTCTATGGCTTGATTTGTCACTTGTTTGTTCCTTCCCAATACTTATAATGGTTTGTTGTTAACTTCCTAACCGATTTGTTATGGCATCTTCACAGACTGCAATACAACACTGTAAACAAAATCAGACACTATTCTTGGGTAACATGTCATAGAATAGAACAAGCCATTTACCGTCTATGTTCTAGACTTCAAACTATAGTCCATCAACTGAGTGCTTTGGCTCAACAGATCCACATTGATGATGTTACTCAAAACAACTTCAAAAAGTAAGTTACACGTGATTATGGGAGTTTAATGAATGTTTATTGAGTTACATACAGTAGTACAATGCAAAGGGACATACATACACCGCCCTATTTTTCAACATGGTCACCCAGCCTCTGCAAACATTTATTGGGACGTTCTAACTGATCATTAAGTTCCCTGACAACAGAAATCCACTCGTTGATTTCAGAACCAACAGAGAATCGCAGTTTAAAATGTTTAACAACTGGCAAATCACGCTCCAATCGGATGTTCTTATAGCTTGCTGAACACATGGAAACAGCATGGTGCAAGATCCAGACTGTATGCCGGATGCTGCCATACCTCCCAATGAAACCGTTGAAGCAAATCTTGTGTTATGCACACTTTGTGGTGTTTCACTGTTGTGAATGAGAACAATGCCTTTGGTTAACATTCCTCACCTCTTGTTCTTTATGGTCTTGTACAATGACCTCAATGTTTTGCATTAACTCTGTGTTAACACCTCCTTCACATATGGCAACAATTTACTGTTAAAGCTGGCCTCCTAATCAATACACAACAGCATAATGCAAATTTAAAATTGTCATTTGAGCATGTCTCAAAATTCAAATAAATTTTAAATTTGCATTGTGCTACTGTGTATTGATTAGGATAGCTTTAACAATAAATTGCTCTCATACTGATTAGCTGTCAAAGTTTATTTTGACTCAAAATGGCGACCAAGGTCATTCTGTTGCAGTCGCACATGGCCGTGTATAACCTCCAATTCACTGTCACCGAGCTCGATGGCTGTAGTCGGTTAAGTGCGGCCAGTATCCAGTATTCGGGAGATAGTAGGTTCGAACCCCACTGTTGGCAGCCCTGAAAATGGTTTTCTGTGGTTTCCCATTTTCACACCAGGCAAATGCTGGGGCTGTACCTTAATTAAGGCCACGACTGCTTCCTTCCCACTCCTAGCCATTTCCTGTCCCATCGTCGCCATAAGACCTATCTGTGTCAGTGCGATGTAGAGCAACTAGCAATTCACTGTCTAAGTGTGTAACCAGAAAAATAATGCGTAATAACCCACTGGTCCAAAATAAATGGCTTTCTCTAACATTTGTTTTAGAAAGTGTGTGATGTGAAATAATATTTCGATATTTTTATGGACCCCGCTCAAATGTTTTCATATTTGTTGTTTGATGTTTTTAACACTTTTCAGTGCACTACTGCTATGTTATAAGCCCCAGCGGAATACGTTTTCATATTTGTTCTCATCGTGTTTGTTCACCTCTTTTAATACTCTCTTCTCATAGAGTTTCACTGTACCTGTGGATATACAACATAAAATCACCTTATGATATAGATGTTGATTTCCCATAGGGAACCTGAATATTTGTCCCGAATGAGTAAATTTATAATACCAATATAGTTGGACCGTTATTGGACATTATAAGTTTTCCAGCTAACTCATTCCTGGTTGCCAGCGTTTCACCCCAGTGTGCTAAATAGGGCTCATTGGTTGGTAAATAGCACAGCTACCAAGATGCATGGCTAGTGCATACCATGGAGGCCACTGTGTAGGCTACTTGGAGCCACCAGCAATGCCAATGCACTTTAGAGACCATCTCATTTCCAAAAACTGATGCCTGCCTGGCCATCAGATGATATAGATGTTGATTCCCATAGGGAACCTGAAATATTTGTCCCAAATGAGTAAATTTATAATACCAATATAGTTGGTCCATTATGTCGGGAAAAATAGCAACTAGTGTTTCCATATCCCTGTTGGATAGTTTTTATTTGTGTATTCAGTAGTACATTTTCTTGCTTAACACGTTCTTTTTCTTTGTCCCCCGCAGGAATGTCTCAACGAGGTTTTACTGTATTCCGATTTTAGTGATTTTGAGAATGATGATGATAATGATAGTAACTATAATGTAAGTGCAGATGCTGACAAACCAAGTGTGCAAAGCCTGAGAAAAGGAAGCCATTCCTATCCTCTGATGTTCCATTGACAGTGTAATATGTTTAGTACAATTGTGCAAGATTTTGATGAAACAAATAGTGGTATTACTCTAGTCTATTACAGAACAAAACAGGGACTTTGGACATTCCTCAGTTTCTTTTTTCACCAGTCCTTATCTAAGAAATAGCAAATGAAACAAATAAATATTACAAGTTTGTCTTGGAGAAAACTCCGCCAAGTTCAAAATCAGGTTTACAATAATGGAAAGACACTACTCCAAACACGACAAGCATTTTGAAACATATTATAGGTCGACTACTATTTTTTGAAATTACCAGTTTTGGAGAACTGTTGATTAACCAACCTGGACAATTTTTTATTAAGTGATTTTATACCAAGATGCACATGAATTTTTTATGCATTCTCAGTGTTTTTCTTGAATAATATTTTTACTCATTTTGAGCAGGCCTCAAGTTGCTGTATAAAGTGTAGTTGTATATTTGCATTTGAAAGTGGATGGTTACCTTCTGTAACCACCAGAAGCATGTTAACTCATTGCAGACCGTGGATGGCGTAAGACGTTCAAGCTTGCTCCTATGCTGCGGGCCGTGGACGGCGTAAGACGTCTAATGTTCCGCGTGAAGCAATGCTGTTTATATTCGTCATCTATGCATTCTTACACCTTAGTCAGCGTTACTGGTTGTAGCAGGAAGTTTTTTGACCTTTTTGAGATAACTCTCGCGTTGAGTGGGCTCATGTTTATCTCAGCAGTTTTAGCTGGAAAATCTCAGAACTTTCTTGCGCGTCAAGTCGGTACTTGAGATTCCAATGCAGTGCGTGTCGTTATTAGCGAGTGTAGTATAATGGCTTATAATACAAAGTTTCTTACGGAAGATTAATTATTAGATATTGTTCACAATGATTATTCTGGTGATGAACTTATTCCTGAATTAGACTCAGATAGTGAAAGTGAGAGTAACGAGGAAATTCTGATTCCCGAATCAGATAGGCCTATAGAGAAAAGTGCCAGATACATATCATCCTAGTTATTGTCCACCCGTTCCACCATTTACAGAGAATTCAGGTATAAACGTTCAAATAGAAAATAAGCAGGATATTTTGAGTTACGTGAGTATTTTCATGAATAAAGAGTTTTATCAGTATGTGTGTGAGCAGACCAATCTATATGCCAGTCAAGTGATAAGTGCGGCGCCCCGGCCTTTCACAAAGAATTCGATCATGCAATCGTGGAAACCGATTAGTCCAAAATCGTGATATAAAAATGAACTCGAGCGAAGACCCTGTTCTTCATACTCCGATACTTTCTAAAACAATGTTCCGAATACGCATCCTTCATATTCTTTCATTTCTTCACTTCGGTGACAGTAATCATTATGCCGAAAATACAGATAGGCTGTATAAAATTATACGTATTTTGAAACCTGTCAGACCAGATATCAACACCTTAAATATTTACTACAGGTAAGCACAAAGTATCATTTTTCTAACATTTATAGTTTAGGAGTAATTGTAAATTGTATTAAGTGATGCACGTCAAGAGGGCCGGGCATGAAAATGGCTGGTCCAGGCATTCAAGTGTCCCGCTCAGAAGCAGGTACTGAACGTGTTAAGTCTTCATTTCTCTTTCATTATTATATTGTCTAACTGTTGGTCTTTTATGTTGGACAAACTTGAATTTCCTGTAGTAGTTATTTTGTGTTAGAAAGTGACCAGTTTAGGATGCTGCATAGTCAGTGTAACAATTTAACACAAGAAGCCAGACTCTCTGGTTTTCCCATCTTATTTTCAGCTTTTATGTTTTCATATCAAATAAGAGTAAGAGGAAAGAAAGAGTTATCACAAAGCTAGTGAAAAAGGAAGATGGGGAATTGTTAACACACCCAGAAGAGATAAAGAGAAATGGAAGGAGTATTTTGATAAGCTATTGAATGTGAACAACTGTACAGGGGAGATAGAAGCAATACCGTGTGAGGAGTCAAAAACAGAGGATGATATAACAATGCGGGAGGTGGAGTTAGCGGTACAAAAGATGAAGATGGGAAAAGCAACACGGATGGATCAAATGAGTGTGGAAATGATAAAGGCTGCTCGACCTGTTGGTATGCAATGGTTGTACCGACTACTGAAGTGTATGTGGAAACACAAATGTGTTCCAGAACACTGGAAAAAAGGGATAATAATACCAGTGTTTAAGAAATGGGACATGAAACTTTGTGGTAACTATAGAGGAATCACACTTATATTGCAGGTAGTTAAAATACTGGAAAGGATATTAGAAAGAAGAATGAGAAGGAAGATTGAAGGAGATTTACAAGAGGAACAATATGGCTTCAGAAGTGGAAGATCTACAGTGGACCCAATTTTTAGCATGAGACAGCTGATGGAAAAGGCATACGATAGTGTCCCCAGAGAGACGGTTTGGGAAACCATGATTAAAAAGAGACTCGGAAGGGAAATGTAAGAAATGGTGCAAGCAATGTACAGTAGAAGTCCGTTATAGCGAGAATTCATCATGGCAAAAAATTTACTCGCTAAACCGGATTGTCGTTATATCCGATTTTCCGTTACAGTTGGGAAAAACCCCATACATAAAAATTGTTATGAAACAGCAATCAGTTTGTTCAAAACTTGTGTTTTTGCTCTTAATATCCACAATGCGCCTTACTCGTTTGTTATTTTAAAAAATCCGATACTTCATGAAGGTTTGGGTTTAATTTCATTCTGAAAAAAATTATAGTATTACTCCAAAGGCCTCTGTGGCAAACGTTTCAGTTTTCTTCTTCAAACAGTGTCACCTAACCTAATCATATTACATGAAAACATATTTCAAGTGCATGTAGAGAAATTATAACCTCGCTACAAATTTAGATGGAAATAGTTTTTCCGAAATTTAACTAGACACGAGAAAATATAAACTATCCTCTGAAGTCAGTTATGTACTCTGCCATATCTTGAGATGTATCATATTCTTACTTAATTTCAGTATATAAGATAAAAATTAAACAACCGTTTACTTCAGCCTTTACATCTAACGAGTTAACAAATGCTATCGGCCATGTTATTTATGCAGTTATTATGAAAATATCTTATCCTTTTTTCATTTTGAATTTTCTTTTAGAGAATAGCAGTTGAAGGGTGTTGCTAATCGACTCCGCCATCGCCTTCGAATGTCTATGATAGAGCTCGCACGTGTACTTAGCAAGAAAACAATACGGTTCAATGATCTTTCGCATTTTGTGGCAAATGTTTCAGTTTTCGTATTCAAACAGCGTCACCTAACCTAAATTAACCATACTAATATGTACCATGAAAACATATTCAAAGCGCTAGTAGAGAATTGATAACATTCTCGCTATAAAATTACATGGGAATAGCCTCTCCGAAATTTAAACAGACACAAGACAATATAAACTAACCTCTGAAATTAGTGATGCGCTCTGCCATGTCTTGAGGTGTATAACATTTTTACCTAATTTCAGTACAGAGTATTCATATTAAGCGACCATTTACTTAGCCTCTATTTCTAACGAGTTAACAACTGTTTTCGACCACAGTATTTACGTATTTGTTGTGAAAACATGTACTTTCATTTCTTATTTTCAATACGGAACAGCAATCGACAGGTATTACTAATCGATTCCTCTGACATTGCATTCGAATGTTAATGAGAAAGCTCGCAAGTGCACGTAGCAAGAAAACAATACCGTTCTGAAGATGACTGATCACATTTTGTAGCAAACGTTTCAGTTTTCTTATTCAAACAGCATCACCTAACCTAACTTAACCGTACTACAGTAAAAAACCAGTATAACAACATTTTGGGGACCTCAGAAATAAATTTGTTATTGTGAAATTTTGTTACAGTGAAATAAGACAATTCTTAAGCACTTGCCCATTGCTAAACCTGTTGAAGAATCTACATTATTTCAACATGAATTTACAAATAAAAAAACCTTAATACTATATTTACTAAATGAGAGGAAAATTAGGATACATATATTTACATGAAGTAATGATATAAAGTACAGGAACTAGTAAGAAGTTTTCAGCATCTCAAATTTTACCCTGTACCGGTACATTATCTCCTCAACTTTATTTTTTGAAAAAGTCTGTTTTTCTTCTGAACACTCCCAGACACAAACAAATATTCAAGGTAGTCAGCAACAACTGCACTTGAATTTAACACAGATTCCAGCACATCACTTCCTGACAAAAAAAATCCTGAAGACTACGTGCCATGTTTGTTGCCTACGCAAGTCAAACTCTGCTGAACACTTGAGGCACATCTTCCTCTTCCACCTCATCATTATACGGATTCCTATCACTAATAATATCTGTCACAATCTCTTCTTCAGTGATTTCCTTTTCCACTAACACTTCACAGTCCATGTTCACATAATCAGTAAGATTTACACTTGTTGGCACATCCAACTTTTCACACAAATGCTTTCAATTCTCCTCTGTTTCTGTATCCAACTCTTCACTTTCTGTGATGTTGTGTTCTCAATAACCCACTCCAGCTCTTCTAAAGCAGTTCCTGATTACCTCTTCTTTCAATGACCTCCATTCAGCACTGAACATCTGCATTGCTTCCAATAAGTTGACATTAATGTCTCTCTCTGAGGCAATGTTACATAGCATACGCCAGACCACACAAGCTCGGTAATGCAGCTTCACCATGTGAATTATCCCCTATCCAGTGGCTGTAGAACTGAGGTAGTATTTGGAGGCAAAAATAAAACTTTCACATGCTCCAAATGGCAAAGTACACAATTGTGAGAGGATCAATTGTCTAAGATGAGAAGAATTCTCCTCTTTTCGGCCTTCATCCAACGTTCCAGGCACAACAGCCACTCTTCGAAGATCACTGTTGTCGTCCATGCCTTTTTGTTGTGCCTATGTCCAAAGGGCAGATGTTGTACTCCCTTGAAGCACCTTTGCTTTCCAAACTTCCCAATTATGAGAGGCTTCAGTTTATCCGTCCCTGCGGAGTTGGTGCACAAAAGAGCCGTTATCCGTTCTATTGAGCTTTTCCCCCCAAAACAATTATTTCCCTAGAATTCAAGGGTTATGTTTGGCATTAATATGTAGAATAATGCAGTCTCGTCAGCATTATAAATATCCGCTGGCGAATATTCCTTCAAGGCAGCTGATAGTGTCTCCATCCGCCATGAAGACGCAACTTCCTTTGGGACACTGTTTTCTTCACCATTTACAACCTTGTGGGAAATGCCATATCTTTCCCAGAACCTATGAAGCCAACCAGTACTCCCCATAAATTCCAGAAATCCAAGTGAACGTGCAAATGATCGTGTTTCTGGTCCGCATTTTGACAAACCACGTATAAATGGCTTTGTCCACCTCCTCATAGTCTGCTGTCCTTATCTTCTTATGTTATGGGCCAAGGGCATCAGCATCAATATTCTGCTATCTTACTTTTCTGTTTTAGAAAAGTAGATAGTGTTGAAGGACTGATGCCATACTTCTTCGTTATTTCTCCTTTTTTCCGCCTTTCTCCACTTCCCGAAGTATTTCACATTTTTCTTTTAAAGGAAACTGCTTTCGCTTCTTTTGATCCATGTTGTTGAAAGAGTTAACTGGCACACTAATACACATATTGCTTCACGAACAAGAGATAAACAACGAATGCCTTGTGAGACGTGAATAAACGGAATGCAGCACTGAAGGTAGAGATATAAAACCGTAACGTTCATTGGTTGATTGTAAATGTGGGGTTCCTACCCAGTCAATAGCATTACTTCTTACGTATTGATTACTTTGAAATCTATATGCAGCTCGACCAATTGCGTACATGTATGGAAAATGGCTACCTGAACCGTATCCCATAAACGTGAATACTGCAATCCAATCCGCGCACCCCAATATTTGAACATACCGGTATTTTTATTAATAGCAAATTGGCTTTAATTCGCTTTTTAGGTATAAGAAATTAATCCTAAATACAGTAGAACCTCGATAATTTGAAATTGGTTATTTCAAAATCTCGCCTAATTAGAAGATAATCTCGTTCCCGGAAACATAAAGTACGGTTTTGCATGTTATTTCAGTTGTTTAATTCGAAATACGGGTAATACATAATTTGAAGAACAATGTTGGCCCCATTACTGAAATTCAGACTTTTAATTCAAAACTGCCTTTACATTAAAAAAAAATTTTAAAAAAATGTATTTTACAGAATAGCTTGAATTCAAAATTTATGCGCGTCATGATAGAACGCGTCTTCCGGAATGTACAAGGTAGCTTTCCACACTTTCACTCACTTCGGTGTGTCTACAGTGTGCTTCATATTTGCTAGGTTCGAGTGAAATCGTAATTCTTTTGTATTCAGCGTTGTAAGGAATGCCACAATATCACGTAGCAAGCAGTGTGTGGAGAAGGAGAATCCGTGAACACTGGCTGTCCCAACAGTTGGCGAGGTGGTGGTGATTCTTGTTTTAAGAGGAAGTACATGTGGCTCATATAATCAATTCGTGCGCACCGAACGATACTGTCGATGCCGATGAAACTGCATTGTTTCTTTTAACGCTGAGCCCAAACGGACTTATGTTTTTAAAGGAGAGAAGTGCCAGCCTGGTTTGGGTCATTGTACTGCGTTGCAATGCACGCGGAAGCGAGATACTTTATCCCCTCGTCATAGGAAACTTCAATAAGCCATGATGTTTTAAGGGTGTCTGGCACTTTCCGTGCAAGTACAGGGCATATAAAATGCATGCAATACAGTAATCCAATGAATAAAGCACTTGCACATGAGAGCCAGCATAGATTTCTCCTCGTCTTTGAATCATGCTTTGGTTTTCTTTTCTTTTGTTGCGTGAGGTTATGTTTATCAGTGAGTTATCCGAGTGCAATATCTGAATACTGTAAATGTACCTTGTTGGATACATTTTGGAAATAGTTTTTTCCATGACATTTGAAAGGTTTAAACTGTGAATCAAGGTTAATTGCATGCAGTAACGGGTCTTGGAATATTTTGTGATGCGACAAGGGTTGGCGTTTCTGAATTAAGAGTTGACGGTTATATATTTTTGCGTCCCAACTACTTCAAATTAACGAGGCTTTACTGTAATGACGTTCAGTACCGGTACACCACAAATGAATAAGATAATCTTCGCGTGCTTTTGGGTAGGCAATCCGCTCGTCAGAATTGTGATGTTTTTGCTTACTTTCCCCCGGATTTGTAATCGGGTAGTTCCGCCTGTGTGTTGTATAGTGTGTGCCGTCTGGTATTAGCTGTACAGAAATATGTTGTGCGATATATTCGGCGATTAAAACAGGATGAATTTCAATTATATTTTGAAGAAAAAGGCTCAATTTTAATTTAATTATACTGAAAGTTCAAAATTTGTTACAATGAAATATTTTAACACATGTTAAATAAGGAAAAGGGATTTCGTTAAACTGGCATTCATTACTATGACATTTTACCATATATGTATCATAAGAACATATTTTAAGCACCAGTAGAAAATTTTAACCTTCTTGCTATAAATTTATATGATAATAGCCTTTCTGAAATGTAACCGGATGCAAGAAAATATCTAACCTTGAAATCAGTGATGCGCTCTACCATATCTTGAAGTGTATCACATTCTTAATTAATTGCAGTGTACAGTATTAAAATTAAGCACTCTTTTACTTAGCCTTTATTTCTAATGAGTTAACGACTGTTATCGACCATACTATTTACGTATTTATTACGAAAACATGTTCTCCTCTTACATATCCAATTTTCTTTAAGGAACGGCAGTTGACAGGTATTACTAATCCACTCCAACATCGCCTTCGAATGTTGACGAGAGAGCTCGCAAGTGCACGTAGCAAGAAAACGATACCGTTCCGAAGATGACTGATCGCATTTTGTAGCAAATATTTCAATTTTATTATTCAAACAGTGTCACCTAAGCTAACTTAACCATACTATATGTATCATAAAAACATATTTCAAACACCAGTAGAGAAATGATAACCTTTTTGCTATAAATTTACATGATAATAGTCTTTCTGAAATGTAACTAGACGCAAGAAAACATTAAATAACCTCTGAAATAAATGATGCACTCTACCATATCTTGATGTATATCCCATTCTTATTTAATTGCAATATTTAGCATTAAAATTAAGCGATCGTTTATTTCAGTCTTTTCTTTAAACGAGTTAACAACTGCTACTGGATACGTTATTTACGCATTTGTTATGAAAACATATTCTCTTTCATTTTCTTTTTTCTTTACGGAACATAAGTTGACGGGTATTACTAATCAACTCTGAATGTCAACGAGAGAGTTCGCTAGTGGATATAGCGGGAAAATTATACCAAAGATGATCGATCGCATGCAATATAATGGCTGGGTGCATAAACATTGGCAACGAAAAAAAATCATGTACGATTAATCGCTCGTAATAATGGATGTGTCAGTGATAGGGCTCTCACTGTAACCGAAGGATAATACACAGTTTAATATAGGAATTTTGAAGGGACAGAAAAAAGCTGACGTTACAATAGAGTTCTTGTTATATCCCAATACTCACATTGCGGGCTTCTACTGTACAAAAACTGTGTTAGAGTACTGACCCCATTTGGAAAGACAGAATGTTTTAAGAATAAGACTGGATTAAGACAGGGGAGTGTGCTGTCACCTCTTTTGTTTATTATGGTCATGGAAGAAATTGTAAAGGAAACAAAGGAAGTATATGGAGATAAAGAGATGAAGATACTGCTATCTGCATATGATGATGTGATCTGGGGACAGAAAAGCAAAGAAGTGCAACAACAATTAAATGTACTGAACAAAAAATTGAGAAGTATGGCATGAAAATCAGTACAGAGAAAAGCAAGACTATGGTGATGTCGGATGTGGAAAGGCAAGGAAAAGGGTACTGTGAAAATTGGAAGTCAAGAGTCTGGAAATTGTGGACAGCTTTAAATACCTAGAAAGTGAATTAATGCAAAATGCTAGGGTGGGCATGGAGATTAGCAGGAGGGTACAGCAGGGTAATGCATTCTACTAAAGTGTAAGAAAACGTGTGTGGAGCAAAGAAGTACCAAGGTAAAGTAAAGAAATAATGTACAAAATGTACTATGCACCAATACTGATTTATGCAGCTGAGACTTGGATTTTGACAAGCAGGCAAGAGAGTAGAATTCAAGCCAGTGAGAAGAAATTCCCAAGAAGTATGACAGAAGAGACAAGGAAAGACAGATTGAGAAATGAAGATGTTAGGAAGGAAGTTGGGATAAGAAAGTTAAATGAGAGAGCTGAAAAGAATAAACTAAGGTGGTTTGGATATGTAAAGAGGATGGAGGAGAACAGAATTCCAAGACATATGCTGGAGGTAAAGTGCAAGGGCAAGAGAGCAAGAGGAAGACCTAGAACAAGGTGGATTGAATCAGTGAAGAGCGGCATAAGAAGACAAAATTTAGACTGGGACAAGATCATGGAAGAGGAATGGTGGAAGGAAAGAGGAAGATGGAGAAGTGCCATAAATACCCCGACCCGGCAGGAGCTGGATAAGGGGAAATGATGAAGATCAATTATTAAAAATAATTCAGCATGGGTGATTTTACAAGAGAGTACCTCAGTAATGAAAAGGATAATGTGCAATTTTCAATGTTGGACAGAACAACCACAATCTTATTGAACCTCAATTCCAGGAACAGATTGGATGGGATCCTAAGGGACACTGAATGGGAATTTTACAGTAGTTATGCCACGTACAACATGAACATGCTAAGAGTCATTCGATTTCTACTTACAAAGCAAACCTAGCTTTCTCTTCAGCTTCCTTTGTTGTTCTCTCTTTCTTTTCTGCCTTGACTTTCAGATTATTCCAAATTTTTGCATCGGCTCTTTCTATCGATTCTTCTACTAGTTGGTAGACTTCTCTCGTGTGTTCTGCAAACAATTGGTGAATGCATATATCTATATATATATATATATATCTACACACATAAAACAGTAAAAAAAAAAAAAAAAAAAAAAAAAGATTTAAAAAATTATAAACAACCCAATATTCAACTGTGCTATAACAGCCAACATCAGAATAGATAAAACCTACAGTATATAGCTTAAATGAAGTTCTTTTGTTACACATATCATTCCGAAGTAAGTTTGACTGTCATCCTGTAAGTGTGTAATTCCTAAAAAGTAATTTAGAATTCTTTCCAGTTATTGAACAGGACAAATATTCAACATTTAAATTCATAAAGCATGCTGACAAGTTTTAAGCTTTCTGTGAAGCATTGTTGATAAAACAATAACATATGCTTTAGTTGGAGGTTTAAAGACAAAGAGGGAGTTACAAAATTATTCTCTACCGGGCGAGTTGGCTGGGCGGTTCAGGGGTGCGCCGCTATGAGCTTGCATCCAGGAGATGGTGGGTTTGAACCCCACTGTCGACAGCCCTGGTTTCCCATTTTCACACCAGGCAAATGCTGGAGCTGTAACTTAATTAAGGCCATGGCCGTTTCCTTCCCATTCCTAGGCCTTTCCTGTCCCATCATCGCCATAAGACCTATATGTCTTGACGAGCTTGTACAATAAAACAGGCATGAGTCACATGTTATGAACAATAAATTTAAAATCTTCTCATGGTTTGCTCAGGGTCAAGTTTTTTGGATTTCATGTCCCATTAACTAAAGTGCGACCCCTCTTCATAACTGCGATCTGTTGAACTGTGTCAGATTATTTGCTGTCATGGCCTAACATTTGTGTGCTTGTCAGGAGCACGCCATATTCTTATGAAGCTAACACTACAGTTATTGTGAAGTACTTCAGATGTTATGTCATCAATACATATGTTAATTTATTACCAAACTTCCTATTATAATTATTATAAAATATCAAAGCCATTTCTTATTAACAGTGCTGATGTAGTTATTATTATTATTATTATTATTATTAATCATATATAGTCGTATCAGCACACACTCTTTTAAAACATAACCGGTTTTTGGACACTAAGGTCCATCATCAGTGTTAGAATTTAAATATACCTGTAATTCCACATGAGTGTGTCATCAAAATTAGTTAAAATAAGTTTAAAAGCCAGCCCTTCCTAGGGTATGTTCATACCTTTTACATCATTATTTTAAGTTTATGTTTTATTTGCATAATTTTACACTTGTTTTTCATTTTTCTTATTTTACAGTTAATGTCAACAGGGCTACATTTTAAACTCATTTTAACTAATTTTGACAACACGCTCATGTGGAATTAAATTTAAATTCTAAAACTGATGATGGACCTTAGTGTCCGAAAACTGGTTGTTTTAAAAAAGTGTGTGCTGATACGACTGTATATGATTAATAATAATAATAATAATAATAATAATAATAATAATAATAATAATAATAATAATAATAATAATAATAATAATACTTCCTATTGATGCAGATTTTACAAAACACAGTACCTTTTAACTTAGTATTAAGACGTTTTTAAATTTAAAATAAGAGTATCAACATTGTAACACTGCAATCAAATGAATAAGTACATGAATGAACATCAAAATCTGTGACAGTACAACGAACTGGTGAACATTTTAGATTTACAAACTACTCTTCCAAGCATATTTTAATCCCACAACACATCATTGTAATTTAGCATTAGTCATTTATAATTAGTATAAGTAGTGTTTTAATATTATATGTTTTTTTAACTCATTGCGGACCGTGAACGGCGTAAGACGTTTAAGCTTGCTCCTATGCTGCAGGCCGTGGACAGCGTAAGACGTTTAATGTTCCGCGCGAAGCAATGCTGTTTATATTCGTCATCTATGTATTCCTACACCTTAGTCAGCGTTACTGGTTGTAGCAGGAAGTTGGTTGACATTTTTTAGATAACCCCCGCGTTGAGTGGGCTCATGTTTATCTTAGCTGTTTTAGCGGGAATATCTCAACACTTCCTCGCGTGTCGAGTCGGTAATTCCAATACAGTGCGTGTCGTTCTTACCGAGTGTAGTATAATAGCTTATAAAACAAAGTTCCTTATGGAAGAAAACTATCAGATATTGTTCACAATGATGATTCTGGTGATGAACTTATTCCTGAAATAGACTCAGATAGTGAAAGTGAGAGCGACGAGGAAATACCGATTCCCGAATCCAATAGGCCTAAAAGGGAAAGTGAAGTGCTGATACATATCATCCTAGTTATTGTCCACCTGTTCCACCATTTAGAGAGAATTCAGATATAAACGTTCAAACAGAAAATGAGCAGGATATTTTGAGTTAGGTGAGTATTTTCATGAATGACATATTTTATCAGTATGTGTGTGAGAAGACCAATCTATACGCGAGTCAAGTGATAGGCGCGGCGCCCCGGCCTTTCACAAAGAATTCGTTCATGCAATTGTCAAAACCGATATAAATCCTGATATAAAAATGTACTGGACCGAAGACCCTGTTTTTCATACCCCAATATTTTCTAAAACAATGTTCCAAATACGCTTCCTTCATATTCTTCCCTTTCTTCACTACAGTGACAGTAATCATTATGCCGAAAGTACAGATAGGCTGTATAAAATTAGACGTATTTTGGAACCTGTGACACCAGATATCACACCCTAAATATTTACTAGAGGTTAGTACAAAGTATCATGTTTCAAACACTTATAGTTCAGGATTAATGGTAAATTTTATTAAGTAATGCTCGTTAAGAGGGCCGGGCATGAAAATGGCTGGTCCAGACATTCAAGTGTCCCGCTCAGAAGCAGATACTGAACGTGTTGATAAGAATAAGGTTCTTCAGCAGCTGAAGATGACCCATACATAAGAGTCGAAACCAGTACTGCTAGTAAAAATATTTTAAGTATCTTACAATACATAATTGTATTGATTAGGTGGAAAATTCCTATCTTTATATTTATGATCATTACATACACAGCATAACACAACACAACAAACAGGCAATAGTGAATACATCCCAAAAGTGTCATCTGAATACAATTGTATCATCCTCTTGTATGTGTTTCCCACAGTCACATTCTCACAACACAGAAACTCTAGTGCAGAAGCTATTTGGAACAGGTGTTATGATTGCATCATGCATGGAAACTGGATGAACTGAATTTGAATACAAGCACTAAAAGTGTTTCTGTGTACACTATACATTCTTAGACTAGACCACTGTTTCCCAACTTTCTTTTGTTTTGGGGAACCATTATATACTTAAATAAACCTTAGCACACCTTAGCTGCCCGGTGCATATTTTTATAGAGAAAAAAAAAAAAAAAATTAGGTGAGCCATATTACTATTCGTATATTTTCAGTAAAATTTTAGAAAAGCATTATTTTAACCTAATCAACACTGGCCATATCCATTAACCATTTAATTCCCCCGATGGTGCTAGCACATAGCCCAATAGGCCTCATGATTTCCTTCTGCACATTTAATTGAAAAACAATTCATATCTTCATTTTTATGAAATTTTTATGAAACTAACACTACAGTGATTGTGAATAGTTCTTCTAAGTACTTTAGAAGTTATGTCAATATCTGAGTATTATACAAGGTGTATTTAAATTATACTGCCAAAAAAAAGAGATGCTCTTTGTTGCATAAAGAATGATGGCATAATCGGATTGGTAGAGAACATGTTTCTTGTTTTCTCTCCTTTTTTTTTTTTTTTGCGCTATTTGCTTTACGTCGCACTGACACAGATAGGTCTTATTGCGACGATGGGATAGGAAAGGCCCAGGAATGGAAAGGAAGCGGCCATGGCCTTAATTATGGTACAGCCCCAGCATTTGCCTGGTGTGAAGATGGGAAACTACGGAAAACCATCTTCAGGGCTGCTGACAGTGGGGTTCGAACCCACTATCTCCTGGATACAAGCTCACAGCTGTGCGACCCTAATCGCACGGACAACTCGCCCGGTAATTTTTCTTTATGAGAAAATTATATTACTTTCTTACTTCTGGGCACACGATTCAAACTGACAAACTCACCGTATTTGCTGTGCTAGAGCACAAACCGCAGTCTACCGCTGTGCTTCAGGGAAGGAACGGGAAATGGATTGTATGATATACAGAGACAGAGATAAAGCTCCGTGTAAATGCACAAGTTTCTTCGTTTGACTCGCATGGAATTGTCCTTATCTCTTACAGGCAATATCCACAGATTATTTATTTTCATTTTCATTTCTCATGTCATCTGTTCGTCTCGGTAATGTCATTTTATTATTTTAACATCCATGAAGATACAACGCTACCACCACACCATCACGCATCATTTTACTCACAACAATGTAAAAGGAATGAAATACTGAACAAAGAAACAATACACCCCATGGTTTGATTACAGTATATTTTTCAATATTTAACCTTCTACTTCAATCTTCACATAACAAGAAAAGTCTGTGGAAGTAAAATCAGCCGAGCGTGGAGGCCATTTAACTAGCTCACCATGGTCTAATGAGCCAGTGTTACGGTTTCTGCAGCTATTTTTGTGCGGATGAGAGCATATTGGCCTGAAGCCAATTTATTCGTACTTAACTCTTGTTGGCTGATTCCAGCAAGATTTTCACCTTGTTTATTTTTCTACAAGTCTTTTTTAATTTCCCTTGTGATTACGGGAATTATCAGAGGTATACGTCCTGTTATTTTGGTGTGTGTGTGTGTGTGTGTGTGTGTGTGTGTGTGTGTGTGTGTGTGTGTAGTGGAGCGGATCTGAGACTATATTTTATATATGGCCCAAACATGAAACCTCATTACCAATGGAACAGTGGGTGTTCAAACACACACAGAACTAACTGTTGACAGTACACCAATCAAAATTTTTAAACATTTCATAATGAAATAATCAATTTAATACTTACAGAAACAAATTTATATCAGGGAAAAGTGAGGGAAAATCAAATCTCAAAAGAAAAATTAACTCCAAAAAGTAGAATCCACAAATGGGTATATGTTGGTGATGACAATTATAGCTTTTCTCTTATCACTAATTATACTAATGGCTATTGTCAAGAAACCATTAATGGAAATGTGCTGGTCAACCGACAAAATGCTTTCTACACATTTCACTGAGAACTGTATATCAGAAAATACATTCCCTTCAGTACTTCAGTTTCTGCACCGTATCACTGTTGATACACCAAATGATGATAAAATGCCAAAGAATCCAACCTCTATTTACACACCTCATAAATAAATTTAGAGACAGTTATCAGCCTGACAAAGAATAACCATAGATGAAAGTCTAATGTTATGGTGATTGGAGTGGAGACGGTTCATTAGGACGAAAAGGGCCAGGTTTGGAATCAAAAGTTTTGATTTATGCAAGAGTGGGATTGGATATATTTATGATAGCAGTATTTACATAGGGAAAGTTACAGACAATACCAGAAACCAGGACTTGTGGCTTTCAGGTTCAATTTTAATGCATCTAATGGATCCACTTCTAAACCAGAGCAGGACAGTATATGTATGGACAACTAGTACAGTTTTCCAAAACATTTATAGCTCCCCATAATAAAGGAATGAATGCAATTGGAACTGTTAGAACTAACGGGGTTGTGAACATTAAAACAAGGGTTGGACTACCAAAAGTTGGTAATGCCAAAAAACTACAGAGGAAAGAAATGGAAGTAAGGCAACTACCCCCTCTCATGTTATGTGTTATGGAGTAATAGAAGATCAGACTCCAACTGTCACTCCACGGTGGGAATGGTGGATACATGGAAGACTGATCCTATCGCAAAATTAGCAATTTTCAAACCTAACTTAATGGACGATTAAAATAAAATATCGGGGGAGTAGATTTAGTAGATCAAGTGAGAAATGCACATCCATCTATGAGGAAAACTGTGAAATGTTATAAAATGGTTCCTTCACATGTTGGACAATGCTACTGACAACAGCCTGGTCATTTAGAAAGCCCTAAATGTTGGGAAGAGATTGACACTTCTCGATTTCTGTTCACGGTAGCGTATGGCTTGACAGAAGAGAACCATGTGCCACACCCCATCTACACAGGGGGTAAAAAAAATAAACAGATTTTTAGGATAAGAGAGAGACATTTCATCTCCAAGATTCCACCCACAGACAAGGAAAAAATAAGCTAGCTGGCAGTGTGTGTTGTGTCAAAAACTAGGTGTTAGATAAGATGTAAGAACAACGTGGATTGCCTGCGGAAATGTGCACTTGTGCTACAACCCCTGTATTGCGACTTACCGTACTAAACTCAACATGTAAGGGTAAGATACAAATACATCTGATTAGTATTTAAAGAAAAGTATTTGATCCGAAACAGTCAGTAAAATACAAGGAACGTTAGATCAAAATAACTTGTGATAAATCCATGTCCATAATGTTTGGTGGCAATGACAATATTTACTGCCCATCAAGGGTAAATAGTCTACATAGCAAGGCATTCTCTTTACTTTTATGACTTGCAAAATCTGTTAACAAAAGCATTATATTTATATAAAAGCATTACAAATAAAGAAATTTATACAAATACCATATTTGCTCACATATAACTCGCATCCCATTTTTAACATTTGAAATTGCAGAAAAAAATCCCCACACATAACTCGCATTAATTTCTGATGTTGTCATAAAGGCATACGGTATATACACAAAATAAAGTTTGGGTATTCCGTGGACGTGCCTACATTAAATATTGGGACTGTGCCAATTGTTGTTACGGTACTTTGTATGAGAGAGTACAAGAAGAAGCTGCATTTCTTTCAGCCTGCAGAACGGTTGAGGCTAGCTGTTGTAACCAAAATATCTAACTTGCAAACCCGTGCCCCAAAGCCGCATTCCTAGCCAGTCAGCCATGCTCAGCCATCGCTCTCGCTCTTCCATCTTTGTCAATATGCTTATCGCCACCTATCCGGCAGAGCTGATCACGTTAACTGGGAGTTTTTCCCTGTCCAGGCAGTCAAGTGATCATGGTGTTAGGTATTGTCCATCTGTTGTATTTGTCGACAAGTACCAGTATTCTGACTTCACTTTTCATTTTCCAGTTAAGTTTTCTTGTGGGAGTTACACGGCCGGGTTCAAACTCAGTGATAAAATATGCTTAAGAACATAGTAACAGAGCTGCCGGTCGAGAATTCAGTGTGAATGAGTTTAATGTTCGCTACTGGTGTAAACAGAATGCTGCACTAGAAACCACCAATCGAACACGTAAGGCATTCAAAGGGCCGAAAACTGGCAAGTTTCCTAAGCTGAAAGACGAGTTGCTTCGTTATGTTACAGAGTTGTGAAATAATGGCTTTAGTATCTCGCACGAGATGCTACATTTCAAAGTACATGAACTAGCGATTAAAGGAGTAATCAGCTGTTTGAATCTGAACGTGAGCCCGGGTTGGATCTGTAGATTCATGACACGAAAAGGATTGTGTCTGCGAAGGCGAACATCTCTCTGCCAGAGAATGCAAAGTGATTTTAGTGACAAAATCATAGACTTTCATCACCATGCGATAGCAATGCGGAAGAAAAACAATTACCGTATTTACGCGAATAATCCCTGCACGTTTTAAAAAAAAATTGGGGTAAGAAATTGGGGCGCGGGTTTTATTTGCGTCAAGCTCGAATCTAGCGGGAAATATTGCTATTAAATACGATTTTGTTTATCAGTATAGTACTGACAATCTTACATACACATTAGAGTAGAACGTAGCCGGGAAGGAGGTTTGAAGAGGGTTGCTCAGTAACTTTTGCGTGCTTTGTAGTATGAATAGAATCATTTCAGTAAGAGGTGCCTGTTTGTGCAGGTCACGAGTGAATGTTTCGAGTTTTATTTGTAAATATTATAACCAACGAATTTAGGGAAGTATTTGCATGTGTACAATGGATCCAGGAAGAGCAAAAATACAAGTATTGCATCGACAGGCGAGGGAAATAGTATTTAGAGTTTATTTGTATTTTGTAAGCATGCAGTAGCAGGCGGGTAAGGTGAGGAACGCCATGTTGCCATGCCTCAGAAGAAGAGAGCACTCGCGCGTGGTATCGGCCTGCCAACAGTACAGAGAATAAAACAAGCTACGGAAATAAAAATAATGCAGTGTTCAGGCCGCCAGGAAAGAACCCTGAGAGGAAGAAGCCAGTGACGGACCTCGATGATTTCAATATAAATGTTCCGCATACAACAATATTTGATATGTATAAAAGCGGCGAATATCCTACAGCATTGAAACTGGCCCGCCCATTTACCTTCCTTAATATCTCAAAAATTTCCCTCAACTCTTTCTCGGGGTTTGATGTTAAGAATTAATTTAGACTTTTGAGAAACATTTAAGCCCACGAAAAACATAGGTCATCGCTTTAGAATTAAAGATATAACAGGTTAAAAAAATGTTTACACTTTTGTGCTCGCGGCTCTACTTCAGATGACAGAGTGGCCGCTGCCTCAGCCAGAAGCATGCCATAAATGGTCGCCGTCTCAGCAACCTGTCAACAGGTGATGATAGCCCTTCCCGTCTGGCATGCCGTGTCAAAACGTCTGGAAATGGTGCAATGCGCCTATCTTGCATGGGCCGTAGTGTCATTCTTCTGTGTGCGTCAGTTGAAGTGAATCACATGTTCGAGATGGCAACTAAAGGTACACGCTATAGGTCTTTCACGGCCAAAGAAAAGCTGCAGATTATAAAAGACGCAGAAGAAATTGGAAATCGTGCAGCAGGAAGAAAATATGACATAGACGAGAGCTGTATTCGTAACTGGCTAAAAAATAAATTACTGCTTCAGCAAACTAGTAGTAATCGCCGGGCATTTTGTGGACAGAAAGCAAAGTTTCCTGAGATTGAAGCAAGATTATGTGCATATATTGACGAAAAGAGACAATTCGGATGTGCCATTACAAGTGAAATGTGCCAACTTAAAACCCAATCGATTGCAAAAGAACTACGTGTTACGGGATTCAAAGCTAGCCGTGGATGGCTTTCACGATTTTATGTTTGTCATGGCTATAGTTTTCGAAGAAAAACTACCATCGCTCAGCGTCTTCCAACAGATTATGAAGATAAAATTCTGAATTTTCACAAATATGTGATCAATTTACGCAAGAAAAACTCTTATATACTTTCACAAATAGGCAACGCGGACCAGACACCAATTTTCTTCGAAATGCCGCTTGATTGTATTGTAAACAAAAAAGGTGCGTCCAACGTCATGGTCAGAACTGGCGGGCATGAGAAACAAAGATGTACGGTTATGCTTTGTGTAACCGCAGATGGAAGAAAACTACCCCTATACGTCATATTTAAACGAAAAACCATTCCAAAAATAAACGTGAAAGGCATTATCGTAAAAGCGCAACCCAAAGGGTGGATGGATAATAGCCTAATAGCAGACTGGGTAAAGCAGGTTTGGCAACGGCGCCCTGGAGCATTACTAAATCTCAGAAGTATGCTCGTTTTAGATAGTTTTCACGGGCACACTACTCAAGAAGTTCACGATGTTTTGACAAGGAGTAGAACGGACTTGTTAATAATTCCAGGAGGTCTAATATCCGTTCTCCAACCACTTGACGTGAGCATTAACCGGCCTTTTAAGGCGGTAGTGAAACAACTGTACACACGTTGGATGGCAGACGAAGCGCACGAATTTACGCCTACTGGTAAAATCAAGCACCCAGAAGTGAGGCAGATTTGCGAATGGATAAAACGTGCTCTTGGGATTCCATTCCTTTGCAACTGGTGGAGAAGAGTTTCAAGAAATGCGGGATCTCTAATTTGCTGGACGGAACTGAGGACGATGTACTGTAGGAGAACGATTGCGACGACAGCGAAGACTGCGATTCTGCCAGTGATGACGAATGCTAAGAAGATTACAGGTAAGGGAGCATTATTGTACAGTATCTTTATTTCATTATTTTATATTGTGTATTTCTGTGCCATTTTAAGATACACAATTACAATTGGGTTTTTCTATTGCAGGATGCCGGGCGCTGCTACTGCAATCGTAGTATAATGTTATGTTTGCTTTTTTTTTAAATGTGAATCCTGCACTTCGCTAACTTATGTACTGTTTATAATTTGTATCTGCTACCATGATTTATGTACTGTTTATATCTTTTATTTAAGCTTTAATAAATCGTGGAGTGATATAAAATGTTTGATAATGCCTATGTTACTCCTTCGATGCAAGGAACTTTATTTCATTTCATTTTTTTAAAATGACCCTTCCTAAAATTAGGGTGCGGGCATTATTCGGTGGCGGGGATTATTCGCGTAAATACGGTACCTCTTATCTCAAACTAGCAATGCAAATCAAACCCCAATAAACTCTGACGTGCCATGCAACACTACCATCAACAAGAAGGGAGAATCTAGCGTGCTTGTGCGTACAACTGGACGTGAAAAACAGCGTTGCACTGTCATGCTAGCAATAACCCCCGACAAAATAAAATTGCCACTGTACGTTATTTTCAAAAGAAAAACAGTGCCTAAAGTGAAGTTTCCCAAAGGCATTCATGCATGGGTTCAAGAGAAAGGATGGATTTGTCCAGGACTGGGCCTGTACGGTGTGGGGAGCACAGACAGGGGAACTGCTTCGACGTCCAGCAATGCTAGTGTGGGACACTTTCCGCCGACACTTAGTGGAAGATATGAAGAAACGTCTTCAGGAAATGAAAATTGATCTCATTGTAATTCCTGGTGGACTAACACATTGTCTGCAGCCCTTAGATGTTTCCGTCGACAAGCCCTTCAAGGAGAACATACATAAATAGTACGCTGAATGGATCGCAGGAGGGGAGCATGAGCTGACGCCAGCAGGAAAAATAAAGAGGCCGTAAGCTGAACTCGTGTGTGATTGGGTTATGCGGGCATGGTGTCGACAGACGTTATTCTGAAGTGTTTCTTAAAGACGGGCATCGCAAATGCATTGGACAGAAGTCAGGATGATGCAGTATGGGATGGTGACCAGAATGATGCACGTGAGAATAGCTCAGAGACTGAAGGCAGTGACAACGAATAGGGTAAGTATGCCAGTTGTCTTGCTTCAATAGCCTAATGAAAATTTGAATTTATTTTTTTTAAATTTTTTTATTTAGGGAATACGATCTCTTGCACACAAATCCCCGCATATATCACGCACCGAAATTTTTCACGCTTATTTTTTGTCAAATAGTGCGAGTTATATGCAAGCAAATACGGTATATTTCTGCAAAGCATTTCTTTTTAAAGATTCACTCTTAGTTAAAAAGGATTTTTACAAGGTGCTTTACATCGCACCGACACAGATAGGTCTTATGGTGACAATGGGATAGGAAAGGGCTAGGAGTGGGACGGAAGTGGCCGTGGCCTAAATTAAAGTACAGCCCTAGCATTTGCCTGGTGTGAAAATGGGAAACCATGGAGAACCATCTTCAGGGCTGCCGAGAGTAGGGTTCGAACCTACTATCTCCCGAAATCAAGCTCACAGCTGTGCGCCCTTAACTGCATGGCCAACTTGCATGGTAGTTAAAAAAGTAGAGAGTTCTTTAAATACATCATTCTGTTGAGGATGACAAATCAATGTGATATTTGGGCTTATCGCTAGGAGCACAATAATTTATTTTACATGCAAACACATAGTTCTATAACAATTTAGTATAATGGCATTATGGAAAACAGCATGCTGCAACAACAAATATATAGTAGTGCAAATTCCAAAAGTATGCATAACTGCCAACGGAGGCCACTGTTGGACAAGTCTAAGCAAGAAATTCAGCCAACCGCAGTATACTGCCCAACTTCTTTCCACAGCACTAGGCAGCAGCAAGTCTACATGTTGAATCATTAGGAAAGTTTGTGTGTAGTGTATGGTTGGGTTATGACTGTTCTTGAAATATTTTATGCTTTTTCAAGAAACCCTTAACATGGTATCAGGGAACCCCACTGGTCTAGACACCTGTAATTACAAGATTTGGAATCCAAAACAAATTTATTTTTATAAAGTTGTATATCCTTATTAAACAGATATTAAAGTATGTTCTTTTACATCGATACATCTGTTCTCCCACGTAAGCTCATGAGTACGTCAATGTAGGTTGGGGTGATTGAAAAGTTTGCAGCTAACGGTCAAATGATTCATTCTCGACTCTCTCTCTGAAATATTTACACAAGACAAACACACAGGTTCTTGAATGGTATGTTTCTCCTAGAAGGATTTGAGTCACTGGAAAATTTCAGCAAGAAAAGAGGGATTTGCTTTCAACAAAAACGGAACAAGCCTTGGTGTTCATTCCCACACCCAGCCTGCTAGAAAGGAGAAATGATGATGATGATGATGATGATGATGATGATGATGATGAACAACATATCAATCCTAGTTATATTTGAACCACTTCATAATTATACTCATATATATATATAACTGAGTTATGCCTTGAATTATTACATTGAATGAACCTGCATCAAAACGGAAGAATTCATTGCTATGTCTCCACTTGGACATTTTACTAACAATATTTTCTCTGTTTACTTGTCTAAAATCTGGGTGGCTCTCATGCAACACCATTCAACTATTCACAAATAATTCCAAATTATCTACATCCTTACAACAAGGCCTGTATAATCAACATCTGCACAATTATTTTCCAAATAAACTCCTCTATTTGTGGAGTTTAAAAAACCCTAAAAAACTCCCCCAGCCCACTTCAGAAATCTAGACTTCTAGAAGATTATGTACAGAATCTTTCATCACTACATATAAATGCAACATGAGGTTACATGAGGAAAAATATTCAATACTTACCCCTTAGAGCACAGATAGCATCATTATACGCAGCAATTGCTAGTGATGCTGATTCTGAAATTTTTGCCTCAAGATCCACCAAATTTCTAGGATGAGTTTTGGGAAGTTTTGTCAAGTCTTCCTCATATTCATCAACTTTCTCTTGTTTCTCACCAGTCACAGCCACTGTAATAGAAAAGAAAAGAAACATATTTTGGTTAGCAAACATTCGTTATAAAATATATTATGAATAAAATTTTCTTTTGACAACCATGAGGTTTTTGAACTACATATTCAATGAATAACAGCTGAGAGGATTTGTCGTGCTGACCACACATCACCTCGTAATCTGCAGGCCTTCGAGTTGGGCAGCAGTCGCTTGGTAGCCCATGGCCCTTCGAGGCTGTTGTGCCATGGGGTTTGATTTGGTTTGGTTTTATTCAATATGAAAACATTCTATGACAACTTTTCATGAGTTTCAACAAAAAAGAGTGAATACGATGAAACATCTTTCCACATCTATGATATAAATAGAACACTTGATTTTAAGAATGATTATGGAATAAGAAAAAGGTAAAAACTAATGCAGTCTCTGCTATTTAAGTAATCTATTGAACCATATTGTTTCATGTAGATAGAGCTGTTATTTAACGCATAATGAGCTGTAGTAGAAGTAATGTAACGGGCCTCAAAGGCAAGAAAGTCGCAAAAGGAAGCTTGGAGTTCCTAGGGGGGGGTAGCGTGTTCCAGTTTGAGCGTGGCAAGATATACGAGACAGCAGGGGAATCAGAATAAGGGACAGAGTGACTCGAATGCTGTCTTGGGATTCACAGATACCATATATATAAGAAAAGACAGGCCTGGAAAGGTATGAAAACTTGATGCTAATACTCATGTGAGCAGATTTCCACAAGTATAAAATGATAGAAAACTGTGGAGTAATTTACAATGTGTCACGAGTTGATCCATTTTGCTTTATTAATATTTAGTGTGCTGGAAAACCGTGGGAACCAAGCTTTAGCTCGCCACAAAGAAGAAGCGCTTGAATCTTGGTTTTCCCCTAGCATTGAGTCACTTTCGATAAAGTATAAGACAGGGTTACAGGAGGACGTGGTGTGCATTAGAAGACTGACGGTGTGACAGGGTGTGTTGCGAGGTTAGACAAAGCAAGTGTTATAACAGACAGTGTCGGTCAGGCTCGTCATGCATAGCCTGTGAGCAATAGCAATTACATGGAGCTAGGAAGAAATACTTTAATAAACTTTGATAGAGGAATTAGTGCACAGATGGCAACCAAAATTTGCAGTAACTTATCCGTGATTAGGAGCTCTACGAGGCGAACTATAAGCCCGGATGGAGGAAATCCTCTAAAGATATCTGAGTCCTAACCCACGAGATGTTAAACTAGGAGCAACGGGAGTGTGCAAACAATAATATTAATTGCGTGCCAACATTGCAGTTACCGGCAGTAGGTGAATCTACGACTAGAGCTTATTAAGCACAAGACCTTCCCACAAACCATGTGCTCAAGCAGACGGCAACATGATGGAACACACTATGGAACTGAACCGAGAACCTGCAGCCCAAGACAACGTTAGCGTACTGATGGGTTAAATCCATGTAACCAGTTCAGATGGAGAAGCCATGAGGTCAAAATGTAACAGATAAGTTTGAACAGATTTTTTTAGCAAGAGAGAGAGGGAGAGGGTGGGGGGGAGGACAGTTAAACTTAACATTTTTCTTTTTAATAAGTGTTCATTATGCCTAATGGTGATTATGTAAATATATTTTGGACTAACGCATGTGTTTTTTCAGTGTTACTAGCTCTGGATTAGTTATATATAGTTACGAGGGTGTTAAATTAGGTTTGTTCCCCAATCATATAAAGCAGTGTTATTCTTACCTGGGAGTGATTTGTGGAAGCTTGAGAAGCTAAGATAATTGAAAAATAAAAATAAAGGATGGAGGTGCCTTATAAGTTATCGAACAGGTAGAATCTTATTGTGAGTGTTAGACGTCCTAAGGAATATGAATTGCATGTTATATTAATGTGCACGAGATTTACAGCATTGCAGAGGAAGCTGCAGATTTTAAATTTCAACGTTGTAATAGAAGAGTTTTCACAATAATTCCAGCATGCTAATACATGGCCATGCACGTGGCATGAACTGAGATCTGTTGCATGAAGGAAAGAGATTTACTGAGTATGTTCCGGATAGCCTGATGACAGGTCAAGCAAGTAGGCCTATCTGATGTGAATTACAAGACTGGGGAAAATTATACCAGACCAGTGATATATCTTATTATGAGTTATTGAAAGGCCATAAGCATCTGCAATGTTTTGAAGCTTCCCTAGCGAAGGGATGAGAGTTGACTCTGTTGGGCACTGCCTTGTACTGACGGGCAGAAAGGGGGCCTGATGAGAGGTCAAGCAAGTAGGCCTATCTGATGTGAATTACAAGACTGGGAAAAATTATACCAGACCAGTGAGATATATTATTATGAGTTATTGAAAGGCCATAAGCATCTGCAATGTTTTGAAGCTTCCCTAGCGAAGGGATGAGAGTTGACTCTGTTGGGCACTGCCTTGTACTGACGGGCAGAAAGGGGACCCATTAGCCCTGTGACGATAAGCAGACGTGAGAGAATATTTGCCATGAAGCTAAGTGTATCTGCAGACAGATGAATGTTATGTTTGGAAAAGTGGGAGGCAGACGACCTTCTCATTCCCCCAGTCTATGTAAGGTTAATGAACATCGCCGCAGTAGATGAACCAGAAGTTCAATTACATCTCCAATCCCTCAAGACCAGGGTTTATTTGGGTTTATTTCAGATCCAGTGGAATATTTGTGATTGTTTATTGATGTTGTTTTTGCTTGTCATTTTGTTGTCAATTGCTATGGGACGAGCTCATATGCTTTTTTCTTGGAATGAGACGTTCAGACCTCATCTTCAATAAGGGACCGCACCTATATTACCCTCAGTATTCTTTTGGGGGTTTCAAAAAGGTCCTAAAGCAGGTTTTTTTATATTTTGTGTTCCTAATTCACTGGGAGTAATTTTACTCTTATTTTCCTTCTATATGTGAAGATTTCTGTTCTTTATCTCATGTACCAAGATGTACCCAGGCTTATCTAGTTTTCAGCATAGCGTTTAAGTAACCAACACATGGGCTCCTTGCTGATCTGATTAAATGGTTTCAGATGGGTAAATGGCCCGCTGTCACTGGATGACTTCACATAAATATCTGTAATTTGTTTTATAGTGGAATTTTTATGTTTTAGTTAATTTAATTTTTCAAACCCCAGTTTTGCTCTGGATTCTCATTCACTCATAACCAGTGCTATTCCTGTCCTACTTACACCTTTAAGTAATTTTAGTTAGCTTTTATTGTAGACCAACATCGAACATACCGCAGGTGGCGCTCCTGAACTAGCCAGGATAAACAGTACAATATATACCAGGAATTTAAAAATATCATCCAGGAAGAAGACACATTTAATCTAAAGGGAGCTATTCAACAGACAGCTTTTATACCAGCAATGATCTAATCCTCCAACAGAATTCTTTGTAAAGGTCAAAACCCTGATCTGTTTCACCAAATACTGGTTAACCAACACCTCTAGCAATATTCAAATTTCAATTTTCTACAAATATACAGTAGAAACACAAGCTTGAAATTTTCCGTGTCTGTTGGTATAATAAACACAGGCATGGTATCTCAAGTTTTACATGGAACCACAATTACACAATGATACTTTTCATTTTAAATATCTCACAAGCACTAGGAAAATAATAATACTAATTATAATATTGGTTTTATGTGCTTTCAGAGTTTTCAATGATGTTGAGGTGCAAGAATTCTGTCTCGCAAGAGTTCTTTCACATGCCAGTAAAAACCTACCAACATAAGGCTGGTGCATTTGAGCACCTTTAAATAGCACTAATCTGAGCTGGTATCAAATCTGCCAACTTGGACTCATCGACAGCCTCCACTCCAGCCTGAGCCGCTTAGCCCAGTTTAGCTGAATGAGATACCAGTGGAGATGTATTAAATATGATTTAAATCGACCAGCTAATTTGTAGTCTTTGGTGTTTACTCCTTGATGAGCAGCCATTGTTTGTTCAGTCTGCGCCGATCACTTGACTTGTTCCGAATGATTCATTGTATTAAACTTGTTCCTTTCACATTCATATATATATATTTTACAACTGGTTTTACGTTGCACTGACACAGATGGCTCTTATGGGGCTAGGAGTGGGAAGGAAGCGGCCGTGGCCTTAATTAAGGTACAGTCCCAGCATTTGCCTTGTGTGAAAATGGGAAAAACCAAGGAAAACCACTTCATGGCTGCCAACAGGGGGGGCTCGAACCTATTATCTCCAGAATGCAAACTCACAGCTGTGCCCCTAACTCGCTTGGTCGTTATATTAAATAAATCTACACTCCAAAGTAATGGACCTCATATTTCATTTTGTGATCCACATCCTTAATTTGTTATGGGCCCAGTCATGCATGAGAAAGTGAAGTTACAGAAAGACGCAAAAGTGTGGTTACGTTGTACAGGAATGTGGCGAGAAAGAACAAGAAATGGTGTCGCCTGCAATAATGCCCATTGAAATGCCTTCAAAAGACAATTTCTGATACGTAGAAAATCCATATGAAAATCCATACTTATAAAAAATTATACGTGGACCTACATAAGTTGTGCAAAAGTAATGCCTGAGTTAAAAGCAGAGAACACAGCCAGAGTGACGTGGGAATCAGAAGATAGCAAGGCTACGTCAGACATAATTCTGGGATCTCTTCAACCGAGTTGAAACAGATGAAGGATTGTGTGACGTCGAAAGAACTTTGGCAAAAGTTGGGAAATGTCTACCAATCAAAAGGCCCTGCAAGAAAAGCTAACCTGCTGAAGCAAATAGTGCTTCAATGTAAGAAACGAGGGTGACAACGTTCGTGATCATCTGTGAAGATTCTTTGATGCTGTTGACCGACTCAGCGATATGTAAGTGCCGATAAACAATGAAATACTGGGCTGGTTCGACCATCTGCTGGTAAACTGGTTGGCAGCTATGCGGGAGGTAAACTACCTGGGGGTGTAAATCAGCTGGTATTTTGGCTTGCATGCAACCACCTCCGCGTAAGTCCTAGGTAGCTACCTGGAGGTAGATTTTGACATATGGGGTTGGCTAGACTGATTTTCAGTGACTGAGGTGCTATCTACCGTTAGATGTATGAAGCTCATTTCGAGTGTCTTCTTTTCCGGCGCTTGCATCTGCTGATTATCACCAACAAGCCCAATAAGGGGAGTCAGAGTTATGGACAACGATTTATGTCAAGCCTTCGTGAGGTTAATCTACGAACTTAAAAATCAATACCTAATTGGGATTAAAATCTCAATTACATTTTCTTATGACAGTTATAACCTGTCATGTAAAGCAGCGTTTTGGAAAGTATTCTCGTAGAAGATTGGTCAAGTCGCTTGCTCCGTAATAAAAGGTTCGCAGATTCTCTTCGTCTTTCTAATTTACATTTAAAAATTTATTTTCGTTCCCTGCCGCTGTTCTTAACTCTCTTTTATGTACTTCCATATACATACATACACACATCTTCCTTATGGACTTACTGCCTTTGAGCATTCTATCTGCAGGCTTCTGTGAATTAATTATCTCCACAATCCTCTATTTGCAACTAGCTCTGTGACCTCATTTAGTTCAACATGCTTCCATTTACTGATAGTGCATTTCATTCTAATGTTTATCTTTATGAAGATAAAGTTGAAAGTTACTGTAAATGTAAAGAACTAATCAGGGTAAATATCCATTCATAGGAAGAGGAATTCAGGAAAGGAATAGTTTCCAATTTCTTTGAAATCATTTACGAGAAAACCAGGTAAACAACTGATAGGGAATCTGCTACCTGGGCGACAGTCCTACATGCTGTAAGCTTTACTACTATAATGATGATGATTGCACAGCCAGCACCAGGTGGTACTGTCCCTGAACTAAATGTCACTATAGCAGGAACACCTCTTGAACAAGTAGACCAATTCACCTACCTTGGTAGTGATCTAACCACAAACTGCAATTCAGAAAAGGCTATGGAAAATAGAATACACTCTGCCCATGCAGCTTACGGCCGCCTCTCCCACCGAGTTTTCTTGTATAAGGATCTCAAATTATATACTAAACTAATGGTGTACCGAGCTGCAGTCATAACAACACTACCACATGGATGTGAAACCTGGACACTTTATCGTCATGACGTAAATAAATTGGAACGCTTCCATCAGCAGAAACTCAGATCCATCATGAACATCAAATGGAATGACTACATAAGTAATGTGGCAGTTCTTGACAAGGCGCATATGAACAGCATAGAAGTCTTCATCATCACTCACCGGCTTAGATGGGTTGGTCACATCCAGCGTATGAATGATAGCAGAATGCCTAAACAACTTCTCTATGGTGAGACTGGTCATGGCAAAAGGCCTCACGGTGCTCCTTTGAAATGTTATAAAGAGCAGCTTATGAAGACTATGAATAGCACCAACATAAATGCTAACAACTGGGCAACAACTGCACAAAACCGTGTTCTCTGGGGGCAAAACTCACTTTTTGAGCAGGCACGTCGCAGACAAGAAATTGAAACACATGAAAAGTGGAAACTACGTCAGATCCAACCACGTCCTCCACCCACCTTTAGATGTGACTTGTGTGGCCGCATGTTTCATGCAAAGATTGGCTTGATCAGTCATCA
This sequence comes from Anabrus simplex, assembly GCF_040414725.1. Classification (NCBI taxonomy): domain Eukaryota; kingdom Metazoa; phylum Arthropoda; class Insecta; order Orthoptera; family Tettigoniidae; genus Anabrus; species Anabrus simplex. The sequence goes on along the minus strand of NC_090267.1, from coordinate 330,508,845 downwards.
GCGAAATCTACACACAGACAACAGACTAAGAGGAACTGCAGGAGAAGAAGTATTCTCGGAAATGAGTAGCGGACGACGATGTTTGAAAATAATCATAACATCACTTTCTATAAGTAGCACACATATACAGTAAAGCACTTTCTTAGTAGACATAATAATGTGATTAAACATTTCAATGAAATGTATTATTAACAAAAGAACGAATGAGAGAGGCATAAAGATGAATACAACACTAATAAAAATAAAAAAATTTGTATAATGAAGACTCAAACCTGCATACCTCATATTACAAAACAAACGCATTAGCCGTTATGCTACAAAAAATATTTAGGGTAACTGAGATACAAATACTAACTTATACGTAGTGTCTGAAAACTAAAAAATTAAAATTAGAAAATAAAAGCCCATTTGAAATTATTTCTAAATAGGCTTTGATTTTATATCCTTGTAGAGTTTCTTCACGAAAGCTTGATGTAAGCTTGATGTATAAAACGGGTCCCCGATGCTGTTGATGCGAGAGGCTGGTATGACCGTTGCAACTCAAGGGAAGCATTTATGTTCAAAACCCTGCAATACAATATCGATCACTGTTACGGTATCATGCTTTCATCAATATACTAAGCTAACAGAAGTTCTATGCCACCAGAAATACAGCTAATAATGTTAGGCTCTCAAAACTTGCCCGGCAGGTAAAGTCTTATTGGGCTCTCGAAGTGGCCGATAAATTACACGCCGGGTACTTACGATTTATGCTGCCAATAGCACTACCTGGGAGTGTTCGAATGAAAATATCCTTTTACACGGAGGGCAAGTTATGAGCTACTTTACCGGTAGGTGGTAGAATCAGGCCTCTGTCAATATTGTTGCTCTATAGTTTACCGGTGAGTTTTGATAGTTTCTGTATTGTGATCGAGTCATGTGACAAACTCCCGAGTCCCAAAACTTTGTGCATAAAAATAGTTGAGGAAAGGGACAAGCGACTGAGTAACCGACGAAGATATGTGCAAAACGTGATGATAGTGCAGAAACAGAACAATAACAACAGCCAGAATTATGGCAAATCAGGTAAAGGAATGAATTGTTGACAAAGTGATCAAAACAAAAATAAGACTGAGAAAAATGTATAGTACTTGGCACATAAGGCTATACACTAAAAAGCCAATATCGCCACTATAGTCCCTTTTTCTTAATGGTTCATCACTGCCGCCAACTTGACTAGTTACTTATTGAAATCACAAGACAAACAACAAGAAGCATCAATAATGGAGGTTCCCTTACACAAGTAAATGTGCAATTAAGATATTCATAATTAAGTCAGTTTTCAAGCTTTGTGAGGAATTAAGGAAATGAACACACATACACTCTCTCTCTCTCTCTCTCTCACCCTCCCTCAGTTTAATATTATGTATATATTTCTGCCTTTATTTTGATATACACATTACTATAACCGTATTCTTTGATGTTTTCCTTGTGTAAATAATTCAGCTCCCTTCTTGGAATTTGCTATTACTTGTCAGACACAAGTGAAACCACGTTGTAATAATACACACAAGCAAATACAGAGTGGCCCACTTAAAACTTTCACTGCAAATATATCTGAAACAACAAGAGATATTGATAAATGACCTTCAGGGGTATGAAGGCAGGGAAGAGGCTGATTAAATACTATGAGCCAGTCAAAAACTTAAAAAAATATGATTTTCAACATAAACATATGTTCTTTTTTTGGACACTCCGTATTATTTCTTGCACAATCATTAACATGCAAAATCATGTAAGGAATGGTGTTTGTTTCATTGCAATAGTTCATAGATAAACAAAACGCGCAGCAGTTCCACATCCCGAGATTCAAGCAAACTTCACGTTTCTCTTAATCACAATGTGATATATTGGCTGCTCGATAGCCAATATGAAGGTTCCAATTTTGAACGAGGTTTTGTTGATTGGTAGATGCTAGTAGATATGTTAGGAAGAGTGTTGCTACCAGTCGACTTTTGGTGACGCAATTGTCACATGGAGCTAGGCTGTATAAACGAGTGCAATCGTGTAACTAGGTTCACTTGCTCGTTCATTCTCTGAGTCGACGCTCATTACTATGGTCATGCCATTGGTTTATATGTGTAATCTGGAGCTAATTTGTTTTTTTGCACAGTTGAAATACGAGGGCAAGTGTTCATTGCTTGGTTATTCTTTGGTTGATTCGACAAGGCATTATGTTCATTGATACCACAGTATTTACTCCGCATTGTGAAGTTGTACTGATGGATTCACATAGTACAGTGAGGCGATTTGATTTTTATCTTGTACAGTTATAGTATGTGGCAACTCCATTCCACGGTGGTGTTATTTTGTTATTTTGTTCATGCACAGGAGGTTAAGAATGGGACAGTAATCTCATCCGTATGAAATCAATGAGGTTTGGCTGCCAAACAATGTTTATACATGTATTAAATAGGGAAGCGATTCATGTATGTGTGAGGGCGAATAAAAAATTAAGTTACACTACCTCGCCGCGAGAGCATGCTGTGTGTCGTGACCGTGGCCAATGCGGAGCAAGCTACAGTAATTGCTGACACGTCCGATAGGAAGGTTTGTGTGGTATCTCATTGTGTTGTGCATGCAGAGTGCGCTAGGCTCAACTGGCTGATCGCTCCAAATTGGAGGTATGTGCAATGATTAGATTTCTATGGGCTAAATGGTTCAATTGCATGGACATTCAATGTGAAATCACTGTTGTATATGGTGAGCGTGCAATTTCTCGCCCAGGTACTGTAAAGTGGTGTAAGCAATTTTATGCCAGACGCACGGATCTCACGGAGGAATATTGCGAAGGCTGGCCCACAACATCCAGTACCATTGCAAATGTTAACCATGTGGATGGGATCATTACAGAAAAGCGGCGCATAACATTGCAGGAAATTGCCAGCACGCTGAACATTTCATATGGCAGTGTGTTCTCCACTGTTCATCAACACCTTGTATTTCATAAACTGTGTCAAAGAAGGGTCACATGTCTGCTCACCGATGTTCACAACGGACAAATTTTCCAATTATCACTGGCATTTTTGAAACGGTATTCTGTGGAGGACGAGTTTCTGTGGCAAATCATCACAGGGGATGAAACGTGGGTCCACCACTTCACCCCCGAAACAAAGAGAACATCGATGGAATGGGTGCACACCACACCACCACGAAAGAAGGCCTAGCTCCAACCTTCAGCAGGAAAAGTAGTGGCGACAGTGATCTTTGAAACGTAGGGTGAGGTGCACGTTGAACCGGTTGTGTAAGGCAAAAATTGAGTGCTGCTGTGATTTTGTTGTATGATAAAGCAACATCTCACACAGCCCGAACTGCTGCAGCGATTCAAGTGGGAGGTATGGTAACATCCTCCACACAGTCCAGACTTAGTGCCATGCGATTATCATGTGTTCGGTAAGTTGAAGAAAAGGATCTCGGTGAACGATGATTCTGAAACGATGACAATGTGAAAGCAGCTGTCTCCAGGTGGTTACATAGAGCTGGAGGTGATTTCTACACATCAGGAATCGAAAAGTTGGCTGACATTTCCAAGAAATGTTTACAGTCCCTTGGAGACTATGCGGAAAAGTGAACATATTTTGTACGTTGTCATAGCCGTGTTGTCTACGTGTAGATGGTTTTATAAATGGCCATAACTTGGAAGTGTAACTTACTTTTTGTTTCGCCCTTGTGTTAATGTTTTGGAGTGACGCAATGGGCCAGACAAACCTTTGTAAATAGTTATCTGAAGTTGGGAAGACTCAAATTGTCAGTCTGAAGACAAAATGTCTGTGTAATTAGGGATAGGGATAACTTCAGCAAATAAGGGGCATCCAAGTGTAAGGAAGGTTGTCACACTGTCTTTGCTAGATAGAAAGTGGAATTCTAGTAGCATCAGGCAGTGCCTATTGGAACATTCCGTTTGAGGTATGTATGAGGTATACATGTATATCACAACTGATTGTAGTTAATTTGAATGTAAATTCCATATGTTGATTGCCAATTTTGGGAGACATAAGTTGCATTAAAAGGCAAAATTGGCTGATGTTGTCAGTTGATCGTCGTCTTTACCGTTTTGTTTCTCGAGTAAATTTACATAGTTAAATTGATAGTAAGTGTTCTTTTTAGTGGGGAGAAAACCTGGCATGCTAACCAGATTCATTTTCAGTGGTTAAGAATATTGTCAGGTAAGATAAGGAAGCAAATTTGGATCATCGTCAACCTCTGACCATCGCCTTGGGAGAAACAGTTCTTTCCTGCTCAACCAGGTTATCTATTTCTGTAAGTATTTTTCAGCTGGTTACCAAGATCACCAATTTATCTACTCATGTCTTGTTTATATTTTATTGAAATTATAACTTGTCTTTCTCATCTTGATATTACCAACAGTTATGGTTATTGGAATTAAATAATTTCATGAGACACAAATTCACCTGCCTTAAAGCAGATATGGGTCAGCATTCAAAGCAGAGAGAGAGAGAGAGAATATTTGGATGCAAACAGCAAGCTTGGAGGTCAATATGAATATTAAACATAGAAAGCCATAAAACCTAAAGTTTGACATGCAATCTGAATAGCTGGGATGTTATTTTTTCATTTCAATAAAATCATTTGCATCAGCTGTGATTTAAATATTATTGGGAGATCAGAAGAATGCACATGCCCGGTGAGGCACGGGACGAAGGGGTTTCCACTAGCAGAGCCGGTGACGCAATGGTTACCATAGAAACTCAGCTGCTACTACTACCCAAACAACTTTGTATTATCGTCCACTGGCAGCTCTTCGCTCAAGTCAGTTGTACTCCAGCAAACTGCAAAGTGCAAGTCAATATTTTCGTGTTGCAGATAAGAGCAGATAAGAGCCGATCTGTCTGGGCAGAACAGGAAGTTCGTGCTTGCAGGCCACATTCCTCATTCTTGCATTCTTCTCATCTCTACACAGTATGCTACTCACCAAGCCTCCCTATGCATACATCTTAAGTAAAACACCAGACAGTTCTTGTGTTAGCAGAATGCAGTAGAAGCTGTTTTATCCCGCAATTGATCATGATGAAAGTTCTATTAACTGGAAAATCAATCAAGTGCTTCATATCAGTTCACTGTCCATCAACCAGCAGCAAGTGTGGAAATTTCGCACAATTCTACAAGTGTCCACCAGATGGTGCTGCGTCCCATGGCAATGAGCAACAGTAATTTGAAATAATTGTATTGGTATATTTAAAAACTAACTCAGTTGCATTATTGAATGTGATTATGCTGATGAAAAGTGTGACATTATAGATGATTTGTTGGCTTTTAATAATAATAATAATAATAATATTAATAATAATAATAATAATAACAATAATAACAACAACAACAACAACAACAACAACAATAACTGAGGAAAAGATCGTTCTATGGAAAAAGAAACCTCTTCATGGACAGTATCCAAATGAGTTAGATCAGCCATATATAGACAAACAAGCGTCACATGAGTGGCTGACACACTCAGACATATATCCAGAAACAGAAGGCTTCATGTTCACCATACAAGATCATTACCACAAGGAACTACAGAAAGCATATACTGCACGATCCATCTGTCTATTCAGATCAGTGCTGACGATGTAATACATCTTCACAAACCATCTTATCACATAACCTCAGGTTGTCGATTAACGGCAAATACAGACTACAAGTACAGACATGACCAAATTGCAAAAATCACTCGCCAGAAATTAGCGCAACAAAATAACCTAAACCATTGCACTACAGCATATTGGAAGTACAAACCCCAATCAGTCTTGGAAAGTGAAAATTACAAACTTTATTGGGATAGAAGTATTATCACTAATAAAACTATTACCCGCAACAGACCAGATATAATTTTTGTAGATAAAAACAAGAAAATCTGCTTCATAACTGACATAGCCTGCCCTAATCCTCATAACCTCCAATCAACACATACAGAAAAGATATCCAAATACGCAGATCTGGCCACAGAAATAAAAACCATCTGGAAACTCAACAATGTCATCGTCATTCCAGTAGTGATTGGATGTAATGGTATTATACAAAAGACATTACACAGGAGCATTGAAGCAATTAATCTCCACCCTGTCATTTATAGAGAATTACAAAAAGCAGCAATCCTGGCCATTTGGCATACAGTAAGGAAGTTTATTGGCATGAACCATCCACCATCCACCATATACAAAGGATTAATGAAAATCGTCCACTAATAATTCTGATTATTTTATTATTTATGTATAGTAAATATCTGTCAAATTTATTTTTCAACAATATAAGTATACAGTGGAATATATGGAGCATATGTGCATATGTACTAAATAGTACTTCTTCCATGTACATTGTACCAAAGAAGCTCATAAACACAATTGTAAAATTGTGATTTATATAATAATAATAATAATAATAATAATAATAATAATAATAATAATAATAATAATAATAATAATAATAATAATAATAACAAAAACAACAATAATCTCCCTTATCCAGCTCTGTTGGCTTCCAATACTGTGTAGAACATTGTTCGTTAATACCCCATCGATTTACTCATTCGGAACAAATATTTCAGATTCCCTATGGGAATCAACATCTATATCAGAGATATGATATATTCGAAAATGAAAATTGCAACAACCGGCAATCCCTCCATCTCAAAGGTGCCAGATAAAACAGCTTTTACAGTATTACATAAGCTAATAAAAACTACTTAACAACCGACTTTGAAATTCTGTTCCTTAACCCATTCAAATTTCAATAAATGGCCACACTGTTGACGGTAGAATCAGATTTAATTTGCCTGCCAGTAATTTGAGTGTACCTCTCTCTCTCTCTCTCACACGCACACACACACACACACACACACACGCACGCACACACGCGCACGCACACACACACAAACATGCATAAAATATAAAATACTAACTAATGAAGATAATGTAAAAGTTTCAAACAAATTTACTTAAAAACCACCATTATTGTGTAATAATGAAGATATGAAGATAACTCGCTCAAATTTTGCATTCATGCCACTGAAAGTTATGACTTAGTAATTCTTCATTTCCTGAAAGATTACTGGCTGCGGTAGAAATATTTTATTTGAAATAATTTCAAAAAGAGCAGATCCGTGTACTCTAAATTTTTTGTAAGTATATCTGAAAAACCACTGTATCCGTGAAACGGATATCTATATGAGGATTAACGTCTTCCTTCTCTAATTTTCAATCACAGTAGTTCTTTTATGTCACTGGCTAAGCGCATTTAGAAGGACTTGGCATAGCATTTTCACTCCCACTTTCTTCAATGACCTTCACACTCTAATAACTTTCACTGTTGCTATCATAACCCTCGAACTTGGATTTACCTTCCAAAACGTAGTTAATGCCATAATTACCATCTAAAACAATGTCTACAAATGCATTCAAACTCTCGTCATTATTAAAATGCTGGTTCTACTACATAATTAATACTGAATACCAATGAAAATAAACGGTTGTTGAACAATCCCAGCGTCCCACAGAAATACAGACAGCATTGTTTACCAACAGTACATGTCTCTAGTGCTTAGGGAGAGTGTGTATTGTGAGAACTTATACTGAAAGGGGAATCTAATATGAGAAGATAAACGAGGCACTGCGTCATTGAATGCTGAGCACGTCATTTGATTCATGCTCCGAAATAGTGTGTATGAACACAGCTCGTCAAATGATGCAAATGGGTTAATATTAGGGACTGAAAAATGTAGCACCTATTTTTCCCAAAATGAATTATTGCTACCTTCATGAGTACCATAATACTGTAACCGTACAAAAGTACGACTTCGTGATTTTGTTATAAGCTATAAATGTCAGTTTTGTTCCATATTGAAGTGCAATTATAAATTAACAAGAGGGTCCAACTTTTCAATACAATATATCAAGTAAAGGATATTACATAAGTCTTGGGACTAGTTTCAGCCACTTAGCGGCCATCTTCAGCCAAATAAAAATTAAACAGATTATGCGATACCTAAAACATGTACACCATACAAAGACATTGCTGTAGGAATAATTATAACATTAAAATATATATAATAACAAAAACTAAGGTTACGATATTCTTGTTATAATATGATGTCTCTAAGTTGACTTAGGAGTGGTGGTGGTGGTGGTGGTGATTATTGTTTTAAGAGGAAGTACAACTAGGCAACCATCCTCTATATAACACTAATCAGAGGGAAAAATGGAAGGGATCCGACACTTCGAAAAATGAAGATATCGACCAAAGTAAGATAAGGGCCACGAAGGGCGTGAAAATGAAAGACTCCCTAGCCCTCGCAAACCTAATAGCGTCGGGGTCGGAAAAAACAAGAGCTGACCAAGGGAGGTCGGATAGGATAGATGAAAAAGAGGAGCCTGGCACAAGTAAGTGGAAGCATTGCCAGGACTCAGCTGAGGACCCCGTGGTCGCCAACCCACGCTCCAAAGTTCAGAGCCCCTGAGGCCTCTTTTAGTCGCCTCTTACGACAGGCAGGGGATACCGTGGGTGTTATTCTACTGCCCCCACCCACAGGGGGAACTGACTTAGGATGTCAGGCAAAGAAGTCAATCTCTAATGTCTGATGTAGAACAAGCACTGCTGGAGGAAGCAGGCAGGCCATGTGAACAAAGGAGGATTTGTAAAAGGACCTACTATGTGCTAGTATTGATGGTGATAACATTGTAGTAACTGATTCTCTTGAGGAAGTTGCAGAAATTAAAAGGAGGTTTTTCATGAAGTTGGTGAAAGTTGTTTGGTAGAAGAGGAGTCTTTGAGGAAGATATTTGATGATGTGGATGTTAGTGGAAGTGAGGAGATTAATGTTAAGTCGGTGATATGTCAGTAGTGAAGATTTTGAGATCAATGAAACTTCTGTTCATAGGGTCGAGATCAACAGTGCTAATAAGTAATAAATAATAATGATGGGGATCTCGAGGTCAATGACTGGTGAATTAAGTAAGAGGGAGTGTGTGAGTGAACATGAAAATCCACAACCACACCCTGTTTCCAGTCATTTGACCGGGTCAGGAATGGAATGAATGAAGCCCCCATCTAGTGGCGAGGATAGGAATTGTGCTGGCTGCCGAAGCTTGTCGCATTCCTCTGGGGCAATGATTAATGACTGACAGATGAAATGATATTGGAGAGTGTTGCTGGAATGAAAGATGACAGGGAAAACTGGAGTACCCAGAGAAAAACCTGTCCCGCCTCCACTTCGTATGACACAAATCTCACATGGAGTGACTGGGATTTGAACCATGGAACTCAGCGGTGAGAGGCCGGTGCACTGCCGCCTGTGCCATGGAGGCTAATGTTGGAACATATACATCCTTATATTTGTATAACTTTTAATTTGGGTAAGAGTCTGTACACATAGCTTAGCAGTGCAGGTTATGCAACATGGGAAATAGTGACTAAATCAGAATAGATGGTTGAAGTCTGTTAAAGTGTTTCAACACGTGGCTTGGAAACCTGGAGTATGGCTGGGAAGTATAGGCTGAAGATATTTAGTCATCAATGTGGATGAACACCATACAGCGCTAACTTGCGTACTGGCCGCTCAGTAACCAATCCGATAGCTCCGATTTTGTACGAGGGACACTTGAGGATGTTTCAGTTAGAGCAGTGCTACCAGGAGACTTTGGCAACGCCAGAACCACGTGAAGCCAGCCTATAATACATATGTGTGTGTGTGTGCGCGCGCATGCAACGAGTTCATTATTCATTATGGAGTTAGTAGTGTTGAAGAACCTTGACTGTGGAGTCATTACTGAACCATTACTGAGTAGACTACGAAGGCATTACAGAGTCATTACGAGAGTATTACGATGTTATGACAAGTCATTCCTGGTAGGCATTCCATGTTAGATGTTACATAGTGTTCATTTCTCAGTCATACACTGGTTTATTACTCTCCGAGAAAATGCACAGAGTATGGGTAGTTTCTATGTGTAATCTGGAGCTAATGTGTTGTTGTGCACTGAACTGATTTTTACTAAGTGAAATCATAGGCCAAACTGTTCATTACTTGGTCATTCTTTGATTGATTTGACACGGCATCCGTCGTTCATCCATTCCACAGTAGCCTTTCTACATTGTGAAGTTGTATGGTTTGATTAACGGAGTACAGTGAGGTGCCTGGGATGTTCTTTTTTCCTTATACAGTTATAACCTGTGGTATATTGATTCCAAGGTTATGATGCTATATTGTTCATGTAAATGAGGTTAAGAATCGACAGTCGTCTTACCCATATGAAATCATCAATCTGAAGTGTGGCCTTCAGAACTATGTATGCTTGTATAGATTGTAGATGTTGTTTGTGAAAGTTTATTTTTGTAAGTGCTAGAACAAGTAGGTCTCATCATGTGATGATCATTGTTGGTGTCCGTTTTGTTTTATTTTATTTTGTTTTGTTTCAGGAGTAAATTCTCATAGTGAAACTTATAGTGAATCTTTTATTGGTGGAATAAGGAAAAACCTGGCATGCTACCCAAATATATTTTCAGAATAAAATAGTAGCAGGTAAGGGAATGAAACAAGTTTGGAAAGTCACCAGCCTGATGACCATTGCCTTGGGAGAAGGAGTTCATTCATGCTCTACATAGTCAATTGTTTCTGGAAATGTTTTGCAGGTGGTGCTCAATTTCATCATTTATATTTATTGTAGTTACAAATTATCCAATTTGATTCTTATTGTTGAGTACATAAATTTTATTTCCATCACTCCCAACATGGTGCTCAACAACATACAAAAGACTACCCTCACTTTTCATGCACATTCTGTCTCTTTGTTTGTGCATAGCGATTGTCACTTGACTCCTGGTCGAGTTGAGGGAGGCATTACTAGACTTGTAACACTGCCCCCTCCTTAAGACCGGTCCGTCCCATATCAGTTTGCAATCAGTCTTCGATTACCCATTGGTCACGGAGTTTTCTCCTTCGTAAGGTGCTAAGTGACAAGTGCACCACCTTTTGCTTTCCTCGGGGAAGTCTTTGAATGTGGTAGATGTCCTTGGCCCTCTTTAAAACCTTGTACGGTCCATCCCATGAACGATGGACTTTAGGTGACAGACCTCGCCGCGTCTGTACATTACAGAGCCACACTAAATCCTTGGCTTCTTCAGCTCGTGCGTCATAATAGTTTCATTCGGCCACTGGCAGTTTCTATATTTCTTCAAACAAGGACATGAATCTGGTCCATTCTCTCTCTCAAATGAATCACAGTCATCCCTAGCCACCTGATGCTCGTCGGGTCTACTGCCAAACTCCAGATTGCAGGGAAAACACAGCTCCCTCCCAAATAGAACACAAGCTGAAGTCAGAACAGTTGTTTCATGGACCGAAGACCGATATGACATTAAAAATAATGGGAAATGTTCATTCCAGTCACAATTGTCTGCTACAACTTCAGAAAGGTGTTTTTCAATCGTCCTGTTTACCTGTTCGGCCACTCCATCCAACTGGGGATGTAATGGTATCGGTCTGGTTTTTCGCATCCCACAAGCTGACAAACTTGCTGGAAGACAGCCGATTCAAAATTCCTTCCTTGATTGGAGTTTAATTCCAAGGGAGCAGCAAACTGTGACATTAGCTCCTTCACTAGGGTAACGGCAACTGTAACAGCTTTCCTGGTTTGGAACCATGTAAGCTCCCACCCATTTGGAGATATAGTCCATAGCTACCAAGATGTATTGTTCCAGTCTATTTTTGGAAGTGGTCCCATCATTTTGATTCCTATTCTCTTGAAGAGACTTCCCACAGTGTACTGGCACACGGGTGCTTTCTTCCTTCCACTCGGTCCATTCCCGATGGCACAGACCTCACATTTCCTGCACCATGTTCTGATATCATCTTTGCAGTTTACCTGGTAGAACCTCTTTCTAATCTTATCCAGTGTTCTACTCACACTAGGATGACCTAAAGAACTCCCATTATGCAGTATTGTATTACTTCAGGGTCGTTATATGAGGGATAATGATGTGTATTCTTGTAAATGCTCCATCTGAATCATCAATGAGGTGCTCCAACACACCATTTTATAGCACCCATTAGGACTTGATAGTTATGCTGAGTGGAGCAACTTCTTCCCTAGGAAGTTGACATCCTGTTTCCTTCCAGTGAATTACCTTGCCTAGATCTGGATTTTCACACTGATTTTTGTGAATTTCTATAGGTTGCAACATGTCATCCACTACCATCACCCTACTCATGTGCCCAGCTTTCATTTCTTGTCAAGAACAATGATTACAATCCATCAGACACAGCATTCTGTGCAGAGCGTTGGCATTCTTGTGGCTTGTTCCTGCCCGATTTTCAATCTGGAAACTGTATTCTTGCAGACGTTCTCTCAGCTGGCAATCTATTCTTCCACTTCAATGCACCATGATCTGTTTGTAACAGAAATCTTTGACCTTAAAAGTACTTACAAGTGCTCCACTGACTTCACCAGAACTAACAATACCTGCCTGGTCACGCAGTAGTTTCAGTCAGGCTTGAACAGCGTCTTGCTGAAGTATGCTATCACCCCTTTTTGACCATTCCACATCTGGGATAACACTCCGCCTATTCTAATTTTGCTGCCACCTGTGTCCAGTATAAACAGACTTGTAGAACATGGGTAGCTCAGAAAGGGGGCAATGATCAGCAATGCCTTAAGTTTCAAAAGCTGAGTGACTGCAATCGCCCTATGAGTAAAATCACCCTTCTTCAATCCAGGCATGAAACTTGGTTGTAGGAGCATTAAGCTACTCATTAAGAACTATTTAAAATAGGTTTGTCAATACACTTCAATTGTTGAAAATCATTTATTCAAACATGTTTTGGGAACATAATACATTCCCTTCAATAGTGGTTATGAAAGTCTTAACTTATTTACAAATATTAAAGAACGAAACAATATAACACACACTTTTATTTATCCCAAAATTTAAAGAATTATTGTGTAATTCACCATCATTGAATAAACAATTTACAGACATTTCTAATGACATAGAATTAATACATTTGGCCATAAAGATGATATTCATGAATGTTTTAGAAAGATTAGAAATTTATCTTGTTCAAAAAATCAACCTAATATACCACTAATGTTTGTTTACTCATTGATACAGCTACACCATATCTGGAAATTACATTTTCCGAATACTTGAATTTTTCCCAGAAGAGCTGGCATATCTTTGGATTCAGCTTCAAGTTGGCACCCTGCAATTGCTTAGAGACTTCCTCCAGATCTGATAGGTGTTCATCAAAAGTCTTACCTATTACTAGGACATTATCCAAGTAAACGAGGCAGGTTTTCTGTGAGACTTCACAATACGGTTTCCAGCAGTCTTTCAAATGTAGCTGGTGCGTTGTACAGTCCAAAAGGGCCTACTGTAAAGTGCCAAAGTCCTGTACCAATGTACCGATTGAGAATGCTGTCGTCTCTCTACCTTCAGCTTCCATTCCTATTTGACAATACCTGCTTTTCAAATCTAGAGTGGAAAACACTTGAGATCCAAACAATGTGCCCAGAGTGACATCCTGCGTAAAGGATAACTGTCTTCGACTGTCTTGCTGTTCAATTGTTGGTAGTTCACACAAAATCTGGTTGACAAATCTCATTTCTTCACTAAAACCACCAGTAATGGCCAGGGACCACTAGACAGTTCAATAACACCCTGCTTATACATGTCACAAATGATTCTCGCAGCCTCCTTTCTTCTTGATAGTGGCAAGCATCATGGGCACTGTCTTATCAGTTGCGTACACTGGTTTATTTTATGTTTCACAACACTCATCCTACTGTACAGACACTTCTCGATTGCAAAGTCATCTTGACATTTGACCAACATTTCATTGACTTAAGCCTTTTGATCCTGGGTCAGTTTAATATATCTGAGCTGCAAGGTCTCTGTTAATTTTGAAAGGTGACCAACATCCTGGGTACCCTTCGTGGTTTCCCCACAAACAATGGGTAATACTGGATTACAACAGGATACCTGAGTGTTTCTCGTCAATATTACTAGAAAATCATTTAGATTCATCATTCTGATTGGAGTTGGCCCTTAACATTAACAACAGATCTTTCCACTAATACTCTTGGACAGACTTCCTCTTCGTCTACAGGCTTGACAATTCCCATCACTTCTCGGTCTATGTTATCCATCTAACCCACAATAACATCATTTCTGGGAAGAAGTACCTGGTCTGTACTGCAAACTATTTGAATGGTTGGACTGCTTCGTCCGTAGAGAAAGACTTCTTCATTTGTGAATTTCAAGCATTCTCAGTTCAGGTCTAAAGAGAGTTCAAATTTAGTCACTGCGTCCATCCCAAGAATAATGTCTTCTGTGACATCAGCCACTATTACTCGATGTTCTATCAACTTGCTCCCCAGGCGGATGTTGACATTTATCTCACTGTAGGTGCTCACTGGCTCACTGGTTGCAGTTTTCAATAAAACTCCCTTAGATTTCAGGTCTCTTTCTACAGTGTCCTCCTTTGCAATGGTGGTGGTGGTGACTGCAGTGTCCAGAAGCATAGAATGAGCTAAACCATTCACTGATCCGCCGATAAAGATACTGACTGATTGACATGTGAGTGAAATGACATGTACCACCTTTCTTGGGGCAGCAAGGCCAACCTGCAGTGCTCGCTCCTTAGCACTGGCCCTTTCTACTTTTCTTAATACTTCCATGTCTTTGTGGCAACAGCTTCTGACATGTCCAAGCTCACCACAATTCCAGCAGCGTATCTTCCACCTTCGAGGTTGTTCATCCTTACTGGACAGGGTTTTTAAAACAATCCTCTCTATGCTTTCATTTAGAGGATCCACTTCATTCAGCTGTTGATGCTGCACCTGTACATCAGAGATTTGTGTGGCCTCATATTACCTTTGATACGTGGACCACGGAGTTATACCATTATAAGGTGATGGTTTCACATACACATGGTCCCTGCAACAAAGTGATGCAAACTGGTCTTCACTAGCTGTTATTTCACTTTCATCATCATTTCCTACTCATTTAAGTCCTTTATCAATTTCAATGATCTTAGTTTCTAAAAATATATAATTTTCTACTTGTTGCTGGGAACATTTCACAATCTTTTCCTCCAATAACCTACAATTTTTAGCATGTCTTTTACAACATTCTGCAAACTTCTCTTCCAATATTTGTGAACAGCTGTTAGCATCATCCGCTATTTCAGAAAAGTCTTTACTTGGATCCTTACCCCTTCTGTTTCTATCGCTTCTCCTATCCTCAATTTAACTTGTTCTACGATCACACACGAGTATTTTCCATTCTGGACCATGCTTTCTTATGTCAATGTCCTTTCTGAGGGGCTGGGATAGCACAAGATACGAACTTGGTTTACCTGTCAGCAAATCGTGTGTAATATATTCCACTAGCGAACAAACTTTACTGTACCTCACTTGAAAACTGTCCTATGAGGTCACTGAGTCACTGGATAGACACTTTCAATACTCTTGTTTGGTTTATTCCATGATCTATCAATTTCTTTGTTTGTCAGTTTAATACATGAGGAGTCTAATAGCAAACCTAGCAATCTCCATTCCTGGAGGAAATTAAGCTACAGTGGATAATAATAGTTCAAAGCGTTATCTTCCATGTCCTCCAACGTTCCATAACATACTCGACAGGAACTTATGAATTAATAGCAAACTCGGCAATCTCCAGACAATGTTACATTGCAAGGACAGCACTCTCCATCACAGCCAATTGCGGAACAGCACCGATATCACGTGACAGTCAGCTACTGTACTCGCAGAGAGCGGGAGAACACATGTTGATGTTCTTGTGTGTATTTTCATTTGTGTGCTTAACCCCGCATTACTCGCTAGGTCTTTGCGTGCGCCGTTAATCGCTAGGCTCAGCGCAGCACTCAACTTTATGTTTAAAGGCCACAATATGTCCATATAAAGATGGAGGTATTATTAATATGTCAATTTGAGATATTTATTAATTTAGGAACACGACTGAGCTATGGAGCCAAGCTCAACGTTCGGGAGACCTGCCCATCGTTAGCTATCCTGAGAATGGTTATCTCTTTATGCTTCCAGGCAAATGCCAGGACAGTTTCTATTCAAAGGCCACAGCCGATTCCTTCCACCTTTTTAGGCAACTTCATTCACCAACATTCATTTCACCTTCATTAGCTCCTCAAATCAGGTTGGCATCAAGAAGCACATCCGGCCATAAAACAAGCTATGTGAATCCATCTTACAGAATTCAATAAATGAAAGTGCCTCTTCTTCCCCAGAACTTGCAGACACACTGTTTCAGAATCTTGATCACTTTTGTAAACCTTATCTGTTTCATTACCATTACCCAACCACGAAAGTATCTGAGCAGTGGATGCCATTATATCTTGTATAAATTGACTAGTAACAGTCACGGTATAAATATTTTACATTAAACATAAGCATATGACAAACCTTGACTTATTACAATGTGCAAAATGTGAGTAGCACCGTTACTCGCTACTGAGCGCACCGTTCACCAAACATGCACTGTTGTACCTAATAATGAATTTAGGTCTTGGTTTTCAATGATAATGGAAATGACTGACACATCCCCTTCCTAACAACCTGTTAGAAAGGTACATGGAGTTTCAAAGGTAGAGGTCTTGTAGCATTCCAACAAAATCAATATACTACAAAGGTGAGCGCCACGCTCGCCAAGTGAGTAACCACGCATTAATTAGTGACGTATTGTAATCTAATTAATTAGCGACTGTGCTACAATTGTAGTCTGTTCATATGAATTAATTATAAGCTATAAATTTCATTTATGTTCCGTATTGAAGTGCAATTATATGAATAAATTATTACAATGCGCGAAATGCTTGACCTTTTCAATACAATATGACTTATGTAATATCATTTACTTGATATATTGTATTGAAAAGGTGGACCCTCTTGTCAATTTATTCTTATATGTTCATACGAATACAAGAGCATTCAAGAATGGAATTATCAGTGTTTCCATTATCACCAAAGAAGGCAGAAAGGACACCGTCACAACCAAAAGCATTTCAGTGCTGTAAATTAATAATGAAAGACATCCAAACATTCCATGGGATATTCTACTATACCAATAATAAGCTGAATCAAGATGCACTTCTAATGAACTATTGTTCTGCGGTTCCGATTTCTAGGCATCGTTGTAAGCTTGCAACGAAGCAAATCCAAACTAAATTCCATGTTAAACAGGGTCCTGAAATTATACCTGTATGCCGGAAAGCTTTCATAGGTATCCTTGGAATTACTACGCACTGGGTAAGCTATATAATGAAGACTTTTGTGTTGACTGGTCAAGCTCCGGCGGAAAGAAGGAAGCATACTGTTCGCAGAAAAGAAATCGTCTGTAATGGTGTTCATCAGTAGGTTTAAATGTGTGGAAATGCATTATTGCTGGAGTGAAACATCAGTAATGAAATATTTATCTACAATGTTGAATATTAACAAAATGTGGAGGATGTACAACGAAGCTGCTGATGTACAACTTCGCGTTTGTTCTGGATATTTTCGAAAAATATTTAACAGACATTATAATCTTGGATTTGGAACTTCTAGAACTGATGCATGTTCTAAATGTATAGAACTGGGAGAACAGATTAAGAGAGAAAGTCATGCTGCCAAAAAAAGTACATTTATGGCTCAAAAGAGGGCTCACAAATTGAAAGCCTGTGTCTTCTATCAAATGCTGCAAGAGAACAGAGACAACGTTGTCACTTTGAGTTTCAACTGCCGGAAGAAGCCCTGTCTACCCGAAGTGCCTGACCAGCCCTACGTGTAGATCACCATTTATTGATTGATTATTTATGGCAGCAAAAATAGTGACTCTTCTATTTGCACTATCAGAAGCAGAAACCGTGTTTGGGCACTCGAACATAAAAAGTCGCTAAAAATGAAAGTTTTGAAAGAATTTAGCACAAAAATAACATTTTTTAAAATCACAAATGAAATGAAATGGTTTATGGCTTTTAGTGCCGGGAGTGTCCGAGGATATATTTGGCTCGCCAGGTGCAGGTCTTTTTTTTTTTTTTGATTTGACGTCCGTAGGCGACCTGCGCGTCGTGATGAGGATGAAATGATGATGAAGACGACATATACGCCCAGCCCCCGTGCCAGTGAAATTAACCAATGATGGCTCAAATTCCCGACCCTGCCGGGAATCAAACCCGGGACCCCTGTGACCAAAGGCCAGCACATTAACCATTTACCCATGGAGCCGGACAATTTTTATCACAAATTTGCAGTTATAAATGACCTTCGTACATATTGGATATTTGTCTTCATGACATTCTGATTCAACATACTATGAAATGAAAAAAATAATTATTTTGCATAAAATTTAAAAAAAATCACATTTATTGCACACTGCAATTTTTCAGTCCCCACTAATTATTTTAAGGAACAGAACATCATGGTCATCATAATCAACCTTTGAAAAGGGTATATGGTGGGGTTGTTTGATGTTTTAAGGACTATAACTGAATTATCAGCCCCAAGAGCAGAATACTGCAACATCTTTTACATAATTTATTCCCAACAACCATCAAAGAGAAAGCCAACAGAAGGAAACTTCTGACTACAAGGATCAACAATACTATAGCCAGTTTATTAATGGCCTGCAGGAGTTATGAAGAAAAATAAAAATATTAATATTAATTATAATATTAACACGTTGAGTGCCAAGCCGATTTTAGCGCACTATTCTACTGGTGCCAGGCATGAATTTCAATAGTATTCCACTGGTGCCACAGCAATTATACGTCTTGTAGGCTGTGTATATAATCTTGGGATATATTAATATAATGTACTAAGTAAACTTTATCTCATCATACCAAGGTCATGTGTGACGCCATATGGTGTCACATCAATTTTTACTAAGCATAAAGTTTTATAAGGAATGTACAACACAAATTTCAAATTTTTATGATAATTCAAACTAACACAATATTTACGAAAACCTGCTGAAATGCAAAACAAGTCCTTATATTACATTACATATTTTTACCCCCTGTGGGTGGGGGATGCAGATGAGGAATACACCCCCGGTATACCCTGCCTGTCGTAAGAGGTGACTGAAAAGGGGCGACGTAGGCGCGGACACGGATTGTGGTTTGGTATTATGTGTTGGACCATCTGTGGATGGGAAGAGCTGAGAACATCCACACGTAATTCCTGTAGAAGGATACTAAAAGGGTCATGTGGAAATAGGTCTGCTCTTTATTCTTTTTGAGGCTTAGTTGTAGACCGATTCAAAATTCTTGATGTGCGTGCTCCTGTGGCTGAAGAAGTATCAATTTGAAGATTTAGATGCTCCTGTCTTGTAAATGGAATATCTTTCTATGTCCCTACACAAGGACCTCAGTCATCATTGTTCACATGATTGTGCTCACCATTTGCACCAGCATCATCCCCACCTATAAAGTCACTATCAGTATCACCACTGTCTTCCATATCACTCGATACATCCATCATGCCGTCAGGGCACTCATCGTCACTAGCGTTATATTAACTGTCATCAACACTTACATCTTTCTCTCCATCAAAATCAATAAGTAATTCACAAATATCCAATTCACTAATTCTTGTCTTGGTAAGTCACCATTTCTACCAATAATATTACCAATATCTTCCATTTCTTTATATTCTTGCACAGCTATACAAACAGAATGATAATTTGCACATAAACAAAGAAAAAAGAATACCTGGGGCACTTTCACTTGTAAGAATGATCACGGGCCAGTCAGTGGTTTTGGAAGAATACTGTGGTGCCATATGGTGGCACATAGTAGCAATACATAGCTGGAATAGACCCTGTAGTTCGCACTTCACATAGTACCAATTTTACGTGCATAGATGTCACAACTGATTTTCTACAGCACATCGCCCAAAACTCTGCTGTGCCGCCGTACGGCATCACGCCAACTCTGATTTCAAGACCTATGTTCCGCCATATGGCGTCACACCATCTCAAATTTGAAGACCAGCGTGACACCATATGGCGTCACGTGGCACCCAACGTGTTAAACATTAAAGGGAAAGACTTATGATCTGGAACATTTTGTGTGTGATAACATGACGATGCTTTTAGGAAAGAAAAAAAACCCTATATTTATGTATGAATGAACTGCGGTGAAATAGAATGAAAACAAAATAAGGAAAAGATAACTCTGAGAGACAATAATTACACTGGTTACTCAATTTATCCTTCTCTGAATCATCATCCACTTTTTATTTTTGTTAAATCTCTGTAGTTAGGATTTCACTCCTATTTTATGAGGTGTATTCCCCCTCACAAGGATCGGTATTTTCAAATACCGTATTTACTCGTGTATTATACCCCCTTGCGTATTAGACCCCCCTTGGCTTTTCGAGACAAAGAAAATGAAAAAATGATTCTCGCATACAAGCCCCCAAAGTAATTTGTCAGAGAAGAACAACGATTCCGCTTTGAAGCAGGTACAAGTCTTATTGCAGATCTGATGACATCGCACAAATTTGTAAAAAGTTTCGTCCGTACGACCTGCGCAATGAAAACACGTGTCGAAGTCATGAAGTACATCTGTATTCCGTAGTTAAGAAATGTCTGACTCCATAGCGTAGGCCTACCACAGCTCTGATGACATCGCACAAATAGGTGAACAGTTTCATGTCCGACCCGCGCATTGCAAGCATACATCAGTCATGTATATATGCCTGTGTTTTGTATTTAAGAATGTCCGCCAGTGTAATGGTTAGCACAATTACATGCTTTTCTCGGGAGACTGAGTTCAACTCCCGGTACCACATTGCTAGAGATTTACGAACGGCAGGAAGGTTGATTTGCGGTAAAAATGGTACATGCAACTCCCTTCCACTGGGGATCTGTCTAAAAAGGAGCTGCACCACCTTAGATTGAGGAAACGAGTTTAGTTTAGTTAAGAAATATTCACGGTTGTTGCTAGGCCTATTAATATAGGCCAGTGAGATCATTAACAAGGTGATCGTTTAATCTCTCATAACTTGGGCCAATATAGGGTTTTTTTGGAGAAAAAGTAGGTTTAAAACATGATAAAAACAATCTGACCACAATTGTTTTACTCACCAATGTACCTAACAAATAATAATAATATCGATTTTTTATGTCCCCACTTACTTTCAACGACTTTTGGAGACGCCAAACAAAACATGCTAGGGTATGAGTTAATAAAAAATGAGAGATAATGACCGTATGAAATTAAACACCTGAAGATATCCATAAATACGGCAAATTTTCCTGTTATTTATTTTTTCCATCGTGGAACTTTTGGCACTATCCGGGCGACAGCACACCTAACCTGAACAATGCGGTCTGTCTTATCTGATTTACAGCTGTTTTGGTAAATCCTGATGTGATAAATGTAGAGAACAAGCATGAAATGTACTTAAAAATAAGGGCCTGGCTTTCAACAGCCACAGTTATCAAAATAATGCTTCCAGTCACTATGTATTACCGGTACATTTGGAAATACAACTAAGTTATCAGCTGGTGGTTTGGCACGCTTTCAACAACACTGCTTTATTCAGAAGGAGTGGCTTCTGCTACAGATACATCAGCTGGGAATATCAGAGATCATCTCCAGAATCATTTGGGAATAGCTTCCCACAGTTTGGACTCTATAATTGGGAACAAAACTATTTTTACAAGGTTCGAAAAGACGGGACCTCGAATGTTCTCGGTCTCAATTGCAGTGCATGGCTGATGAGAATCACGAGATGGCAGTAACGATGACGTCACTTGGAATGATGACAGGCCGGTAGCAGGGAAGTTAGTGGTGCAAGACAATTAAAATGAAAGCAGTGATCAGGTTTACTGTGTGGTAGGCCTACTGCTCAACTGACAGAAACAAATGACTGGCCATTGAGTTATTTTGTATCAATATTGCATAATATGATAATACGATACCCTTATCCCTTTTCTCTACGGGGTCGAGTATGAAGTGAGACTAATTTTCATAGAGAGTTTTTACGACCATATGCCCTTCCTGACGTCGACCCCATCAGATGAATTAATGAGATGAAACAAATGACGTGATATTATGAAAAACTAAACCGGATTATATTTACTTTATATGCAAGCCTAAACGCCGCGTTCACCCTTTTACTGACTTTACATATTTTGAAATACTGCTTTCCATTGAAAATAGCCAGTATAACTCAAATATATTCATAAGTTTGTTAAAGAACAGTGTAGAATGTACAATTTATAGCTCTTTATAGCCTAGAAGTCCTGCGTTCACTGCACAAAATTTGAGGTTATCGCATATTGGATCCCCCTTTACTTTTTTTTGGCTGCAAAAGTGCGGAAAAAAGGGATCTAATATGGGAGTAAATATGGTAGTTACTTTTAATCCAAATATAATTATTGTCAATTTAACAAGCAAATACTAGGTGAAATTGTATCCTAGATAAGCATGTTCTTACCAATTGTAGGTTGTGGGTTAGGTGCTTCACTTGTTGGTTCAGGTACAATTCGGATTTCAGCCCATGTTTTTTCAGGAGTTTCAGAGGTTTGGTGTAGAAGGGAGGAAAAAACAGACCTTGGAGCTAAAGCAAACAAAAGCACCATCTAATAGACATGCCAAGACAAAACAAAGATCATAAAGCCAAAAAAACAAACATTATATACCTAAACCAAGAAAAACATTCACAAACAAAAGCAAGCAAGAAGGTTAAAGGTTAGTTAATCTTATCATAAACAAGCGACTTCTTTCTTGTTGTGGTCTGCACAGAATTAAGGTTTCTAAAGTGACTACTTTCCATTCAATATCAATAAGTATGGAATGAACTGGATGGAGTGACCTCTCCAACTCTCATGCACCTCTATTTATTAGTTTCTAAAGAAAAATTGAATCTTAAACCAGTCACCCAGAATAAAAATGCTCTTACACACACTAATTATATAGCTTGACTCCAGGTCAACTGCCCAAAGCAATTACCATAACCATTAACCCTCTGCAGTCCAATATAATTTACATAGAATGTACCTAAAGCCAATTTCATAACCATTAACCCTTTGCAGTTCAATATAATTTACATGAGCACACTCTGTAAGTCTGGTTTCATCGCTGGCTACAATTATTAAAATAAAAGTGTGCTCCTTAAATGATTTAAAGATGTACATTTTCAGCACATATAACCACATGTCATGCCATGCCACCAGTGAAGATGCTTTGAACCTATTAATTTATATCTTGAACTAATGAACTGATTGAAGCTGTACAACCATGCAGCAAACATTACAATACAAAACACCACTTTAAACACACATTATGCACAGCATGATGTTTGACTGCAAAGGGTTCAAATATATTTTTCATATTGTACCAGGAACCGCCAGCGGTCTGGAACATAATTTATTTCAGTGTGAGGTACTGCGAAGTAAACAAAGTCACAGCTGGAACTTTCGAGAGAGAGCGAGTAACTACGTCCCGAGCTTCACGCAAGAAAGTGACATTACTATGACGCGCCGATCACGTGTACAGCGCATGAGGGCATGGAAAGGAATGGTATAAAAGGACAGGGATTCGCCAAGTAAGTCAGTTCATAACTCGCAGCTGAAGGAACAACACGATGTTGTACGCGAGTGACTACGCCGAGGTTCGAACATAGCCGCTATGAGTGCAGTTCGCCGGTAAGAACTCTGCCGTAATCATCGTCAAAAGACTTGTATTCAAGGTGCTACTTTTGGACTTACAAATTTTCAAAAATTAAAAATACGAACTTAGTTTTCACGAACTACTAGGACTATTTCGAGAATGTGTGACTAACTTAAACTGTGGTATAATGTGTTTGAACTTCAACTCAGTCGAAAGCAAGTGTGTAGAACTTGTACTCACACCAGATTTATCTTTAACTTGGAACAATTATAATTTAAAATCGGGTGCATATTAACGCAATTTTCCAGTGAAATACTTAGTCTTTTAAAGCAAGTAACGCAACGAAAGCGTTTAATTGATATTTAATACAAGTGTGGTTAACTCTAAACAGCATTAAAGCATTCGTCTCGGGTGAACAAGACAGTGCCGCATTAGACGACTTCTCCAAAACACTGCAGCTGTTTGAACATACAAACATGCATGTGTTTAGAACACTTCTACTGTTGTAAATATACCTTTTATTCATACCAACGATTATATTAGAACTGTGTTTTTCCTCTGAACAGTTATTCCGATAAATGAGCTTTCGTAATTTTGCTGCTAGTGTTAAGAACAGTGAACAAGTGCACATAACAAAATATTGTGCATACATTTATGAAGTGCAAATACGACTTATTTTGAATGGGACACTACCTAGCAATCACAGTCAGTTGAACTTTCTCGTGTTCGCTACATTACACAGTGACGCGCGAAATCCTGACAAGTGCCTATTTCTTGTAATTATCATATCTGCCTGCCGCTATACAAGCTGAATCTCGAGTCGACTTGGGACGTGTCAACAAGGGAATGGAAATGCAGTATCAGCATGGGATATGGAGCGTGGTGCTATGGTGATGACTTCACGACACCGGCTGGCTATGGTGACCACTTGCTGTTCGCTGACCAGCAGCTGTCAACATTCCAGTCCTGAGTTCCAGTAAAAACAGGTGATATGAAGTGTATTTTAAACCACTTTCAAAACAAGTGCATAAAATTCCACAAAACAAACTTTCTTCTTGCCAAGTGGAATAGTAAAATCAGTGACTTCGTTTAGCGGCTTTACGAACAATTATTACAACGCTCATTGGAAACTAGACTTTTACTAAATTCTAGTTTACGTTATTTTCGAAGTGTTAAATTTTTCATACGTATAAAAAACTTTTAGGGAGAACTTCACAAACTTTGAAAGTGAAAGAGTATTTATTTTAAAGTGATATTTATTATTTAAAAAGACGTAGGAAACAAGTGATATTTATTATTTAAAAAGACTTTAGGAAAGAAGAGAAATTTATTATTTAAAAAGACTGTAGGGAAACAATTCATTATTTGGAATTTGGAATATGATCTTCTGGTGAAAGACAATCATTTCAGTTAGTTTATGGTGACTTACGTAAAAACAAATTATTTTCAAAACCTCAAGATAAAGGCAATCTTTTGTGGATATCATGTTTTTTTTTAAATCAGGCAAACATTGCATTACGAAAATTTTGTAAAATAACTTGCTTTAATGTTTAAATAATTTGCCAACGAAACAAATATTTCGTGAAAAGGAGCAGAAATAATACAGTGGGAAACTTTGCCCATAAATACATGATAACGAATAAATTGAGCTTTAAGCCCAACTATTATTTGGCTCTGCGTACGCCTCTCTGTACCTGCTCCCTAAGAGCCGTCCACCCCTACGTAAAGATTCTCATGCCCAGATCCCTAATCATTTCCCGGTACAATATATTTACCTGATGTTATTTGTTACAGGAATGATTGACAGAAGTAACATGCATAAAGGAAAGTCATAACATATTTTAATGAAAGCTTGACAGAGGAAGCACATGTCTACATAAGGTTTCAGGATTATGCCATCAAGAAGAGAGTAAATAAAATAAAAATTTTAAATAATCAATTAGGGGAAAGGAAAAAATAAACCAAAATATAAAATAAAAACAATAGGAGTTAACATTTCTCAAAGCAACCTATTCAGTGTCTCCCAGTTTCAACAGAATTTCTTAACTGGCTGACAGATGCAGGTGTAGGGACTGTGGATGTAAGTGGGAATTAAGGGGAATGAGGGAAGAGAATGACAGTGAGCGAGATAATATGGCTTTCAACGTAGGACAGGAATGAAAATAGGCCTCCCTCAATCAATGTAAAGGGTACGCTTTGTAGGCAAAAGGGAGGGGAAGAAAGAAGAGAATTTGTGGAAGAACTGTAGGCTGATGTTTTAACAGCAGAGGGAAGATTGGAAACAGGGAAGTGCTACAGAGGAGGGGTGGGGGATGAGGAAAGGGAAATGTGGAGTAGAGAATAAGAAGGAAGAGGCAGAACAGGGTCTTGAGAGGCAAAGACGGGAGGATGAAGCAGGTTCCGAAGTTGCCAGGGAAGTTAAGGGAGACCAGGACAGGAGGAGATCTAATGAGTTGGATGGGGTTGAGGCTTTTGTTATGGGCGACTATCGTGAGGCATATGGGGAAAGTGAACTAGGGTAGTGTGTTAACCAGGAATTAGGTTAAGGCGCATGCTGAGGGAAGCAGAAAGGAAATAGGAAGGTAAGGAGAAGGTGGCAATTTTCCACATTGATACAAACAATGTAAGGCAAGCAGGGATATAGGTAATAGCATAGTTGAAGATGAATGGGATCTGCTTACAATAACACAGGAGAAGTTTTGGGGGGCAGATACTTTTATAAGTGGGTTACTGTGCAGGAGGGATGCTAACTGAAGGGTTATCAGTGATTTAAATGAGACTATGGAGTGGGCATGTGGGAACTGGGAGTGAGATTTACTGGTCCTAATGGGTGGGTAGGAGATAGGATCTATGCTCAGATGGCCTTCATGGCATTGTGGTTCACACAATGGTATATATAAGCTAGGGGGTTTGTTTAATAGACAGGTGCATTAAGAGAAATGGGATGGAATAGTGAGCGGTGATGAGATTATAGGGATCTGGGAGTCAACTAACGGTGACATAAAAGTGTTAAGAGTTAACTGCAGAAGTATTTTTAAAAGAATATTTTAAAAAGTGGAATAGAATTATGTAATTTAATAGATATATATTTACCAAATATTGTAATAGGTGTTGAATCGTGGCTGCCAAGTGATTCAACGGATATTTCTCACAGAACTTGATTATTTATCGTAGATAAAGGATAGGAACAGTAACAGGACGAGTATTCATACTGGTGCAAGAAGAATTTTTAAATTACTAAAAAGTTAAGGATGAGAAACATAATTCTAGTTGTAAGGCTCATATCTGAAGATAATAGGCAACTTGATATTTTTGGGGTGCAGAACAGGAATGGGTTATGGTGTTGCAGAAGTATTTGATAAGATAATCAGTTATGTGGGAAACGAGACAGAAAGGAATGTAATTGTAGTGGGTGATTAATTTTTTCAAATTATGGCTGCGGGGAGGGGGAGGGGGTAATGAAAATTACAGAAAGCATGCCCAATAAATGGTGAATAGGTTAATCTGGGAAGGACAGCTGAATCAGAAAATGATGGAACCAACTAGAGGGAAAAATATTTTAGATATGGTGTTAATAAAATCAGATGCACTCTTTAGAAACTGACGTGATAGATGGTATAAGTGATTGTGAAGCTGTGTTTGCTATATTTTAAAATAATTTATTAATTTGACAATTTTATGCAATAAGAAGGTTGTAAAAACAGGACCATTAGGCCATACCATATTGTTGATAAGAGAGACATGGGGAAGTTTCAAAAAAAAAAGTAATTATGATCAATGAAAAATGGTAAATAAAAATATAAACAGTCTATGGGATGAGTTTACAGTAATAGTTGAGGAGTGTGAAAACAGGTTTGTACCATTAAAGATGGTAAGGAATGGTAACGAGCCACTATACTGAAACAGAGAAATAAAGAGATTACAAAGGAGGTGCATGCTGGGAAAGAAATAAAGTTAGGAACGGCTGTGGAAGGAGAGATAGAAGGAACTAGGAAATAGAATTTAACTAAAAAGTCAGCTAAGAATAACATGATGGTAAACATAACTCACAGTCAAATTAATTTTTACGGAACATGTCTGATTTTTCAGACAGTTCACTGAAATATTCTTTCAATCTGTTCATTATCTGCTGGCCCTATGGTGTAGGGGTAGCATGCCTGCTTCTTACCCAGAGGCCCCGGCTTCGATTCCTGGATGGGTCAGGGATTTTTACCTGGATTTGAGGGCTGGTTCGAGGTCCACTCAACCTACGTGATTAGAACTGAGGAGCTATCTTACAATGAGATAGTGGCCCTGGTCTAAAAAACAAAAAAATAACGGCCGAGAGGATCCATCGTGCTGACCACACGACACCTCATAATCTGTAAGCCTTCGGGCTAAGTAGAGGTCACTTGGTAGGCCAAGGCCCTTCAGGGCTGTACTGCCATGGGGTTACTTAGTTCATTGTCTCCTTTGGTTCTGTTAGTATTACTCCTTTATTCTTTATAAATCCTGTGTTCACCATTTTATTCCTACAGTTTCTTAAAATCACAAATAATTTTTCCCCACAGTTTAAATCTTCCTTTACTTCCTGAGTGAATGTTCCCCAACTTTTCTTCGGCTAATACTTTTTTTTTTGCAAACTCCTTTTGCTTCTATGTATATGGCTCTACTCTCTTCAGTCTTTCCAAGTTTTCTTCTTTTCCATTATTTTATCTTTCACTCTATGATTCCACCATGTTGTCTCCTTCTCTTTTACCTTTCCTGATATTCTGCCACAAGTTTTCTCTGCACACCTTACATATGCACTCTTAAAATTATTCCATTCCTGTTCAACATGACATATCTGACCTTGATATCAGTTGTAATTCTTTTCTGAACTCTTCCTGAACCTCCTTTCCCTTCAATCTCCAGACACTAATCATTCTCTCTCTTCTTGTAGTTTTGTGGCCTTGCCTACTTTCAACTTTACTATCACTTCTCTATGGTTTACACCCAAAGGCTTCCTCAGGCACAGCTATAATATCCATAAAATTTTTCCTATATCCTTCTTTCCACTAATATGTAATGTAATATCAATGTTTTGTTCTTCTGTCACCCCATCCATACCTGTTTATGTTCTGGCTATATTTCTTCATGGAGCATGTGTTTCCTATTATTAGTTGGTTCCTCTGGCAGAAATCCATTAACATATCCCCTTTTTGATTCTTGTTACCATAACCATATGGTCCCAGAATCTCTTTTCTTCCCACTTGTGCATTCAGATCTCCCATTATAATTACTTCTATGTATTTCTCCATTTTTTCAAGGAATTATTCTGCATTTTCTTTATTTCCAGTGGAGCATATACCTGGAATAGATCTCGTGTTCATGTCTCAAACTCTATCCTCGCTATGATCGATATGTCATTGACTTCCTTCACCACCTCCACATATTCCAGGACATCCTTTCTAAGGATCATTCCTACTCTACTGCATCCTGTCCTCCACTGCAGAAGGGCCTGTACCCATCCTTCAGTTTTCTTTCCCATCTTCCTGCCTATTTTGTTTTACTAAGACCAAGGATGGCTATTTCCTTCCCTTTCATAGAGTCTATCAGCACATCGATCTTGTCTATCATGGTCAAGGAGTTGACTGTCCCAATTCAAATACATGGTGATACTGGTCTCACTTCTCAAAGTTCCCCCATTACCTGAAGAACCGCTCATCGCCTGCAGCGGATGCCTGAGCATTTCCCAAGGCTGCACCATATTTGAACTCATTTTCAGACTATTATTACGATGGGTTTTCCACTTCCAAATGCATTTTAGAGCTGCTGCCAGCATCTGTCTGAAGCCATTGGTTCTCTTAGGTGGTTGAGGTATTTCTCGTTGCCCGACACTTGGCGCAGAGTAGCTGGCTGTATGGTCTACTCGATTACTGAAGCGGACTGGACTGGCCAGGCACAATCTCATCTCTATTTTCCAAATTACAAAGTCATCAGCAAATAACATTGTGGGTTACTTGAACCTCTCTTGGCTAATTTCCCTGTCGTCATACCATTCACCACCATTGAATCCTCTTAATGATCTCTATATCCAGCCGTGCATCATGCATTAGTTCACTTCTTAAGTACTTGAAGCTCTCTGCAATTTCAAGGTTTTGTCACTTTATTTTTATGATTTCTCTCCCTTCCTTTCTCTATTCAACACCGCTGTCTTACTCTTCTCTGCACTGATTTTCTTCTTCTTCTTTTTCTTTTATGACCACATAGGATCACTTTAGTCAGTCTGTCGTTCAGGTCTCTTTGAAGGGATTGTTCGGGCTTTGCGGTCCTCCCAGTACTTCTTCAGACGCTCCGATCTTCGTACCCTTTCCTCAGTTGAAAATGTGCGTGTTGTTGGTTTGTTTTGTGTAAGGGTAAAGCGGAGGTTTGTATTATTGACTTTTGTATTCAATTTTATCTTATTTGTGATGTCTTCTGTTGTAAGGCCTATTTCCTGATTTTATTTAATAATTTTCAATAATCTCACTCAACATGTCGAGTGACCCTTGTACTTCTTGTCTCTTGCTCCCTACAGCATTACTTTCAGCTCCCTGTCCTAATATATTTCTTTTGTTTCCATAACAATTTTGTCCAGCACAGAACATATGAAGGTGGCAATCAACCTAATGTCACTGACTGAAAATTGGAGTACATCATTATGTAGGATTTCTTTCTTGTAAATAAAACACAAATTAAATCCTTTTTTTTTAATTCTGTGCTAAATTTAGGATGCAGAGATTATTCATGTATAAAGTGTAATTCCTCTATAATTAATACGAGCCTTATCACAGACTGAACCTGGACCATTACAATATATCACTGGAAGGGTAATCTGATATAAACGTTACTAGCATCCAAAAGATCAGCAATAGAACAGTTTCACTGCATGCACAAGTTAGATTTAGACATGTACATTAAGTGTGGGTACTCCACGTAGAGGCTAAATCAAAACACACTTCCAAAGCACAACTTAATGATATCTGAAAAGCCTCAAACTTTTCCAAACATACAGGAAAAAGTACACAAGGTAAGCAACAGGTGACCAAAAACAACACACAGCAGAAGTTTTGAAGTATCTAAGATATATGCTAGACCTCAACAACATTACCAGCAAGATATGTAGTTGCCCATTGTTCTTTATCATATTAATGTATCAAAAGCTAAGCTGATATGAAAAGCCTTCAATGTTATCTACTTGCTTTCAGGCAGAACTGTTATTTCTAGAGTTCTGAAGAGAGAAATGCTAGTATATGGGAGGAAAACACATAACATCCCTGCACCTGCAAAAACTGCTATGTGAAATATTTCAGCTTAAAACTTTGACCAGTAAGGTTTAGTACTGTATGAGTTGCATGAAAGAATTCTTGTTCCTAATGACTATATGCTGTGGGTCCGTTTTTCTTTGACATCGACACATAGCAGTTATCATAGGTGCAAGGACGATATCCTGGTGTTAATATAAACAATCATACAATATATACACCCAGGTGTCGAGAGAAAAATACATATCTTGGTGTTAACATAAACAAACATAAAATACAAAACATATACCCAAGCATTATTCAAAAGAAGAAAGGTCCATGCTCCCACTGCATGATTTGCCTTCAACTCCTCAGTTCTATGACTTTTCCCAGTTCAAAACCGTATCTCTCCCATTATAAAAATTGCCCTTTCTCCTCATCAATAATTTAAATAACTTCTGCAAACTCCTGTTAAAATACACACCTTAACAAATATTAGAAATAAAGACAATGTATTGTAGATTATATAATAAAGCCACAAATTCAAAGCTGTATTTTTTAAGATCACATTCAAATCAAGTCAGCAATTGGGAAAGAAAAACTGGTTGAATTCAGGGCAACTTTTTATTAGGCTATGTTCCCAAATTGTTATCGAAGTGTGAATTTATACCCTCTGTCATGCTTTCATCGTCCATGCTGAGAAATCTGATCTTTTCAATATCAATTTTATTAGCAAAATAAAAAATAATCAACCAAAGAGCTCACAATATTTGTCTGTTTTTTTTATCAGCTTACGTTTATACTCCTTTTTCTCTTTGATGTCAAGGCAAACTTCTTTCTTCTGCTCCGACTTCTCATACCTGCTTGCTGCGTCCTTCCCAAAAATTATTTTCCAGGCTCTATAACAATAATAAATAACAATAACAATAACAATAATAATAATAATAATAATAATAATAATAATAATAATAAAGTACATTCAACAAGTTTAAAGTTAAATTTGCTTGATGTTGTAAACTAGTAGGAAGGGATCTACATTGGCTATGACTCCTTTACTTGATACAGTACTGTACTTCTTACATATTTCCGCAAACAGAAAATTATAATTTGCAAATTTTACTCAAGATGAATATGTATGAAGTGTGGCTAGAAAATAAATGGACTGACTTAATTTTGTCAAATCCCTGTGGTCTTGGCAATGGTAAGCATGGTAGTGTATTGGTCTGCATTCTTCCAACATGTGGAGTCAACAGCTTGTCAGTAACTAGTACAGGTATTTGAAACAGACTGTGTCCCCCAATATTTGTCAGAATAATGTTATGCATTAAAGTGGAGCAATGTATCAATATGAAATTCCTCTTGGGAAATCTGCAACAGAAAGTTAGAGCTTGTTAATGCACGTTTAGGGTAATTGTCCATCTCGTACTCAAATTTTGGAGGAACCTAAAAATTTTGAGGGGAGTGAATTGAGACAATAAAAGACAGTGAAATTGTTAGAGGAAATTGCAGATTCAGCATTCAAGCAATACCATAGCTTAATTACCTAAAATCAATAAAGGAACTGTTCAACAGGTTTTACACGAAAATTTAAAGATGATCAAAGCGTGCAAGAAGATGGTGCTGAGATTCCTCACTCCAGATTAAAAGGAAGTCTGAGTGAAAATTTCTGCTGAACTTTTTTAGGAAACATCATGGGCCCCTAACATGTCATGAATAACTTAGCAGTATTTTCAGTATGACTCTGAAACTAATTACCAATCCATACTCTGGAAGAGAGCTGGTTCCCCAAGGACTAAGAAAGTATGGATGAACAAGTCCAAATTCATAGCAATAAGTTCATGTTCACTGGGTTTCTAAAGTTCTGATGTAACCAGGTGTACTATATACAAATTTTTACAACCCTCGGTGATTGAGTAAGGAGAAGACGATGACCTGAAATTAGGAAGAAAAGTTCATTGATTCTTCACCAAAGAGAACACAATGACACACAAGAGGCTGTTGGTCAAGATGTTTCTGGCAAAGCACATAATCCCTGTGCCACAACAATCACCATTCGCAGCAGACCTAGGCCTATATGTTCTCTTTTCTTTCAAAGCTCAAGTCTGTGCTAACAGAACTACGTTCAAGTCTGTATTCAGTAGGAAGAAAAGTGAAAAAAGGAGTTCATGCACCATGTAATAAAGTAAGATATGAAGCACTTCCAACAGTGGAAAATTCTCATGGAATAATGTGTAGAACGGGGAAGGAACTACACTGAATGTGGCATTACAAGTTAGTTAATTTCTTGAACAAGAATTTTTGGAGTACCAATCCAGTTATTTTCTAGTAGCATGGCATATTGTCCCCTTCAAATTTGGCAATATTTAGAATATTTACGACAAGTTAACATTGAAAGTTTTATTGTTCGCTGGGAGCTGTATTTGTCATTTGGGAAGCAGTGAGCGAGCTCCAAACCAGTTTTTTTTTTTTTTTTGTCATTCAGAGGGGCGATGTATTGAACCATCTTCGACTGAGTGCAAGGTAGATCACATGACGAGCCTGTGTTTCCAGCCTACCACGTGCGGACGACCTGGACTGCGAGCAAGCTTCGAGAACAGTCGTAGCCAATTATAAGAGACCCCGTGAACCAATGATCGTCTTCAAAAAATACACACCTCCCGAGCCAAGACTATAAAAAGCCGTGTTCAAAGTAAATCACTCTCTACTCTGCTGTACTCTACTCTGGTCTACTCTGCTGTTCATCACAACCACGTGGAAGGAGAACTTTACCTTGCAAACAGACATCCGTTCTGCCGAATTTAGTGAAGTCTATTAACAACTCTTATGGAGTGAATTCCATCTTAGGAGATCCAAGTTAAGTGTATTTATCCAGGAGAACATTCAGTAATTCTGCGTGTGTGAGCATATCTTAATATTTGTCGTCTTAGTTACAGCCCACACTTCCGGAACGCGACGGAAGTCATCCCAGTGATCGCTGTGTACATAAAGATGGATTACTCCTCTACAATGTGCATCTTAATTTCATCATGGGATGTCTACTGCCGTGTCTCCATGATCTTCTAAGTATGTGAGGCGCTTCTGGACAGGGAAGGTGACTGATCGGGGAAAGGCCGGAATGACTGATTGCAACCTGGGATCGAACCTCATCTAAATCTTGAGTACCATCTAAAAATTTATTCTCTTTCTCATCTTTGTAAAACTAGAGGATCTTTCTTCTTTAAATCGTAGCTCTATTAGTTCTTGTTGTAGATAGAAGTATTTCATTTTTCTATTTCTTGAGGTGTCATGGTAGTCGAGTTACATGTGTGTGACTGAAATTTGGAACCTATTAGATTAGATGTGTAGTCTGTCTTTGAGTGAGTTCCCATGCATATGAGATAGATATCTCTAAAAATCACTGACCACGCGATAAACTTTATTTATTTGCCTGTGATATTGAAATTAATCTGGATTGGAGTTATGGGTAAAGTTTGTGAGATAGGATCGAACCTAGTGTCATTTTAAGATCACTTGTATTCTTTAGGATCGAGTCATCTAATTTCATGATATTTCATGAGGATTGATAGATATAATAATCACTTGAATAATAATAAAATCAAGTAAAGATCGGGTAAAAATGGAATTAAACGGTCGTGAGCTATAAATTATCTTAGATTCCTTATATGTGAGATTTAATGTGCTCAGTTCATGATGTGCCTAGAATACAGCTATCTTGCAGGATGTTAATTATGTAATTTATTAATTGGAGAATTTATTATTATTGATGAATGACTTCTTGTTGTGTCTTTGGGAGCACAATAATTTATTGTAAGTGGAGCACATGTTGTGTATATATTTCAAGAATAGGGAGTAATAATAATGCGATTGAGGCTCACGAACACGATAGTTGCGACTTGTAACCCATGTGATGGTGATGATTATGGAATCTTATGGGAATCTTCAAATAAATTTTGGAAATTTAGATGAATCTCCATCGTTGCCTGAGGAATATTTCAACCCAAGTGATATCATGAATTTCGATCACTAGCCACTATTGGAGAAAGAGTATTTCCTTACACGAACTTATCCTCCCGGAAACTATCGATGTGACCATGCTTAAAAATAAATAATAAATTTTTAAGGGCAGGATTCACTGTAAATAATGTATATAAAAAGTACGTTGTTACCTTGTGTGAATGTGGCGTGTGTGTGTGTGTTATAATATGAATATTTTCCATGTCTTTTGATTGTTCAATATGATTTAATCTTGTCGTGCATTTATGGCAAAGGCACAGATTGTGTTCAACGTTGTTTGCCACCATGATGATTTATTTTTGTGCACCTTAAGGAAAAATTTAATGAATTTAATGTCGAGGAAGACTAGAATAGAATTTTATTTGCTGTTTATCAAGATTTAAGGGAAAGATCATCTCGTTATTTGTCCGCAAAGGCAAGCGATTTGTAAATTAATTTCCAATTAACTCACCCGTTGATAAGAAATTTTCCAATACATTTATATTTAAATTCCAAAATATTTTCAAATTAATTTCAAATTTTGAATGCTATGCAGATGTAAGAATTAAATCTTCACAAATGGCATAATCAACTTGGATTCTGTGATAATGAGTAATAGTAATTAATTGCTTTTTTTTTTGCTAGGGGCTTTACGTAGCACCGACACAGATAGGTCTTATGGCGACGATGGGATAGGAAAGGCCTAGGAGTTGGAAGGAAGCGGCCATGGCCTTAATTAAGGTATAGCGCCAGCATTTGCCTGGTGTGAAAAAGGGAAACCACGGAAAACCATCTTCAGTGCTGCCAACAGTGGGGTTCGAACCCACTATCTCCCGATTACTGGATCCTGGCCGCACTTAAGCGACTACAGCTGTCGAGCTCGGTATGGTGATCTTTTAACATCATTTCAATACATCCAGTAAAACGAATAGTACAATCCTATGGTTTGAAAGGAAATTATCAGGTACTTCACAAAATAGGCTAACAAAACATGAGATATGATTCATTGAACACACATAATAGCATCATCGTTCTGGCAGAAATCACCACGACCGAAATCACAGTTCTGAGACATTGCTGTTTTAATAATTTGATTAAACTTTTAAAATACTTTTATGGCATAATGATATACAGTAGAAATTTGTTATAGTGAGAATTCATAAAAGCAAAAATTTTACTCGCTATAACGGACTGACGTTATATACGATTTTTCGTGAAAGTGGAGAAAATCCTCACACACATTAAAATCAGTATGAAATGGCCAGTTTGTTCAAAACATGCATTGTCTCGGAAGATATCCACACTACAGCTTACTTGTTTGTAATTTTTTGAAATCCGATACTACGTGAAAGTGTACCGTTATGTTTCATTTCATTTTGAAAAAAAAAAAAAAAGATAGTATCACTCCAGAGGCTTCTGCTGTGAACGTTCCAATTTTCTTCTTCAAACAGCATCACCTAACCTAACCGTATATGTATCATGAAAACATATTTCAAGCACACTTAGAGAAATGATAACCACCTCACTACAAACTTACATGGGAACAGCCTTTCCGAAATTAAAATCGACATGAGAAAATATAAACTTTCCTTTGAAATCAGTGATGTACTAAGTGAAATCTTAATTTCGGTATATAACATTAAAATTAAGCAATAGTTTACATCAGCCTTTATTTCTAAGGAGTTAACATCTGCTATCGGCCAGGTTATTTATATATTTATTACGAAAACGTGTTATCCTCTAAAAGAAAATTCAAATTGAAAGAGAACAGCAGTCGACGGGTATTACTATTTGACTCTGACATCGCTTTCAAATGTCGACAAGAGAGCTCGTTAAGTGTACATAGTGAGAAAACGAAAAGCTGATCGATCGCATTTTTTGGCAAATGCTTCAGTTTTTTAATTCAAGCAGCATCAGATAACCTAACTTTACTATATATATCATGAAAACATATTCCAAGCGCCAGTAGTGAAATGATAACATTCTCATTATGAATTTACATGGGAATAGCCTCTCCGAAATTTAACCAGACGTGAGAAAATATAAGTTACCCTCTGAAATTAGTGTTGCGCTCTGCCATATCTTGAGGTGTAATGCATTCTTACTACTTAATTTCACAGTAGAGTATTCAGCGATCATTTACTTAACCTTTATTTCTAATGAGTCAACAACTGCTATCGACCATGTTATTTACATATCTGTTACGAAAACATGTTCTCCTCTTTCATTTCTAATATTCCTTCTGGAACAGCAGTTGACGGATATTACTAATCGACTCCGACATCGCCTTCAAATGTCGAGAAAGCTCGCAAATGCACATAGCGAGAAAATAATACCGAAGGTCGCATTTTGTGGCAAACGTTTCAGTTTTCTTATTCAAACAGCATCACCTAACCTAACTTAACTGCGTATGTACCATGAAAACATATATCACGCGCCAGGAGAAAAGTGGTAAGCTTCTCGCTATAAATTTTAATGGGAATAGCCTTACCAAAATGTAACCAGGCGTGAGAAAATATAACGAAACCTCAGAAAACAGTGATGCGCTCTGCCATATCTTGAGGTGTATCACATTTTTACTTAATTTCAGTGCAGAGTATTAGAATTAAATGATCGTTTATTTAGCTTTTATTTCAAACGAGTTAACAACTGCTATCGGCCATGTAATTTACGTATTTATTACGAAAACATGTTCTCATCTTTCATTTCTGATTTTCTTTACAGAAAAGCAGTTGAAAGATGTTACTAATCATCCCAAACATTGCCTTTGAATGTCGACAAGAGCGCTCACAAGTGTACGTAGCGAGAAAACGACACTGTACTAAAAATTATCATTCACACTGTGGCAAACATTTCAGTTTTCTTATTCAAACGACGTCACCTAACCTCACTTAAACATACTATATGAATCATGAAAAGGTATTTCAAGCGCCAGTAGAGAAATGGTTATCTTCTTGCTATAAATTTACATCGTAACAGCCTTTCCGAAATGTAACAAGATGCAAAAAAAATATAAAAATAATCTCTGAAATCAATGATGCACTCTGCCATATCTTGAGGTGTATCCCATTCTTACTAATTTGCAGTATTTAACATTAGAATTAAGCAATCATTTACTTCAGCCTTTACTTTACTTTTTTTTACCTTAACAATACAAATTAAATAGTTGTTTATTAAATGAACATTTAATGGGACTAGTTTTGACCTATTTAAAAAATCTTCAGCCATATCGCGTATAGAACTAAGTATTTGAAACACAGTTGTTTTAAAGATGGTCTTATAACATAAGTATGACACTATGAGAAACTGTTTGTAGAATTTCCTGAAAAACACATTCACTGTAAAAAATTAGTTCACTTAGCTGTAGGAATATATGAGAAGAAGAAGTCTTACAGTTAGGGCCCAGATGTTGATGCCTTAAAAAAAAGTTTTAAAATGCCCTTAACATGCTTAAAAAAGACTTTAATAAATGATCTAAAAAATCAAAAAATGCACTATAAAATGGAGAAAATGATCTTATAATAATAAACTCACCAATATTTCAAAGTGACATCGTAAGTTCAAACTGAAAAGTCAATCAAAATAAATTTCTAGCACTTAACAAAAGGCTTATGTTCACTTAAGTCTGAATTGCACTGCACTACGAATGTCATTCTGATGTTGCCAAATGTAAATGATCAGCGGTTACCAGCCAACAAGTTTTTATATTTCAAAAAGCTGCGTTCAACATCAACTGATGTGATCGGAGCGTACTTGAAGTGAGGAAGGTCATTTGTTGCTAAATCCGCCCCAATCCCATCCATGCAGTAGTTTTCACCAGAAAGAATGTCCGAGATTTTGCATAATGTTTTATACCCGGTGTTTCTACCCAGCACTTCTTTCAGTTTTGATGCAATACCGGCAGCAATTTAGCCACGATTGTTGCTAAGACTAGTTTCCACATGGTTGATTAAGGAAATGGAATCAACCATTTCTTCGCCCGTTTTCTCCAACAATGTGATTGTTGCTGTCAATAAGGCAAAATTCGATTTTATGAATGCCAAACTACCTTCAATGTTTGGTTCAGATAGCATGTTCTGAGCAATTTTTATTGCTGCAGCTTTTTCACTGTCAAAACTCTGCACTATTTTCATTCACCAACTTGAAGTTTTTGCAATAATACATACACACGTTTAACCACATGCCCCAGCATGTTATGATAGGTTGTGGAGGTAATGCAATGCCAGCTCTGAACCGTGCGACTTGCGAAGGTGCTTCTAAGAAAACTTTCTTAATGTTCGCTATAAGCTTGTCTACACTGGGGTAAAGAGCCCTTACTTCTTCACAAACTATATGCAGTCCATGGGCAAGGAATGTAACATGGACCATTTTAGAATAGAGTGCCTTTAATGAATTAGCTGCTCGTACCATATAGCATCAATTAAAAATAAAAGTACATCGTCATGTTTGATGCCCTCAGGCCACAGGAGAAACATAGCACTATCAAACAGTTTTGATATGCTAGAAATGAAATGTCGTATGGCTTTTAGTGCCGAGGTATCCCAGGACAGGTTCGGCTCGCCAGGTGCAGGTCTTTCTATTTGACTCCCATAGGCGACCTGCGTGTCGTGATGAGGATGAAATGATGATAAAGACAACATATAAACCCAACCCCCGTGCCATTGGAATTAACCAATTAAGGTTAAAATCCCCGACCCAGCCGTGAATCGAACCCGGGACCATCTGAACCGAAGGCCAGTATGCTGACCGTTCAGCCAACGAGTCGGACTGATGTGGTAGAATAATTGGTCTTTTCTAACACTTCGGTAGTCAATAAAAATATTTCACCTGGTGTATGCACTTCTAAAGTTCCGATCACAACGTTGGCTATGTAACGCCCCGTAGCATCTTAAGTTTCATCGATTGACACCCATATCTTCTTCCCACGAGTTTCAGATCTTATTTTGTTTAATGTGTCTTTGTAACACTGCGACAAATAATTCTTACGTAAAGTTGATTAGTCTGGTATGTCTTGATTTGTATGTTTTTCCAAAAATCCATGTAATTTCAGGCTGCTGAGTTTATATAGCGGAATGTTTGCAGATACAAATACATCACAATTCTTTACTGAACTGTGAGGACTTGCAACTGAAGGCAGTAAGCGCTGGGTTGCAGGTTTATATGAAACACGCTGAAGAACACAAATGTTGCGTTACAGTAAATCTTCTTTCAGCAGCTACTTTAGTTCCACACAGTTTGCAAAACAATATGCTTCCATGGGTAAAAACACATTGTCACCAAATTCAGATACTACTGTAGTTGTTTTAAATGCACTGACACACTGTTTTATTTTAGGCATTTTGAAAGCAGCAATGAACTAATATCTAATATCTCTCGTCGTGAACTATGCAGAACCGAGACAAGAATATCCACCCCTTCCCCCTTCTATCCTGCCACAGCTGACCTTCGTCAACAGAGCAGGTAACATTCCATTCTGCTAATAACTGGTTTGTGACGAAAACAAGAGTATCTGTATACCTACCCCCATAACATTCTGCATCCAAGATATATATTTTACTACTAATAGCAATACTGAAATATTTTATTTTAATATATTAAATTATCTTGTACAGCTACTAGCTTGTTCTTAATTCGGAGAGATGTAACTGCCTCATATAAAGCTGCGACATGACTAAATCGGAAAAAAAAAATGACTTTAAAAGGCCGATTTCTCTAAAATACGAGGTGTGGCAATTAAATAACGAGACTGCGCCCCTCCTACTCCGTGGTCGCATGGTGCGAGGTTGTCAATGGAATGTAGTTGACCTTGATCATTCCCGAGCAAGCACACTTCGTTTCGTCGTTTTACCTGCTTTAGTTTGCTTTTGAGACTTGGCTGTAGCGGACGCTGTTGTGTAGTCGTTCCGTGATCATGGTGGACATAAATCTCGAGCAGCGCATTAACCTGAAATTCCTACTGAAATTAGAGAAATCACCCACAGAATATTTTCAAATGTTAAAGGAGGTGTATGGTCAATGCTATGTCACGTGCACGAGTGTTTGAGTAGCACAAATGGTTTTCTGAAGGTCGGGAAGAGGTTGAAAGTGATGAACGTCCCGGACGACCTGTGACTGTCGGAAGTGAAGGAAACGTCCAGAAAGTCAACGAAATTGTGTGGAAAGACTGACTTCAATACTATAAAGAAGTCCTAATCAAGCTAAGGGAAAGAGTAAGGAAGAAAAGGCCAGATGCATGGAAGAACGGCTCATGGATTCTTCACCAAGACAACGCATCAGCCCACAACGCCCTGTCTGTGAAGCAGTTTTTAGCTGACAAGTGCATTCCTGTGCTAGAACATCCCCCGTATTTGCCTGAACTTGCTCCACATGACTTTTATCTCTACCCAAAAGTGAAAAGTGTATTGAAGGGAACACATTTTCAGTCTGTGGAACACGTAAAACTAAAAACGGCAGAGTTATTGCGCAGGGTGACAAAGGATGACCTACAGTATTGCTTTGAACAGTGGAAGGCACGTATGCAACGGTGTATAGTTAGGGGAGGGAAGTATGTTGAACGGGATAAAAGTGTATTGTAACTTTGTTTGCAATAAATCATATTTTTCACATCAGTCTCGTTATTTAATTGCCGCAGCTTGTATGACCCAAAAAATCTACCAAACTTAAAAAAAAAAGTTTTAAAATAGAAAAATAGCAAAAAATGCAAAAAAGATGCAAAATAAAAATGACATATTTGAAGACGGGGTAGCCCAGCCGGAGTTTATATGTGCTTCGCCATTGTTTTAGACAGCTCAGTAAAAAACGTCCAGTTGACACGCCATTGCATTTGGCCGTTATTCACATAATACTAGACGAGACACCACAGTGACCTGCCTAACAGACGTGTGGGCTGTGTCTGTCGCCTTTCTCCGCTGTGCCCACGTTTGCGACACACAGCGTGCTGCTGCGGCGCGTTAGTGCAACTAACCTTTTGATCCACCTATGTACATAGCATTTCCTTTCCACTGCAATAGTATATTTGTTCAACTCATATTTTACTAAGGCAGTACTTTGCATATATTTTCAATTCTACATCTCATCAAGAATATGAATGATTTAAAATGTATCTACGCTTCGCAGTGATAAGAAGAATATCAAAAGACTTCTTCTCCTTTACCACAACACCACTACGCATATAT
Source organism: Anabrus simplex (assembly GCF_040414725.1). Taxonomy (NCBI): domain Eukaryota; kingdom Metazoa; phylum Arthropoda; class Insecta; order Orthoptera; family Tettigoniidae; genus Anabrus; species Anabrus simplex. The sequence continues at coordinate 330,466,750 of NC_090267.1, read as the reverse complement.
GCCCATTTCCACATCTCATCAAGACTGTGAATTTTGAATTGTATCTTACGTTCTTGAATACTACGAAGAATATTATAAGTAGGGCCCGGATGTTGATGACATGTCTTAAAATGTTTGGTATGAAAACCCATTAAATCTATAATTAAAACCTTGACTCATTAAAAACTATTATGACAAGTAAAAGACTTGCAAGTCAGTCGTATAATAAAAGTTCGTTGGTTAAATGATATCCTTATGGACAAGCATGTCATGAATTTCATGGTTGCCTATTTTCCGATAACAGCTGAAGATGATGCAAGTACGCATTGAAACTAGTCCTGTGAAATTTAATATGTTGTAATTGAATAACAGCATTAAAATTGTATTGAATAGGTGGAAATATCAAGTTTATTTATTGCAGCTGAACACGTCGTATGGCAGTGTGTTTGCCATTGTTCACGGGGACCTTGGATATCGTAAGCTGTGTCAAGGATGGGTCCCATGTCTTCTCACCCACGAGCAAAAGGGACAACGTTTCCAATCCTCCCTGGCATTTTTGCAACGCTATGCCGCAGATGGCAACGGGTTTCTGCAGCGAATCGTCACAGGCGACGAAACGTGGGTCCACCACTTCACTCCCAAAACAAAGCGAACATCAATGGAATGGGTGCACCCCTCATCACCACAACGAAAGAAGGCCAAGGTTCAACCTTCAGCCGGTAAGGTTATGGCGACAGTGTTCTTTGACATGGAGGGTTTGCTGTACGTGGAATTCATGCCAAAAGGAACGACGATCAATGCGGCGGCGTATTGTCAAACGTTGCACCGCTTGCGTAAAGCGATTAAAGAGAAGCCCGGGGGGAAATTGAGCACTTGTGTGATTTTGTCGCACGATAACGCAACACCTCACAAGGCCTGCCAAACGAAAGAACTGCTGGAGCATTTCAAGTGGAAGGTCTGGCAAGATCCACCCTACAGTCCCGACCTAGCGCCATGTGATTTTCATCTGTTCGGTAAGCTCAAAACGGAGCTCGATGGTCGACGTTTCCAGACCGATCAGGAGGTGAAGGCCGCTGTCTCCGAGTGGTTGCAGAACGATGGAGGAAATTTCTATGCATCCGGCATCGACAAGTTGGTTGTGTGTTCGCAGAAATGTTTGGAGTCTCTTGGAAACTATGTGGAAAAGTGACGTTACAGTGTATGTCATAGTCTTGTTGCTGTTGTATAGGTGGTGTAATAAATGGCCGTAACTGGGAAGTGTAACTTATTTCCTGATCTGCCCTCGTAGTTGTGAATAAAGAAAACAATGTAAAATACTGAACGTATCCATGGAGATTAATGACTTTAAAAAATGAAAGTGAAAAGGCACTTGAAGATATGAAGATATTAAAAAGGTGAAATAACTCACTTATTATTTTATTTGGTTTAATCAAAATTCAATTAAATTCATTCCTCTAGATTAACAAATGCTATCGGACACATTGTTCACACATTTATTACAAAAACAAGTTCTTCTCTTTTATTTTTATTTACAGAACAGCATTTAAATCTAAGAATTTCATTTTTGTCCGTATTGAACGGAGAATGGAAGATAGGAAACTTAAAAGGGTCCACCTTTTCAATACAAATAAATGTTATAGTTTATTTACAACATATATTTACACTTGGAACTAGTTTCGACGCTGTTTTGCGTCATCATCAGCCAAATGTGGGAAATAGGCATAGCATGTAGACATTTATATTATACAAGGTGTTACATCAGTGTGATTAAAAGAGAGAATATGAAGACGTGAAGTACAATGTCAGTTTCAAAATGGTCATGAAGGGCGAGTCAAAACTGTATAAACATAAGATAACATAAACACATAAACAAAAAACATATATACATATAAAATGTAACAAAACCATGCAGAAGTACAAGATGATTGGCATTGGAGATTCAAATTATTTCAGCTGTTTTTTTGATTTGATGCTTATTGAATAAGTGATTTCAATCCCTAACTACCAAATTTCATCTCAACCCAAACATTTTTAAAATGTTATGTGCATTTTTGAGACGATTGTGTTTACTGAAATATAACCGATGTTTTGTACTACACCTGCGGCAGGCAACATTCAATGGAAGAGTGTCTGAAATAATTTGAATCTCCAACGCCAATCATCTCGTACTTCCGCATGGTTTTGTTAGAGTTTATATGTATATATGTTTTTTGTTTATGTGTTTATGTTATCTCATGTTTATACAATTTTGACTCGCCCTTCATGACCATTTTGAAACTGACATTGTACTTCACGTCTTCATATTCTCTCTTTTAATCACACTGATGTAACACCTTGTATAATATAAATGTCTACATGCTATGCCTATTTCCCACATTTTGGCTGAAGATGACGCCAAACAGCATCGAAACTAGTTCCAAGTGTAAATATATGTTGTAAATAAACTATAACATTTATTTGTATTGAAAAGGTGGACCCTTTTAAGTTTCTTACGGAACAGCAGTCGACGGGTATTACTAATTGACACCGACATCGCTTTTGAATGTCGAAGAGAGAGCTCGCCAGTGGACATAGCGAAGAAACGATACCATAGATGATCGATTGCACACAATATAATTGCTGGGTTATATCGGGAAAGGAAAAAATCGTGCATGCTTAATTGCTTGTAATAATGGATGCATCAGTAATAGGTCTCTCACTGTAACCGAAGGATATTACACAGTGTAATCTAGGAATTTTGAAGGGTCAGACAAAAATTGTTGTTATAATGGGGTTCTCATTATATGCTGTACTCGCTACAGTGGAATTCTACTGTACATTTATTTATTTATTTATTTATTTATTTATTTATTTATTTATTTATTTCGACTCTCCCCAAATGGAGATTGCCCCTGAGGACAAAGAATACAAAAAGACAATATGAATTTTAAAAGTAATTGTGAGTTGGTTAGCACATTTGACAAACGGTATGTTGTTGCATTAAAAAGTTTGGGAGATATGATTCTTCAGGACTTGGATGGGATATTTCAAGGCAGGCACTGCCTGACTGAGGTTAAATGATTTGCAGAACTTAATAGTTCTTGACAGGAGAATATTTGCAGTGTTTTCACTGTACAGATCTGGTGCATTATTTTATGAGGAAAAAAAAGAGTTAATTCTAGCTGATGATACAAAGCTGAATATTCTACAGGAATAACCTCTTTACCATAAAAGGAGCTCAAATCTATGTAATTCTGTTCAGATAAGAAGAAAAGTGCTGTGTGAGCTTTAAGAAGTGGAGCTATAGTCTTTGAGTGACTCAGACAAAAATATTTATTTCAAAGTAGATCCTAAAATGCTCAGATCTGCATTTCAAGATTCTCTTTCTCAAATCTGTATAATTCTATTATCATCCTATTTATTGTCATTCCTTCTTTACTCTTTGTTTTATTCTGTAAAACAAACCTGCATGACGTGGAAAGTTTGGATAAAAAATTTAAAAAAATAAGCCCACCGAAAGATGTATATTCAGTCATACACAGTGAATTTCTTCTGATGCTCAATGTTAATTCACATACTGTTGCATTCCATCGTATAGGCTAATGCCCTGACTCTGGAAATTTCTGAGCAAATATTGGTGATAAAAGATAAGTTAAACAAACACTTGTAGCACGACAATGTGCAATTATTTTGCTTCATACATGAGTTCTACTTGACAAAGAGGCACTGAGAGCATCCAACAAGCAGAAGTAACTACCGAAAATGTCTACTTAGTGGTTTCTGCTTCATTAAAATGCATTATATCTGGATTTAGAGAAAATTCAAGGTCTCTTTTTCTTACAAATGGATTGGAATATTATTTAGTGACTTCTACTAGGCTATGAAGAACCCATTTTCTGCATAAAGCAGAGTGTATATCTAAAAATGGCTGATTTTGGACTTTGTGACTTCCTGCCAGAACGACTATGAAAGGAAGTAAAATCTTGTCATAATACACAGAAACTTAACCTGGAAAACTGGGATTTTGGTATCAACTTCCAACTCAATCTACATAAAATATTAAATTTTATATGGAAATATATATTTTCCTTAAATGTAAAATTCAATACGACACATGGGGACATATACTTACGAAGATTTTATTTTCTTCTTAACATCATTCAGATGTTCCATCCAAGTCTTTTCTTCCTGATATATAAAAGACAGTGCATCATCTGTCCAAGGAGCCTCCATCGCAAGCCACCCTCGAAAATCAGGATCGTATTTTGCATATGCCACTGTAGCTCCTGTAATGAATGTCAGAGTACCTACTGTGTAGTAGAACCCTGTGGCTCCACCTCCTCTGAAAAACAAAAATTAAACACTGTTTTAGCATCATCCTAATTAAAATATACTATTCACAGGTTGTCAAGGGAGAATGAGATAGCCAATAAGGTAGAAAGCAACGTAAAATACATATATCATTCTTGCACCTGTAAAAACCATTATGTGAAATATTTCAGCTTAAAACTTTGGTCGGCGAGGTTTTGTCATCTACAGTTCCATAATGTGCACGTTATTATTTTATTTATTCATGTCAGAGGTACCAATATATGCAAGAAAGAGATACTGAATATGAATATATGTACTGAATATTAAAAATGTACATGAACAAATTAATCATATACAGGATGTCCGAGAAGTCCCTGTACCCCTAGTTTCATATTATTATTTTGTTATATTATGGCATGGACAACTGAGTTTGTATAATTGGGGAATTCAATAGTTGTTTTATTGGTATTGGTATCCCTACTGCTAACGTTGTTGCCAGTATCATTTCAGTTTTTAAGTGAGCGGACACAGTTACACTGTTGAGGAGCGATTAGTGGCGTGTATGTGGGTGCACGTACAAGCACATACGGGGCAAACAATGACAGTGATAATGAGTGCATTTAGAGATCGCTTTGGCCAACCCCCACCTCATAAAGCTACTCTGCTTGATTGGGAGAAACGTGCGTTTGCTTCAAGCAGTGTCAAAGACAGGCCGCGTAGTGGACCTAAGAAGACGCGGGAAGAAACGTGTGCCACCGTTGCCCAATCAATTGAGCAGTCTCCATTGAAATCCATTTGCAAAAGAGCAGCTGAACTTCAAGTACCGCAGTCAACAATGCATGACCACATTAAGAGAGATTTGAAAATGAAAGGATTTAGGCCAATGCATGTGAATGAATTATCTGACAATGATATGGAGCAACGAGTTGCAGCCTGCCGTGCTTTGTTGGCACAATTCCCAACTGCTGTGTCTCGCTCAAGAGTGTTATTTTCTGATGAATGTGCGATATATCGCAGTTCACATAGGAGGAATGTGGTTTTCTGGTCTAAGGAAAATCCTCATTATGTGCAAGAGTTGGAAAGGAACCCCCCCCCCCCCTCTTTCATGTTATGGTATGGGCCAGGATATCATCACGCCACTTGTGTGGACCGTATTTTTTTTATGGGTATGTGAATGGAAAATCTTATTTGCATATGTTACAATCTTGGTTAATACCTCAGCTTCAAGACAAGGGAATCATGGGCCATGTGTGGTTACAGCAGGATGGGGCTCCAGCACATTTTGCTATTCAGGTGCGCGAGTTCTTTGATGAACAATTTCAAAGCCGCTGGATTGGTTGAAATGGCCACCACAAAGCCCGGACCTTGCCACGCCAGACAACTCATTATGGGGAATAATCAAGTCACATGTGGCTCAACATCGGTACACGACTAATTAAGAATTGCACCAAAGTGTGGAGGAAGCCTTTCATTCCATAACTCTTGAGATGCTCCACAAGATGTCAATGAGGACTTGGAGAAGGATAGAACTCTGTGTAAGGCATGATGGTGTACATACAGATTCCCTGGATTTATAGCTTTTATATGTAAGTACTCCACTAAAATATGAAGTGTATGAAACTAGGGGTACGGGGACTTCTCAGACACCCTGTATAGTTATGAATGAAGCACTTGACAAATTTGCATACGAAGTATAACAAATGGAAAAACATACATAAAAAAAAAAAAGGAGAAAGCAAGTATTATATGAAAATATCTACACTATATATGCATTATTTACACAAGTTGTGACCAGTATTTGGCTACATTGATGGCATTGTTCCCAGCCAGTGCCAATTCCAACCCTGTACATGAAACTGGGCAAAGATGACAGTGCAAGAGATGCCTAGAAATCTGTTCCTCTCCACATTCGCACAATGAGTCCCCATCATGCACGATGCCCCTTTTCATAAGATTGTCCTTACATCTTGCAACACCAGTCCGCAGTCTGTTTAACGACTTCCATATACACCATCCCTGTTCGTGACCAGGTGGCAACTTTTCTTCAATTTCAACACGTTCTGGATGATCTGGGTACCTTTGTTTCCATAGCTCAACCCTGGCCTTTTAATGTGCAAGTAACCTCAGACAAATTCTCATTTTTTAACAATAAACGCGATGCGGGTCCATATTTCTCTACAATATTATCGTATGGCAGTTTTCACAGAAGCAACAGTGATCTATTACACCACCATGCTTATCTTTTGACTAGTTTTACTGATTGAAATGCCCCTTAAACTCAATAGCAGACAGACTAAATGAGACAGGTAGGTGTTTACAATTCTACAGCACCTAAAACATCTTGAGGAAATACCAATCAATGAATTTAGTTTCAACACTTCTCTCTGTTACCCAGACTTGAACCAAGACCAACTACAATATTATCAGACCTGAATGCATATATCGATATGTGATAAAATGGCTGCCACATTGGGCCACGTGTCAGCCGGCGTGTGGGGCCATGTTTACATTGAGTTTGGTTTATACCACGCACTTGTGTGGTTGGTTGAGGTTACTGGATTTCACGATTTAATTATACACCGAATATTTTTGTGTATTATTTTATCTAGATATTCTTAATGTGTTAGTGAAGTTTTATTTAGAGGTTATTTCAGTAAGTGGTGTGAAAGTGACAAAATTATAGATTTCACCTCATTCTTCATCTGTGAAGTTCAGAAGAAATGCATCAAACCATTCACTGTAATAGTGAAGGAAGATCATATGTTGTTTGTGAAGGTGGATGACGAGTCATTTATTAACGTTCCATCAGTGAGTTTTAAAGTTTCAAGTTCATCTGCAGTTCAAGTGTTTCACAAAAACGTGTGTTTGCCCACAAGGCATTTTAGGTTTATATTGGAATCTAATGCTTGTGAAGACCTGAAATGTGACAGATGGACGAAGTTTGACACTTTGGTAAGTGTAAGGAAGAACAGCAGAACCACGGGTAATGTGTATACAGTTTGCCACGTTATCAACAGTCACTCGTCTGTTATTCAGGATCATATCACGCACTTGTTCAATGTACACCCTCAGACCACAAAAAAAAAAAAAAAAAAGATTACAGAATGCTATTCTTCCTTGGTGCAAACATGGAGCAATGCAGCCATCATACGTCGCAACAGCACAAGCTGTACTGATCTGATAACGTTGAAACCTACCACAGACGTAGACAATGGTGCCATCTAGCAGCTGGTGAGCACACACTGCCTAAAGACAATTAGAGCAAAATTGCAGATATTTATTAACTTACGTATATTAATCTTTTTAAGATGGTTGGTTTTAGCTATGTAGCTTCACTACGGTGGTGCTTTGCCTCCCCTCTAGACTGGAGACACCTGTGTTCTGGGCCTAATCCATGTAATGTACAAATTTCACCCTCCTTTCTTGTTTTCTTTTTCTGTTCTTCATCCAGTATTTCTCAATATACTTTCTTTCGAACTATGTACCTGCCATGCATGGTATAGCGTGTGATCAGTGTTTCCATGACTCCTGATGTAAACAGAGACCTTTATTAGTAGTTTCTACTTGTCTTCAATTATTGCTGTAAATATTCTTTTGGTGAACTTACTGATTCTACAAGACTTGTGTCTTATTCTGTAAGTTATTTCTTCCATACTTCTTTAATGTCCCTATCCTAGTCGAAGAAGGAAATCCATGCCCTCTTTATGAGTGAAGTGTAATTCAGAGGTTCTATTTCATTATTGTTGTCATGCACATTGGTTTCAACTAGTAATTATTGTAATTTCCCCTTCGTACAAAGAAATAATCTTTGGAATGAATTCTAGGGATTCAAATTTAATAAGAAAATTAAGTCGCATATAATTAACATTTGTTTGGAGGTTAGGCCATCTTTTGATCTTCCATGATATTAGTCATTGAGCTTTTACTTGATTTTTTAATGACCTTCATTTAAGATAATGATGTAACTTAATGTACACATCAGGTAAATGGTTACAGTCCCTTGGTGCTGAGGTCAAAAGAGACTCTGTTGAGGTGTTATGTCATTTAATAAGATTACAGCCTTAGCTTCTGAAATATGTGATGAAGTAAGCTATATCTTATTATTCCCATTTTAAACAATATTCAGTACAATTTAATTAAGAATAAATTTTACTGTCTGTTTCCATACCTGCCAAATTTAAGACCTAAATCCGCTCTCTTGACTTGTCTTAATTCCTCTTGTTCCTCGTGGAACATAGGGCATCAACAAAGCATCTCCATCTGGTCCTATTGACAGCCCAGCCTCTTTACCTCACTCCAGATCTTGCCTTCTTCGATCGCTTCCATGTGAACAGATCTTCGCCACATTTGCTTGGGTCTTTCACTCTTCCTTTTACCCTGTGGGTTCCAGTTCAGCGCCTCTTTCTCAATCGCTTCGTTCCCCTTCCTCGGTGTATGCCCAATCCATATCCATTTCTGCTGCTTTATCTGTATGGCCATCTCATTCTCTCCCATCCTACTCCAGAGTTCATGGTTGGAGATTACTTCCGGCCAGTAGATGTCAAGAATCCTTCGCAAACAGCAGTTAACAAAGGTCTGCAACTTGGATGTAATTACTCCAGTTACAATTCAAGTCTCGAACCCATATAATAGAACAGACTTGACATTAGTTCGGAATATGCGAAGTTTGGTCCTGATAGATATTCTCTTGTTCTTCCACACAGGATAGAGCTGAGCAAAGGCACCACTTGCTTTTTGAATGCACTGCGAGACATCTTGTGCAGCTCCTCCAACTTTGGCAACTACACTGCCCAAGTAAGTGAAGCTATCCACATCCTTGATAGATTCACCACTGAAGACAAATGGGCCTGATTTGTTGGTGTTAATCCTTAGGGCCTTGGTCTTCTTTGAGTTGATAATTAATCCCACCTTTCTCACTCCCTCTACCAAATCTTTGAGTTTTGCCTCAGACAGGAGAGACACATCGTCAGCAAATGCCAGATCTTCAAGCCGACTGACTAATCCCCATTGGATACCAAGTTTCACATTTTGAGTCACGTTCCGCATTACTGTGTCAATTAGAACCAAGAACATAGTTGGCGACAGGATACACCCTTACACGTAACTAACCTCACGTTACTACGCAACTTTAGACAACACCAGGCAGACAAACACGTGCTGAAAGTTATAAAGTGGCAGGGAGGGATTCAGTTAGGTGGAAATGTAGTAAGCAGTCTGGCCTATGCTGACGACTTGGTCTTAATGGCAGATTGTGCCGAAAGCCTACAGTCTAATATCTTGGAACTTGAAAATAAGTGCAATGAGTATAGTATGAAAATTAGCCTCTCGAAGACTAAATTGATGTCAGTAGATAAGAAATTCAACAGAATTGAATGTCAGATTGGTGATACAAAGCTCGAACAGGTCGATAATTTTAAGTATTTAGGTTGTGTGTTCTCCCAGGATGGTAATATAGTAAGTGAGATTGAATCAAGGTGTAGTAAAGCTAATGCAGTGAGCTCGCAGTTGCGATCAACAGTGTTCTGTAAGAAGGAAGTCAGCTCCTGGACGAAACTATCCTTACATCAGTCTGTTTTCAGACCAACTTTGCTTGACGGGAGCGAAAGCTGGGTGGACTCAGGATATCTTATTCATAAGTTCAAAAGTAACAGACATGAAAGTAGCGAGAATGATTGCTGATACAAACAGGTGGGAACAATGGTAAGAGGGTACTCAAACAAGGAGATGAAAGCTAAGTTAGGAATGAACGCTATGGATGAAGCTGTACTCATAAACTGGCTTCGGTGGTGGGGTCATGTGAGACGAATGGAGGAGGATAGGTTACTTAGGAGAACAACGGACTCTGTTATGGAGGGTAAGAGGAGTAGAGGGAGACCAAGACGTCAATGGTTAGATCTGGTTTCTAACGATTTAAAGATAAGAGGTATAGAACTAAATGAAGCCACAGCACTAGTTACAAATAGAGGATTGTGACAACGTTTAGTAAATTCACAGAGGCTTGCAGACGGAACACCAAAAGGCTTAACAGTCTATAATGATAATGTATAAATGTATGTATGGATATATAGCCATGGTCTAAGGACTGGCCAGGTGGGCCCAGCATTTGATTTTTGGTGGCAGTACATATTTCTAAACTCCTTGGAGAGACAAAACTTGTTATTTTAGTTATTTGGTTAAGGTGTTAACTGATGATAAACATGTTAACTGATGACAAGTGCAGAAGTAAACTACACCAAATTTCTAGTCATATGTAGAAAGATAGGAACACTGAAAGGAACACATAATGAGATAAACACAATGACGGGTCAGTGTGGGAAGATGGAAACACCGGACCTGTCATTGATAGTACTGGGAAGGAAGAAACAAGCGTCAAATAAAGTTGTATAATGATAGGAACATAAAATAGAACACATAACAGGATGAAGACAATGACAAGTCAGTGTGAGAAGAGGGAGCAAAAAGAAAGAGGAGGAGGAGGAGATATGGACAAACAAGGAAATACAAATGGGTAAGGACAATCTCCACATCTTCATACACCGCCTGCCGTCTCCTCATCAATCTCTGTTGTTCTTGATGTAAGTGTAATGGACTAGTATAACTTCGAGACAATTCTCTAAACCCATGGATAAATAGTAGGAATATCGAGCTTGATTAGTACGTGTTGTTATTAATATTATTATTATTATCACTATTATTATGACTTGTGAGGTGTGGCTACAAAGTTGTTTACATCTACTTTTTTTTTTGCTATTTGCTTTACATCGCACAGATACAGATAGGTCTTATGGCGATGATGGGATAGGAAAGGCCTAGGAATGGGAAGAAAGCGGCCGTGGCCTTAATTAAGGTACAGCCCTAGCATTCGCCTGGTGTGAAAATGGAAAGCCACAGAAAACCACCTTCAGGGCTTCCGACAATGGGGTTTGAATCCACTATCTCCCAGATGCAAGCTCACAGATGCGCGCCCCTAACCGCACGGCCAACTTGCCCAGTCGTTTGCGTTTATTATTATTATTATTATTATTATTATTATTATTATTATTATTATTAGTAGTAGTAGTAGTAGTAGTAGTAGTAGTAGTAGTATTACTACCACTATTATTTACTTGGTTATGTACGGACGTTATTTGGTAAAAATCGTGGTCATATAATTTATTATTTGTGTATTGTATGATCTGTCTCATGTAACAAAACATGTGAGGTTACGTTATGACACGTCTGCTGTATGTAAATTAATAGAGAGTTTATGTAATGTAAGAACACGTAATTAATAGTACAGTCGAACCTCCCTTCTGCGGACACCGTCGGTTCCGAGGGAAATTTTGTCCGTTACGAGAGGTGTCCGTTAAAACAAGTTTGTAAAAATCGGACATTTTAACGGCAAAGAACATCCACCTTAAATATAAGCATACATATCTTTATTTTTATTATTCTAAGTCATTTCTGTGTTAGTATTTTATAGAGAGTTATTGTAAGTGATTTTACATCATTCACAAACATTACAGCTTCGTGAAGTAATCCATTGTTACTCATGTTTAACAGACAACTGAAATGCTACGGTATTTCTATCTCACTAACTAGCGCCTGTAATGTCTTTTCCTTCTCAAGTTGACTACCTGAGTTCGACCTTATTAGCGACAATCCGAGTTATGAATAGAATGATGCTAGGGAAGAAAATCCCCAGGTAACTTGTGAGTCAACAGTCTCTGGCAGCATTTCTGGGCAATTAGAATTCTCGGAATAGTTCTGTACACCACTAGGTAGAACTGCATTCCGATGTTCCTCCTCTCCCCTTGCTCACGAAATAGTACAAATGTTCAAAAGGTATTTCCTTATGTCTGAAGAATGGTTTTAAAAGAAAGGATGACATGTGGTTCGGCGTAATAAATTGTCCAGCAACGTGTGAAGTGTCCGCTTAAGTCAAGTGGACGGGACAAATTACGATGTCCGCTGTCCGGAGTTACAGGTGTCCGCTAAAATGAGGCCAATTTAACACTTGTCTTATGTAAAATAAAATCAGTTCCAAGGAAAATTGTCTGTATAGGGAGGTGTCCGCTGAATAAGGGTGTCCGTTAGGGCAGGTTCGACTGTATATAATTTATTATTTACCAGTAAATATGAAGCATAAATCCAATGTAATGTTGTGGAACACAGGGTAATGGTCCAGAACAACGCATCTTGTCACTGGAGTCCTACAGAACATTCTATCGATTTGTAAATAGGTTATTAGAGACTCGAGAAACTTTGAGATAACATGTTATGTCATACTTTTCTAGAAGCCTGGCCATGCAGGGTATATAAAGATACAGTCTTGGGAATGTATTTGAGTTGTTAGCGAGACTTGTAGTGGAAGTCGTTAGCCAAGTGGGTGAACTCGTGATTGTGTTGAGCTGGTAATCAGTTGACATGCTAATGTAGCAGCCTTCTTCTTCTTCTTATTATTATTATTATTATTATTACTTCTTCTTCTTATTATTATTATTATTAGAAGTGTTTTGTCATAAATGGTGGCTTATTGATGAGTGTGTATAATGTGTATATAATTTGAAAATAAAACAATGTACACAACTGACAGCATCGAGTGTGTCTTTGTAGTTACAACATTCTACTTCCGTCTCTTCGTAGCCCCCACTCTGCTTCCCAGTTTCATCAGGAGGGCGAGCATCAATATTCATTGAGGGGCCAAATTGAGAGATCTTTAGTCTTGATGGGGATAGTGTGGGATTAAAATAAAGTAAGGTTAATACACAAAAGAGGAAGGAACATAACATAAAGATGAATGCAGGTGGTATACCATCCTGATGTCTGCCCCCTCCTGATGAATGGAAGAAGAAGAAACAAGCTAAGAGAGAGAGAGAGAGAGAGAGAATTTTTCGTGTTTGTCCTTGTCTCCTCTTTCTACTGTTTCCTCTTCCACAGTGGCCTGCCAATGTGTTTCACCTATTCTGTTCCTTTTCATGTTTCTTTCTCAATATAACCTAGCCTATCATTGTGTTCATCCTATTATATGAAACTTTTCATGTTCCCCTTCTCTATACAACTTGACCTGTCATTGTGTTTATATTAATATCTGTTCCTCTCATTTATTACTTGATTTCCATTTGTTTTTTTCTTTCCAATACCTAAACCACATTTCTGTGTGTGTATATGTAGGATAAAATTCAGATATCCTTAAAGTAACTTATTCAGCACATCCTTTCCTTTTGTTATGGCAATTGGAAAGAATTTATATTGTAATTAGTTTTTATCTTATTATGACACTTAGAAAAAATTGTTTATATTAAAAGCTAAGGGAAAAAACCTTGAAAGAAAATCTGTCCAGTCTGTCAGAAGGAAGCAGTCCCTCTACTGGGATAGCATAGTGAAGGGTCAATATCCCACCCATGTGAAATTAAAATATTTAGAAAAATCAAGGGATATAAAATGGATAAACCCCCCATGGCGTAACAGTCACGAAGGGTCATAGCCTACCAAGTGACCGCTGCTCAGCCAGAAGGCCTGTAGATTACGACGTGTCGTGTGGTCAGCACGACGGATTTTCTTGGCCGTTATTCTTGGCTTTCTAGACCGGTGCCGCCATCTCACCATCAGATAGCTCCTCAATTGTAATCACACAGGCTGAGCAAACCTCAAACCAGCCCTCAGATCCAGGTAAAAATCCCTGACCTGGCCAGGAATTGAACCCAGGGCCTCTGGGTAAGATGTAGGCACACTACCCCTACACCACATGGCCAGCTATAAAATGGATAGACTGACAAGAAATGGATAAAGAAACCCAACATTAGCAGCTTTGCTGATTTGCAGTCCGTTCTCTAATGCCTTCTTCTGAAAGCATCTGCTGTATATTATAATATGAAGCTGAAGGTACACAATTTAACCATAATTATATGATCTCATAACTGGTGATGGTTATTGTAACCTGTGGCATGAAGGTGGACTTATTGCCAATGAGTTTGCTACCATTATGTATGACTTCATTACAAATAATTTTGATCCTGAAAGTGAAGATGAAATCATATTCTATAGTGATGGTTGCAGCTATCAAAATAGAAATACTACTCTGGCAAATGCCTTACTGATATTATGTAAGGAAAAAGTTGTAGCTGTAACTTACAAGTATCTCACCAAAGGGTACACACAAACAGAATGTGGCAGTATGCACTCTACAGATGAAAGATGAAAGAAAGTCCTGGAACCAAACTATATTTGTTCCTGCCAATTATGCGGAAGCGTGCAAATCCGTCAGATAGAAATCTAATCAGTACAAAGTGCTGCATTTACCTCATACTTTCTTCAATACAGATTGTAACCAGCATCCGACTAGGCTATAGAAAAGGGGATCCCCAGTCAGTGATATCTGCTGCATCCAATACCATCCTCATATGAACTTAAGAATCAAGACAGATTTTGAAGGTATGTGTAGTTATTTTTAAACTGTTTTAGCAGGGTAATTATTTCTAGGCAGATAATAACATTGATACCTTTTCTTAGGTGAATGGATTGAATTCCACAGGAATAGTAAATGTGGTATTAGTATGACAGATCAAATGGATGCTGTGAAACCTTGGTTTGGTATAATGCTCCTTTGAAAATCAAGAAGGACAAACATCAACACCTTCAAGATTTGAAGTCTCCTTCCAAAAGACTACTAGGCCCTATACATTTTGTGACTTCTTGCTCCACGATTAACTTTTTAGATTTGGTGAAGTATGTTTGTAAATGCCAAGATTCATTGAATAATAATTCACTATTTTCAATGTACTATTATATATAATTAAGAGTGGTTACGATTTCCTTATTACTTTTTTGTTTAACACTATTGTGATTGCAATCAAAACAATAAACAAGACAATGCAAGTCTTATTAATGTTCAGACTTCAATGGTATAAAACCTTTACATTTCACAGAAGAGAGATTATTATTATTATTATTATTATTATTATTATTATTATCATCATCATTATAATTAACTTATTATTTCAACAATGTGAAGCAGATAAAGTAAGACAACTAAACACAATTTTGGGGTAAAATTACGCTTCTTTGTCTCTCCTGTAAGATCTACCAGAAAGGGCATACAAGATTTTAGAAGTAAGCCGACGTTTTGATTTCTATTATTCAATTCTTGAGCAACAATTTCTTCCTCATCAATGTTACTTCTGTCATGACATGACTGTATTAAACTATTACAAATAAACACCCACCATAAGCCAATATGATGAACCGATGACAGTGAAGAAATAAAATACAATTCAATTACCTTCAATTAACACTTCTGAAGAAACTCTTAAATTCCACCTTTAAACAAAGAAACTTTTCCTTTTGCAAAAAGCCAATAATCATGAACATGTTTTTAATATTACAAATAGTCTACACCTGATCCAACTGTATAATTATTTCACATTTTACTGCTACTTTTTCTTCTTTTCTCATTTCCAGTTTTCTGGGTCAGGATGTGAATCAAGGACCTCTGCACAGCTTTCTATCTCTCCACCACACCCTTTCTTAAATTTTTTATTTATTTAGCTAATATTTACAACCCGTGTTTCAGCTACACGTATATCACGGGATATTTACAGTTATGATAACAACATATGGATAAATTTTTGAAGTGAATGGAAGATTTTCTTGAGGAATTCTGTTACTTCAACAGTGTTCCAGTGGTATTTCACAATTGTTGGCATGGGAGTTGATCGTAGCACAGCTGGTTGTTCTCTTGAGTACGTGGTGCATTCAGTCAACAGGTGTCGAGCAGTCTGTGGAGATTTTTCCAGGCAGCTGCAGAGTGGTGAATCCATTATGTTCATTTTATGGAGATAGGATTTAAAGCAACCATCATTTGTAATAAACTGGGTGGTTATGAAGTTGGGCCAGATAGATGAGGACAGTCTGTGTGGTATATTAGGAATGAATAATTTCGTATGGAAGGAATCTTCGGAACTGGTGTATATGGAGCTCCAAATTGTTGTATAGTATTCAGTTAATACTTGTGTGCCATAATTTAGAGGTGGTGATTTGTAGTCTACTGTAGATTTATAGCTGGCAGCAATCCTGGCAAGATAGTCAGCTCTCTCATTCCCCCGAAGTCCTGTGTGTCCTTTAATTCAGTGAAGAGTAATCTTGTTCGCTTTGTTGAGAGTAATAAGTTTGTCTCTGATTTGAGTGGCAAAAGGATGGGTAGTTTTCTTATTAGCTACGGCAAAAATTGCAGCTTTTGAGTCAACATGAATAGCATAAGTTGATAGTTTTTATGTAGTTCTATACATTCCACAGCCATGATGATGCCCGAAAGTTCGGCTTGGAATACCGAGCAATTAATATCTAACCTTTTTATTTCAATGAAGATTTCCTTCGAGTTTTTCTCGACTACCATTCCTGCTCCGACATGGTTTGGGTTTTCGATCCGTCTGTGAAGATAAGGACGTCTGCTTTATCTACAGCACCTGAAGTATTTATGTTTATATGATTATCTCTAGGATGGTTTCTTCTTGATCTTGTTTGGATTTCAGTTTCGTTTTTTTTTTTTTTGCTTTACGTCGCACCGACACAGATAGGTCTTACGGGGCGACGATGGGACAAGGAAGGGCTAGGAGTGGAAAGGAAGCGGCCGTGGCCTTAATTAAGGTACAGCCCCAGCATTTGCCTGGTGTGAAAATGGGAAACCACGGAAAACCATTTTCAGGGCTGCCGACAGTGGGGGTCGAACCTACTATATCCCGAATACTGGACACTGGCCGCACTTAAGCGACTGCAGCTATCGAGCTCGGTGATTTCAGTTTCTTTCAGTGAAGGAACTACTGCGTTTGTGGGTTGACCTCTGGAGATGGCTTTGATGTTGTTATGTAAAAGAATGGCTGCATTGTGCAGGCTATAGCTTGCAAAGCATTGTTTGAGACTGTTCTGTATCCCTTTGTTGCAAATATCAGAAAATATCTTTGTATTTGTTGCAATTTCAATTTGGCTCTTTTTAATATGGAGATGCTTCATACTTCTGCGGCATACAATATGACGGGTAGAATAGCATGATTATATATCGTCATCAAATGATGATAAGACATGCCCCAAGTTGCTTTGGAACATCTGACTAAGTTGTTCCAGATTTGCATTATTTTAATGTCCAGGTATTGCCTGTGCGAGTAACAGTCCATTTTGTTGTCCAGCATTACTCCCAAATACTTCATTTTTGACACAACGTTGAGGTCCCAAGCTGTAACTGAAGGATGACTGGTATATTCTTCCTTCTTCCTGATATGCATTGGCATTAGTGCTGACTTTTCCTTAGATATTTTAAGTTTGTGTTTTTTGCACCAATCCTGCACGATTTTGAGTGCTGTCTGAAGCGTGGAAAGGATATGAGAATGAGAAGGACCTCTGAGCATAACATCATCAGCATAAACATCTGTATCCAGATCGGGCTCATTTAATAGCTGTACGATTAAGCCGCTAATGATGACGTTCCATAGAGTGGGACCAGCGACCGAACCTTGGGGCCATCCTTTGGTGATGGCTTTTGAGGCTGAAGTATTTCACAGGGTGAAGTGGGCTGTGCGATCTTGTAAGAAGTCCTTAATGATGTTAAAAATGTTTGAAGGGCAGTTTTGTTCCCGTAAGCGAGCTAGAATACTAAGGTGCCACGCATTGTCGAAAGCACCTACAAAATGTAGAGCAAGAAGACAGCTTTTCAGTCCAAGTCTTTTACACTGGTGAACAAAATCTGACAATGCTTTTATTGCATATGTAGTGGATCTTCCTGCTGTGAAACCGTATTGTTGTGATGGTACCTGCCCGTTGGCTTGAAGAAAGTAGTTTAACCTCTCCGTAGATAGTTTTTCTAGATATTTACCATGGATTGATAGTAAGCTGATCCCTCGGTATCCTGCTACTGACTGCAGTTTTCTTCTGTCTGCTTTAGGAATTGCTATTAAGTTGGCGTTTTTCCATATTTTAGGGAAGCATCTGAAATGCAACCAATTATTGAAAATAGTATTCTGAAAATTTGGTACGGTATTATGTATACTTTTAATTATTGCTCCATCAATTTCATCGGGTCCTGGGCACTTTTTATTGTTAATTTTGGTTATAATATCCTCTAGGCCTATTTCATGGTCTGCAAATTCGAATTCTGGTTGTGTGTTAGGGACCCTAAAGTTCGAGTTTATCAATCTATCTGATGTTCTGTTGTTCATCATTATCAGAATCCGAGACATCATCCGGAAATAATTTTTCGAGCAGTGCCTTTGCTGTGTCTATCTCTGACGAGGTTGAGGATCCATCTGTTAGGGTTAAAGTAGTTGAAGGCATACATTTGGTAAAACCTGTTTTACTACCCTTGTAAATTTTCCAAGGAGATTCTTTGATGTTCTCTGTACAGAATTGTTTTCAGGATTCGCGTTTCGCTTTAATTAACTCCAATTTGTATTGGTTTCTGAGGGTTTTAAATTTATTTTCAGAGATAATTTTAAGTGTTGGGTTTCTACTTTTCTTCAGTCTTCTTTTTGCTGTGTTAACTTGTTTCCTGAGGGCATTTAACTGGGGAGACCACCAAGGCTTGAAATTATTTGTTGGTAAGAAAGGTGGGAAACAGATTTTATTTATTTCATTAAGTTGTTGCCATGTGGATGCTAGAGTGTCTTCCAGGTGTGTTCTTGTGTTAACATTAATTAACTGCGTCATCCATAGATTGCCGATATACTTGCTTTGAAACTCCATCCACTTCCATTCTTATCATGTGTCCATACCATTTCAGCTTACTGGTCTCTATCTTTTCTTGCAGTCATTTAGGGAAACCAATTCTCTTTCTGATTTCTATGTTGCTGATTTTATGCCTTCTTGTCTTCCCAATTATTCCTCTTTATATTCAGGGAAACTACAACTCTACGTCAAAGGAACTTAACTTGTAGCCACACCATCTTTGGCAACTAAGGCCTTCAGTAACGACCAATGTGATGTCACTTCCCATCACTCATTTTGTTGCATTACACAAATTTTTGGATGATGTCATGTCAAAAATAATTTTTTTTTTTTAATCCACAATTATTACTACAACTTGCACCCTGTCTGAACAACTGAAAATCTTGTTCTGTCCCTAAAAACAACAAATACCATAACTTACAATTTAGGCTTTAAAGAATCAAACACTACTATTCGTTTTACATTGCACCGACACAGACAGGCCTTTTAGTGCGATGGAACATGAACGGGCTAGGACTGTGAAGGAAGCGACCGTGGCTTTAATTATAGCACAACCACAGCATTTGCCTGGTGGGAAAATGGGAAACCATATAAAAACCATCTTCAGGGCTGCCAACAGTGAGGTTTAAATTCCCTACCTCCTGAAAGCAAGTAGACAGCTAGATTAATACAGAAACCAAACCACATAGCCATTCGATCTGTTTTTTATTAAACAGTTCCTATCAGTAAGTTATTCAACAAGCAAACTGGCTCAGTTTCCAATAAAAGTTTCACTATATTCTAGGCTACATTATAGTAATATCATAAACATACTAGGAGACGTACATTATATCAAAGTATCGTGCCTGGAACTTTGAACACTCTGCCTAATGAAATTAAATATACTGCACTTTCAAATTTCATTGAAGCATCTATTACATTTTATGGTAAAACTTCACTACTGGCAGTGGAAAAGAGAGGTTAGAAATCCAACTAAGTGTAGCTCACATGACATCACAGCACATTATACAAGGCTGCCAACTTAGGTCTAGTGACAAGACCATGCAGTCTGTATAATATCATGTCTGTATTGGTTAGATCCAGCTAGTGACAAGACCACTGATCTGGAGAAGTTAGGTCTGACCAGTGACAAGACCACTGGTTTAGATTCTTCTTCTTCTTGAGGGTAGAGGGGTCGTATCTCTGTACTATGCTTCTTATTTCCACTATGAACTGTGTTCGGTTATATACGTGTGAATAACTTCAAGGACTATAACTGCGTGTGCGGTACTTATATTATTTGACACTATTGGATGTTTTACATATCTCACATTGTACATAGAGAGTATACAAAGGACTTACGTTTTAAAGATACGTATTTTTGATACACAGTGACTGGGTGATATTCATAGAATATAATGCTGCCATTCATCTTGCCACGAAAGATAGGCTGCATCTTGGATTACAGGCAGGAAGTCCAAGGGAGGAAGTGCTACTAGAATTGGTTCAGTGAGTTTATTACCTGTTACCTTAGCTGCAGAATCAGCTCCCTCATTGCCATGAATACCCGAATGACCGGGAGTCCACACTATTGTTATGTACACTCCAGATTGTTCAAGTTGATACAACAAGTATTTCACGTTATACAGGTACCAACTGTAGGAGGTCTGGTGGGAGGTTAAAGCTTTTATAAGAATTTTGCTTGGCATGAATAAGAGCCTGTCTAATCGCAAATAATTCCACAGAAAATATGAAAAAATTGTTTGGTAAATGAAACATTTCAACTGTACTGAAATTGGAAATAAAGAATCTGCTCTGATGCCTTGCCCAGACTTGGATCCGTCAGGATATATCAGAGAAAGAAATTTTTACTCTTTTTGACCCAGATGGGCAACAAAAAGAATATTGTGCTGATGGCAAAAAATCTGATACAGAGGATAGTATGATACTGGGTTGGAAAAGTAGGCTATTATAAGGAAATGAATACATGGGAAGTTTAGGCAAACATAAAATTGTATCGCTCTGCGTGCGCTCAACATTCTGTATTCTTAATATATGGCAGGAATTCATTCACCTTGCCGAGGATGCTGTGTATAGTACTCGTGCAGGAATTGCAATTTTGGAATTAATGGTGACTGTGGCAAAGCAAATTTCTTTGGGAGGTACTTACAAGCAAGAGATCTTCTTTGTATCCACAGTGGATATTCACCCGTTTTGACCAGCAAAACATTTGTGGGAGAAGTTTTAGTGCTCCTATACATACTCGCAGCGCTTGATACTGAATGGTATTTAAATGTGCTGAAGTTGAAGGTGCAGCCATATCTATAAAAAATGCACAATAATCCAATACAGAACGCACTGTAGCATGGTAAAACGATAAGGCTGATAATGAATCTGCTCCCTAGCTTCTACTGCTAGAAGGATTTTGATGTACCCATCCATTTTTTGCCGAATTGCAGTGATATGCTGTTTCCATGTAAGCTTATGATCGAGTATGATACCAAGATATGTATGTTGGGGAGAAAACGGAATTACGAATTTATCAAGAATTAATGGAGAGTGATCATACGTCCTCTTATGAGTAAAAGTCATTGCTGTGCATTTGGGAATTGATAGATTTAAACCATGGTTATCTAACCACCTAATTACGTCACACATTAATCTGGCTACGATCCTCCTGCACTCAGGTATGCTCTCATGGGAAATATATATTGCAAAATCATCGGCATAAGCCAAGACTCTCGCATTTGGTGAGATTATCTGTTCTAATATGTCATATACAACGCAAACAGAACACCACTTAAAACGCCTCCGTGCGGTAAGCCATGCGAAGACTGTCGACCGGCCAAGGGAGCATGTGGGGATTTAATGATAAGGGTGCAATATGTAAGTAACTGATATACGAGCGATATAAACCTATTCGGAAAGCCTTCTGAAGAAGGTTGTTCTCATAGCAAATGTAATGGTACTGAGTCATATGCACCTTTCATAACAAAAAAAAAAGGGCAATCGTGCTACGTTTTCGATGTCGAGCTAACAAAAGGTCAACGATTAGGATATTAATTGGGTCTTGTGTTCTTCGTTCTTTGAAGAATGCATATTGCGATTTCAGAATGAGGTTATAATATTCCATTTTCCAGACCAAGCGGTTTAAGAGTATTTTTAAGAAGGTTTTCCTTACTCACGAACCCAGTACAATTCTCCTGTGATGCGCGGGGTCTGTAGGCGTATTACCAGGTTTAAGTATCGGTATTAACTCATTGCGGACCGTGGACGGCGTAAGACGTTTAAACTTGCTCCTATGCTGCGGGCCATGGACGGCGTAAAACGTTTAATGTGCTGTTTATATTCGTCATCTATGCAGTCTTACACCTTAGTCACCGTTACTGGTTGTAGCAGGAAGTTGGTTTACCTTTTTGAGATAACCCTGGCGTTGAGTGGGCTCATGTTATCTTTGCTGTTTTAGCGGGAATATCTCAGCACTTCCTCGCGCGTCAAGTCGGTACTTGAGATTCCAATGCAGTGCGTGTCGTCGTTACCGAGTGTAGTATAATGGCTTATAAAACAAAGTTTCTTACGGAAGACAAATTATTAGATATTGTTCACAATGATTATTCTGGTGATGAACTTATTCCTCAAATAAACTCAGATAGTGAAAGTGAGAGTGACGAGGAAATTCCGATTCCCGAATCCGATAGGCCTATAGAGGAAGGTCAAGTGCCTGATACATATCATCCTAGTTATTGTCCGCCTGTTCCACCATTTACAGAGAATTCAGTTATAAATGTTCAAATAGAAAATAAGCAGGATATTTTGAGTTACGTGAATATTTTCATGAATGACGAATTTTATCAGTATGTGTGTGAGCAGACCAATCTATACGCGAGTCAAGTGATAAGTGCGGCGCCCGGCCTTTCACAAAGAATTCGATCATGCAATCGTGGAAACCGATTAGTCCAAAATCCTGATATAAAAATATACTGGACCGAAGACCCTGTTTTTCATACTCCGATATTTTCTAAAACATTGTTCCGAATACGCTTCCTTCATTTTCTTTCATTTCTTCACTTCAGTGACAGTAATCATTATGCCGAAAATACAGATAGGCTGCATAAAATTACATGTATTTTGAAACCTGTGACACCAGATATCACACCCTAAATATTTACTAGATGTAAGCACGAAGTATCATTTTTCTAACATTCATAGTTTAGGAGTAATTGTAAATTTTATTAAGTGATGCACGTCAAGAGGGCCGGGCATGAAAATGGCTGGTCCAGGCATTCAAGTGTCCCGCTCAGAAGCAGGTACTGAACGCGTTAAATGAAAGATGTTCCATTGTGTGGGAATATGATCGGAAGCTAAAATATCATTAAAATATGAAAGCAGTACCTTTTGGATCAAATAGGTCAACAGATGAAACATAGTATAAGTAATAGGATCTGGGCCTGGGAAAGAACTAGCAGCAGATGGAAGTGTCTGGGTTAATTTATTGAGGTGAATAGGTTATAGTAATGTGGTGTACTGAGTAGGTTTGGAAACAGTAAGATGAAAACGGAAGGGGACAGTATAGTTTGGTGTAAGGGAATTGAGAAAGGGAGCTAGAATATCTCTAGGTACGGATAAATGTGTGCTATTTTGGGCAGCACGCGTAAGAGTTCTAACTGCGTTCCACAAACAGACAGTGTGTGAATTCAGAGATGATATAATGGCTCTCCAGGCTATACATAGTTTTTCATGAAATATTTGTTTCACTCTAGCACTATGTCGCTTTAAACATAAATAATTTTGTAAGGTTATTTCTTTTCGATACTTTTGAAATAATTTTTTTTGTCTTAATACTAATTGATGGCATTCACTATCCCACCAATGTATATACTGAAAAGGACGCAAATACATGGGAGCACAAGGTTTGCAAGGATGAAAAATATGGATATGGGTATTAAGGATAGAATTAAGTAAAACGTACGTTAGGGGAGAATTCTGTAGATTACCGAGTTGATTGTGAAGGAATGTACAGCAAGTTTGCTTATCGAAGTTGCGAAATGAGCGGACATTGCTACCGGGCTGAGTCACTTTCTGCGTTAAGTGTGTTTTTCCGATACCATTTGCAATATATATTGGATAATGATCGCTAGAATGTGTGTCCGAAAGTGTTGCCATGTGGTTATGGGAGCCATGTGGGACCGACAAAGTTAAATCCACGGCACTGGGAGGTGTACCGTATGGGGATATTCACGTTGGAGATCCATCGCTTAATATTATAAAATCATGCTGCTGACACTCGGAAAGGAGATGCAATCCCCTTGTAGTATCATGCTCGCTTCCCCATAAAGTATGGTGGCAATTAAAGTCCCTGAATATGATAACGTGATCTAAAGCATCAAACTGACAAAAAATTGTGACCATTAATTTGCAGTGATGTAAATCTATGGAGGACAATATATATTAATCAAGTGAATATTATTGTGCATAATTCCTATGCCAAATGTATGGGGGATGTGATAAGTTAGAGGTAAAATGTGGTATGATAAATTATTTTGAATGAAAATTGCTATAGGCCTACCAGCAATACCTGATCCATCTTGACCTTCGAGATTGAAACCTGGGAGATGAAATGTAATACAATTTGAAAACCACGTTTCCTGAATAATTATTATATTAGAAAAAGTTTCTCGGATTAATAATTGCAACTCGTATTTTTTAAGAACCATGCTCCTTGTATTCTACTGTAAAATGGGAATCATATAATGCCAACACATTTGCTATTCGATTCCTTAACTGATACATAACATGTGAAATATGCGCTTCTCCTCCTGCATTTTGTAGCAGGAAAAATATAATTTTTTTTTTACTTTCTTGCTGTACGTGGTTCTTTTGCTGATGCAGAAGATTTGCCTGTTGTGGTGCCGGATTACTAATACTCGTAGTTTGTGGAAGGTACGTCCCCCATAAGTCCAACCCCTCGTCCACATCGTGGGGGATGGGCAACGGTACAAAGTAGGGGATAGCCTGTAAGGGTGAAGTACAGCGGGGACCTTGTGTGGCCCAGGACTGCTACGGTAGCTGTGAAGGCCTTACAGAAACCCTGAAAAGTAACGGCTAACGGGGCTCTGGTGAAGTCCTTAATGGCAACTGAGACGGATAAGGAGACCTTTGGTACGGCAAAGTTGGCGGAGGAGGCAACCCTTCCTCTTGGGGTAAAATAAAGAGGAAAACCACTGCCCTGTGGTGAAGAGGGATCTTCAAAGACTAAGGGAGACCACCCCACCAGAAAACAGCAGACTTGGAGGCGTAGGTGGCAGCCCCACCACCAAGCTCGGGTGCTGTGGGCCAATAACTCGCACAACCTTAAATTACCTTCTTACAGAAACATCAACAATGAGAAACCGGACTGATCCAAAGATGACGACCTTTGGCTTGAAAAGGCTAACGCAAACTGGGCTACGGAATATGAGGACTCTGCGGGAAAGTGGAAGGCTACAACAGGCAGTGGCATGTATGAGGAGTTATGGCCTGAACATCCTAGGTTTGAGTGACGTTAAGATGGAGTGGGTTTGGGGAATTTGCAACCCATGATGGAGCTACATTTGTATACTCTGGAAGACCCGAGGGCGACGGAGCGAGTTTTGAAGGTGTGGGTATATTAATGGATAAGGAGGCTAAGAGGAGCCTTATGGAGTGGTACCCAGTGACGGAAAGAATAGTGGCATGTTTTAACACCAATATTAGAAACATTGTGTTGATAGTATGCTATGCACCTACGGAGACGGCGGAGAAGGAAGACAAACAGGCGTTCTATGGACATCTTCATAGAACGGTTAACCCTGACAGTAACACGTCTAAAATATCGCTTTAGTTACACCACACGTTTCGAAGACGTGTCACTCAAAGCCTATTATTTAAAGTTACATTAAAGTAACCAGATGGAATGAACAAGGAATAGAGGTGGTGGAGGGGATAACTCTCCCCTACTTAAGAGGAATAGATGGCATTCATTCGCACAACACATCAGAAAAACGTATGGTGTTACTGTCAGGGTTAAGAAACAGAAAAGGAAGGATATCATCCTAGTTGGAGGAGATTTGAATGCAAAAGTGGGACAGGACAACGAAGGACTTGAACATATTATGGGAAGGCATGGTTTAGGGGAACAAAACGAGAATGGACAGCTGTTTGTGGACTTCTGTGCAAGCCAAGATTTGGTTATTGGTGGTACTATATTTCCACATAAAGACTGCCATAAGATGACATGGGTCTCACCGGATCATAGGACAGAAAACCAGATAGATCATGTGGCTATTGGATGAAGGTGGAGGAGTTCACTGTTGGATGTGAGGAACAAGAGAGGTGCGGACATTGGTAGTGAACACCATCTTGTTGTGGCTACCTTTAGAATGAAGATCCAGGCACAAAAGAGAAGGATAGAGCAGATAAGGAAGCGATATGATGTTGGAAAGCTAAGGGATGACAGAAATGTGAAAGAAGCCTTCAGGATAGAACTAAAGAATCGATTCCAAGCACTCAGTGAGGTGGAGGATGAAACTATTGAGGAAAAATGGGTGAAGACTAGATCTGTATTTACCAAAGTAAGTGAAAATATCCTGGGTTTTAAGGACAGGAGGAAAAAAGACTGGATGACTGACCAGACATGGGAAATTATCAAAGGAAAGAGATAAAGGAAGTAATTAATGCATGTAAGACCCGAGCAAGGAGGGCAGAATTGCAATCCAAATATGCTGCGAAGGATAAGGAAGTGAAGAGAAGTGTGAGGAGAGATCAAAGAAAATGGATAGATGACCTACCTCAACAAGCAGAGGAGGCAGCCAGAAAGGGAAATCTTAGAGAACTCTATACCATCACTAGAGTTCTGGCAAGGAAGCAGATACTATAATCTATCAGCTTCATTGTCCGTAATGATGAATTAAGAATGCAAGTATGAAGGAAGCAGATACATAAAAACCGTCTAGTCAGAAACAAAGATGGTGTCCTCTTAACAAACTCCGATGATCAACTGAAGCGATGGCAGGAAGATTTCTCTGTAGTGTTAAACCACTCCTTGGAAGAGCAAGTAGATGCAGGAGAAGGTGAAGAAGCAAAAGAAGAAGAAACCCAGCCTGACCCAAGGATTAAAGTCTGCATTCCAACAGTGGAGGAAATCAAGCGGGCATTGAGAGAGTTGCATATTGATGATGATGATGCTTGTTGTTTTAAGGGGCCTAACATCGAAGGTCATCGGCCCCTAGAGTTGCATATTGGTAAGGCAGCAGGTGTTGACAATATTCCAGCAGAAGTCATGAAGGTTGATATGGATACCACTGCCAATATATTGCAGCCGCTATTTGAGAAGATATGGCTTTTTTTTTTTTTTTTTGGCTAGGGGCAACGTAAACCCCCTAGCAAAAAAAAAAAAAAAAAAAGAGAGAGAGAGAAAAAAAAGAGAAATGCCGACAGATTGGAAATGTGGGTTGCTGGTTAAGTTGCCAAGGAAGGGCGATATGTCAAACTGTAACAACTGGAGGGGCATTACGCTTCTTTCAATGCCTAGCAAAGTGTTCACCAGGGTTCTGTTGAACAGAATTAAGGAGTATATCAACTTGAGGCTCCGACGGGAACAGGCAGGCTTTCGATCGAATCGCTCGTGCGTAAACCAAATAAACACCTTGAGGATAATTCTGGAGCAGTATGCTGAGTGGTCATCTTGCCTCTATGCAGTGTTCATCGATTTCGAAAAAGCTTTTGATTCGATCAACAGAGAAGCTATGTGGAAGAAAGTGAAGGGGTATGGAGTGCCATCACAAATTACTAACCTCATTCAGGAAACATACCGTGATTATACATGCAGAGTCATACATGAGGGCCGTGTATCTGAGCCTATATCTGTACGTTCAGGAGTACGTCAAGGTTGTATCCTCTCGCCAACCATGTTCCTGGTGGTGATTGATGCGGAATGAGGAATGTAACGCGAAATGGGAAACGTGGTATCCAGTGGGGATTGGCTAATAGGTTAGAAGACCTAGACTTCGCTGACGATGTCTCTCTCCTGCCTGAGGCACATGGTGAAATGCAATCAAAGACTGAAGACTTGGTAAAAAGTTGGGACTAACGATTAACTCAAAGAAGACCAAGGCCCTAACGATGAACACCAACAAACTAGACCCATTTGTCTTCAGTGATGAACCTATACAGGATGTGGATAGTTTCATCTACTTGGGCAGTGTAGTTACCAAAGATGGAGGAGCAGTACAGGATGTTTCTCAACGTATACAAAAAGCAAATGGTGCCTTTGTTCGGCTCTATCCGGTATGGAAGAATAACTAAATATCTATCAGGACCAAACTTCGCATTTTCCAAAGTAATGTTAAGGCTGTTCTACTATATGGGTCTGAGACCTGGATAGTGACTAAAGTGATTACCTCCAAGTTGCAGACCTTTGTCAACCACTGTTTAAGGAAGATTTTAAACATCTACTGGCCGGAAGCAATCTCCAATCATGAACTATAGAAAAGGACAGGTGAAACCGAGATGGCCATACAGATAAGGCGGCAGAAATGCAAATGGATAGGGCATACGTTGAGGAAAGGGAATGAAGCCGGTGAGAGAGAGGCACTGGATTGGAACCCGCAGGGTAAAAGGAGGAGAGGAAGGCACAAACAAACGTGGCGAAGATCTGTACACATGGAGGCAATGGAAGAAGGCAAGACCTGGAGAGAGGTGAAGAGGTTCGCTGGCAACAGGATCAGATGGAGATGCTTTGTTGATACCCTATGTTCCACAAGGAATAACAGGAATTAAGTCAAGTAAGTCAAGTGGAAGGTACAGAAGGGGTTCCCTGGGATGATAAAAAAGACGGGTCCCTGTGAGGGAATTCTCTTGTTTTGTAACAGTGCCATGTATCCCTCCTTATCAAAGCCGGGGGCAGGAGTGGGTCTAGAAGATTGCATTACAGCTTGAGTGAACTTTCTTTTTCTAGGATTTTCTGGAGGAAGGGGTGGGGAGGAGTCAATTTGAGAAAGGTGTGGGAAGTGTTGTGGGTGCTGCTGAGGATAGTAAATTGGTAGCGCAACTTTTGCTTTAGCCTGCTCAAAAGAAAGATATTAATAATTACATTTTGCGCATCTGAAAAACTGTGCCTTATACTGTTTCACTGCGTGACTATACCTTTGGCATTTTCGGCAGCTAATCGGTGTGAAAATGAACAGTTCAACATGTAGATAAACACTAAAAAGGGACGCTTGTTGTGGCAGATTCTGGGTGCGGAAATTGATAATAACAGACCCTGTAGGAAGGTATTCGATTTGATCATTATTTACCACCCGACGTTTGAGTCTTTGTACCGATTTAATGGGCACATTTGATTGAATATGTGCTAGAATATCGTCTTCTGTGAGTTCTTTATCTACATCACGGATAAGGCCAACATGTAATACATCAAAGGAAGGGATGTACGCTTTCTTTCTTTTCTTTTTTTTTTTGCTTTACGTCGCACCGGCACAGATTTGTCTTACGGCGACGATGGGATAGGAAAGGCCTAGGAATTGGAAGGAAGGAAGCGGCCGTGGCCTTAATTAAGGTACAGCCCCGGCATTTGCCTGGTGTGAAAATGGGAAACCACGGAAAACCATCTTCAGGGCTGCCGACAGTGGGGCTCGAACCCACGATCTCCCGATTACTGGATACTGGCCGCACTTAAGCGACTGCAGCTATCGAGCTCGGTGGATGTACGCTTTCAACTTTAGTGTGTCAAGAATAGAATGGCACAGAAAATCATTGGCCTGTGTGGCAGAATTAAATGTCACTCGGAAACGGTTCCTTCCCTTATGTGTAATGGATGTCACATTTAGAGCATTTTCATGAAAGTGTCGACCAAGCACCATACGGTGTAACTGTCCTAGATTCTGATTATCTGTAGATTCAATGAACATGATGAATGGGCCATAGTGGGACGGGGTATAGAATTCCCTCTCCATTTGAACATTAGAGGCGTTACCGACTTGACTACGCTGCTGAGGAGGTGTTTGGTCGTTATTAAGTTGTTGAATTGTCGAGTTTTGAAGCGATTCATCTTCTATTACTACCTCCACTTCCTGACTCGCAGGTAATTGATCACCCAAGATTTGTCGGCCTCCCCCATTGAAGGCGGCCATCATACACACGAATAATTAGCAACCGATACTAAATGAGAAAAACACACCATATAATAATGTTTAATGCGGCGAATGGCCAAAAGTAATTACAGGGTATATACACATGAATTATTCCTTGCTTAGTTCAGTCAAGGACATATTTCTTTCCTGACAATGAGAGGCATGATATCTATCACATCGCTTGCCACACCACAAGCACACACATTGCAGTTCTGGTACATGATACATCTTACGTTGGCAG
The DNA here is from genome assembly GCF_040414725.1 of Anabrus simplex. NCBI lineage: Eukaryota > Metazoa > Arthropoda > Insecta > Orthoptera > Tettigoniidae > Anabrus > Anabrus simplex. The sequence goes on along the minus strand of NC_090267.1, from coordinate 330,436,423 downwards.
CACTTATGATGAAACCCGTGAAAAACAAAATGGGTCACTGAATGTCTCAATTTGTAACCGCTATCTGTCCACTTTGTCGTTGTCATTGAATCAGTAGAGTAGAATTCTTCCCATATTTCTTCTTTCTTCATCTTCAGTTCGTCCAAGAGGTCTCCATAGCTCGTAGTGTAAGGCAGATGCATCTGAATCCAAAGATCTTCACTAAAGAACTTTTCTCTTGTCATTTTATATACTAAACGAGATGGGGTGAATTTTGATACACTTAGAAATCTTTTTAGGTAGATCGTTTTTACCTTCTCCAGCTCTTTTAAGTCATATTTGCTAAGATAGTCCCAAATAAGCTGTATTCCGTAGGTAACCACAGGTGTTATTTTAACCCTAAACAAAATCCTTGCGGTGTCAATAGAGATCTGGTTTAAGTGCTTGATGCTGTTGATTGCCAATATTCTGGCTATGATTCACTCTCTGATGTGTTCTGTGAACTCTATCCTCTGGACTGCATGGTTATTCCTAAATATTTACACTTACTGACTATGTTAATTTTGACGTCTTCATATGTTAAGGTTTCTTTGCTTGAGGTTCTGCCTCCCCTTCTGAATATCACACCTACAGTCTTATTTCTGTTGATAGTAAATTGATTCTCTTCAGACGACTTAGTTAGTTTGTCCAGGGATTCCCGTAATTGTCCTAGATTCGGCAATAACAAAACCATGTCGTCTGTGCAGATTAAGATCTTGGCTTGTACTACACTATATCACAACTGTAAATGTGGCCTAGTACTCTTATTACAAGCAGCGCACAAGGTAACAACCTACCTGGTTTCCTGTCCGCATACCCACTGATTTAAATTGATTAGGTCCAGTGAATTACACTACCATTGGGTAGGATTAGTTAGGCCCAGCTAGCAATAAAAATATTGGATTGCGGGAAAGCAAAGTGGGTCTGGGGGGGCGTTAGCCTCCAGTTTGGACCAGCAAAGCAGTCCACAAGCTTCTATTATCTCAATTAATTAAATCTGTGAATTTCACTCCTTGGATGTTCAATATAACAACATTACAACCTACTGCAATTACATCTGGCACACATCATGACACGTCAAACTCTGCCGTTTCATTATTTTCATGGAATGTGGCAGAAGTGGGCCATGCACGACGCAAATTCTATCGTGGACAATAGAAACTGCTCTCCAGCCCATAGGAACACAGGAAATGGTTGCATTTCAGAGACTGACAGCATCCGTTTCACTTTTCCTCTATAAGTAGCAATAATTCTAGGAACAAATTGATGGATCCCTTGCAAACATTTAGGAAGGATCTCTCCTCTCAGCTACTTTAGGTATTTTTTCACACATGATTTTTTAATGATTTTCTCCTTCCTAAAAATCCACCCAGTGTAACCGATACCATTTACAATCTTTGGTATAACTTTACATTCCGCAGCCCAACATTTATAACATTATAAGGAAGTGAAAATAATGCAAATCTTACTTGGAATTCCTTTTAGAGGATAGATGTGTTAATTGCCATGTCTAAGAACCCACCAGCCCGCCCCAAGAAGTATATTTACTTTTATAACCTAATAAAGAACAGTAGCCGCCATTGCCCATGGCTAAAGTAGCTTCTTGCATTCTCATTGGTCATGGTGAACGGAATGTGACCTCATCGCCATCAATGCTGATAAATACATTGCGTTACCAACCCCGGCTGAATAAAAGCACAAACAAAAAACACCATGTAAAATAGCAATGCGGCTTTAACCGTCCGGACCAATGGTCTTGTCCAGATCCTATCCTAATCATCCGCACAGCAAGAACCAGTCAGACCAATGGTCTTGTGCTAACTGTCTGCACGGCAAGAACCAGTCCAGACCAATCGTGTTTCCACATGAAACTAGAGGCCTAGGGCCGCTTCGCGGCTTCTAACCGTCCAGACCAATGGTCTTGTCCATGGCAAGAATCCTAACCTTCCAGGCCAATCGTCTTGTCCACAGCAAGAATCCTAACCGTCCAGACCAATCGTGTTTCCACATGAAACTAAGGGCCTAAGGCCGCTAAGCGGCTTCTAACCGTCCAGACCAATGGTCTTGTCCACGGTAAGAATCCTAACCGTCCAGACCAATCGTCTTGTCCACGGCAAGAATCCTAACCGTCCAGACCAATCATCGTGTCCACAGCAAGAATCCTAACTGTCCAGACCAATCGTGTAACAATAATCACCACCACCAGCTATCGAAGCACCTCACTCATTAGTTCCTCAGTACAGAGGTTGGCAGCTATGAGCATAGCTTCACAACATCCTTCCCGAGAAGGCCGCGAGCGTGTAAAAAAACAACAGTTGTTCCGCGCGCAGCTGAATGTAGCGAGTGCTGGGCTGCGAGAAGTAATGATCAATCTTTCAGAGATGTATTATGTATTGGGAGTTGCCTTCTTGCAATTCTGCTGCTTCAAGATTATAAATAATTTATCATATAAACTACTTGCTCAAGAACCATCATCTAAATGTGTCCAATTTATTCTACACCAAAATACAAATCTGACAGACTAATGAATATATAATTTACATAAAATTGTAATTTTCTAGCACCTACGTCCTAATACAGCAATCGAAGTACAAGAGCACTGTCCAACTACTACCAGAAAAGAGGGCGTGGTGATTGTGATAAACTAGAAGGGGCATGCAGATTATCCAAGAACTTGAAAGAAAAAAAAATACTCACACGTCCCGTCGATGCGGTTTATGTTTAGTTCCTGGTGCTTCCGGCTGGCATTTCGACTGGCAGTACCTCTTCGTAATGTAGATTCTGGGAGGTCCATCTCGGTATATCTACAGCAGAGCATCAAGTAAATATAAGTGTAGGCCCCTCTAAATGAACACTTCATCTTAACAGTAATGTACTTAAATTCTACATGAATCGGGACAGTCAGAACAATAACGACACGTACACATAAATGGTCAAAGAAAATTGAGATTAAGGTTACTATCAAAATAAGAATAGGGAGCAGCTGCCATTAATAACCATAAACCATGCTGTTCCACCGGCACTTTACACTCTACAGGATCTAACCTCATGCAATATTTGTATTAATGTCAGGCAACTCATTAATGGGAATGAAACCTACACATACCCGTGGAAATCCGCGACACGGAAATTTTAATCTAATTCGGAACATTTCCAGGCGCCGAGTAGGCACCTAAGTAACAAGGGAACACCAGGTCATAAACAAAAGCCTAAAGATCCAAAGATCGTATTACAAGGAAGAGAAGGTGATAGAATATACGGTTGAGGTAATTACGGTAACTATCTGCCAAGGACAAAACGAAATTTCCCACAAGAAACATCTGCCGGTATTATGAATTAACATGCAATGAATAATTTATAAATATTACTTCTAAATACTATTCATTATATTACTCTCCTATCGAATGTAAATTTTGCAACAAAACATTTATTAAGTTGAATAAATATTATTTGTCTAGGAGTGTGCGGGAACGCATTATTATGAAAATCTCTCGGTAAGTCTTGGATATAATACCAACTTTCACACAAAAACACATGTACATTTTTTTATTTATATATGTTATTAACTTATTATTCTTCAGATCAGTGATTGATGCTGGTCTGAGGATAATAATACGGTGTGATTTTGCTATCGTAGAATTTGAATTTAAATCAGTACAGTTTTCGTGCTGACATCAATAGATCAATGGGAATGAGATAAAAAGAAAATGTTCCGATTAATAGCTGCTGGTAAGTAAGTTTTGGTTTACTTATTTATTGACTACCGGTGTGTTAATAATATAGGATGGTTATTATATCATAGTATCTGGATTGCATGGCGGTTTGAAGAATATGGAAAGTTGTAAGTACCGGAACATAATATTAATATTTTTTACGCCCTATTAACTACTTTTGACGGTTTTCGGAGACGCCGAGGTGCCGGAATTTTGTCTCGCAGGAGTTGTTTCATATGCCAGTATATCTACCAACACGAGGCTGACGTATTTGAGCACCTACAAATACCACCGGATTGAGCCAGGATCGAACCTGCAAAGTTGGGGTCAGAGAGCCAGTGCCTCAACCGTTTGAGCCACTCAGCCTGACAGGTACCAGAAAAGAGCCGAAGAATAAGAGAACTAAAATTAATACCAGCATTTTTATTTTTTGATGTTTAAAAAGAAACGGATAGAGTTGCAAATTTCCCCTATATTGACAAGGTTGTGATACAAAATATTTATTAGATAGAAAGTCATTGCTATCTGGATCATTCCAATTAAAGATTTGTGAAGTACACAGAATGGACCCATTCTAGACAAGAAAGTCCATATAAAGCGAGTATAGGCCTATCCCCTAGCTATGGAATACATCCACGGCGTTGCCTATGTTATAATACAAGGCCTTGCAATGCACTCGTGGAAACAGGTGGCATCCTAGTTCACCATTCAGCCACTAGGATCGCGTTCTTGCCCCCTTGTATACGCATGGCCGTATATGTCAAGAAGTAAATTATATCTTAAATAAAAAGAACAATGTTTTTGCGAGTATTGACAGTACTTTATTTATAGAGCGGTGCTGCATTGGCTTGGATATGTCATTGAAGTTTCAAAACTTTCCTTTTGAGGGGCTTCTCTCTTCTACTTGAGTGGCTCGAAGCAATGTTGTCTAATAGAGGTCTCAGAAATGTTCATATTAGAAAAGGATGGTTTGTCGTCTTTACACTTTCTACACTTAATTTCACTGTTGAACATGTCTTTCGGGAAAAAAACGTACACCTTTTAGTAACTCTCTTTGGGGCAAATACTGCGTAGCAGAGGTGACAAATTCTTTCGTTCACTGCAGAAGTGCCTCAGACGATGATTTTCGGTATCTGAGGGCTCCTCGATCTTGAAAACGAATAAGACACAAGGTTGGACTTTGTGTAGCTGGAGAAGTAGGGGACTGCCTGTAGAGGTGAAGTACAGTGGAGACTTCGAGGGCCCTGGGACCGCTGCGGTAGCTGTGAAGGCCCTTCAGGAACTCTGAAAAGTGGTAGCAAAAGGGGCTCTGGTTAAGACGCAGCAGGTCGTTATGCTACTTATGTTCCAAAATGGGTAAAATATAAATATGTAAATAAATTCAATGTTAATTTTAATCTTATACCAGTTGTATATTATTATTAGAAGTAATTTCACATACTGTATATGAGTTGACTATGTTTGTAAGATATTATAAGTAGAATTTTGTAAACAATATAAATTTATTAAGGATGATGTATGTGTTTAATAGAACAAATTATTAGCATAAATTGTATAATATTGTATTCTAGGAAAATTTTCTTTGTCTCTTGTTAATTTAAAATTTAGTGCTTGACAATAATGTATTTTAGTGTACCATTTGCCACCAAGGTAGACACCTCATTTGCAAATAAAGAGATTTTTTGATTTGATGTTGTAAACAGCCTTTACAGTCTGTTTGTTCTTTTGCCACACGAACTATAATGTCATTGTATGCCGCTTGACGTCTTAGCTAGCTGAAGAAGAGCTCGATGTCATCGCTTGTTAGGTTCCTCGTCAATGCATAATGCAAATGTTTACTTATGAGGTATTTTACGCAGGCCACAGTGGATTAGGTAGTCAAGATCTATGCCTGATACATTTCCCTCATGAATCTTTTTTAATTTCTCTGAATGCATTTGAATTTTCTTATTATATGACAGGAAATCATTAATTAACCAACTGAGGCATTTATCTTCAGTACTAAAAGATGCTTGCTTGTTCTCATTCCTGGAATATGTCCCATGTGAGGTGTTGCAGACGTCATGCGCATCGAACAGTTTCATAAAATGCTCCATAAAACAAATGGTTTATTTTAAATTGTATTTAATGCTCTCGGGACAAACCACCTCCATACTTTTCAAACCAGAGATTGTTTCAGGGGAAAATACAATATTTTTAGCTCTTGCTACGTTCATTTTCTCCAAATTGTTTGGCAAATTATTTTTCTGGTTGGTTTCCTAATTTAAGATTTCTGAGTTTGAAGAGACCTCTCAAATGATCGCCGGTCACGGTAGCATTGTTTACAAGAAAGTCCAGTGACAAATTTGGGATCGCCCGATTCTTATGACGTAACTCAGATCAAAACTTAGGAACAGAGGCCTAATTTCATCAGCTTGAAGTCGTATCTCATGCGTGATACTTCCTCTGCATAATGTTTCAAACATTGAACATTCACTGGAAACTTGTGAAACAAAATTCCACTACCTTTAATTTCTCATGAATAAACCATGAGTGGAACTGCGAATGCTTAACATCAGATGAATACATAATACATTCACAACCAGCTCAGTTAATAAACACATTTAAAGGTGCAAACCCGGCAGACAGGGGGCAAGAAAGCGATCCTAGCGGTCCGGCATTGAACTTCGGTGTGACCACTTTGATAGCGTTTTACGGGCTCTATTTCCAGGCCTTGTATTATAACGTAGGCAACGATCCACGGCATCACCCTGCCTGCTGTAAGAGGCGGCTAAAAGTGGAATCCCAGGTGCTAACTTTGGAGGGTGGGTTAGCTGCAGCAGGCTCCCTAAAAGAGCCTGGCAAAGCTTTCATTTTTGCCAGGCTCCTCACTTTTATCATAATCATTAAATGTCAATAACCCTGAGAACAGCCCTCACGAAGTGTGCTTTGGCATTTTCTGGGCTGAAGTCTCTTGTGCTTAGTCCGTCTCAAGTCATTTCTGTTCCACAGGTGAGGATAGCGATGATCTTAGCTTCAAATAAGGCCAGGGCAGAGGCAGGAGAGACTCCGGTTACTATATCTGATGTCGTGAAGAGCTTTCTTAGCTGTTTCAGCTTTTTGTCTCGTGTGAATCCTGAAGGAAGTTATTGATGCAAGATTAAACCAAGATATCTGAAATTATTGACTGTAGTTATTGGAACTTCTTTTTTAAGGAATATTTTATCGTCTAAGGCTGGCCATCCTCCCCTCCTGAAAGTATTATGCTCGATCTTCTAAGTTGATTGTCAGTTCATTTATATCTGCCTGTTGGTCTAGTGCTTTGATTGCCTTTTGCAGTTCTTTGGTGTTTTGATCCCGCCACCAAGTCATCTGTGTAGATGTATATCTTCACCTCCTTAGCTTTTGATCTTATTCTCTGTACAAAATTATGAGTGGCTATGTTAAAAACGAGAAGGTTAAGGGGTTTCCCTGTTGCACACCATTTGTCTGAATTATGTCTCTCAACATTGCTACACTGTCTGAGATTCATACTGTTTGTTTCCAACATGTTGTGTATCAGGACTATGAACTCGTCATTTCTCTCCATCATAATTTCCAGTTTGGAGTAGAGGACTTTCATGTTTAAGCTGTTGAAGCCTTGCAGTAGTCGACACACATGGCATGGAATTTTGTTTGAGGAAGCTGCAAATTCTTTTCTATATCATCTATAAGGTTTTTGGTGGCAACATGCTTCTTCCTTTCTTGAAGCCAAACTGTTCCTCATCGATTTTGTTGTTTGGTCCTTCAGTGTGCCACGATGTGATCAATTTTGTCAGCAGTTTCAGAAGCACTTCTCTAGAGCAAAAGGTGGCCAAAGGTGGGGGGCCAGCAACAGATAGAATGTTTCAGGATTAAGTGATTTTGGCAATGCAGCTGGAGATGGATCTATGTTATTCAAAAGTGAAGGACCAGCAATAGATACTGTAGGATGTTTGTGTGATCAGGAGGAAGAGTAGGCCTAGTTGTTAGTGTTGTTTCTTAAATGATTTCAAAGAACTTAGTAATGTATCCAACATTTCCCTTGGTAAATTATTACAATCCCACTTCCTCATCCTATAAATTAATATTTGCCCTAATTCTTCCTCTTGAATTCCAGTGTTATCTTCATATTATGATCTTCCCTACCTTTAAAAGCTCCATTCAAACTTTTTCATCTATTAACCCTCCCTCGGTCGCGCTCTAATTTCAACACGGTAAGTCGCGCAGCATCTAGGGGGTGCCATTGTATTCTTAGTTTTAAAAACACATTCCCTGTAGACATGTTTGGATATAATTGAGTTAAATAATGTTGATATTCTTTTTACTCTTATTTCCATTGTTAACAGCAAGAATAAAGTCCTGCAGGGTGTTTTATCTTGTTTCAAATATTACAAGAATACTCAGTGTCATATCTCTTACGTAGTCTTTATTTCACACACAATAATATAACAGCCAAACGCGCTAGCCGATTGCGCCACGGAGGTCTGTCTAACAATAATATACCCAACAATAAGAAGTATAGCATGTACTGTAACCTTGTTCACAGAATTTGAAGTAATAATAATGTAAAAAAAGAAAAGTATGCTATGTATTACAAAACTAAATTTTAAAAAATAATGAACTGTTCATCTTTCCTTTTATTTTTCCAAGTCCAGATTTTCGAAGCATTCATGATAAATCATTCTTCCGTATTCCATACAGAAATGTTTCTTACACTTCTTGCAGCTGTGCCTTGTCATTCTAGTGATCCTCTTCGTTTTAGCAAGCTTAGAAGTGCCGTATAGTTTCTTTTCAGCAAGTGGAGGAAGGGTAGTTCCAGTCGCTATTACTTCTTTGTCTTGCTCTGCAGGTCGGTACTTTTCAAGTTGGAAACACAGTGTCAAATTGGATTCATGCTCCTTCGCCTAATCTCTTCTGACACCAACTGCTTAGATAGTGTTCTCAGAAACAGTCTCCTCCTACAGACATTCATTCCGTTCCCAATAGCCACTACTTGAGCATTTATGCCAGCTACATTCAACATAGCAAAGAAAATAACTAGTGGCCAACATTGTAACCGTACAACAAGGTTACAGATTTCATTCAGCATTTATTATTATTATCATCATCATTAATTGACCTGATTAATTAGATTTTATATTCTGATTTTCATCATTTAGACTGTAATATAATTCGGTATCATCTATGTTATTTAATCATTGGATAAGGGAATTTTGTTTGTAATAATTCTGTATATAAATTAGTGAGGTTTGTTGATTTGAAATAGTCATACTTTAATTGATAACTGTAGGCTGATGAGCTGGCATGATATTTTGCAACCAAGGCCTATGTTTAACTGAGGTGGTATTAGGCAAGCAAATTTTCTGCTGACACATCTAGGTTGTGACCGTTTGTACGCGTGGGGAAGCTAATTAGACACATGACTTATTTTGTAAAGTGCATGGCCATGTGGTTTCGATCGAGTGTCCATATTCGCTAGCTACTGTGTGTCGATGTGGAAGGGATGACCAAGTAGTAAACAGATGAATGGTCATCACGAGTTTATATAAGTTGATGTAAGGATAGTTGTGTCATCTAAGTTGTGTGGTCGAAGAGGTCTAAAAGGTCTGGCCTGATCTAAGAGGAGTGTTCTGACGTGTGTGATCTCAGGGAGAAGCAGCAACATCTAATTGCAAGATAGTAAGTCTTACTACAAGTGGAATGACATTACTAGACAAATAAGTTTGAGTGACGTCTTTAAAAGTAGGAACACAATATGAAGATTTGGAATTCAAGAAGACAAACTAGGGCAAATATTCATTTATAGGAAGGGGGGTTAGAGATTGGAATAACTTACCAAGGGAGATGTTCAATAAATTTACAATTTCTTTGAAATCATTTAAGAAAAGGCTAGGAAAACAACAGATAGGGTGTCTGCCACTTGGGCGACTGCCCTAAATGCAGATCAGGATTGATTGATTGATTGATTGATTGATTGATTGATTGATTGATTGATTGATTGATTGATTGATTGATTGGTTGGTTGGTTGGTTGGTTGGTTCGTTGGTTGGTTGTTTGGTTTGGTTTGGTTTGGTTTGGGTTGGGTTGGGTTGGGTTGGGTTGGGTTGGGTTGGGTTGGGTTGGTTTGGGCGGCGGCCGGCCAGCAATATATTTATCAAATTTAACCGATATATGCAGTTAACAGTAGTCAGTGTACTTAAAATTCTTTATTGAATTCTACTATGCAATTCGCAAACTTTGTTCGAGAATTGAATTAAACGTAGATACATCTAACATCGCATAGAACTGTTATATTTATTTCAGCAGTCTCTATTTTAACTATCGGGACATTTGAAACTAGAGTAGACAGCATGCCTGAATATTACAGGTTCTTCTGTACCATTTTCCAATTTCCAACAATAAATATTGAGTGGATGTAACCGCATTGGAGGTGACTACACTTGGACAGGGAAAGTAGGTCAACTCCAGGTTACATAAGAAGAGGAGATAACCGAAGACGACTGCCGACTTCGACCCGATGGTTTTTCCTGGAATTTCAAGTTCAACAGTGATGTGTGCAGACATCAGGTAATTACAGCATCAGGCATGTTATGCATAAATAACATGAAGAAGAATGTAATCAGCGGCAATCTCACAATTAATTCACACTGAGTGCCCATAGCTTTTTAAATTTAGATCAAGTATCATGTAACAACAAATCTCACAGGGTATTTTTCATAATATTAAATTAAAGTACGGCAGTGCAAGTTCATTGTGATGTAAACTATAGTCATGAATTCATTTTTCTTTCAATAATAATAATAGGCCTAAGTGATTCTGTTTCCAAGTACAATCCTCAATTGTGGAAATGCAACCATAATCTACAATTGTCCTGATCCATATTCCTGTATATTCCCAGATATGTGAGTATATCACCTCACACCTTGAGAATAAAAGATAAGAGGCATGCTCTCCGAATTTTGTTGCTTATTACAGCAACTGGCGCTCTACCAGTTTAAAGTATATTGACAACATCTACTCCACCCTTTGCCCTGTTGTAGCACATCAAAATTGTAGGTTTGGCATTTTCTCCAGTTTCATCATCAATCGAGTTGTCATCTAAATGTTAACTGGAAACAAGCAGGACAACTATAAACATTTATCTCTGAACCCGGTCGAAAAGACCATGACGCGCCCTCTCCAGGGTTAATTAAGGAAACAGCCACTTCCTTCCCACTCCTAGGCCTTTCCTGTCCCATCTTCGCCATAAGACCTATCTGTGTCGGTGGCAACGTAAAGCAAATTGTAAAAAAAAAAGAAAAATCAAAAATAACCTTTTCCGTGGACTGATGACCTAGCTATTAGGCCCCTTTAAACACCCATCACCATCATCATCCTCATCAAACTTTTCCTGTGCTGCATTAACCAGATCTCACACATCCCCGACTATGTTAGTACCTATTCCTGCTTGCCTTGTGTTGTTGGCACCAACATGGAAAATTACCACCTTCTCCTTACCCTCCTCCATCCTTTCTACTTTCCTCAACATCTGCCTTAACCTAATTCTGGGATAACACTCTACCCTGGTTCCCTTTCCTCCACAGTCTTCCCACGTGCCTAACAGTAGAGTTGCCCATGACCAAAGCCTCAACCCCGCCCACCTGATTAGATCCCCTCCTGTCACAGTCTCCCTTTATTTTCCTAACAACTGCAGAACCTACTTCCTCCTCTCTTCTCTCCTTTTCACAAACCTGTTCCATCTCCTTCCAACTCTCTACTCTGTTTCCTTCCCCCTCCTCTGTTATACTTCCCTGTTCTGCTCTACCTTTAATGACTTATACCGATTATTCAGCGATACTTCTCCTGAACTCACTTCCTGATGAGTACGCTTGGCTTTCATTTGCCTTCACCTTAAAACATTAGCCCTCCTGTCTTCCACAACTTCTCCCCTTCCTTCCTTTCCCTCTTGCCTACCAACTTTACCCTGTACCTTGAGTGAGGGAGATCTACCTTCATTCCTGTCCTTCATCAAAAGCCTTAATGTCTCCCTCAAACTCGCTATCTCTTTGCTCATTCTCCTTAATTCCCACTCGTATTTGCAGTCCCTGTACCTCATATATTCTTTTATCTTTTCCTCAGAAATATGAAACAGAAATAAAATTGCATATTCTATCTATATATATAAAATAAGAGTTTTGTCTGTACATTGCTCAGAATTTGAAAATAATGGTATTTCTGTATCGGTCATGTCCATAGTAACAAGAAAATGCATTTTTTATTTTTCTGTAATTTCTGTCTGTCTGTATGTATGTACACGCATCACGAGAAAACTGTTGAAGAGAATTTAATGAAAATCGGTATGTGAAGTCGGGGGATGAGCCTCTACAATCTAGGCTATAAATCATTTTGCTCACACTGAGTGAAATGGTAGTTTAGGGGAAGGCCTAAAATTGAATTCTCAACTATTTATGTTATTAGTGGTCTAATGAAAATCGGTATGTGAAGTCGGGGGATGAGCCTCTACAATCTAGGCTATAAATCATTTTACTCGCGCTGAGTGAAATGGTAGTTTAGGGGAAGGCCTAAAATTGAATTCTCAACTATTTATGTTATTAGTGGTCATATTTTAAAGAAAATGGGTATGCAAAGTTGGGGAATAAGTTGCTACAATCTAGGCTATCAATAATTGTATTCACGCTGAGAAAAATGGTAGTTTAGGGGAAGGCCTAAAATTAAATTCTCAACTATTTATATTAGTGGTCGTATTTTAAAGAGAATGGGTATGCAAAGTTGAAGAATAAGTTGCTACAATCTAGGCTATCAATAATTGTATTCACGCTGAGAAAAATGGTAGTTTAGGGGAAGGCCTAAAATGTAATTCTCAAATATTTCTTATTAGAGGTGTAATCGATGAATGCTACATAACTAAGGTTATATAGTATTAAATTTCCTATTATTCATGTCTTATACATTATTACCGTACTGGCTATGATCACAGAGATATTAATGAATTTGGATTTTTGTTACCAGGTCTGTATCAGCGCCGAGTAACGAGAAAATGGGTAAACAGTATTTAATGAAAATCGGTATGTAAAGTCGGAGAATAAGAAACTACAGTTTATGGTATAAAATATTTTTACAAATCACAGAGTCGAAAGAAAACTAAATGTGAAGGCCTACAGTATAGAAAGCTCATAACATTGATCAACAATAACATTACATTGACCATTGTTTGTCGTGATGTGCTTTGTGTCTTCTGTTGCCCCTAATCTCCGGTAGATAGGATTACTTCTGCGTACAGAGTATTTTTTATTTGATTTACGTTACACCGACATAGATAGGTTTTATGGCGTCGATGGGATAGGAAAGGGCTAGGAGTGCCTTAGGCCTTAATTAAGGTACAGGCCCAGCATTTGACTGGTGTGAAAGTGGGAAACCACGGAATACCATCTTCAGCGTTGCCGACAATGGGGTTCGAATCCACTATCTCTCGGATGCAAGCTCACAGCTGCGCACCGCTAACCACACAGTCAACTCGCCCAGTCGTACAGAGTGTAACAGCCTGTCTGAATATTGATGGGAAGTAGGTGGGGAGTTAGATAACTTTCTTCTTTAGCATGCCATTCCCCTGGTTTATAAATTTTCTGATACTACTGGTACGTAACACACTGGATCATCATAGCATTCGGGCTATTCAATCCCTACTCTGAGGCACTGATTGGAATGAACAGTGTGCATATTTAGTGGAATAATGGCAGATGAGTGTTGATGGCAATCTGCGGCCTGGTCATACCAGCTCTGGAACTTTGGACTATTAGATTGGCACCGCAATCTAACCGCAGCACTGTTCGTTAAAAGTGATAAAACATGCGGCTCTCTATTTGATCTAGTATTTTATGTGATAGCATTGCTTTTAATCGCTACATTCATACTTACGTTTTTGTAATGACCTGTGTTGATTTCAGATTAGGAAAACCACAAAGTCAGTCTTTCTGAGAATCCCGTAGCGAAGCACGGGTACATCAGCTAGTCATATATATATCAGAGGAAATAAATACTGGGTACTGCTCAAGGATTCCACAATAATGAAGCCAGCAAGAATCACGCTCTAGCATAAAAGTCACAAATCTGTAATAGAAGGAAAGTTGATCCATTTAACAGCTGGAGCAACACTCACACCTCAAATGGCGAGCAAGAGGCAACTTGCTAGCAGACAGCATTTAATTTTTATGTGTAAGAGATGACCTTTCTAATAAAGATGTGAATTATATAGAGAAAAAAATTATTATTTTGTCTGTACATTTAAAATGTTTGCCTCATACCTCTTACTTACCTTGGATCAGATGTACAAATGTCAGCTAATTTTTTCCATCTGTTTACTTGTATCGACAGCAAGGGGGAACAGCTCAGCATAATTTCTGTAAACTCTGTATTTACTGTAAGTTTAGGAATAGCTGATGTGTGCACTAAGCTATATATTACTTGATTAGTTTAGACTGGTATAGCAATATTAATGGCACCACAATAGAAAATGTCAAATTTCTCCATTAATAATAGCTGTATCGAGAACCTGTACATATAATAAAATTGTATTTTCAAGCCTTTTATGTTTTGTACATTTTTACAGTATGGGAAAAAATACCAGGGATATTTACATTATTATATTTTCCCAAACTTCCATATATATCAAGAAGTATTAGTTTTATCTAAAAAGTGCACATAACAATACTTGTAGTGGTGGTGGTGGTTCTAAGAGGATGTACAACTGGCCAACCATCCTCTCTTAACACCAAAAAGAAAATGGAAGAGGTTCAATACTTTATGGCAATGATAAGGTAGGATGTGGAAGGAAGCAGTCGTGGGCTCAATTAAAGTGCAGCGTGGTGTAAAAAAGGGAAACCACAGCAAACCATCATCCTGCTATCTTTGAATGTAAGCTCATAGCTACGTGACTCAAACAGCATAGCCAACTCCTCACTCAGTTTGAGGAAGATATTAAGGCTTTTGATGAAAGACAGGAATGAAGGTAGGTCTCCCTCAAGCAATGTACAGGGTACGGTTGGTAGGCGGCAAGAGGGAAAGGAAGGAAGGGGAGAAGTACCATATGGCTGATAAAACAGGCATGAGGGAGTTTTTAAAAACTAACTATGATTGGTGGAAAACTGTAAATAAAAATGTAAACAGACTCTGGGATGGGTTTAAAGCAATTGTTGAAAAATGTGAAAATAGGTTTGAACCTTTAAAGGTGGTAAGGAATAGTAAAGATCCACTTTATTATAACAGAGAAGTAAAGAGACTAAGAAGGAGGTGCAGACTGGAAAGAAATAAGAGTTAGAAATGCTTAAGGAAGTAAGGAGAAATTGAAGGAACTTACTAGGCAATAGAATCTAGCAAAGAAGTCAGCTAAGGATAACATGATGGTGAGCTTAATGGGCAGACATACAAATTTTATTGAAAAATGGAAGAGTATGTATAGGTACTTTAAGGCAGAAACAGGTTCCAAGAAGGACATTCCAGGAATCATTAATGAACAAGGGGACTGTGTATGCGAGGATCTTCAAAAGGCAGAAGTATTCAGTCAGCAGTATGTAAAGATTGTTGATTACAAGGATAATGTCCAGATAGAGGAGATGACTAATACTAAAGGAGTGTTAAAAAATTTACCTATGACAACAATGGCATTACAGTAAGATACAAAAGTTGAAAACTAGAAAGGCAACTGGAATTGATAAGATTTCTGGAGATATACTAAAGACAATAGGTTGGGATACAGTACCATATCTGAAGTATTTATTTGATTATTGTTTGCATGGAGAAGCTATACCAAATGAATGGAGAGTGTATAAAGGAAAGGGTGATATACATAAAGCTGAAAATTACAGGCCAGTCAGTTTTGACATGCATTGCATCTAAGTTTTGGGAAAGCATTCTTTCTGTTATATTAGACATGTTTGCAAAATTGATAACTGGTTTGATAGAAGGCAGTTTGGCTTTAGGAAAGGTTATTCCACTGAAGCTCAACTTGTAGGATTCCAGCAGGATCCTGGATTCAGGAGGTCAAATGGACTGTATCACGATTGACCTATGTAAAGTATTTGATAGGGTAGATCATGGGAGACTACTGGCAAAAATGAGTGAAATTGGACTAGAAAAAGAAGTGACTGAATGGGTTGCTATATTTCTAGAAAATAGAACTCAGAGAATTAGAGTAGGCAAAGCTTTATCTGTCCCTGTAATAATTAAGAGGGGAATTCCTCAAGGCAGTATTATTGGACCTTTATATTTTCTTATGTAGGCTATATCAATGATATGTGTAAAGAAGTGGAATCAGAGATAAGGCTTTTTGCAGATGATGTTATTCTGTATAGAGTAATAAATAAGTTACAAGGTTGTGTGCAACTGCAAATTACTTTGATAATATTGTGAGATGGACAGTAGGCAATGGTATGATGATAAATGGGGTTAAAAGTCAGGTTGTGAGTTTCACAAATAGAAAAAGTCCTCTGAGTTTTAATTACTGTGTTGATAGGGTGAAAGTTCCTTTTGGGGATCATTGTAAGTATCTAGGTGTTAATATAAGGAAAGATCCTCATTGGGGTATTCACATAAATATGATTGTAAATAAAGGGTACAGATCTCTGCATATGGTTATGAGGGTATTTAGGGGTTGTAGTAAGGATGTAAAGGAGAGGGCATATACCCAGTCTTACCATAAATATTGTCCCAACTTTTGAGGGTGGCTGTACTTCCGCCCGAACGAGAGAGCGGCTACAAAACCGGTATCGTGAGGTGTGAGTCATTGTTGGTTGAGCTGCAGAAGTGTGTAGTTGTCAGTTTGAAGTTTTCAAGATGGAATGGGGGGAGTATGAGAATTGTGTGGCCGTGATAGTGTTACACAAGGTAGGGCAACCACCAGGGGAGATTTTCAAAACCCTCCAGAAGCTGAAAATTAGTAAGAAATTTATTTACCGCACTATAAATCGATTTTTTGAGGTTGGAACTGTGAGAGATCGCCCGCGGCAAGGAAGACCACGCACAGTACGAACGCCAGAACTCATCAATGCAGTGGCGGCTCATGTGCGACAAAATCCGGTAAGGAGACAGTCAGTGATGGCTCGTGAGTTACAGATATCAAAAATGTCTATGTCTCGCACGTTATGCATTGACCTGGGACTCCATGCTTACAAACGACGCAAAGGACATCTCCTGACAGATGAACTGAAGCGCCAGAGGCTCCTAAAATCAAAGCGCTTACTTAAACGTTACACGGCTAATTGTCATCGTCAAATCCTGTTTACGGATGAAAAGATTTTCAGTGTTGAGGAGACTTTCAATGCCCAAAACAGCAGGGTATATGCCCATTCCTCTAGAGAACTGGTGAAAAGGCTCCAAGGATCCAGAGGGGTCATCATCCCTCATCAGTTATGGTGTGGTGGGGTGTGAGCTTCGAGGGCACAACGGAGCTCCATTTCTGTGAAAAGGGAGTCAAAACTTCAGCTAAAGTGTACCAGGAGACAGTGCTTGAGGGACTGGTCAAGAATTTCAACAACACCCTCTTCCATGGACAGAACTGGAGCTTCCAGCAAGACTCAGCCCCAGCGCACAAGGCATGGGCAACCCAGCAGTGGTTGGAGGCAAATGTTCCTGATTTCATTTCCACCTCAGATTGGCCATCTGCAAGTCCAGATTTAAACCCTTTCGACTACAAATTGTGGTCCAACCTTCAGGAGATGGCTTTCAAGAAAAGACATTCCAATATTGAAAGCTTAAAGCAGTCTCTTCAGAAGGCAGTTGCAGAATTTCCAGTTGATGTGTTGCATAATGCCATTGATGAGTGGCCACAAAGACTTAATTCCTGTGTGCGTGCAAATGGTGGCCATTTTGAATAATTATTTGTGGTTATGGTTCATAATGCATCTATGTAACACTTGTTATTAGGATATTAAAATATCTCTAACCCTTTTATGTCAATTTACTTAAACGTTGGGAACAGTATTTATGGTAAGACTATGTAAGTCTCTGGTAAGACCCAGACTGGAGTATAGTTCTAGTGCATAGGACTCTCACCAGGAATACTTGATTCAAGAACTGGAAAAAATCCAAAGAAAAACAGCTTGATTTTTTCTGGGTGATATCCGACAAAAGAGTAGTGTTACAAAATGTTGTAAAGTTTAGGCTGGGAAGACTTGTGCGAAAGGAGGCGAATTGCTCGACTAAGTAGTATGTATGAGCAAGTATAATTTGAGGGTCCACCTGTTCAATGCTTGCTCATACATAGTAATTTTCAATACAGATCATAACAATGAAATGTATTATTTGTAGTATGTTCCAATCTGTCGGGTCGTGGTGGTGATTATTATTTTAAGAAAAAGTACAACTAGGCAACCATCCTCTACATAACACTAATCTGTGTGAAAAAAATGGAAGAGGCCTTACACTTTGAAAAATGAAGGTATTGGCCAAAGAAAGATGAGGAGCATAAAGGGCATGAAAGTGAAAGATACCCTAGGCCTCATGACCTAATACCATTGGGGTCTGAAATGAACAAGAGTTGACCAAGATAGGATAGATGACAGTGAGGAGCCTGGCACATGTAAGTTGAAGCAGTGTCAAGACTTGCTAAGGGCCCCGTGGTCGTCAACCCATGCTCCCAGGTTAGGAGCTCCTGGGACCCCGTTTAGTCACCTCTTACGACAGGCAGGGAATACCGTGGGTGCTATTCTACCATCCTCAACCACAGGATTATCCAAGCTCTCAGTGGAGAAATGGCATGAAACGACTTTAGTAGACGAATCAGTGTGACTGTTGTTTTTTTTTTAAGTAGGAAATATCAGAATATGAAGATAAAGTTGGAATTCAGGAGGACAAATTGGGTCAAATATTCATTTATAGGAAGAGTAGTTAGGGATAGGAATAATTTACCAAGGGAGATGTTCAGTAAATTTCCAAATTCTTTGCAGTTGTTTAAGAAAAGACTAAGTAAACAACAGATAAGGAATCTGCCACTTGGCCGACTGCCCTAAATGCAGATCAGTGGTGATTGACGTGTAAACAGGACAAACCAAAGAGGTATACCTATTGGGAATTGAGTGCAAATCCTTTCAGTTTTCTGAATGGGCACATTGGCATACTAGGCAAGTACGTGATGAAGAGATCTGTTTATTACTTCAGTACAGTATCAGTTTGATTCTTAGTTGTTCTGATATTTCATAGACTACAAGTGCTTTGACATTTCTGGCCCCACGGTATAGAGGGCAACGTGTCCGCCTGTCACCCGGCGGCCCCGGGTTCGATTCCCGGCCAGGTCAGGGTTTTTTAATTGTAAATGATTAATATCCCTGCCCTGGGGACTGGGTGTCTGTGTCGTCCTTAACATTCCTTTCCTCACATTCAACACACTACACTTCCGCAATTCTAATTACATGCAGGTTCATATCATATGGTGCAAGTATGGGCAAAAGATCCCTATAGGTCGACACCCCAAACAAATAGCAAAAATAAAAAAAAGTGCTTTGACATGCTGTTAGATCCTTTCATTCGCATCTGAGAAACTCTGTTATTAGGAATATCCTTCGTTGAATATAGTACACTCAGGAGTAGGCATGCAGCAACCACGAAGCAACTTCGATGATGAGTTGTGTACCTGTAAACTTCCATTTGGAAGACAGTGGCTTGAACTTCATTGTCTGTTTCACAATTTCAGACCCGGCAAATACTGTGGCTGTAGCTTAATGAAAGTCATGGCCACAACATTCTTTATCTGAAAACTTTCCCATATCAGCATTGACAAAATCCTGTACAAGCATGTGCAACAATGAGACGGATGTCAATCGTGTTTAAGGGGATAGTATTGATTCTCTTTTATCTTCCTTATCCGATCTTCCTTGCTCACTTTTTACTCTCTTCAAACTCAGATATTTGAAATACATGGTCTTAAAATGTAATATTCATTTACTTTTCCATTCTGATCTTATTTCTTTCTAACTTGCCACCTTACCTAACTTACCATGCTGGTGCTGGCTGCAGAATGAATGTCTTTTGTTGCTAGTAGCTTAGTTACTTTCTACAGATTGTTGCCAACTGTTCTCAGCTACTGAAGACTCTTTCTTTATTGGTCTGCAGTCTGCATATGTGCTGGCTAATGTCAAAACCACCAAGCTCGATAGCTGCAGTCTCTTAAGTGCGGCCAGTATCCAGTATTCGGGAGATAGTGGAACCCCACTGTCGACAGCCCTGAAGATGGTTTTCTGTGGTTTTATATTTTCACACCAGGCAAATGCTGGGGCTGTACCTTAATTAAAGCCATGGCCACTTAGTTCCCACTCCTAGCCCTTTCCTGCCCCATCATCACCATAATAATTATCTGTGTCGGTGCACCATAAAGCAACTTGTAAAAGGAATTTAAAAAAGTCAAAACCCATTAGTCTAACACATCAGGGGCACATATCATAGAGCCTCTCTGAGGGAGTGTGCCCCCACGGAGTGAGGACTCTTTCGTGTCAGACTTGATCTAACAGCAAAGGCATTATAGGCATTATTTACTAATGTTTGTCGTTTGGTAGTAGGTAATGAAACCTATCTCTCTTGAATTTTATGAGAGATGCCATATTCCATTAATTTTAGCCAGTGGTAATGATACTTGCTGCAGGAAGCAGAGCTCATGAGAAGGTTTTATGACCTAGATACCAGTTCTGGAAACCAGGCACCAGAATAATACAAATAGAGAATGATGCATAGGCCTACATGCATTGGCCTTAAATTATAATTAACTGGAATAAAAACTTGGAGTACAGTCTATCTCTCAAAGAATACAGCAAATGAAGGCAATATAAGTGAAATTTTACAAGGCAGTAGTTTGTGTTTTGTGTGCTTTATGTCTACGCACAACTCTTGTAGTTTGAGCACTTCAAAACCAATTTCTCGCTATTCTGATTGGATCAAAATTCTCTAATGATGGGTAATTCATGTTAATGAAGATTAAATTATTAATGCTGTCCGTCGAACTCATTGGCTGAATGGTCAGCATACCTTTGGGTCAGAGGGTCCCAGGTCGGGTCGGGGATATTAATCTTCATTGGTTAATTCCAGTGGCTCGAGGTCTGGGTGTTTGTGCTTTCCCCAATATCCCTGCAGCTCGCATACCACACATAACACTATCCTCCACCACAATAACACGCAGTTACCTACACATGGCACATGCCGCCCGCCCTCATTGGAGGGTCTTCCTTACATGGGCTGCACTCAGCTAGAAATAGCCACACAAATTTTTAAAAAAAATTAATGCTATCTGACCTCATTGAGGACCTCAAATAGTTATTTATTAAGTTCATTAAACTAAACCTTCTCTCATGAGAAACACCACTGACACAGTATGAAGCACCTTATCTAAACTCGGAAATATGTTGTTGTTTTTTTACACAACTTTGCTCAAAAGCAACGTCATCCCCTCGCCAAGCACCTTGAATTCATATCATTGATGTAGTGTGCTATTCTTTACTTTCATAAAGTCCATGGTAGAATCGACAAGTTGGTTCTTAGAATGCTGTGCCAATGTTTCAATCTCCTTTTCTCCAAAAATTGACTTCCATTTTTCAGTGTAGTTGAGTCTTGCCTAAGAAACACGTTTCTGTTGTCATTTTGATCACTTGTTCCAAGAAATGCTCTACTGAAGGAGAATAATATATCAAGTCCTTGGATAGCAGTTGGTGAAGGCTGTCCAGTTTCCTTTGTTATGGATGAAGTAAAGGAATATGCTGAAGTGAATAATTTCTGGCATAAATTAAGCTTGTACGTACGTAGGCCTATTTATTCTTGTTTCTTGAATTTTTCTTCATTTTGTTCCTACTTAAATTTGATTTCTCCCATTCTAAGTAGCATATCAGCCAATGAGATATTTCCATTTAATGTGATCCACTGCCAGGATTTTAGCTTCAACCCATTGGACATCCATCTGATTCAGGTGTTTAGTACCCTTCTATAAATCTACCTGGAGGTTTAACATCAGTGCTGTCTTTGAGATTTTTTCATTGCCCAACCATAGAGGACAGCATGTTGTAATCTCCTCTTGTCATTGATTTTGTGCAAGTTATGTTGACCCCTTCATTGCAGGGCTTCTGCACTTACAATGTAGTTACAATAGTTAATGTTTTTTTTTATTTGTTTGGAAGAAATGCTGGTAGGCACAAACTAGGCTGGGTGAATGGGTAGCTAAGTTCAAACAGTATCAGATGAAAGTTAGCACAACAAAAACTGTTGCTCTGAAAATGAGTAGGAAAGATACTTGCTGCCACATAAAGCTTGAAGGTGAAAACATTCAATATGTACAGGTATTCAGATACCTAGGCAGCATGATTTCCAGCAGGGGTACTGCAGATAATGAAATAGCAAACAGAGTGGCTAACAGTTTCAACTTCTACAGCCTCATAAGACATCTACTTTGGGATAACCATGTGCCCATGAGAACTAAAATGACTTGCTCACCTAGTCAAAGCTCCTTGTGTTAAATGAATATATAAGATTTTAATATCATTGTTGTATCAGTTCCATTTTACAAAGCTATCTGTATCAAATTAAGCCTTTGAAATGCCCTGACAAATGAATGAATATTGACTTGATTAAAGTTTCAATCTAACATACCTTTGTGTTTCAGGTGTTCGAATAGTGGGTGTTAATACAGGCAGAATTTCTACAAGAAGTCCAGCTGTTCCCCTTCAGACTTCTCTGAGCTGTTATGGATTGAGTCATTGGTCTGCATCAAGAGTTGCAGCTCCACCCTTATTACAGTGAGTACATTTTCCTTTATTTTTTAGTATTTCAAGATGTGTTATTTCTTTTCTTGCCTATTTGTAACTTCTCCATTTTCTCTGAGACTGCTCACAGGTTTCAGACAGGGAAGGAGGGCATTTCATAAGTCATGATAACTATTTTATAACATTCAATAAAGCTGCAGCAAGAAAAATCAATGTTTTGCATTGGAAGGCCAAGGTAGTGTGCATCTCATTGCTATCATCAAATGGGTTGTCCGACTCATTGGCTGAATGGTCAGCGTACTGGCCTTCGGTTCAGAGGGTCCCGGGTTCGATTCCTGGCCGAGTCGGGGATTTTAACCTTCATTGGTTAATTCCAGTGGCCCGGGGGCTGGGTGTTTGTGCTGTCCCCAACATCTCTGCAACTCACACACCACACATAACACTATCCTCCACCACAATAACACGCAGTTACCTATACATGGCAGATGCCGCCCACCCTCATCGGAGGGTCTGCCTTACAAGGGCTGCACTCGGCTAGAAATAGCCACATGAAATTATTATTATTATTATTATTATTATCAAATGGGTTTGGGATACAGGAGCAGTGGCAGGGGAGCAGTTGAAAGATACACACACATAGACCGCAGTATTGTAGTATTTTATTATGCACACACTGAATACAAAAATTCATTACAAACAGCTAACGTCCTTTAAAATAGTCCACCAGGGCTTCACTACTTCATTGCCAAGTATGGGAAAGAAGTTTAATACCATTGGCAGTATTGGTTGCATAAATGTATACCACCTTTCACCAATATACTGTAAAACGCATTACAGGGACTGATGTGTTTTAAGTCTTCCCACCTCCATTGCCATAATGGTCCCTGACAGGAGCATTATCACGGAGGAGAATGGCATTGTCCAGTAGTACTGAACATTTCTGATGAAGTGTTCAGTGCAGAGGGCCCTGCAGATAAATGCAGTAAACTGCATCGACAGTGTGGCCTACACAAACAGGATGACACTAAAGAACACCTTGGCTATCATACGCCAAACTGGATTGACTATGAAACTAAATAACACAACGGGTTCTTAGCGGGTCCACCCTGTCAATATTTATTACAGACACAAAGACAAAGTTAATCTATATTATTTGTACATGTTTTTGCAAAAAAAAACCATTCTTTTCATTAGTAATCAAAAAACCATACAAACACCCATACATTCCAGGACCCCCAGACAAAATTACAAATTGTCAACATAGAGCTTAGCATTAAAAAATACTTTATTTTACGGATATAATTTCCCAATTTGCTGAGAAGTCCTTTCTTAAAAATTAAGATAATAGACAAAAAAACACCAAAGAGATTGAAGTTGTGATGTTTAATACAACACCAATAAAATAATGTAGTGGGAAATTCAGATGATTATTGATATGTTAATATAACATTGTGACAGATGCTTATGTCATTAAAATTAATAGAATCTTACAGGCCAACTATGAAAATTTAAAATGAAACTTTCACAAAATGTGACTTTCTTCTTATTTATGCATAGCATGCAGCATAATGTGTGTTGCTCCATGGCCGGACAACTACTGATGTCATACAACCTGGCAGGCTTATGAAAACCAATGTCATAATGGGACATTATTGGATCCACTCTGTTTAATTTTTAGCTAATAATATTATAAGACATGGTTGCTCCAGTACTCATTTCTAGGTTTGTCAAATGGTAATTTTAAACAATTGAGTTTTATAGCATTACAAGCCCCCCCCCCCGACGAACCATGTGACCTTGCCGTGGTGGGGAGGCTTGCGTGTCCCATGAAGCAGATAGCCGAGCCGCAGGTGCAACCATATCGGATGGGTATCTGTTGAGAGACCAGATTAACAAATGGTTCATCGAAAGGGGGGTAGCTGCTTTTCGGAAGTTGCAAGGGCGGCAGTCTGGATGATTGACTGATGTGGCCTTGTAATAATACTCGACATGGCTTAGCTGTGTTGATACTGCTACACGGCTGAGAGCAACGGGAAACTACAGCCGTAACTAACTCCCGAGGACGTGCAGCTCTCTCTGTATGAATGATGCACTGATGATGGCTTCCTCCCGGGTAAAATATTCAGGAGGTAAACTAGACCCCATTCGGATCTTCAGGTGGGGACTACACGAGAGGGGGCGATCATCAGGAAGACGGATACTGACATTCTGCGAGTCCGAGCGTGGAATATTAGAAGTTTGAATCGTTATTCTGCGAGTCGGAGCATGGAATGTTAGAAGTTTGAATCGTTGTGGTAGATTAGAAAATCTGAAAAGGGCGATGGATAGACTTAAGTTAGATGTAGTTGGTATAAGTGAAGTACGTTAACAGGAAGAACAGGATTTTTGGTCAGGTGACTACCGAATTATCAACACAAAATCGAACAGAGGAAATGCAGGAGTTGGTTTAATAATGAGTAAGAAAATAGGGCAGCGGGTAAGCTACCAGGACCAGCATAGTGAAATAATTATTGTCGTCAAGATACACACCAAACCAGTGCCCACCACAATAATGCAGGTCTATATGCCTACTACCTCAGTGGATGATGAGGAAATTGAAAGAACATATGAAGAGATAGAAGATTTAATACAATATTTAAAAGGTGACGAGAATCTAATTGTGATGGGAGACTGGAATGCAGGGGTAGGCCAAGGAAGAGAAGGTAATACAGTAGGAGAATTCGGATTGGAACAAAGGAACGAAAGAGGAAGTCAGCTGGTTGAATTCTGCACTGATCATAATTTAGTCCTTGCCAATACTTGGTTCAAACACCACAAACGACAGCTTTATACGTGGACGAGACCTGGAGACACTCGAAGGTATCAAATAGACTTCATTATGATTAGGCAGAGATTCAGAAACCAGGTGTTGGATTGCATAACTTTCCCAGGAGCAGACATGGACTCTGACCACAACTTGTTGATCATGAAATGCCATCTGAAGCTGAAGAAATTGAAGAAAGGAAAGAATGCAAAAAGATGGGATCTAGACAAGTTGAAAGAAAAGTGTGTGTGAGGGATTGCTTCAAGGAACATGTTGCAAAAGGAATAAATGAAAAGGCTGAAGGAAACACAATAGAGGAAGCATGGATAGTCATGAAAAATGAAGTCAACAGGGCTGCTGAAAAAATGTTAGGAAGGAAGAGAAGATCAACTAAGAATCGGTGGATAACTCAGGAGATACTAGACCTGATTGATAAACGATGAAAATACAAGAATGGTAGAAATGAAGAGGGCAGAAAAGAATACAGGCGATTAAAGAATCAAGTGGATAGAAAGTACAAGGTAGCTAAGGAAGAATGGCTGAAGGAGAAGTGCAAGGATGTTGAAGGTTGTATGGTCCTAGGAAAGGTAGATGCTGCATACAGGAAAATCAAGGAAACCTTTGGAGAAAGGAAATCTAGGTGTATGAATATTAAGAGCTCAGATGGAAAGCCACTTCTAGGGAAAGAAGACAAAGCAGAAAGATGGCAGGAACATATCCAACAGTTGTATCAAGGTGAAGATTTAGATAATTTGGTTCTGGAACAAGAAGAGGCTGTTGATGCTGATGAAATGGGTGACCCAACTTTGAGGTCAGAGTTTGACAGAGCTGTGAGCGACCTAAATAGGAACAAGGCACCTGGAATTTATGACATTCCCTCTGAATTACTGACTGCCTTAGGAGAAACCAGCATGGCAAGGTTATTCCATTTAGTGTGTAAGATGTATGAGACAGAAGAGGTTCCATCCGATTTTTGGCAGAATGTTGTTATACCTATTCCCAAGAAAGCAGGTGCTGACAGGTGTGAAAACTATTGCACCATTAGTTTAGTATCTCATGCCTGCAAAATTTTAACACATATTATTTAGAGAAGAATGGAAAAACAAGTTGAAGCTGAGTTGGGAGAAGATCAATTTGGCTTCAGAAGAAATGTAGGAACACGTGAAGCAATCCTGACTTTACGTCTGATCTTAGAGGATCGAATCAAGAAGGACAAGCCCATGTACGTAGCATTCGTAGATCTAGAAAAGGCATTCGATAATGTTGATTGGACCAAGCTATTTAAGATTCTGAAGGTGATTGGGATCAGGTATCGAGAACGAAGAATTATCTACAATCTGTATAAAAATCAGTCTGCAGTGTTAAGAATTGACGGCTTTGAAAAAGAAGCAGCAATCCAGAAAGGAGTGAGGCAAGGCTGCAGTTTGTCCCCCCTCCTTTTCAGTGTTTACATAGAACAGGCAGTAAAGGAAATCAAAGAGGAATTTGGAAAGGGAATCACAATCCAAGAGAGGAAATCAAAACCTTGAGATTTGCCGATGATATTGTTATTTTATCTGAGACTGCAGAAGATCTCAAGAAGCTGCTGAATGGTATGGACGAAGTCTTCGGTAAGGAGTACAAGATGAAAATAATTAAGTCCAAAACAAAAGTAATGGAGTGCCGTCGAACAAAGGCAGGTGATGCAGGAAATATTAAATTAGGAAAGGAAGTCTTAAAGGAAGTAGATGAATATTGTTACTTGGGTAGTAAAATAACTAACGATGGCAGAAGTAAGGAGGAGATAAAATGCAGATTAGCACAAGCAAGGAAGAGCTTTCTTAAGAAAAGTAATTTGCTCACTTCAAACATTGATATAAGAATTAGAAAGATGTTTTTGAAGATTTTCGTGTGGAGCGTGGCATTGTATGGAAGTGAAACATGGACGATAACTAGCTCAGAAAGAAAGAGAATAGTAGCTTTTGAAATGTGGTGTTACAGAAGAATGCTGAAGGTGAGATGGATAGATCGAATCACAAATGAAGAGATACTGAATCGAATCGGTGAGAGGAGATCGATTTGGCTAAATTTGACTAGAAGAAGAGAGAATGATAGGACACGTCTTAAGACATACAGGACTTGTTTAGTTGGTTTTTGAAGGAAGTGTAGGTGGTAAGAACGGTAGGGGTAGACCAAGGTATGAATATGACAAGCAGATTAGAGCAGATGTAGGATGCAGTAGTTACGTAGAAATGAAAAGGTTAGCACAGGATAGGGTAACATGGAGAGCTGCATCAAACCAATCTGTGGACTGATGACTCAAACACACTCAAACAGCATCACAAGACACTGACGGCCTAACGCAGACACTGACCTTTGTGAAAGTGTAATTTAAAATTTGTATACTCTGCCTATAAGATTCTATTCATTTTAATGACATCAGCATTATTCTACACAATGTTAATTTTAACATATCAGCAATCTCTGAATTTCCACTACATTATTTTATTGGTGTTGTATTACATATCACAACTTCAAACTTTTTGGCATTTTGCGTGTCTTTTCTTCATTTTCAAAAAAGTACATTTCAGCAACTTGGGAAATTACCTATATCCAGAAAATAATAATATTAGTAAGACTATTTTTTAATGCTAAGTTTTTAGATATTCAGCATCATATGTTGATAGTTTGTTATTTTGTCATGGGTCCTGGAATGAATGAACGTTTGCTTGTATTTTGATCACTGATATAGAGAATGGTCTGATTTTTCTTGAAACACGTACAAAACATGTAGATTAACTTTGTTTTTGTGTATATAATAAATACTGAATACTGGCAGGGCAGACTCACTAAGAACCTAGTGTTATTTAGACCATAGATTTTGTTACATCAGTTTTGTCATCATGATGACATTTAGCTGACTGATGCATTAGTTTTGGTTTGTTCGCTTGCACCCAAGTTGCAGTAGTGTGATTGAATGTGTCATTCCCTTTGCACTGACATTGCTCCAAGTGGATACGGCAGGTCTCAAATCACGTCAACTTTGCACCATTGTTAACAGATGTGGCACCTTCTTTGAACACTTCTTACATACCTGCAAGCCCTGTCATAAAATACAGAACACTGTCGACCCAGACATACCTATAGGAGTTAATAATTCCTGCACATCCAACATCAGTCTTCTGTTAACCACTGGTCGACAATAGCTACGAATATGTCAGTTTGAGTGGACACAGAACATCCACTCTGCACAAGGTCCTTAGTTGCTACATGTTCATGTAGGAAAGCTGCTATACAGTACAGCATGCAACAGTTTATGGCCACACACTATCACCCTCAGCTTCTTGTAGCTCCCCATGACACTGATGAGCATTTAGGCCACCGGGAAGCACAATTTTGAGTACGATTGCTGTTCCACTTTACGTCCGTCCATCTTGGAGCGTGGCCGTGTGCACTCCAACTGTGTTGGTTGGGTACCCAGCCACCCAGGCCCACAGACACAATCTGTTGGTGGCCTTTGGTAACATGTTTGGCAGGGTTTCCAGTAAAACAAATTAAAATAATAAGTGAGTTAAATCCACCTTTTCAATACAAATTAAATAGTGTTTATTAAATAAACATTTAATGGGACTAGTTTCAACCTATTTAAAGGTCATCTTCACCCATATCACGTGTAGAACAACGTATTTGAAACACAGTGGTTTTAAAGATGGTCTCAAATCATAGAAGTTTGACACTATGAAAAAATTATTTTGAGAATTTCCCTAAAACACTTTTGTTCACTTAGCTGTGGGAATATATGAGAAGAAGTCTTCTAGTATTCTTCGTAGTATTCAAGAGCGTACATACAAGTCGAAATTCACAATCTTGATGAGGTATGGATTTGGGCATATATGCATAATGTTGTTGGAGTAGAGAAGAAATCTTTTGATATTCTTCAGATCACTGCGAAGTGTAGATACACTTTAAATCATTTATAATCTTGATGAGATGTAGAGTTGAGCATATATGCAAAGTAATGTCCTAATTAAAATAAGAGTTGAACAAATATATTATTGCAGTGGAAAGGAAATTCTATATAGTTGTGTATAAAGAAAACAATGTAAAAAATATTGAAGGTATCCATGGAGATTAATTACTTTAAAAAATGATAGTGAAAAGACACTTGAATTAAGTATAAGATGTTTATTCTTTGTATTGAAATGGTGGAGTGAAATCTCATTCAATGCTGATACAAAGGAAAAGAAAAATAAATTAGAAAGATGTAGGAAATATTAACAAAATTTAAGGAATGTAAAATATTAAATGAAAAGAATGAAAGGAAGAGTTGAAAAGAAATGAGTCAAATTGTGGCTCATCTTACGTAATTAAGTGTTGGACATACAAAGGGCACTAGGAAAGTTTTGCAATTTGAGTGAACGCTTTAGACTTTTTCAAAATAATTTCCACCACACTCAGTACACTTCTCCATACGTCGAAACCAGTCACTGAACCAACTCTGCCACTTTTCTTCAGTTACATTTTCACACTCTTAATCCCATGCTGCCAGAAGCTCCTCGTCGGATGCAAAACGCCGCACTTTCAGCTTCATCTTCACTTCTGTGAAGAGTGCAAAGTCACATGGGGCAAGATCAGGACTGTATGGAGGGTGATCAAGCACAGTTAACCCTGATCTGGCAAGAAAATCCATTGTTACATTAGCACGATATGCTGGAGCATTGTCGTGATGCACGAGCCAAGTGTCGAGCCATGACTTTGAACGGAGCTGCTTGAGAGCCTGGATGACCTGAGGCAGGCAAGTCTCACTGTACCACTTTGCAATAACTGTCCTTTGTGTTTCTAGCACAACCCGAGTCAGGATGCCCTGTTTAGTGAAAAATATTGTAATCATCCTTTTCTTCACTGACCTTGACTTTGGCACAGTCACAGGAGTACCCTCATCTTCAAACAGCCACACCTTGTTCTGGGATTTTGTTGGGACATCGTATTAATAAAGCCAAGTTTCATCACCTGTAACGATGCTGTGGCCGTTACGCAAAGTCCCATTTTCAAACTGTTTTAGCATTTTTCAGCACCATTTCACTCGATGTGCCCTTTGTTCCTCTGAGAGTGAATGGGGATCCCAAAGGGAACAGACCTTTCTCACATGGAGATGGTCGTGTAGAATTGAATGAATAGCTTGTGTAGGGATGTGGAGGGTCTCTTCTACCTGCCGATATGTCAACCGCCTCTCTTGCTGCAACATTTTCCTCACAGCTTCAATGTTTTCCTCAGTCACTGATTCAGAGGGTCGCCCAGAACGAGGATCGTCTTCAACCCCAAAATTTCCCCTCTAAAACTCTTTGTACCAGTGGAAAATTGTTGTCCGATGTGGACAGTCTTTCCCCAGCACAGGAGTCATTTCCTCAGGCACTGGTCAACAGTTAATCCACGAGCAAAATTGTAGGAGATAATTGCGCGATATTCACCTTTAGACCACACTGACATCTTAACTTGCTTTCAGTCCCACTGCTTGGTAACAACTGGTGTGAAGGTCGCATCTTGCTGTCTTCTAGACCGGATTTCACCCCTCTTTTTATCCCTCACCATAACAGGGGTATCCAGCCAACCGTTTTTGCATATTGCAAAACTTTCCTAGTGCCCTTTGTATTAGTAAAATAACATGCTAGGAAGCAAATGACATGAAAAAAAAAAAAGAAAATGATAGAGATTATAAGGAAAAATTACTAAGGTTTAATGAAAAGTGTTAAGAATGGAGGGAAACTTAAGGTGGGGCTGACAAATGAGGGAATGGGGGTAAATGCTGAGGAGAGGTGGAATGAGTAGAATGGAAGATTGAATTTAGATTGGTTACATTTTTAAGAGTAATGATAAAAAGGTCAAATAGAATGTTGGTTTTTCCACATATTTCATTTTGGTTGTAATTAGAGTTAAAATATTGATCTAAATGTATGAAAAAAATTCTCTGTTATATCAAGTAATTGGCCTTTTTGTAATGTTTTAAGAATTCTTAGATCTTGTTGAATATTGGTGAAATTATGGTTATAGTCATACATATGTTGACCTACAACTGAAAATTTATTGTATCTAATGGCATTCTTATGTTCTGAGTATCTAGTGATGAAGTTTCTCTCTGTTTGTCAGATGTAAGAAAAATTGCAATCATGCCATTTGAATCTATAAACACCTGATTTATAAAAAACAATTAAATGTATTAATAGAGGTGGAGTTGTATAAGATGTCAGAATTCTTATTATTGGTTTTGAATACTATATTTACTGTATATTGTATTTTTTAATGGTGTTAGTGATTTTGTAAATGGCCTTGTTAAAAGTAAATGCTGAAATGAATGAGGTATTAGGTTTATCTTTTATTCAAGTAGTTGAAGGGCGATGTCTGTATTTATTAATTATTCTATCAGTGAAAAAAATTGTTGTATCCATTTGATTTTGCGATGAAACGAATGGTATTTAATTCACTTTTTAGATCTTGTTTGGACATTAGAACAGTGAAAGCTCTATGAACTAAACTATTGTAAGTAGCCCGTTTATGGATTATTGGGTGATTTGAATCCTGACAGATTGTGGTAGTAGTTTGGGTAGGTTTTCTGAAGATTTTATAACCTAATGAGGTTGTGTTTCTAGTGATGGTTAGGTCTAAATAATTAATCTTTCATTCTAGTTCGGATTCAAGTGTAAATTTAATGTAGGGGTCACTATTATTAAGATTTAGAAGAGTGGACTTCGCACTAGAAATTTTTTCATCTAAAATAACTAGGACATCATCGACGTATCTAACCAAAAAGAGGATAATATTAAAATTTAGGTTATTTTCAATCTTGTTGTGTTCTAAGAAATCTAGGTAAATTTCTGCTGGTATGCCTGAAGCGGGTGAGCCAATGGCCAAACCTTTTTGTTGGTATATGACATTGTCATAAGTGAAGAAATTGTTATCTAGAATTAATTTCAAAACCAAAATGAAATCTTTGATTTCTAATTTACTTAGATGACTGTATTGATTTAAATTATTTTCAGTAATGGGGTAGAGTTTGGATATTTGTATACTAGGGTACATATTAATGATATCAAAAGATTGAAGTGAGTGATGAGGTTATATATTGAAATTACATAACTTATTAATTAGATTTGAAGTGTTTTTGATGGATTTGTTGGACATAAAATGATAATTCATTCTGAGAAATTTTTGAATAAATTGTGAAATTTTATATAAGGGGCTTGGCCTAAAATTAATCAATCAAACAATCAATACTGATCTGCATTTAGAGCAGTCGCCCAGGTGGCAGATTTCCTGTCTGTTGTTTTCCTAGCCTTTTCCTAAATGATTTCAAAGAAATTGGAAATTTATTGAACATCTCCTTTGGTAAGTTATTCCAATCCCTGGCTCCCCTTCCTATAAATGAATATTTGCCCCAGTTTGTCCTCTTGAATTCCAACTTTATCTTCATATTGTGATCTTTCCTACTTTTATAAACGCCACTCAAACTTATTCGTCTACTAATGTCATTCCACGCCATCTCTCCGCTGACAGCTCGGAACATACCATTTATGATACAATTCCTTTATAACCTGCAACATACCACTTAGTTGAGCAGCTCGTCTTCTTTCCCCCAATTCTTCCCAACCCAAACTTTGCAACATTTTTATAACTCTACTCTTTTGTCGGAAATCACCCAGCACAAATCAGGCTGTTTTTCTTTGGATTTTTTCCAGTTCTTGAATCAGGTTAGTTATAGGACGAATGGGTACATTAGCTTTATGTATTTTTGGAAGAGCTTTAGCTGTAGGGAGACTTGAATTCATGCTAATTAATTTATTTTTCTCTTGGTCTGTGAATAGGAAAGGGGTGTACATTAAGGTTTGTTTTAATAATCTTTGAATTTTCTGGGTAGGATCGTTTTTGACTATGGAAAAAGCACCATCAGAAATGAAATTATTTGTTTTATTTATATAATCATTTTTATCCATTATAACCGTAGTATTTCCTTTATCAGCTTTGGTGATAATAAGATTATTGTCATTAATTTTCTTTTTAAGAGCAAATAAATGATGTTGTTCAACAGAAAGCTCTTTATAAGTGTTATGAGAAAATGGGTAAGTGGATTTGTTATCTTGAATACTACGAAGAATACTAGAAGACTTCTTCTTCTCATATATTCCCACAGTTCAGTGAACAAATGTGTTTTAAGGAAATTCTAAAAACAATTTTTTCATTGTGTCAAACTTCTATGTTTTAAGACCATCTTTAAAACCACTGTGTTTCAAATATGTTGTTCTACATGTGATATGGCTGAAGATGACCTTCAAATAGATTGAAACTAATCCCATTAAATGTTTATTTAATAAACACTATTTAATTTATATTGAAAAGGTGGATTTAACTCACTTATTATTTTAATTTGGTTTAATCAAAGTTCAATACGGGCCCTTAAAATTAAATTCATTTCTCTAGAGGGTTTCCAGTGTCATATGTGATAAATTTCATATTGATCTATGTTGACGAGTAATCTACTTATAATATGGCAGGAAAAGGTCCACCTATTGAATACACAAGTGTGTTAATATCATGGAAACATCATAGGAACTAGTTTCGACCTTACATTATGAGGTTATCCCGAGCCATTACATTAATCATAAATTGGCAAATTATTGAATAATGAACAATGACACACCAAACATTTAAAATGTGTAGTAAAAAAATAATTTAAAATCTAGAGTCCTTGATGACAATTACTCTGCATATTTTAAATTATTTTGTTTCACTACATATTTTAACCCTTTGCAGGTAGCAGTAATTCATGGCCGTAGATGGCAAAAAATTGAAAAATAAAAAAATGCATGCAAAATTTTGGGAAAATTTACTAAAACCATGAAAATATACCCAAATACTGTGAAATGCTGTATTGCAAAGGAAATAATTCTGCCGAACAGGAAAATTCTTTGAGGTATGAAGAAGAACCTGATATTTTATTAACTGAAATTGTGAACGCTGTCAATCATTTGAAGAACAACAAAGCCCCAGGTATGGATGGTATTTCGGGAGAAATGCTGAAAGTGATGGGGGAGGAGGGCATGCGTGTTTTACATTTGGTATGTAATATGGTGTGGAAAACTGGTGAATGGCCCAAGGACTGGACAACATCAATACTAATCCCTCTTCACAAAAAGGGGTCTATAAGGGATTGTTCCAATTATCGTACTATCGCATTAATATCCCATGCAAGCAAAGTTCTGCTCTACATAATAAATCTACGCCTAAAACCATTCCTGCAACCTCAGATATCCGCAGAACAAGCAGGCTTTGTTGCAGGTAAAGGAACACGAGAGTCTATCTTGAACATGAGACAGATAATTGAGAAATGTCGCGAGTTTTGTGTTCCTGCCTTTATTTGCTTCCTGGACTACAAAAAGGCCTTTGATTGTGTTATGTGGGACAAGTTGTGGCAGGTGCTAAAGGAATTTGGGGTTCCACTGCACTTAATATCGTTACTGAAAAGCCTGTATAAAAACCACGCAGCAACCATAAAGGTAGATGGTGATCTCTCAGGCATTTTTAATGTGACGAATGGAGTAAGGCAAGGTTGTATATTATCACCTCAACTCTACAACATCTATGCAGAGTGTGTCATCAAAAGAGCTCTCAATGGCTGGAATGGTGGAATTTCCATTGGTGGCAGAAAAATTAATAACCTACGCTTTGCAGATGACACTACCCTCATCGCTGGTAGTGAAGAGGAACTTCATGACTTGCTTGTAAGGGTGAAGAACACTAGTCTTCAGTATGGTCTAGAGATAAACATAAAAAAGACCAAACTAATGGTAGTTGATCGGCAAGGTGAAATCCAACTTACGGGATACCTAAAAGACCTGGATATAGTTAAGGAATTTGTATACTTGGGGTCTGTCATCAACGACACGGGAAACTGTGATAAAGAGGTAAAAAGACGTATTGTCTTAGGTCGTGCTGCAATGGTTAAACTTACTAAGATCTGGCAGAACCGGGCAATATCAAAAGCCACGAAGATGCGCTTGGTAGAATCACTAGTGTTCTCCGTCTTTTTGTACGGCTGTGAGACCTGGACCGTGAATGCTAAAGACAGAAAGCGCATTGATGCCTTTGAGATGTGGTGTTGGCGGAGAATGCTACGTGTATCCTGGACAGAAAAAAGAACTAATGTTTCCATTCTGGAAGAACTCTGCATCAAGAAACGTCTATCTTCCCGTGTGAGTGAACGTTACCTCCAGTTCCTTGGCCACATTTTGAGACGAGACGGAGAGAACTTGGAAAAGGTAATTTTACAAGGCAAAATTGAAGGCAGTAGACCACGAGGAAGAACAGCAAGCAGATGGATAGATCAGGCGAAGAAGATCACTGGGCTACCACTTCAGGTCATACTAACGAAATGTGAAAACCGCTCTGGATGGAGACATCTTGTCAAGGTTGCAACAAGGAAATGATGGAGTTATGAGGTCACGACGCTCAGTAATGAGCACAACGACTGATGATGATGATACCCAAATTAACCATATACCTTGTTTAAGAGTGGAATCTCAACTTTGAAGTTGTCTGAAGACAAAATAAATATCGTCTCATGCTTTTTCTTTCTTTTCACTCGAAGAATGGCACAAGGGACACACCATAATATGATCTGACAGTGGTTAACTTTAAGTACACATTAGTTCTCTGTCTATTTCCTGATACGGGGTCGGGGATAAGGTGAGATGAATTTATATGGCATGTTTGTACGTGCACTTGCTGATGCCATGATCGGTTGAGGAGCTAATGAAGATGAAATGAATGATGGTGAATGAAATTGGGTAAGTAGGTGGAAGAAAACAACTGTGACCTATGAATAGGAACTGTCCTGGCATTTGCCTGGAAGTGAAAATGGGAAATTACAGAAAATCAAACTCGCGTGTCTCCTGAATGCAGAGCTTGGCTTCATAATCGTAGTGCGGCTACTTCGTTCAGTACACATTAGTCCACTTTTATGAAATATATGTACTAATAATTTCGTGAGGCTATTTTTAGCCGAGTGCAGCCATTGTAAGGCAGACCCTCCGATGAGGGTGGGCGGTATCTGCCATGTGTAGGTAACTGCGTGTTATTGTGGTGGAGGATAGTGTTATGTGTGGTGTGTGAGTTGCAGGATATTGGGGACAGCACAAACACCCAGCCCCCGGGCCATTGGAATTAACCAATGAATGTTAAAATCCCTGACCCGGCCGGGAATCGTACCCAGGACCCTCTGAACCGAAGGGCAGTATGCTGACCATTCAGCCAACGAGTCATACATATATGTACTAAAAGCTACTTTCAGTGATGTTTTGGTTTCATTTTATGTCTTTGTTCATCAAAAAGTGGAAAAATTAGTCAACGAGTAGTCACAGCAGGTGAACCCATGCTCCACACACAGGACATAAATAAATATTCTATAGGGTGTGTTTATCAGAGTTTGACAGCAACATTCACCCTTTATCAATATTACAAACAGGAATAATGGTCGTAGTTCCAGGACTGATATTACTTGCATCTCAACCCCTCTGTCGCTGCCAGTGTCACTTGTGCAGTTGTTGCTCTCAGGTGAGCTGGACAAAGAATTTTCACCTCCAGAGTCACATAAACTAAAATTCAGTACTTCTTTGTCTGTATCATCCAATCAAATTATTTATCTGAAGACATTCAAACAAAGTACTCATGCATTCATCTCAAAAGGTGTAAGTTATAAATTGGTCCCGCATTTTGATCTGTGTGATCCTTCTGTGTTGACCTGGCACATTCGAAAGCTAGGTTCAGCATTCCCTGTGTTGTGGCTCTGAAAAATGCTATTTAGATGAAAGTTTGATTCCACAAGTTTGACTGCCTGATCGTTATTCCTCGCTTAGCACCACCCAGGAGTCAAGTGTAGTGTACTTTAAGGTTAAACCTATGGACATGAACAACTTTAACCCCATCAGAGGAACAGAGGCAGGTTATCAGTCGACGTATTGCACCCTTCTCCAACCTTAATATGCCTGGCTAACTCCTCAGAGGTGTACGGTCTTCGAGGAAATACCTAAATGAATTTCTTCTTCTTTCCTAGCATTTGGTCCTGCATTGGTGCAGGATCTGCCTTTAAACATGCCATCCTCCACTTCCTGCAGTCTAGGACATCAGCTTCATTGATGCCTACAAGGTGCATGTCTTCTTTGATGCATTTGAACCATCTCTTCTTGGAACGACCGCAAGATCCAGAAACTCCAGGATTAAAGGATTAAAGTGGAGGTCTGCATGTACCATTGAGACTGCAGGGCTTTGGACGACGTGACCATACCATCCAAGTCATGCTTCTTGGATCCTCTCTGGAATGGATGCCACTCCCAATCGCCTCTAACATCTGCATTTCTGACATGGTCCAGTCTTGTAAGATCCAGAACATTGTAGCATTTTCATCTCCATACCATGTAGAACTTCTGCTTTTTTGTTGTAGGCCAGCATTCCAACCCATAAAGTGTAACTGGTTGGACTATAGATTTGTACAATTTTCCTTTCAGGCGGGTGGGAATTTTCTTGTCACATAGTACACCAGTGACTTGGTGCCACTTCAGCCATGTAGCATTTACTTGTGCTTGGGTGTCTGGTAATGTCTCCCCGTCTGATGTGATAAGTGATGCATGGTGAAATGAAATGGTGTATGGCTTTTAGTGCCAGGAATGTCTGAAGACATGTCCTGCTCGCCAGGTGCACGTCTTGTGACTTGACGACCGTAGGCGACCTGCGTGTCGTGATTCGGATGAAATGATGATGAAGATAACGTATACACCCAGCCCTTGTGGCAGCAAAATTAACCAATGATGGTCAAAATTCCCGATCTTGCTGGGAATCAAACCCAGGGCCCCTGTGACCAAGGGCCAGCACGCTAACCATTTAGCCATGGAGCTGGACAGTGATGCATGGTATTTAAATTTATTAGCTTTAACTAGGTCTTGCCTGTTGGTGCGAATGGTACCAGTAGTCTGCAAGCCACATTGCAGATACTTGATTTTCGTGATTAAAAGTTGCAAGCCATATTCTCCTAAGTGGTCTTTCCACATTTGCAGGCAATTTTTCAGATTCCTTCAGGATTGATTCACAAGGAACACATCATCAGCATATAAGATGGTCCCCAGGTATGGCGTCTGGATGTCAGCTGTGACTGTATCCATACATAGCATAAATATCAGAGGTGACAGTGCTGAACCCTGATGAACTCCAACATTGATAGGAAATTAGGATGAGATCCCTGCGAGACAGCGAACTACACTGGTGTCATTGTGGTCAGTAGTACAGATCCCTTTGACAAAGCCGCATTGGTTTGTAAAAATTTGTACAATATTTCACCTGAAGAATGTAGAGCTAAAGCAAATGGCCACAAAAAATGGATACAATTAAACACCAAGAAGAAAACAGCAGAAAAATCAATGCAAGAAGGAAAACTCCTAAAATAAGACATGCAGTATCGCAGTATACCGTTCATACTAAATAGCCACAGCTCTCAAGAAGCAAACTATACTCATCAGCTTCTCAACCAAATACAACCTGGGTCAGATTCTACCACACTATGTAAATACACCATATAAATTCAAACAGACTACTGTATATAAAATCACCTATGAAAACTGTGAATGATTTTACTTTGGACAAACTGGAAGAGGATTTGACATCAGATTTCAAGAATGCCTGGTGACACTTCACCTAGATAAGCATGAAAAATCTGCAGTTGTTGCACATCTGCATGTGACAAGTCATGAAGTATCAAATATACAAAAGTCTTTCACTGTTTAACACACGCATCCAAAAGGGATAAAACTGAGCATTGTAGCATCTAGAAATTTACAGACATTAATAGATCCTCAACACATATTCAATGATAAAATTGAAAATGAATATTTATAAAACAACAATAAGTTTTATAGTGTTTTTGGTTCATATTTATTATTCATGTTTATGTCATAAGTGTCAGCCATCTTATTCATTGCTTCAATTATTCCATAGCTAACACAATCCTCAGAGTCACTTGATATAATTGACTAAACTATCTGCCCTAACTGGCACCCATTTTGTTTCTTTGCCATCGTTACCATAGAAACCACAAAGAAGATGTGTGCATTCTACTTTCAATTCTTGGCGTTGTTTAGATCAAACAGCCGGCCCATAATGTCAGCCATCTTTAAGATGAGCAATGTGAAGCGTCTGTACTCCAGAGGTACGGCCGTAAACATACTCCAGGAATTAAGCAGGGGTTGGACATGATCTTACATAAGATATTGGGATTGGGGCCTCAACCTCGACATGGTGCATCCCTGTGGCTGATAGGGGAGGTTCCTTTAGATATGTAGGGCAGATGTGAAGAAGGTTCATCCAAATAAATACCCGCAGATCAACTAAGGCAAAAGAAAAGGGTCAGTGGTCTCTAATGCAGAAAAGGGAGGTTCCCAATGGTTCAGAGGACAGAAGACCCAAACTCTGGGGCTTACAACCTCAGTTTTACTTTGGAGGAGCAGGAAATGCCTACCCTCCCAACTGACTTTAACATAAGGCATGATGGAAACACCTTCAGGAAAGACTACTCCAGGGGGCAGCTCGAAACTGAAATCCCCCACCGTCGTGAGTGGTGCAACCAGGCCTTTGGATTTTGGAGAGCCTGGAATGTCATGCAGAGAAGAGTCAGAATTTCTCAGAACCTCTTCAAGAAAGATATGAACCAAGCAATAACATCTGCTCGGAACACTAAATATTAACACTCTCCTAAAAGTTGGAAATTTAAAACAACTTAGTGATGTTTTGAGAGAAAGAGATATTTACATACTTGCACTTTGAGAGACAAGTTACCTTGATGAAAATCACATGGAATCTAGTGGTTACAGAATTTCGTTGGAATTACGTATTATCACATTGGTAATCCACAAACAACTTTATTTGAACCATTTTAATTAGAACTACGTATTTTTTATGGAAGATGTTTTAGTCTCTGACAAGATAGTTTTAGTATGATCATTGACAGTGTTCCATTAACATGTTTTTAATAATATATCAATATTCACATTATATGTACCAAATTTTAATAACTAGCTAATCTTTTAGCTTCTATTTTTAATATTATATGTACTTTTAAAGATTAATTTAGGCTGAAGAAGTGGCCCTTTGTACAGATTGGAAATATTGTCAGAGACCTTTGTCGAGAAATGTCGGTAGATTCTGGAATAATGTTTACTGTAAGAGAAGGAAAGGGAGTCTTAATTGGTGAACACAGGGAGAGAATTCTTTTTACATTGCCTAGAATAGGTGAGGACATGTTTAATTTCTTCGGTATTTATGTTTTAATTTTGTTTTAGGCTAATGATGACCTACTATTAGGTCGAAACTAGTCCCTAATCATTTATGTAATTTAAACTCTGTACATTTTGTATTGAAAAGGTGGACCTTAATAATACATTAGTTTATTGTACTAAATGGAACATGAAATACAAGCACAAACAGGCTCATTGTTTTATTCTGCTGTCTGACTGCTAACCGAGAAACTGGCCCTTTCTGAGGCTAACGGCTTGTTCTCTCTGTAGCTGCAACTTATCCTGTGAAGTTCAAGAATTCAAGGCATTTCCCCGTTATCACGCAGCTGCGCCGAGAACTCTTACCTGAGTTGGAAATCACATTCCTTCCACAAGGGATGACAAATAACACTTTGAGGGCTAGTAAAAATGTGATCTTTCTAAGTGGTAATAGTGAAATATCGTGACCTGATAAGTGAGGTATTTTTATATTGATTTATTATGATGAGAATCGGGACTTTGAATTTACGACGAGCTAAGTGGGAAAACGTGTTAATGAGGAGCGCACCAACGCGGTTTCACTGTATAAGAAAACTACCCTGCGGGGCCCCCGTCTTATCATTACAGGATTAGGTAACTCTTCACCTATTCTCTCTGAGTTCTATTTTCTAGACATGTAGCCACCCATTCAACCATTCTTTTGTCTTGTCCAGTTGCCCTCATTTTTGTCAGTAATCTCCCATGATTTAGCCTATCAAAAGCCTTGGATAGGTCAATAGCTATACAGTTCATTTGAGCTCCTGAATATAAAATATCTGTTATATCTTGCTGGAATCCTTCAAGTTGAGCTTCACTGGAATAACCTTTCCTAAACCCAAACTGCCTTCTATCAAACTAGTTAGTAATCTCTCAGATGTGTCTAATAATAATCAGAAAGAATGCTTTCCCAGAGCTTACAAACTA
This sequence comes from Anabrus simplex, assembly GCF_040414725.1. Lineage (NCBI taxonomy): Eukaryota > Metazoa > Arthropoda > Insecta > Orthoptera > Tettigoniidae > Anabrus > Anabrus simplex. The sequence continues at coordinate 330,394,914 of NC_090267.1, read as the reverse complement.
CGCATGTCAAACTGACTGGCCTGTAATTTTCCGCTTTATGTTTGCCACCCTTTCCCTGGTACATTGGGGTTACTATTGTAACTCTCCATTCATTTGAGATAACTCCTTCATGCAAACAATAATCAGATAAGTATTTCAGACATAGCACTATATCTCCAGTTATCAACCCTGGCTGCCTTTTTAGCTTTCAACTTAGGTACCATTTTATAAATGTCTTTATTGAATGAAAACCTACAACCTGTTTTCCAGTCTTAGACCAGGTGAGGGACGTAGTGAATGAACCATATATAGGCTATTATTACAGTGGGGTCACCACTCCCTAAGTGATTTATGAATGACTGATAAATGCTATGAAATGTTAATGGAGAATGTTGCTGGAATGTAAGATGACAGGGAAAACCGGAGTACCTGGAGAAAAACTTGTCCCACCTCCGCTTTGTCCAGCACAAATCTCACATGGAGTGACTGGGATTTGAACCACGGTAGCCAGCGGTGAGAGGCCTACGTGCTACCGTCTGAGCCACGGAGGCTCAAATGTCTATTATCGTAGGTAAATTTCAGTATTTTGCCATTATTAGTCACCTTCTCTATCAGGACATTATATCCAACTACCTTTACATATTGCTGACTGAATTCATCTGCTTTCTCTAAGTCCTTGCATATACACTCTCCTTGTTCATTGATGATCCCAGGAATGTCCTTCCTGGAGCCTGTTTCTGTTTTAAAGTATCTATACATCTACTTAAAATTCATGTGGCTCCCAATATTATGTTTGCCATCATGTTATCCTTAGCTGATTTTTTTTTTTTTTTAGCTGAATTCAATTTCCTGGTGAGTTCCTTCAATCTCTCCTTACTCCCACAACCATTCCTGTATTTCTTTCTAATCTGCACTTCCTTCTTAATCTCTTTATTTCCTTATTGTAATATAATGGGTAGTAACTATTCCTTACCACTTCAAAAGGTACATATCTGTTTTTAATAATATATTTAATAGCGCACAAATGTGCATTAAAATACATTAATCTTTCGCATATTCTAGTAAAGATTTTGTTCTTTTGTTGCACTTGCTGAAGTGATAGCGATCGCAATGTTTGTCACACAACATACACACACAATGTAGAGATGGTTCATGGAAGCCTGATCGCCGGCATAGACGATGGTGAAACCCATGTACCGCCAGCCTATTCAAAGCACTTCTCATGCCATTATTTGGACCGGTCCAGCTGCGGTCAATCATAGCATCAGTTGAGTAAAAGTCCAGGCTGATTTCTGCTTGTTTCCTCTTTCGCTCTTGGAGAACTTCCTTTTCTTGCTGCGTATGTGGAAGCTGCATTCTCATTTTCAAATCTTCGAGTAAAAACGTTTCCTTGGATAATTCATACGCAAGTCGTGATGGTGACATTTTGGAGATGCCCAGTGTTCGTTTCAGAAATCTGGCCTTTACATTTTCAATAGTCCGAAGGTCGGACACCGTTAGTCTTTCCCAAATAAGTTCCATACCATATGTGAGAACTGGGAGGACCTTGGCGTAAAATAAGGCCATGGCTGTGTCTAGCGATAGTCTACTCGGGTTTGTAATGTCATATATGCTTCTGATGGCAGCTAAAGATCTTTCTCTTACGTGAATTCTAAATGAGGTGACCGTAGGTTGTAAAGTGACACCCAGATATGAGAACGAGTTCACTATGTCTAGGTCCACCCCTCCACATTGTATTCTGTCACTAGATGCGATTTTCCCCCCTTTCCGGAAAACCATCTGAACTGTTTTATTCTTATTTATCACAAGGCTGTTTTTGACTGCGTACTCTTCAAGTTTGTTCATTGATCTTTGTAGCTCTTCCCTGCTACTCGAACCCATAACAATATCGTCTGCATATTGATAAAGTACAACTGAACTGTTGTCAGTGACCTGCATGATATCTGCTAAGGTTATGTTGAAGAGGAGGGGGCTTAAAGGGTCGCCCTGCAATACTCCGTTTCCCTGAGTTATGTTGTTCGATGATGATTTCCCATCTTGTACTGTGATCTGATTGAAGGCTAGGATATTGTTGACTGCTATGGTTAGTGGATTATCTTGTCCAATCATATTGGCCAGTTTTGTAATTATAATTTTTCTGTCAAGTAGATCGAATGCCTTTTTGAAGTCAACAAAGACTGCAAAGAATTTACCATTTTGATGTCTGATTGTGTCATGTATGCTCTCGATGAGGTTTGCTGCTGCATGTAGTGTTCCTCTTCCTTTCATAAAGCCGAACTGCTGTTCTGGAATATTTGTGTAGGTCTCTGCGACGAGCCTGTTCTCTAAAATTCTTGAACACACTTTGTAGATGTTATTTTCTAGAGCAATTCCTCTATATGAATCAGGATCATCTTTGTCTCCCTTTCCTTTGTACAACATTTTTAAGTTTGATTGTCTCCAAATTTCCAGAATTTTCCCTGAAGTGAGACATTTGTTAAACAGAGTGGTCCATATATCTAGTAGTACATCGATAGTGTCTTTCAGATTTTCATTGAATATGCCGTCTGGTCCCACAGCCTTTTTATCCTTTGAGCTGAGTATTGCTGCTTTAACTTCGTCCTGTGTTATCGGCTCGGACACTGCTTCCGTGTTCTCACGAAGTGGTAGAGCTATTTGAACATTTTTTGCGTTTAGAGTCTTAGAGAAATGCTGTTCCCATGATGCTATTGGGAAGTCTGGGGTGATACAATCCTTTCTCTTCTTTAAAGCGATGAAGGGGTCCCTCTGAGCATCCCTAGCTTGCGTGAGAGCTTGGTTTTCAAAGAATATAGCTTTTTTCTTCCTGATTGTTATTTTATATACTTTTCTCTTCGCCGCATATTCTGCCAGTATGTCATTACTGTCCGACTGTCTTGCTTTGTGCAGAAGTTCTAAAGTCTCTTTTCTAAGGTCGTAACATTCCTTATCGAACCATATCTTTGCAGTTTTGGGAGGTCTTTTTAGTTGGGCTTCCTTAATGAGATTCAGCGTCATGTCCAGCGCTAGGTCAGTGAGGCCCTCCTCAATCATTTCTGGGATTTTCTCTAGGCTGCTCATCTTCCTTTCAAGGACTTCAAGATCTGTGTTCCTTGTGGTGAGCATTTGAAAATTATTCTTAAGATTTCCTCTTGTTTTACCGAAGTCAACAGATACTGAAATTGGAATGTGCTTTCTTAATGTGGCCACTGGGTCTTGGTACATAACTTTTCGAGCAAGTATTTTATAGCATTCGCCTTTAACAAAAGCTAGGTCAATAGTACTTTTCCCATTGGGACTAATGTAGGTAACTTCTTCCGTTCTATTAATTAAAATGTATCCTTCATCATATAGAAGGTCAAGGATAAGTCTGGATTTGTGATCGAGTCTATCAATTCTACAGTTGATATCACCGCCCAGGACCACGTTTTGGTCTTCTTTTGATAATGTAATGGCTTTCACTATATGCTCAATTACATCATCTACCTTTCTAGCCGGGCTTATGTAGATACCTATAACAGTAATTTTGTTTGTTCTGATAAGTGTCATGTTTTCTTCTGTGTGAACTTCCTTTACAGCACCTATGTTGTTTTTGTGGAATATGCTGACTCCACCTTCCGGTCTTCCTCTTTCTTTTGGAGTGGCTAAGGCATGCTTGCTGTACAGATATGGTATGCTGATTTGCTCTGTAAGGAAGGTTTCAGTTGCTATGATTATATTAAATTTGCACCAAAAGCTATCTGGAATTAGCGAGATAAGTGACTTAAGTCCTTCCGTATTCCAAATTAGAATGTCCAAATGATGTTCTTCTTCCAAAGATATACTTGGGATTAATGTTGTTTTAAGGTCTTCAGTATCACACGATATTACGTTTATATTTTGTTGATCGATCCTCTTCGTTTTGTTCGTCGTCGTCTTTTTATTCGAGGTTGACTCCACTGTATTGTTGCCTTCTCCGAAAAATAAACTGTCGTACTATGACTCCTTTTGGCCAGAACTCTGGCTTTTCAATTTCTTCTAATATCTGAAATGGAATTCCTAACTTAAATGCTTTGTTGCTACCAAGGGTCTTTAGTTCTTCACATTCGATTTTGCAATCGGAACACTTTTTCTTTATATATGATTTGATGCTGTCAGTGGTCGTGGTGTCCTTAAGTTTCCCAATGTATAGCCAAGCTTGTTTTACCGCTGCCTGTAATCCATTCTCCTCTGTATTTGTTCCTGTTATTATGTTTCTTCTCTTCTTGACTGCCTCTGTCCACTTTGGTTCTACATGCCTGTCATTTCCGTGCCCTTTCATATCTTGGGTATTAGTGTTCATAGAGTTATCTAGATTGTCTGTGTATGTTGTAACTTCTTTTTCCTCTTGGCCTTGTGGTCTTGATATTAGTGGTGCATTGTGTGTTCGGGTTTGGGTCACCTCCGAATACAATGGTTGATGCTCCTCTGTGTTTTGGATGGTTTTATCTGTTTGGTTATCTGTGCTGCGTTTCATCTGATCTGTCAGAATTTCTGATCGTTTTACTTGTACTTCAAGCATGAGAGCTAGTTTATTTAATATAGTTTTGCTGAGTGAGTCGATAGTAGTCTTTAGTTCGGTCACATCGTTCCTTATTTCTAAGCATGTTTCCGTGTTTTCTAAGATAGCGGGTCTTGTTTCGTCTTCGGGTGCTGTTTTTATGCCGTATGTAACGAGTTGGTGCCTACATTTAGGGCAGAACCAGAAAAAGTTGTTCTTTTTGGTTTTCAGCACATTACAAGCTGACACAGAAATACCCATGCATTCCACGTGGTATCGTGTCTTGCAGTTACCATCGCATGTGATTATCTTGTCTTCTTCCCTCAGTTGTGAGTTGCATTCCTCACATGTGTAGTTATCGGTCTTGTTCGGCATAGCGAATTCTCGTATGTTTCTCCGCGTTTGTTTGTTGAAAGTCTTTGCGCAGAGCACGTAGTAGTGGTTAGCTTTCCCCTTGTGAGTATATCAACGCCAGTTCACTCTCTCTGCATCTATACTTTGTCTTTCCGGTGTGAGTCAAACTTTCTTTCGCCTTCAAGGCAAGAATGCGGACTCATCCCCTTGTGATTCGCTATTTGCAAATATGCTTTCTCTCTCCACTGTGAGTCAAACTTTCCTCCACCCTTGATGCAGGTATGCGGTCTCTTCCTCGTGTGATTCACTATGTGCAACTACGTTTTCTCTTTCCTGTGTGCATTAAAATCTTCCACCACCCTCGAAACACTTATGAGTTTTCTCCCCCGAGTGATTCACTAAGATTTCTCTTCATGTGGGCGATCTGTTTGTTTCTCCTCCGAGTGTTTCACTAACGTTTGGTCTTCAGGTGGATGATCTGTTTCTCGTCTTACTTAACCTCACTACTTTCACCCTGACCGTCTCTAGATTTTGATCTTGTATTTTACTTTATACACTGTTATTTACTATTAATAGATGATTTGCATTTGCAATATGCTCCTTTCCTGTTCTCTTGTACTCTACCTTACCTCGTTTAAGATATTTTGATCGTCTATAGTTCTCGTTAATTGCTGAGCGGCAAGCCACACACGATTCACTCACTTATACCCCGTAATAAGACTATCTCCGTTTTAAGGTTGTGTTGTACATCGCTATTCCAGTACTTTTCCAGGAATGCCTTCTTGAAACCTTCAAAGTCGTCGAATGAGAATCTAAATGCCACAAACCAGGTGTGCACTGAATTTTCTAGAAATCTTTCAGTGACTCGCAATTGCCTTTCTGGTGGGATTTTCGCATCACAGAAGTAGTCCTGAAGTTTATTAATAAAGCCTTTTGGTGTCACATTGTCTCTGGCATTGTTGAATTTTTTTGGCTGGTCCTCGTGAAGTCGGATGATATTAAGTATCTGTGTCTGACCAGTCGCGTTTAATTAGGATGTGTTTACCATCGGCCCTAAAGAAACGTCAATAGGATTAGCAGTGCAGTCTACATATCTGTTTTTACACTCCTCAACAATGGTTCAAACCCATCCCATAGACTGTTTACATTTTTATTTTCCATTGATCATAATTGCATTTAAAAAATTGTCTGCATTCCCCTCTTATCAGCCATATACTGTAGTATTGCCTAATAGTCCTACTTTTACAACATTCCTTTCTAACACATTTATTTTTAACCGACAAAGACAGCTTCATGACCACTTATACCACCTATCACTTCAGTTTCCCTATAGAGTTCATCTGGTTTTATCAGCACCATGTCTAGAACATTTTTCAACTGTGGTAGAGAGGAGTTTCTGCTACCAATCAAAAAGAGAGTCCCTTTAGCATAACGACAAAAAATATCAGCATTTTATACATTATGAGGTCTTTAATATCGAATATAGGACAAACATTTCATCATTTTACCACAACAGCATCAAGGACATAAAAACTTTTAACTTCAAATTAGAGTAGGAGAAGAAGACATCATAAACATTAAGAATAAGCAAAATACAAGTGACATACATTTTTTTAATGACTTTCAAAGTGTTCTTCATATGTTTTCACTGCCTGTGTCAATTGTAGATATTTTTGCTGAAGATATTTCACGAGACAAAACAAGTCCTAAATTAGCATATGCATATAATGTGTTAGTCCTATGTATTGCACCTTTCCTCCGTCCCTGATGGCCTAGCTCAGTGGAGACGCTGCATGGCAGTCCAAAAAACAAATATACCCAACAAAATTATCATTCAAGACGAGGGCAGGATCTAGAATACATATTTGTGAATGAGAACTCTGCAAGATAAAGGGGGTAAAAACACAGTTTATTTAATCAGAAACATAAAGTTCAAATTCACTAGTAACTATCATCATCATTAGTCGTTGTGCTCATTACTGAGCGTCGTGACCTCATAACTCCATCATTTCCTTGTTGCAACCTTGACAAGATGTCTCCATCCCGAGCGGTTTTCACATTTCGTTAATATGACCTGAAGTGGTAGCCCAGTGATCTTCTTCACCTGATCTATCCATCTGCTTGCTGTTCTTCCTCGTGGTCTACTGCCTTCAATTTTGCCGTGTAAAATTACCTTTTCGAAGTTCTCTCCATCTCGTCTTAAAATATGGCCAAGGAACTGGAGGTAACGTTCACTCACACGGGAAGATAGGCGTTTCTTGATGCAGAGTTCGTCCAGAATGGAAACATTAGTTCTTTTTTCTGTCCAGGATACACGTAGCATTCTCCGCCAACACCACATCTCAAAGGCATCAATGCGCTTTTTGTCTTTAGCATTCACGGTCCAGGTCTCACAGCCGTACAAAAAGACGGAGAACACTAGTGATTCTACCAAGCGCATCTTCGTGGCTTTTGATATTGCCCGGTTCTGCCAGATCTTAGTAAGTTTAACCATTGCAGCACGACCTAAGACAATACGTCTTTTTACCTCTTTATCACAGCTTCCCGTGTCATTGAAGACAGACCCCAAGTATACAAATTCCTTAACTATCATATACAGGTCCTTTAGGTATCCCGTAAGTTGGATTTCACCTTGCCGATCAACTACCATTAGTTTGGTCTTTTTTATGTTTATCTCTAGACCATACTGAAGACTAGTGTTCTTCACCCTTGTAAGCAAGTCATGATGTTCTTCTTCACTACCAGCGATGAGGGAAGTGTCATCTGCAAAGCGCAGGTTATTAATTTTTCTGCCACCAATCGAAATTCCACCATTCCAGCCATTGAGAGCTCTTTTGATGACACACACTGCATAGATGTTGTAGAGTTGAGGTGATAATATACAACCTTGCCTTACTCCATTTGTCACATTGAAAATGCCTGAGAGATCACCATCCACCTTTATGGTTGCTGCGTGGTTTTTATACAGGATTTTCAGTAACGATATTAAGTGCAGTGGAACCCCAAATTCCTTTAGCACCTGCCACAACTTGTCCTGCATAACACAATCAACGGCCTTTTTTGTAGTCCAGGAAGTAAATAAAGGCAGGGACACAAAACTTGCGACATTTCTCAATTATCTGTCTCATGTTCAGGATAGACTCTCGTGTTACATTACCTGCAACAAAGCCTGCTTGTTCTGCGGATATCTGAGGTTGCAGGAATGGTTTTAGGCGTTGATTTATTATGTAGAGCAGAACTTTGCTTGGATGGGATATTAATGCGATAGTACGATAATTGGAACAATCCTTTATAGACCCCTTTTTGTGAAGAGGGATTAGTATTGATGTTGTCCAGTCCTTGGGCCATTCACCAGTTTTCCACACCATATTACATACCAAATGTAAAACATGCATGCCCTCCTCCCCCATCACTTTCAGCATTTCTCCCAAAATACCATCCATACCTGGGGCTTTGTTGTTCTTCAAATGATTGACAGCATTCACAATTTCAGTTAATAAAATATCAGGTTCTTCTTCATACCTCAAAGAAATTTCCTGTTCGTCAGAATTATTTCCTTTGCAATACAGCATTTCACAGTATTGTTTCCACCTCTCTATTGCTTTGTTCTTATCAGTAATGAGGTTGCCATCTTCATCTTCACCCATGTGCGTGGTTTGAACTCATGGGTAATGCTGTTGACTTTTTTTAAAAGATCACGTGTTTGATTCAGCCTATGATGTTGGTCTATTTCATCACAAATACTGGTGAGATACCGTGTCTTGTAACTATACCCCAATGAAAACTCCAAATTATATATTACAAAGAAATTTACAATATAAAATTCGACACCAAAGGTCGTTCAAAGCATACAGGTCAAGAACCCGGGCATATAAAGTTCAATAACTTCGGAAACATCAAATCAACCTATTTGTAACAGAGTTTGAGATAAGTCAACTGCGATTAGCCTGTAGGCTGTGATTAAAAACCGTCTCTTACATGAATATATAATGATCAATTCAATGTTGGCCTGATTATACTAATTCCGAATTTGTCAGATATAAACATATTTAAAAAACACTTTCCTTGGGGCTGGCCCTGAATTTAACCCTCCAAAAGCACTGCTTCTAATACACTGTATTCAGATCGTGGGCATAAGACAGAGGTTTGGAAACCTCGGGATCTAACTGCAGCCAACGGGCTGTAAAATGCTAACCAACACAAATAATCAATAACAATATCACACACATAAGACACATATAAACAATGAACACAAATAAACCACACCTGAAATGGAAAAACATAAATGTCACCCTTGCTGCATCAGAGTGAGCGGGAATCGTTCTGAAGATCTGCGATGTTCTCGTAACAGGCTATGTCACAATACACCGGGCTGTTCTTGGCTACATGTTTTTAAAGCAGGTGATGAGCTGGCTGGCAAGGGAAAAGTTACAATCTTTGCCTGCGTGGTTCAAGCAACCGTCTCTGGCCTACTACCCTTGCAAGTAACGGGACTATGTGTAAACCTTCACTCGAGGCCTTCAGCGGGAGACACAAATTCCTCACTCTGTACCTGGCAAGCAAACTTACTGAACGGAAAGAAATCCTGGCTTATAGGCCATCAAATATATCATTCATTATAACATCTGGTCTGGCATACACACTCTCACAAACCAGGTAAAACTCATTAAGTCAGCCACAATACTATCTCCAATGCTAGGCCTCAACACAATAATCATGGCTCATCACGGCCTCGTATTCAGTAGTCCCCAATTCAGTTCTGGAACATAGTCAGGGTTTGCCTGCCACTTTCTGTAAATTACCCTCACTAAATTCAACTATGTGGATAGCCCTCTGCACACGTCATCAGCTGAAAAACATGCAATAATACTACTTCATGCATAGCCTGTCTATAGATTAATTCTATTCATCTGTAAGTTCCCACTGGATCCTCAGGAGGTTCAGTGCCCTCCAATTTGCACAGGTGATTTTCACGACTGGGTTATAGTATGCATCCAGTCCCAGATATTATTTACTGAGTAAATGAAAACAAACAAATGCCACTGTGGCTTACATTACAATTCTTCTTCATCATCATCATCATCACTGGCACGACAGCCCTTTGTGGGCCTTGGCCTTCTGAAGAAGTTTTCCCCATCAGGCCGGCTATTTCTTCTTCAGATTTCGTAACGAGAGTTTTTTACAGATTGGGTTGTCAGCCCAGAACCAACCCCCAGCAATCCTGGAGGGCCAATGTTTTCTTTCGGGGTTGTCTCCCTTAGCTGGTAGGTCCCCATTTTGAAGTGTTGGGAACTCACTTTTTTGCCCTTACATGACTTAAAGATAAAAATTTCATAATGTTCCGTATTGAAATGTATCACAATGAAATTGAAATAATAAATAAGGTAGTTCAGCCTATTCAATACAAATAAATATGAAATGTGGTATTACATTCCTATTTAATTAAAAGTGGAAGCGGTACCGGTTTCGACCCTAATCTGGGTCATCATCAGCCAAATAAAATGCAAAAAAAAACAATGCATAGGTAAATAAGAAATTAAAGAGTAAGTCTTTCACAAAAACAGTTGAAGAGGCAAAATATTTTAATGGGGATTGGCACTGTGCAATTTTAAATCGTAAAATCTAGAAGAAGTAGAAAGTTAGTCAATTATAAGAAGTAAGGCGCGATCTTCTGAATATATATATGAAATATCATGAAAATCATGCTAAAATGTACAGTTGTTACATGAGTGCCTTCTATCTCCTCAAAAATTCCTAGTTCAAATTTTTGTTAGTCGTTCATGGTCTTATAAATACAGATGACTACTTTAACTGCCATCACCAAGTAAGTTGGTCATTCAGTTAGGGGTGCGCAGCTGTGAGCTTGCATTCGGAAGATGGTGGGTTCGACCCCACTGTCGGCAGCCCTGAAGATGGTTTTCCGTGGTTTCCCATTTTCACACACACTGTACCTTAATTAAGGCCACAGCCACTTCCTTCCCACTCCCAGCCTGTTCCTATCCCATCATTGCCATAAGACCTATCTATGTTGGTGCAACGTAAAGCCAGTTGTAGAAAAGAACAAGGCCATGTGTTTTGTATGGAATTATTTTCTTCCTTTTGTGAGAAAACAAATCAGAATTGTAGGTATTACAATATAAGAGAGAGAGAGAGTGAGTGCATTATATTGGTACATTTTTGCCATATATGAACAACTTGAATTTATAGGAAATGAATTTCCAAATATATTTTATGTTCCAGGTGTGATATGGTGCAGCGGTTTTGTCCTGTGACAATCCAGCCTCAGTGTCGAACAGTTACTAAATTTTCTTTACAAAAGGGAAAGCGTAAGGCTGTTAAGACTGTATTGAAAAGGTTTTATAGATTAAATTGGTAAGTATTGGTTATTTGCTTATCATCATCATCATCATCATCATCATCATCATCTTAACAAACATAATGTATGTGTTGTAATCGATCAGTTTCATGTCCGTATTGATACTTGGTATTTACAATCACACAGAATGGGTACCGTCCACCTGATGATTGTAATGTATGTGTATAGGCCTAATGTGTATCTGGAAACACTCATGAGCAATTGAATTAGAGATAGCTCCTGTAGTGGGGAAATTGCACTGTACTTGGCCCAGCAAATGTAATAGGAGGGCATGGAATGTAATACCAAGGATGCCAGACCTTGTACAGTTAAGTAACAGTTAAGTACAGGTTGGGTAAGACATGTGAAGCGCACTTGACCACGACCAGATTGCTGACGCCAGACGTATAGGCTTTCCAAGGGCCACTATAAGGTAATTTCGGGTCAGATGCCGCTCCGATACAGACGCCGCATACGCTGTAGCTAAAGGTTCCCATCATTACAGCTGGATGGCAATAAGTATCGTTTTTCAGTTGTCTGCGAGTGTGACAAAACTTGCTCGTACATTATGCCAATTATAGCCGATATCTTGAGGCGAGTACATGTTTCTTCCTGACAAAGTTTTTCCGTGTGTTAATTTATTGTATATTAAGTTGGTTTCAAATGTTTAAATCAGCCGTTTTTAGTACAGTAGAAGTCAGAAGCATAACTGTAGTTGAAAGTAAGCTAATTTTGGGCCATGATAGCCTTGAGATACGACAACAGGAGTGTAACTAATTGGCTAAACAGAAAACACTACATGAATGAATAGTCACTAGGATAAGGTATAAATAATGAAACTAGACGCCACCTGCAAACACTTTACAGGAATAATTGACTCAAAGAGCATGACATAACTCCCTCCCCCAAGGCAACGGTCATCAGGCTGACGATGCTCCAAACTTCCTATATAACCTTACCTGTCTACCCCTGAAATTGAATTTAGGTAACATGCCAGGTTTTCCCTCCATAAATAAAAGTTATCATACGCTTAACTATTAAATTTACTGAGAATTAAAGTTTATCAAAAGTCTAATATTACTTACAATAAACAATTACAACTCCATCTTGTCCACTCACAAACAACTTAATATTTACACTGTACATACATATCTCATGTGGTATACCTTATAATAGATTCAGCACATATAATTTACACTCAAAATATTAATTAGGAAGGGCAAGATGCCTCAACTCATGTTATGATTTAAAACCAGTTATTTGCTAAGTGCATCCCTAACCTAACACAACGCTCACTTCTTAAATCTTGACTTCTGAGCCTTTCAATTTGCCACCATCTATAGGTTGGTTGGTTAATCCAAAACATCACCACACAAGAAATACTGCACCAATTCCACTCATCTTTATCCAGACTGCAGACTGCTTAGCCTATTGCTGACAATTCAGAAGTAGGCTACGAGATCTTCGTCCTATTTTGACCTCGTATATACACTGAAAAAAAAGCACCATCATAATTTCAGAATACCAAGTAATGTCACTGTATGAGGTATTAACATAAGGCACCTCAACATACTAGGTGATATCAAATCAAATCTTAGCTACGTACAATGCCAAATCAAGTGTCTGCGAAGAAAATATCAAATTACATGAAACGAAGAGAACTGCAGCCAAACAAGTATGAATGAAAACTGTTCACACACTGAGTCCATACTGGTTACTAAATCTGACTGCACATCAGACAATGTGAAAGAATAATGACCCCAGTTCCGTTCTCGAGTAAGTTTTTAAAAGTTCTCTCCACAATAAATAGTCAACAAGCATGTGGTATTCTTCCAAGAATACGCAGGTAATGAACAATTGGGTTATAACTTATTTCATCAAGTTGTAATTAGTAGTTCTGTGAACCACATACATATTACCAAATACAGTAGAGACAATACACGACACTTACGGATTTCGCCTTGCTAACATGGGAGACAATTCGACGGTGGCGCTCCTAGTGACTTGACCTGAACAAATCGCGCTAAATTCAAATATCAATGGAAATGTATATACGGAAATGGATAAATAAATTACGTCTAGAAAGAAAGTGGTATTGAGATATTAACTTTGAAGTTGCTAAAGCAATTCTGGATAAATGAATGAAGAATTATTTAAAAGGTTATTATTTAAAGACTGAAATTAGACACATAAACAAGGTGTGAAATGGACTGCTGTGAAATGGCTTGATCTTTCATTTATGCATTACTTTTTTTTAGCTTTAGCATACCTGCCTGAAATCTTACGGTTGGATTTGTCTTTTTCCTCATTTAAAAACATTGTATCATTACATTAAGACATTTGTCAATAAAAATATCGGCACATTCCTTACACATATGATGCAATGAATTAACATTTAATAGCTGGACAATTTTCTCTTAACATGAAGCCTACTAACAGAAAGAAAATCTATAAAATCCCGGCTTTAATCTGAGAAGAGGGATAAAAGAAAGAAAAGTTTGAAAATGTTGTCGATAGTGATGCTTTGAGGAATATTTACGTACAATTAGAGTAAAAATGTAACATACCCTTGGCTGTATAGTCGAGGATTTTTAAAGTCGCTGGCCTGGAAATGATCTGAACAGATCTTATAATTCTTATATAAGCGTAACGTCCCTTCTTTCTTGTACACTTTATCCAAATCGCTTCTGTGGCATTTCAAAACCCACAGATCACACCTACAACACATCGGTATTGAAGGTTAACTGCTGCACTATAGAATAAAATATGCGTATTATATTTTAAGCCCGTTAAAACATGGGTCGAGCAGGTCAGAAGATTATGAAGTACTATAAAAATCTCTGTCACTGGAAGAATATATATGCAAACACAATATTACTTACATGTTCTTGTCACGAGGGAACCTGAAGAACGACGGCGCATTTTTCTCTACTTCGTAATTACTGCAGCCAAACACAGCACATACCTTTCCCCTCATGTTGAGAGGAGATATCAAGGAAAGACACACGCTACTATTTAATTATGTCAACTTCACACAAAAATGCACATGCTCTTATGACAGAATCAGTACCGTTCAGGTCTATCCGCTAGAGTGAGCTCCAATAGCTGTCCCTCGATATCTCGCTCAGTGTCATGTATTGTCTCTACTGTATTTGATATTACCTCCACACTGCACATTTAAAGGCTGCCCACAATGAGCATTTCCTCAGCGAGGGAAAACCGATAGTCTTATAAAACATCCCCGTACATCATCTCTCACCAACCACTCACTAGGAATGTCCATTAATGAGCAAAGCACTCTTAACTCCATAATTGTGCAGTAATAAAGCTCCCGTAAAAATGCTCGTGCAGCACCCACTTCGCGGTATCAGTTGTCGTCAACAGTAACCTCAATAGCAATAATCAGCAACTGTAACAGTCCTGCACAATAATACCCGATAATAGCAATAAACTCGTAGCACGCACACACATATACAGACTCGCTCCATGCAGCACAGCGTCCAACAAAATCCACATGTTGCAACACTTTAAACCAACTGTCTTTATCGATATAGTAGCTGTTTTTCTGGTTGCATAAGCTTTACTGCTATGCCATGTGCAGATTCATACACAAATTTAGGTTACACCAATATAAAGAAGCATAGATACATAATTCCCTACAACCAAATTCTTCTTAGAATATGATGTTCTTATATCTTAATTCAAAACTCACAAGATATCTACCACTTTATATTAAAATTATTTCTATGAAAACTTCGTAACCTAAAAATTGCGAATCATACATTCATGCAGTTACAGGAGGGTGTGGCGTCTCTACCTGATAATTGGGAGAGTTGTCGCACAACACTCCGGCTGAGATGCCTCATTGCTATCAGATTCTAAAAGCGATCTGGAAACATTCAGTACTATTCAGAGTGTACCGGTATTTTATTTGAATATTTTATCATCTCACGATTCTTAACATACATAATTTATTTTTATTGCTTTCATTGGTAACTATTTTCTTATATAAAATTATATTATTTTCAGAAATAAAAATTTACAACATGCCTGCTCAGTATAAAAGTAAGGGCACTGTTGAAAGACGTCAGTGGACAGAAGAAAATTTAAGAGAGGCTGTTAAAAGACTGAAAGCAAAAGAAATAGTGATCAGGGAGTCAGAATGATACTATAGAATTCCGGAACAAACACTGAAACTTAGAATGCAGTCAGGAAATCTGGAAAAAGGCTCTCTGGATCCAGCAGGTATAGCTACTTCAATAATCACCGAAGTCAAATTTATATTCAAAAAAGGATGACTGGATCCATTGTTTGAGTTACAACCAGTGGCTGCATGAGTCTTGCTCCACATATAACGACTGTTGCAGGAAAATTGCTAGAGAACCAAGTTTTAAGAAACAGTAAAAACTTGTAAGAGGATAAACATCAGTTTTTAATTCAAGAATCCTGCCTTAGACATGTTTTCAAATTACTGTGTCAGGACAGAATTATATTCATTATAATTTTGATGTTTCCTTTATATAACACAGTGAAGAATCCATTGCACATGCACATTCATAGTAAATTAAAATATGATTAATTTAATGTTGTAAATTATTAGATAGATTCTTTTACTATTGAATGATTATGTTATCTATAATTATAAAAGGAAGTGTCTGTCTGTCTGTGTGTCTGTGCGCGATGCACAGCAAAATCTACAGCACGCAGAGATCTGAAATTTTGAACATAGGTAGATGGAAAGGGGTCCTAATGCACCTCGAAGCCGGAATTTTCATTTTCGCTTTCGTTGGTGAGTTATGAACGAAAAACCATCGGAAAACGTGCATTGGGATATGACAATCCAACGTGCTGTCACCGAGATTAACTGCATAGAATCGCTGTCGCTAGGCAGCGTACATAAGATAGGTAGAGAACACAATATTCAAGGAGCCATTTTACGTCCAGGACATAGGAAGCCGTTTTTGGTCTTACATGGTGTGAGGGCATATGACGGTGTTGATGATGATTCGTCCGTCAGATCGGGACGCAAAGTCTTGAGCTATTCGAGAGGAGTCAACTATGTGCCGGCACCAGGTTTCATCCTTTTCATTCTTACTATCATATAAAAACTCGCTCTCTCTGTTGAATCTCTGTTTAAAATTTTAAGACACCTTGGACTACACCCCAAATTAATAAACATGATAAAATTGACTCTCACCAATACCAAGTCAAAAGTGAAGTTTAGGGGTGAAACATCAGAGACATTTGAAATTAAAACTGGACTACGGCAGGGAGATGGGCTCTCACCACTATTATTTAACTGTGCTCTAGAAATGGTAATGAGGGAATGGTTTAGAAAATGTCCCCCCAAAATAAAGATTGGCCGAAAAATCAAAACAAATTGCCTGGGTTTTGCTGACGATTTAGCATTACTAGCAGTGGACATAAAAGAAGCAAAAACCCAGATATCAGAACTTCAAAACATTGCAAATAAAATTGGCCTCAAAATATCATTTGAAAAAACAGAAATTATGCCCCAAAAACCAACACAGCTAAAAGAAGTCACCATAAATGGTAATAAAATCAAAATAGTAACTCAGTTTAAATATCTTGGAGAAGTAATAACACATAACTTAAATGAAAAAATCTCAATCCAAGTAAGAACAAATAGATTAGCTAAAGCACAAAAATTAACATGGGATATCTACAAAAAGAAATGTCTATCAATAAATACAAAAATAAAACACTACAACACAGTTATAAAACCGGAAGCTACATATGCAGCAGAAACACTCTTTTACCTGAATAAACAATCAAAGACTGACAGACTTCAGAAAATTGAAAGGAGAATTGGAAGAACCTGTATCAACAAAAAATATCAGAAAGATGGACAGTGGCGGTTAATACCTAACAAAGTCGTGTACAAAGAGCTAGAACCCATTACAGATACTATGCGTAAGAGGAGACTGGGATTCTTAGGACATATCATGAGGATGCAGGACTCGAGACTTCTGAAACAACTAGTACAACACAATCTCGTCTCAAAAAATACCACAACAGGATGTAAATGGATCAGAGAAGTAAGAGAGGATCTGAAGGAAATAGGCCTTACAACAGAAGACACCAAAAATAAGATAAAATTGAATACAAAACTCAAGAATACAAACCTCCGCTTTACCCTTACACAAAACAAACCAACAACACGCACATTTTCAACTGAGGAAAGGGCACGAAGATCGGAGCGTCTGAAGAAGTACTGGGAGGACCGCAAAGCCCGAACAATCCCTTCAAAGAGACCTGAACGACGGACTGACTAAAGTGATCCTATGTGGTCATAAAAGAAGAAGAAGAAGAAGAAGAAGAAAAACTCGCTACGAAGATTCGTCTCACTTCATACCCAAACCTCGTAGAGAAAGGGGACAAGGGTTGGACACGTATACATTTACAGGAAAGATATATGGCACAAGATAGACGATTGTAATAAACAAGGAATAATACATATATCTGTCAAGATGCAATTTTAAATCCATGGAATAGGAAGCCATTTTCCTTCAGTCCATGATGTCTGTCTGTCTGTCTGTCTGTCTGTCTGTCTGTCTGTCTGTCTGTCTGTCTGTCTGTCTGTCTGTCTGTCTGTCTGTCTGTCTGTCTGTCTGTCTGTCTGTCTGTCTGTCTGTCTGTCTGTGTTCATGTGTGCGATGCCCAGTCAAATCCACGGCAAACAAAGATCTAAAATGTTTGTCATAGGTGGGCACAGGTTTGCACCTCCTAAGACGCATGGTTGTGTCTAAGAGCAATTCTTGCACCAAGACATGAAGCTGTCAACGTCATCAACAAGCAACACTCGCAAGAATTATCTGGTTCTCTATAAATTTAAAAGTCTATTGACATGACATGTCATACAGCAACTACACCACAGAGATTTTGAACAATTTGGAGTCACCTGGAGTACCCTCGAACATCTTGGGGTGGACGATTGTGGCACCATTTATCCTTCTCAGGAATATGAATCCTTCCCTCTGCAATGAACACGGCTCTGAAGCTGACGACGAATATTATTGAAGCCACCATCATGACTAAGCATGCCGCGGGCGAAGTAGTATTCCTCGGACTGTAAGTCCATTGAGTAGGAAGCCATTTTTGGTCCACGACACGAGGAGCCATCAGCCCGTAATATTCGGAAGTGTTTGTGTGTACGTGTGCGAAGCCCAGTCAAATGTACGACACACAGAGATCTAAAATTTTGACATAGGACAATCGCTTGAAGTTGTAGGAGTCCATCTTCGAAAACGATGTTTTTGCCATTGTTAGCTCTACGTAGATTGTTCAAGAGTTCGAAAGGCAAACACAATACAGTATACATCTTACCTCCAAATGGAAGGACATTAATATAGTTTATTCGGAAGCTCTAAGGAAACAATATATTTTGTATTATATAACATGGTCTTTTACATGGTTTTAATATTATTTGTACCATCCATCAACCCAGTATCTTAAGCATTGAAAGTAACAATATAATAATAATAAAATAATGTATTTCATGCAATTTACGTCAAAAAGATGTGAGTTAATAAATATAATGTTTTAATTTGCTTTTAAATAAAGAGTTTGGAACATCTAACGGTTGAATTAATAAATGCGGGCAAAGCCGCGGGCCACGCTATTATGGATATAATTGTCTTGTAGTACGTTTTAATGTTCACTTATATTAAAGTTGAAGAAATTTGCTTAAATTTGATTTTGTCATTAATTATTTTACTTGCGGCATCTCTCCCGAGCAAAGTCAGCCTCTGTACCGGGTTCCGGGGAGAGATGCCACTGATGCAACAATTTCTTTGTTCTCTCCTTTCGCCCATTTATTTTCAATTACCAATATTTTGTTGATTTCTTATCAAATGTACATGTTTTCAAATTATGCTCAATGAATTTGTAACAGTTTTTAGAATAAAAATACCAAAATGTAACAAAAGACATAAAAAGTGCGGCAACTCTACCAGAATTACTGTATGAAGAGTGTACCGTATACATGAATTTGAATTAAACCACTGCTGCCAGGTTCAGCTGTTATGGTGTAAGACGCATTGATGACAGGGTCATCATCGGCTAGTTCAGATCATAAGAGTGGATAGACAGGCCATAGTACAGCAAATCACTCATCAGTTCAATGCTGGACAACAACGATACCATCCAAATCTATCTCCTTGTCATGGAGTACAGAAGCAAGCATCCCACGAGGGTACCTCTGCTCAGCACCCATCACAAGGCACGATGATTGACATGGGCAAAGGAATACAGCCATTGGACACTCAAAGCATAGAGAAAGGTCGCAAGGAGAGATGAGTCGAGGTACCTGTTAGTGCACACCAATGGCCGGATACGAGTACAGTAGGTCATCAACTACACGATGCAATGGATCCCTCTGCCAGCAGGGTACAGTTCAGGCTGGTAGTGGTATCCTCAAATGGAGACTATTCAACTGGAATGAAATGTCTCCCCTGGTACAACTGACAATATCCTTCACTGGCAAATGGTACTGGAACCTGCTGACAGGTCATGTTCATCTCTTTGCCTCCAGTACCCTGCAGACGACCTGTATCTATAGCAAAACATTGCTCCAGCCAGTCGCTCCCGAATTGTGGCTGACTAACTTGTTGAGCACTCCATGTATGTGAAGATGCTTCTCAGGACCCCGAGAAGCCCTGATCTCAATCCAGTCGAACAGTCTTGGGTGCCGTTGAGAGGGATTTGCATGACCTGGACATTGCTCTGACCAATCTTGGTGGATTATGGGAGTTTGTGCACTGATCATCGATCAGTGTGGCTCCCCCAACGCTTCTGGTGCCTTGTGGAGTCCATACCTTGCCGCTTTGCTGCCGTCATCAAAGTAAAAGGAGATGGTACACGTTTCTAACCAGGTATCTCTAAATCAGTTACAGTTAAACCTCGTTAAGATGTTTCTGCAAGGGACAAGTGAAAAGAACGTATTAAGCGAGAAAATGTACTAATGAATACAGGAATAAAAACTATCCAATAGGGGTGTGGAAACACTAGATTCTATTTTTTCCAACATAATGGAATTTTATGTCATATATCCACAGGTACAGTGAAAAAATGCTATGAGAAGAGAGTATTAAAAGGTATGAAAAACACAAGAGAACAAATGTAAAAAGTTATTTCGCTGGGGATTATAAAATAATAGTGCACTGAAAAGTGTAAAAATCAAATAAAAACAAAAAAATATGAAAACATTTGAATGGGTCCCATAACAATATCAAAGTAGTAGTGCAGATCACACTCTCTAAAACAAATGTTAGTAGAAGCCTTTTATTTCGGACTAGTTGGTTATTAAGCATTATTTTTTCTGGTCGCACACTTAGACAGTGAATTAGAGGTTACACACGACCATGTGCGACTGCAACAGAATGACTTTGGCCCCCATTTGTAATCAAACAAAACTTCGACCAATCAAGACCGATTTGAATATCGAGTCGAAACTGGAATTTGCAAGTTTCAACATTCACGCCAACTCTGAGCGCTTAAAGATGTGGATGCCAGACGACTTGCTGACACTCTTTAATTTTGTCTTCATTAGTAAGGAATTTCACAACTTTTTCTGTATCCATAATTAGACACTCACAAGACAAATATGTGCCACGCTGGTCAACTTCACATGATTATGTTCCAGATGTAGGCTATCGCGCAACAAATATTTGCTACCCTTCACTGTACAACTAAACACGAAATACAGTACTTTTCTAACTTCTGAATGTAATGTGAAATACAAGCACAGGGAGGCTTGTGTTGTTCTGCAGTTTCACTGCTAACTGGCAAGCAAAACTGAGCACTTATGAGACTAATGGCTTACTTCCCAAAGGTGCAATTTTCCGCTATCACGCAACTGCGCCGGGGGCTCTTACCCGAGTTGGAAGTCACGTTCCTTCCACAAGGGTTGACAAACAACAATTTCGGGGCTAGGAAAAATGTGATCGTACTAAGCGGTAATAGCAAAAATTTGTGACGTGATAAGTGAGGTATTTTTATATAGATTTAATATGATGAGTACCGGGACTTCCAATTTACGACGTGCTAGGTGGGAAAACGTGTTAATGAGGAACGCACTAACGAGGTATCACTGTATTCATGAAGTCATGAAGAAAGATAGGAACATTAAAAAGACAACATAACAAGAAAAGCACAATGACAGATGAGTCGGAGAAGAGGGAGAAATAGAATGAAAACACAAAAGGACAGAGACGATTTCCACATTTTCACACACTGACTTCTTCAGATAGATTGGTTCTCTCATCATCAATCCCTTTTCTTCTACATCCTACCTCTTCCCATACTGACCCTGTAATCATAAAAAATTCCAACCCCACGTTAAGTAAATTTTTGTATTTACGGCAACATTTACGCCAAGTTATAGCTTATTTATTTACCTACTAGCAAGATACCCATGTTTCGCTACGGTATTATAATAAAATTTATAATTGAATGCTTAACGTTTTATATATAATCTGCCGAAATTCGCGATCTAACTCGTTTTCTGAGAGAATCCACCAAAATACGTGATCTGACTCGTTTTCTGAGAAATTACGGTAAAGTTCTTCCCATTTTCAATCTTTCTTTCCAGCAATCGATTTCGTACTTCTCGGCAAGATTCCGGTATTCCACCCGGTCAGTTGGGTCCCTAAATCTTTGCCATCTTTCCACATAAGCATTTTTAATATGGATCAAATCCTTAGGAGATCCGGCGTGGTGTCGTCTCGGGTGCCTTGGTGGTACTGAACCCGCGGCCGGACTGCAGTCGTAGTCATTACCCGACCAGGACCCGTTTCCAGCGTGGTCCGCACATTTTGACGACGGTCCAGAACATTATTATTATTATTATTATTATTATTATTATTACTGATGGTCTGGAACCCACAGTAAAATGCAAGACCGCTACTTGGCGGTAAATTACATATGCTGCCATTGTCATTGCTGACAATGTGACCAGCACCTTTGTCCCGCGTAGGCAAGTGCGCGAGATTTCTGGTGACATAAATTATATACTTCCGTGCATTATTAACCTTATTATAGAGGTGAACAATTGCACGGTCAATGTCATTTCTATCGTTTACTTCAAATGTGTTTACATTTTTATTTATATGCCAGGAGAATCTACTGTAATCTAACTTTATGTTCTCCAAAGGAAAAAATGGTTCTTGAAAACGAACCCAGGAAAGATTAAAAGTGATCAGTTTATGATCAGAATAAGTACATTATAAACAGTAAAAAAAATTGGCTTCAACTGCTTTTTTCACTCCACTGCCGTTAAGTTGATTTACCACCCCCCCCCCCCCAAAAAAAAAGAAGGCGTGTTTCCTTATGTTTAAAGGAGATTCCAAATACCAATGTTCACGTCTGTTACCTTCAGTTCTGAGATATAAGTATCCCCATAAAAAGAATTAATTTTTTTCAATTCCTTTCCCCCTCCCCCCCCCCCCTTAAGTGAATTTTCCATTAAAAATACTTGTTTCTTTAATAGTAAAGGATCTTCTAAGTACCACTTATCACGACTCTAAAATCTTCAGTTTTTGAGTTATGTGTCCTCATAAAAGGAATTCAACACCTTTTCACTCCCGCCCTCCAAGATGATTTCCCCCCAAACCACTTTTTTCTTTGGTTTTAAAGGAGATCCAAATACCAATTTTCACGTCTGTAACATCTTTATTTTTTATTAGATGTACTGTAAGTATCCTCATACAATTAATTCAATTAATTTTTCAATTCTTCGTTAGATTTTCTGAGAATACGTGTTTCCTTAATTTTAAAGGAGACTCCAAATACCAATTTTCACGTCTGCAAAATCGTTTGTTTTTGAGATAATAGTATCATCATACAAATAATTCAACTAATTTTTCAATTTCTCTCCCCCCTTTAGGTAGAGATCCGTAAACAAAAAATACGTATTCCTTTATTTTTAAAGGAGATTCCAAATACCAAATTTCACATCTGTAACATCTTCAGCTTTTGAGATATCAGTATCCTGATTAAAAGAATTCAACCCCATTTTCAGTCACTTTTACCCCTCCACCCAAGTGGTTTTCCAGAAAACAAAAAATACATGTTTCTTTATTTTTAGTAGAGATAAAAAATACTATTTTTCACTTCGGTAACATGTTAAGTTTTTGAGATATCCTGTAGAAATGCTCATTTTAAAATGTCACCCCCTTTTTAGTTTCCCTTAAGTGGAGTTTCCAAAAACAAATCACCCATGTTTCTTTACTTTTACAGGAGATTCCAAATACCAATTTTTACGTCTGTAAAATTTTTTGTTTCTTAGATATACTGTAGATATAGTCTTTCTAAAAATTCACCCCACCAGGCTGAGTGGCTCAGACGGTTGAGGCGCTTACTTTCTGACCCCAACTTGGCAGGTTCAATCCTGGCTCAGTCCGGTGGTATTTGAAGGTGCTGGCACGTAAAAGAACTCCTGCGGGACTAAATTCCGGCACCTCGTCGTCTCCAAAAACCGTAAAAGTAGTTAGTGGGACGTAAAGCAAATAACATTAATTATTTAAAAATTCACCCCAATTTGTCTCTCCTGTTTAACCCCCATTAATTGGATTTTCTAAAAGCAAAGAAATACGTGTTTATTTTTAAAGGAGGTCCCAAGTACCAATTTTCAGGTTTGTAATATGTTCAGTTTCTGAGATATAAGTATCCTCATTAAAGGCATTCAATCCCTTTTTTCACCCTTCCTATTAGGATTTTCCAAAAACAAAAAAAAGATGTGTTTCTTTATTTTTAAAGGAGATTCTAAATACCAATTTTTACATCTGTAAACTTTAAAAGTTTTGAGATATGGATACACTCATTTTAAAAATTCACCCCCTTTTCACCCCCCTATTAATTGGATTTTCCAAAAAAAAAAATACATGTTTCTTTATTTCTAAAGGAGATCCCAAATACCAATTTTCAGGTCTGTAATATCTTCAGTTTCTGAGAAATAAATATCCTCATTAAAGGCATTCAACCCATTTTTCACCCCTCCTATTGGGATTTCCGAAAACAAAATAATTTGTGTTCATTTTTAAAGGAGATTCTAAACACCAATTTTTACATCTGTAAACTCTCAAAGTTTTGAGATATAGATACACTCATTTTAAAAATTCACCCCCTTTTCACCCCCCTATTAATAATTAGATTTTCCAAAAACAAAAAAAATATGTGTTTCTTTATTTTTAGAGGAGATCCTAAATACCAATTTTCAGATCTGCACTATCTTCAGTTTCTGAGATATAAGTATTCTCATTAAAGGCATTCAACCCCTTTTTCACCCCTCCTATTGGGATTTTCTGAAAACAAAAAATACGTGTTTCCTTATTTTTAAAGAAAATTCTAAACTCCAATTTTTACATGTGTAAACTTTTAAAGTTTTGAAATATAGATACACTCATTTTAATATTTCACCCCCCCCCCCCCTTTTCACCCCCTTAGCAATGGAATATCCAAAAATCCTCTCTTAGCGAGCACCTACATGTTAATACGAATGTATCCCCAAAATGTCATTTCTTTATGTCGAGTAGTTGATTCCCATAGGGAGCCTCAAATATTTGTTCCGAATGAGTACATTCATAATACCAATATAGTTGGTGCATTAATGGACATTATAAATTTTCCAGCTAACTCATTCCTGGTTGTCAGAGTTTCACCCCAGTGTGCTAAGTTGGGCTCATCAGTTGGTAAATAGCACACCTACCAAGACGCATGGCTAGTGCATACCGTGGAGGCCACTGTGTAGGCTACTTGGAGCCACCGGCAGTGCCAAAGCACGCGACTTTATCTCATTTTCAAAAATTGATGCCTGCCTGGGCATCAGATGATAAAGCTGTTGATTCCCATAGGGAACCTGAAATAATTGTTCCGAATAAGTAAATTTATAATACCAATATAGTTCTTGCTATTTGCTTTCCGTTGCACCGACACAGATAGGTTTTATGGCGACGATGGCTGAAACTATTGCACATACTCTACAGTGTGATGACGTACTGTATGTATGCAACATGACCTAATAGGTTGAAAGTTGATTTCAGTTACAATGTGGTCGTGAAAATTCAATATTTATTGACTTGACCGACAATGGGCAACTTGCACGCACTCTACATTTTGTTGGTAGTAGTGCCAAACCTACAGCTTAGATCCTTTCCAACAGAACAAATACTACCTAGGCCACCATAGCTCAATGGTAGAGCAACAGTCGCAAAATCGGTAGGTTGCGGGTTCAGACCCCACTGGTGTCCTGTTGGCCATTGTTGTTCTGTACTTAAAATCTCTTCAACACGTACCTTATGTATGTAACACAACTTAAGGTTCATATTGTTTGCATCTGGCTCGTTTTACAGGTTAATTCAGGGCACCCACAAGGAATTAATAGTGGTGCTCATTATTTCTGCTGGTTTTTAGGCCGTAACTACACATTTCGCTGTATTACCAATGGTTTAGGGAGAGGGATTGATGTATTTCAGAATGTAGCAAATGCGGCATAATGCATAAAACCAAATTGTAAGGGCTGGTGAACCACGCAGTATAAGTTATAACTGTGAATAACAACCCTTGGGGATGGAATTTCAGTTTAATCTCCAAAGATGTAACCACTGATTTAAGCACTGTTCCTAAGCAGAGTGACGGGTTATGTTTTTACTCTGGGCCCAGTCATTCTCTATGTATGGTGACGCCCAACAGCACGTCTCTCTAGCATGATGTTTAGTATTTGCACTTTTTGCCTTCTTTGGATTTGGTTTTTCCATTAATTGTAGAATGTTTTGAAGTGTGTTGTCTGTACCAAAGATAACAGTATGGTGTTTGTATTCTTTTCGGTACCGTACCTTAGGTCTCTTATTATTTTCAGTACTATACTTGAGGTTATTCGTAGCTTATTTTGGTTACAGTATTTTAAGTACCAATAATTTCATATTCGTTGAGATATGGAGGAAATTGTATTGAAGAGCAGATTGCTCGCTGATCTCCGTGTTGCTCCTATGCAGGATGACGGGTGATACTTATTCCAGGCCCTGTAGTTCTGTATGTATGGTGTTGCCGAATGGCACATGGAGGTGAGGGACAGGTTGTACACCTTGTCATGAATAGGTGGGAGAAGTAAGGTATGCATACACTTATCTCAGATGATTGGAGCTGCTTAAGTGCATTACGCAGAGGTTATGAGTAAACATGGTTGTTTTGGCTCCACTTGCGAGGTGCAGGCAGCTGCAGAGGAGCACCCAGATTACAAGTTCAAGGTGTACACTAACAGAGCATTATGGTTAAAAAATAATTAAACAGAGCATGGGTCGTGTCTTTTGGGGGAGGAACTTGTATAAAGAGGTTGATGTTCACTGGAAACCCACGTGGCAGACATTTTGATGTGTATGAGGAACCGAGTGAACAAACTTACGATGTCCTTGAAGCTGCTTCCACTCCTCTTCCACTTACACAGAGGGGCAGGTCCAAGAAAGTGAGACCAGGCCTGAAGATAAACAGAAAACATAGGAGGCCTACTCAAAAGGCTTCTTCAAATGTTACTAAACATTTGAAAGAAGTTCTGGGAGATTTTGAAACTGAAGAGAAAGGAGACTCAAGGACTTGAGGAGGAGGAGGAACAAAACGAGAACTGGAAGTGAAATCCAAGAAGAAAGAGAGAAGAGATTGAAGTACTTAAGACAGAAAAGGAAAACAAAAAATGAAAAATTGGAAATTGGAAACTTCTGGAAGACCATGTGGCAAACATTTTGGCGTGTATGATGAGCCAATTGAACAAGCCTCCAGTATTTCTCAACTTCCTTTTGTTCTTTTTCCTGTCAGGCAGGGAGACAGGCCTGAAGGAAACCAGCAAAAATAGTAGGCCTACTGAAGAAGCCTGTTGAATGTTGCTAAAAGGCTGAAAGAACGTTTGAGAGATTGTGAAACTGAGGAAAAAAGAGAAAAGAGACTCAAGGACTCGAGGAGGGAGAGGAACAAAAAGAGAAGAAGTGAAACGCAAGAAGAAAAGGAGATGAGAGTGAAGAACTTAAGAGAGAGGAAGGTGAGAGAGAAGGACTTAAGAGAGAGAAAGATAAGGAGATATGAAAATGAAGAGGTAAGAAAGAGAAGATTGGAGAATTTAAGACAGCGAAATACAAACAGAATAGAGAATGAAACTAAAGAGGAAAGAGAGAAAAGAATGGAAAATTTAAGGGTGTGAAGAAAATAGAGGATGAAAGTGAACAGGAAAGAGAGGAGAACAATTTAATGGTGTGAAGAAAAATAGAAGATGAAAGTGAAGAGGAAGGAAAGAAAATAATGTAAAATTTAGAATTTAAGGGTGGCCTTTTGAGTCCAACTCGGCAGGTTCAATTCTGGCTTAGTTCGGTGGTATTTGAAGGTGGTCGAATACATCACCTAAAAGAATACATCGCATAAAAGAACTCCTGTGAGACAAAATTCTGGCACCTTGATTTCTCTGAAAACTGTTAAAATAGTGGGACGTAAAAACCAATAACATTATTATTAAGGGTGTGTAGTAACAAAAGTATAGAGGATGAAAGTGAAGAGGTAGGAGCATAAAGGTTGGAGGCATTAAGGATTAAATGACAAAAATTAGTCTAGAAGGATTTTGAGCAACAGAATCGCTTACGAACTTCAAAGGACAGTATTGAAAACTTGACACTTGTGGAGAGTTAAGAAAGTTTCATGTTTCCTGTATGACACCGACCCAGCTGTTGTAATTGGCAGAATGACAGTAGTCTGTCGGTACTGTCAAGTTCTTAAGTGGCATAATCAGCCCCTTCGAACCTGCTGCCTTAATGGGAAAATATATTTGGAGAAAATCCATGAGCCACCAGAACCTCTTGACTGGTGCTCATCCTCACTCCGAAGACTTCCTTGACAACACCAGAAAATATAACTCTGCTTTCCAAATGACCTTATTCGGCACTCAGAATCATTCATCACAGAAAATTCATGCCAACATTCAAAGTACATCTACCACCTTATTGGATCTCCTTTACCTCCTGATGACAAAACAAAATCCAAATTTGAACAGATGTATTTTACAGGTGATGATGAGACAAACTTGCGTTGTTAAAACAACCCATCTCTCAACCCCAGTGTGGTGAAATGTTTGCACACTATGTTTCACAGTAACAACACATATATCAGTAGTTTCAAAAACACTCTGGGAAACAACCTGTCTAGGGATTTGTTAGTTATCATTCATGCAGGCGGATTTCCTCACCATTCTCACAGAGAACATTTCAACCCTACATGCAACAAAGTAGTAGTGTTAATACTAGGGCAGGAGTTTGAATGGAGGGTATTACTTAAAGCCAAGTACTGCTAAACAGTTTCCAGCAGTAGGAAAATCATTGCCATTATAATGGGAACTCGACTGTGACTGGCAGTAGGAAAAGAGATTTGCCATTATAATGAAAAACTTCCCAACTGCATTGTGACTGGCAGTAGGAAGGGGACCTGCTGTTATAATCAGAGCTCCCCTGATATCTGTGAGACCCAAACCTCAGGGTAACTTGCTCGGTCCTAACTTGATTAAGATTGGCAGTAGGCAATGGGTCCTGCCGTTATAATGAAATTATTCAACTCAATAGTACCTGACTGTAGGCAAAAGGGCCTGCAATTGTAATCAAAACTTGACAGTGACTAACAGTTGAAAAGATGATCTTCCATTATAATGAGAAATCTCCAAGTCAACTGTGACTGGCAGTAGGCCAGGGAGCCTGTCATTATAACGAAAACACCCCAACTTTTGAGACTGGCGGTAGGCAAGGGCCTAACGTGATAATGAAAACATCTTAACTCGATTATTTTACAATTTGCTTTACTTTGCACTGACACAAATAGGTTTTATGGCGATGATGGGATGGGAAAGAGCTAGGAATAGACAGGAAGCAACTGTGGCGTTATGTACAACTCCAGGATTTTCCTAGTATGAAAATGGGAAACCAAGGAAAACCATCTTCAGGGCTGCCAACAGTGGAGTTCAAACCCACTTTCTCCCAAATGCAAGCTGATAGCTACGTGACACAATCCACGGGGCCACTTGCTTGGTCCTAACTCGATTATGATTGGCAGTACGCAAGTGGATGTGCCATTATAATGGACACTCCCCAACTGCATTGTGACTGGCAGTAGCAAACAGGAGCCTGCTATTATAACAAAAACTCCCCAACTTGACTGTGACTGGCATTATGAAAAGGGGCTTGCCATGGTAATGAAAAATACCCAACTTGCAGTAGGCAAGAGGGGTCCTGTCATTATAACGAGAACTCCCCAACTCAACTCCGATTGGCAGAAGAAAAGGGTGCCTGGCATTATAATGAAAACACCCCAGCTCTATTATAACTGAGAGTAGGAAGGATGTTCTTCCATTATAATGTGAACTCCCCAAGTTGAGGCCTACTATTATAATGAAAACTCCCAATTCTATTTTGG
This sequence comes from Anabrus simplex, assembly GCF_040414725.1. Taxonomy (NCBI): domain Eukaryota; kingdom Metazoa; phylum Arthropoda; class Insecta; order Orthoptera; family Tettigoniidae; genus Anabrus; species Anabrus simplex. Next base: position 330,365,260 of record NC_090267.1, on the reverse strand, counting down.
CCAGCAGTAGGAAAGGGGGTCTTCCATTATAATGAAAAATTCCCAGCTTGACTGTGACTTGCCGTAGGAAAGGGAGCCTGCAATTATAATGAAAACTCCCCAACATGATCTTGACCGGAGTAGGTAAGTGGGCCTGCCATTATGGCAATAACTCCCCAACTCGGTTGTATTAGCAGTAGGCAAGGGGACCTGTCACTATAATTAAAACTTCCAAATTTGCCTGTTACTGGCAGTAGGAAAGGGCACCTACCATTATGATCAAAACTCCCCAACCCAGACTTTACATGAGAAAAAATGTATGGTGCCTTCCCATAGTGTTTTTTTGAATGATGCTAACAGACGTGCAATTCAATAAAATCTTACTCACAATGTATGCAGTAATTTACAAAAAAAGTATTCTTAATACAATGTAGAATTTCATAGCAAAGCACAGGTACATTAACGATTATTATTATTATTATTATTATTATTATTATTATTATTATTATTATTATTATTATTATTATTATTATTATTATTAACTTTATTGGCCACATTGGATCACTTGAGTCTTCCATGTACAGTTTTTCTTTGAAGGTTGTACTGTGCGATTCTTATCTGCCCAGTACTTCTTCATTCGTTCTGATCGCAGTGTTCTTAATTCATCTGAAACCTTCACAGGCCTTCTGCTGAAAATTTGTGATTCTTAACACATTCACGCCCGTATCCGAGTTATTGCCTATAGCGCTTGACCATGCTGTGGACCGTATCCGAGTTAGCCCGGATAAGCGCAACCTTGAACTGGAGCCGTTCCTACGCAGCTGGAATCTATTTTGGTCACAAATGTGTGCGAGAGAGATGAATGCCTCTACTAATCAGAAACCACATGGCCACGGCGATTTTCCCTCCCACTATACTCTTTTTGTTTTGTTTCTGAAGGTTGCCTAGCGCTGGGCCAAGTAGGTGCGTAGTTGGTTTGTGATTGCACAAGCATGTGTATAATCGCGTTCTTAAGTGTAACCATGGCGTGTAGGGACAATATAAATTAAGCACAGTTTTTTAGCTGCTTGAAAATTATCTTGGCCAGGGGTATACAGTCTATATGGACAATTATTACAATAGCGTTGGAATCGCAAAACAATTACGGAAACACCAGGCGATTCTCAAACGGGGAGAAAAAGTGAACCTGACATACAAGTACAGTCACCTGTCTCCGACATATCAGCTCCAAGTCAATGTCCCGCGATTTTGCCGCCAAAAGGGCACTGGCCAAGGATCCACCATTTAAGTTAGATGGGACGAGAAAAGAGCATATTCTCCTGAAGTTTCCACCATCAAATAAAGTCAAGTTCCCCCCAAGAAGGTGCAAAGTGTGCTTCAAAAATAAAATTATTAGTGAAACATGCTATTTTTGTGGAAAGTGTAGTGTTCCCATTCACCCAGGAAAGTACACCCTACAGAGATACTAGAGGACTTCATTAAGGTATATGGAAAATTTTGTTTCCATATCTTGTTTAGTTTAGAACTTATTGTGAAAAGAATCCGTTGTTGTTTGCTCTGCCACTAACAGCTGGAATAACTAGGCCAGCCCTTTAAATAGCCAGCTCAGATGATGGGCGTGAATGTGTTAAGAAGGGTGGTATTTTTATTCCTGTTCTCTGCATCTGTAATTTCGAGTCCAACTGCTTTGAAATCCTTTTGAATTTCTTTTATCCTGTGCTCTCCTGTCTTCTTTCCCAGACTTCTCACCACTAGTTGTCGTAAAATCCTGTTTTCTAGTAATCGTAAGATGTGAAAAAATAAGAGATTCCTTTCTTCTTCATCATGCTGGTAACTGGGTCAATCTCTCGACAGACAGTTTCATTGGGGAGGATTCTCCAGGCTTCTTCAACCTACCATAGTACTTTTTATTTGTACAAGTTCTGTGATAATTCAGCATTCAGTTTTGAGGAGCTGATCAGTTCTTTCATTTTTAATTTGGAACAAGGTTTCGCAAGCATAAGTGGGTTTGGGCAAAGTTACAGTTTTGTAGTGTTAGATCTTAGTGTTTGTTGACAAGCATTTTTTGTTGTAAGTTGACCAGGTTAGAAATTGTGCTGTTTTCATTTTGTTGGTTCTATTTATCCATGTTGCTTTTTTGCTTAAGTTGTGCATAATGATTTCTCCAAGGTATTTTAATTGTAGGACTATGTTAATATTTGATCATTTATGATGACTTCATTTATGTTAAGGGGTTTCATTGGCATGATCTCAGTTTTCTCAAAGGATATTTGTAATCCCATTTTTAATGCAATTTTCTTGAGACTGGTGATCTGAGCACGGACTTCTTCCATGTCAAGGACTAAGAGCGCTAAATCATCTGCAAACCCTAGGCAGTTTGTTCTGATTGAGGGTTTTACTCTAATTTTGATTTTAGGTGGGTTTTCTTTTTGCCAAATTTTCATGAAAAAATAATGAAATTATGAAAAAAATTCATAATTTTAACTGTATCAGTATGGATTTATATGATGAAGTTTGTAAATTGTAATAAATTTTCATGGTGTAATCTAGAGCCACATTGAAAAGCAGCAAGGATAATTCATCACCTTGTCTGAGGCCTGTATTTATTGTAAAAGCATTTGACATTTCTCGCCTGAATTTTACTATTGAAATTGTGCTGGTTAAAGTTAGTTCAATAATTTTTGTTAATTTAGGATGAAAGCCTGACGATTTTTAAAAGAGTGGGTCTGTGTATACTATTATAAGCTGTTTTGAAATCTATGAATGAAATAAGCAGCTGTTTATTTCTGTATTTGTAATATTCCATTATTAGTTTCACCTGAGAATTTGGTCTGGGCAACTTCCGTATGGGCGTAATCCTACTTGGTATTCTCCAAGTTGTGGTTCCAGAATGTTTTTTATCCTATTATAAATTATGCGGGAGAAAATTTTGTAGGTGGAGTCCAAAAGGGTTATTCCTCTGTAATTGTCTGGATTAGTTTTCTCTCCTATTTTGACTAATGGATGGATTATGCCTCAGGTTCAATGTTTTGGGATTTTCTCTCTGTGATCCACATTTTGACTAGATGCTGATGTAGATTTATGATTGCTGGTTTCCCTGCGTTTTCCCAGATTTCTGCAAAGACTAGTTCTTCACCACATGCCTTATAATTCTTTAGTTCCTTAATTGCGAATTCTACCTCATTGATAGTTGGAGGATCTATTAGATCTGGGGTGGTTAAAATGGGTGTGTCAGTATTTACTTCCAACATTTCCAGTGGGTCATTGCAATTTGAATTTTGTTGAATGTCTCTGCGATTATCTCTGCATTTTCTTGATTATTATGGACTAACCTTCCTGATTTATCTCTCAGCATTAATATTGGGGGCTCATATTTTTAAAGGTATTTGCCAAAAGGTTTTATAATAATCTTGTGATTTTTTTTTTTTTTTTCTTAAAACTCTCTTTTATCTTTTGTAAGGACTTTTTAAGATGTTTGCATTTGGTTTGTCTGATGTTTTTATGAGTTGACTTTCTTTGTTTTATTAGTTCTAAATTTGATTTGTCTGACTTTTGGGCTTGATGATTTATCCAAGTTTGGTATCTTCTGTCAATCGCCTGGTTACATTCTTCATTCCACCATTCCATCCTAGGATTTGTTGAGCTAACTCTTCGGCTAAACTCTTCTGCTATCAATTTTAGTTTGGTGGTCAGTTCTTCTAATGCATTAATGTTGACAGATCCTTTTCCTGTTTACCTATAGTACTCCCTATTATTGATTAAGGTGGTAGGGTCAAATTTTTTTCTATTTTTATTTGGAGGTCTTTTCTTAACCCTTGGAGTTAATTTTATTTTGATCTTAACAACATAGTGATCTAACCCTGAGTCTTTCCCCCTTAGGATTTTGACATTGTAGATTTCACAATGGTGAAATTTATCCATGCAAACATGGTCCAGTTGCCATACACCTTTTCTCCAAAATCAGGATGTTTCCAAGTTTTTAATTTGTGAGGTTTCCTTTTAAAGTACGTTGATTTTGAGATAAGATTGTGGTTTCTGCATAATTCAATCAATCTTTGACCATTTTTATTCGTCCTCTTATGTGCTGGCCATTTTCCAATGATATCTCGGTACCTTCTTTCTTGTCCGAGTTGTGCTGAAATTGCCAAGGAGAATTTTAACGTGTGATGGAGGTATGTTGATTGGGTACATTAATAATATAGAGAAAGTTTGTTTCTTTAATGGTGAGTAATCTCAGGAACCTCTCAGCTGGTTTTAGTTATTCTTTCAACATTAGGAAGCTTATGTTTTGCAGTTTATTTTAGGCTATGGGCTATATATAATTATGCTAGCATATGAGTGTAGCAGCCATTTTATTAATAGACCAAGTCAGAAAAATTGTGCTTCTGAGACCTTTAAAAGTTGATATGCTACCCGAATTCCTCATCCTATTAAAAATGAAGTGCTTGAAGTGTACTGAGAAAAAGAAAGTTCATATGCAATTACTTCCTAAGTAGCAGTTTTGAGGAAAAAACACTTTTCTGTGTTTTGACACATTTCCTATTCACTAAAAATCAAAATAACAAGTAACCTGTCACTCTTGTGGAAAAAAGAGCATACTTGCAGGGTTTAGAATTACCACTAACGGTTTGCTAGAAAGTTGCACTTCTGTGTGTTAAAGGAACATTTCTGGTATACAGCCCGGAAGGCTTGCACATTACAGCTCAATAGTCTAGAGTGAAAATCATTTTCATCCATGCATCCATTAATGATGCAAGTCTAACAATTTTTATGCTTTTTCTCTCTGTGAGAGAAAGTTTGTTAAAGTGGATGATGAGGAGCAGTGAAAGAAAATGTGAAGCAAGCCAAAGGAAATCGATATCAGGGATCCTGATCTGTTAGATCAGCCTTAGAACAGCCTTGGACATGTAAATTGATATAGAGACTGAAGAGAGATGAAATTTGACAAGTATGAGATAATGGGTAAGTTATTATTATGGCAGGTTATCAGAAACTTTTAAACTAAAATCACTACTCAGAGAGGTAGCACATTTTTCTATCAAATAAATTTATTAAACTAACTATTTACAGTTATTTACAAGTTCATTCACATTTGAATTTTCCACTCAATACAGTTGTTACAAACATAATCAAACACACTGCCCAGTGTTGTTCCAGAACAGTTCACTTTACAACTAACAAGCCTTGATTAATTCTGCATAGCCATATGATGGACTCACGTTTCACTGAACAACTCTTCACGGACACATGACCGTCCTGTAATTGCTTGCGTTCACTCGCAACTTGCTCAGAACTGACTGGCTCACTGTTGCAGGCTCTGCTCTTTATGTAGGCCAGCGGAAAATTTTCAGTTTCCATTTCCAGATCATACAGGGGGGCGTTTCATTCGCTAGTGAGCTTCCATATTATGAGCCCTAACAATTTGCTGGTGGTATTGTTTTGATCGCTGCTGGCCCGGTACACATTCTTGCTGCTGCACCAGCTTTGTCGCCTCTCACCAGCATTGAAGCCTTCCACAGGCCCATCCCCTGAACTCTTGGCCTTCATTGTCACAATATTGTTACCAAAAGTGTTCATATCTCTGTCTGAATTCAATGCGGACAGGTCCGCGGGGATTGTTAGTCATAAATACAATATTTATATGTGATGAAAGTACCCAATATTGATAACTATAGTTCATTCCATGTTAAGAGAACAGTATTGCTTGTATGACAACAGGGTTGCCATATCGAAAGGCTCTGCTCAACACCATCACAGGTAAAACGGCAGCACATAAATTTGTGAAATTCTGTACTTAAGTTCAAGATAAAAAGCAGGAGAAACTAAGTTGCAGATTATTTTTATGAACTAAAGGGGACGGGGTTTCCAGGAACTATTTTTGGTTTGTACAGAATCAGACGTAATGTATGACACATTAAAAACCTTAGCATTGAAGTGTAAGGCAAATTGGGGGGGGAAATAGAAAAATAATATGTTTATGTGCTCAAGGGGTGAGGGATGCATTTGATTGCATTTAATAAATTTCCCCAGACAATGCGGGGAAATTGTGCTGTCATATTGCTCACAAAAACAATAGTAAAAATTAAATGTGGTCATAAAAACAGTGGTAAACACAAGTACGCACCGATATAAAGCCTAAAAACTACACGCAACAAATAAATACTGTAAATAACTTCACTACAGAAGTGAGCTGCCGGCAGTTCATAGAGTGAGGGACTACACGATGCTTGTACCAGAGCAACACAGAAGAAGGAAACTGAAGGAAGACAACAAAGCGACAGCTGTTTTTGCCATTGTGCTTCCTCCCTACAAATATATTTATGAAAAAGAAAATTTTATGTAGTTAATTTAATAACTCAAGGACAAAAGTGTTTTATCCTTTTTATCTGTCATAATACATTACAAAGTACAGTATTATATCCCTTAATCACGAGGAATTATGTGTGTTTCAAAGGGAATGCTTTCACTCCTTGTCCATAAGAGCAATATTGTTTTCTTAACGTGGAATGAGCTATACAGCCTGAATGTTTAGGCTGTAATAGATTAGGGTGCAAAGTTATTTAAGCAAGCAAGCATAGAGGAAAATTATTTGTAAAGTAAAGGAATTCAGAGAAGAGGGTAGGGATATATCCACGGGATAAAAACAATAGCAAGTTAGTGTGGATAATGGGAACAGTAGAAAGAAGAGTCTCAAATGAACATTAATTTTATTCAATTCTCACTGAGCTTAATATTATGCTTCACAACTTTATCAAGCAGATAGACATTCTGGAGTCTTGACACCCAGCATAAGGAGAAGAGTGATTAGACTTAGGCACTGAAAGAAGAACGTAACAGAAAGAAACCTTACAGGTGGTTAGAGACAAACGCAGAAACAGAAAAGTGACTACATGAATAAACTCTATACTGTACGTCAAAAAGGGAGTATAGATGTGTATATCAGCAATTAATGGAATGATGTGTCAGTGTACTTATTGTGGAGGGAGAAAAAGAAACTTGCAAACTCTGTCTCTTCATACATCACCATCCTTCTATTGATGTTCTCTCTTCATGAATCCCAGATCATCCAATCCTATAACTTCTCAAATATTTTTTATTTGCAGCATGACTGGAAAAGAAGTTGTCATCAGCAGTTTTAACTCGTTTCCGAATAATTAACTTCTTCCAGTAAATTCACTTCTGTCTGTAGATGTACTTTCGATGGTTGAACAGACTATTCTAGCATGGAATAAGCATCCACACAGATTGCACAGAATTGTTGGAAGAGGGCGTGGTTGTGCTGCACAGAGTTTTCGTGCTTGCCTCCTGGCTTCTTCACATCTGCATCGTTCCCTTTCAAACATATTGACAGCAGCAGGGATGTTCCAGCGCCAAACTGAATGGTCTTGACCAAGCGTGTCCCAGGTTTATGGATTGAGACCTGACATCTTCATAGTGTACTTAAGCTGGTCCTTGTAGCGCCTCACGGGGGCTCCACGAGGTCTGGTGCTGGAACAAAGTTCACCATACAGGATTTGGCATGGAAATCTGGTATCACTCATCCGACGGACATGGCCAATCCATCTAAGCTGATGACCAATGATGGATGATTCTATGCTCTTGGCTTGTGCTTTCTCAAGAACAGCAATGTTGGTGACATGGTCTTCCCTTTTGATCTTAAGGATGGATCAATTTTTTTGTTGGTGGAAATGCTCAAGCTTTGTCACGTCACGTCGGTAAAGGGTCCAAGTTTCACAACCATAGCAGTGTGGTGATGACAACAGCGTGGTACACCATGAGTTTCATCTTCATGGTCAGGTCTTTATTCATGAACACCCGGTGTGAGAGTCGTCCAAATGCTGCATGGGCAGCACCAGTTCTCTTCTCAACATCTTGTTCACAGTTACGGTGCACAGATTGGATACTACCCAAGTACGAAAAGTGGAGTACCTGAGATGGAGATGAAATGTGGAATGGTTGTGCCTGGTGAAGGTTGTGCCAGGGCCTTGGTCTTTTGAACATTAATGGTGAGATCAAAACAATCACATGCATTCTTGTAGCAGTTAACTGAGTAATGCAGTTCCTCCAGTGTGAGTGTAGGTGATGCAGCATCATCTGCATATAACATTTTGGTTACCTTTGTAACCTGGGTGAGCCTCCAGGAGTGAAGTCTTCCTAAGTTGAAAAGCCCTTCATCGAAACAATAGCTAACCTCCACACCTGGGTTGTTCTTAGAAGATTCACATAGCATGGCAGCCAAATATAATGCAAATAGTGCTGGAGCAAGCACACACCCCTGTTTCAGTCCATGAGCAATAGGAAATTCATCCTAGATCCTATTCTGATGGCAAAACCTGCCCAGTCATGTCATCATGGAGGGCCTGAACCAGATCAACAAAACGCTGAGGATAGCCAAAGTGTTTTGGTACCACCCATATAGCAGGTATAGAATAGAATATAATATATTTATCACCTACAGGATGTCCCAATTACAGATGATGTAATAGAAAATAAAATAATTAAATTAAATAATATATATACAAATAGGAATGACTAAGAAGAGAGGATTCTGCAGCTCTCTGCATTTTTCCTGAAGTTGCCTTGCACAGAAGATCAGATCAGTTGTGCATCGGAACTTCGAAACCCACACTGGGACTCTGGGAGGACTCTCTCAGAGATAACCTGTAGGCAGTTAAGCAGAATTCTTGCAAGAATTATACCTACAATAGATATAAGTGATATACCACGATAGTTACCACAAATACTGCGATCACCTTTCTTGAAGATTATGATAATAGTGGCATTTTTTAGATCACCACGTACTTCTCTGACTTCCCAAATTTTGAGGATGAGAGTGAAAATCCTTGTTTTGAGTGATTGAAGGCCAATTTGAATTAACTCTAGAGGGATGTTATCTCAACCAGGTGCCTTTCTGGGTTTCAGACGATTGAGAATTGTACTGAATTCTTGGTAAGTTGGCAGAACTCCCATCTATGGTTGTTCGGGCTGTCGAGGCACATCACGAAGAAAGTCTTCATCAGCAGTGGAAGGACGATTTAGAAGAGTGGAGAAATGAGCCTTCCAACGATTCAGGATTTCATGGCTGTCAGTAAGAGTGGTAGAATTGTCAGCAGTTTACAGTGTACCTGTTGAACAGCGAGATGGACCATACAGCTCTTTTATTCCTGCGTAAAAGTTTCTCAGGTTCGGAGCATCAGATAGTTTCTGAAGTTCCTGAGCTTGCTGTTGCCCTTTTTGCGTTGATGAGACAAAATTTCCTCATTGTCAAGCCAATCCTGTTTCTTCTGCTTTACAAAACTAATGGTTTCCTTGGCTGACTTTGTGATTATCATCTGCAAAGTGGCCCATTCTTGCTGAATGTCATTTGTGCTAGCTGGGTTAACTGTTAGCTGTACATTGATCATATTCTGTAATTCTGGGTAAAGGATTCATCGTTTTTTTAAGTTTGAACATGTTAAACATTCTTCTGGTCAAGATTTAGAGGTGCCTAGGTGATTTAGAGTGTATGGAGATCCTGAGTTGACAAATAACGAGTTTGTGATCAGTCCAACAATCATCAATATTTCTGGCTGTTCTGGTAATAAGAATGTCCTTCTTATCACAATGCCGTGTAATGACATAATCAAGAATATGCCAGTGCTTGGATTGAGGATGCATCCACATAGTCTTGAAGCGATTGGGCAGTCGAAACTAGAGTGTTAGTGATGAAGAGTTCATGTTCCGCACATAGACTGAGAAGCAATAGTCCATTTGCATTACAATTGCCAGCTCCTTGCTTATCCATCACATTTTTCCATAGCCAATTATCTCTCCCAACTCTGGCAGTGTAATCGCCAAGGAGTAGGAGCTTATCTGCAGATGGTACCTGTAGCTTGGTGATTGTTGTGCTAAGCTGATTGTAGAACTCATCCTTACATCAGCATCTAAGGTTGGAGCATAGGCGAATATGAGCATCGTAGAAGTACCTCTTGAAAGTGGAATGCGGAGAGTCATAAGTCTTTTGTTGATTGCAGTGGGAGTAAGTTGGTGATCAATAACCAATTTTGTCTTCACAGTGAATCCCACACCATGGATGCGACGTTCTTGCTCCCCCTTTCCCTTCCAGAAGATGGTATATCCTGAACCGAACTCAGTAATTTTGCCTTCCGTGGACAGTCTGGTTTCACTCAAAGCAGCAAGGTCAATGTTGAGTCTAAATAGCTCATGGGTAATGAGAGCTGTTCTTCTCTTAGGCCTGTCATTATCCGACACATCAAGTAAAGTTTTCACATTCCATGTTCTAATTTTCAGAGTGTGACTCATTCCTGCTTTTGATTTCTGACCACATGAGTGGTGACCTGCTGGGTGTGGTCACCCTGAGGACATAAGGTGCGACTTCCAATGTTCAGCCCATCTTTTCCATCCTTCCCCTTGTGGGGTGGGCAGCGGTAATCCTAAACAGGCCTGCCCAACCACAGATGCAGGATTGAATTCCTGAGTAGTCACAGGATCTCAAGCGAGACGACCATCACACGTCCACTGCCAACGTGCAGATCCCTTTAGGGAGTCAAGTTATTTATCACCGCTTGACACTCGGTGTTGAGTCGCTGGCTGTACGGACGTACTCCATTACCGTAGCGGAATATCTGGCCAGACATCAGAAGTATACTTCTTCATCAAGTACATCTTGAAAGTTTGATGCTCTCTTTCTTAGGTCTTGTTCAATTTATTTCCTAGGTTTGCCTCTAGGTCTTTTCCCTCCAACCTCAAATACAAGCATCGACTTCAGGATCATCGCTCTTTTGATTCTTGTCACAAACCCATACCACCTCACTCTCGATTGTTCTGCTCTCTCTCTGACTCCGCATACACAGTGTTTCTCATACTACCACATTTTTTATTCCGTCCTGTCTTATCTTAATAACGGCCTAGAGGATCCATCGTGCTGACCACACGACACCTCATAATCTGCAGGCCTTCGGGCTGAGCAGTGGTCACTTGGTAGGCCATGGCCCTGCGGGGTTGTTGTGCCATGGGGTTTGGTTTGGTTTTTGTCTTATCTTGGCTTGCATACTTCTGAAGAATTTCATCCCACTTTCCTGGATTTTACTTTGCTGTGGTCATTACACAAGTTTCAGCTCCATATCTCAAGATTGGTAGAAAGTAGTTCTTGTATTTGACTTCCTTGCATCGTATTGGCACTTCCTTACTCAATAATTTGTCTTCCTATAAATGAATATTAGCCCCAATTTGTCCTCTTCAATTCCAACTTTATCATTATATTATGACCTTTTCTACAATTAAAAGCTCCACTCAAGCTCATTCATCTACTAATGCCAATCCACACTGACAACTCAAGAACATACTGTTTAGTTGAGCAGCTTACCTCCTTACTCCCAAGTCTTCCCAGTCCAGTGTTTGCAATATTTTTCATTTTTGTCACACTACTCTTTGGTCAGAAGTCACCCCTAATAAATCATGCTGCTTTCCTTTGGATCTTTTCCCATTCTCTTATCAAGCGACCCTGGTGTGGGTCCCATACACTGGAACAATACTCTAATTGGGATCTTACCAGAGACTTATATGCCCTCTCCTTTACATCCTTTATTCCTAAATAACCCTTATAACCATATGATTGACAAACCTTTATTTACAGCCTAACCCTATCAATGCCTTAATTAAAACTACCAATTAGTTTGCCATAAAGCTATCTTTAGCTGACTTTTTTGTTAAATTCTGTTTCCTAGTAAGTTCCTTCAATCTATCCTTACTTCCATAACCATTCCTAACCCTATTTTATTTTCTAACCCGTATCTCCTTATTTCTCTGGTATAATATAGTGGGTCTTTACCATTCCTTACCACCTAGATAATTGTTTTCACACTCCTCAACAATTGCTTTGTCCGGCTCCATGGCTAAGTGGTTAGCGTGTTGGCCTTTGGTCACAGGGGTCCCGGGTTCGGTACCCGGCTGGTTTGGGATTTTTAACCATAATTGGTTAATTTTGCTGGCACAGGGGCTGGGTGTATGTGTCGTCTTCATCACCATTTCATCCTCATCCGAAAATGTCTTCGGACACTCCCGGCACTAAAAGCCATACGCCATTTCATTCCAACAATTGCTTTAAACCCATCCCATGGGCTATTTACATTTTTATTTGCCATTTTCTACTGCTTATAATTACTTTTTTAAGACCTCCCTCATGCCTCTATTATCAACCATATGTTATTGCACAATAGTCCTACTTTTATAACGTTCCTTTCTATAACATTTATTTTTAACTACAATAAAACTGTTCATCATCATGAATTCCTACCAGCGATATCGATTTTCAGCATTAATGGGAAGAAAGAAGTGACCACAACCTTATATTGAGGTACAGCATCAGCATTTCCCAGGTGCAAAAATGGGAAACCATGGAAAACTATCTTCAGGGCTGTTGATTGTGGGGTTCGAATGCACTGTCTTCCAAATGCAAGCTTACAGCTACCTAACCCATAATGCGCAGCTAAGTTGCTCAGTTGCTGGACTCCTGCTGAAATTCTGCTACTGGCACATGCCGACACCAGAGAATTGTTGCATTTTTGTGCTTTCTGAGATTTAGTTTGTAGAATGTAGGAAAACTTTCTCAGTATCACATTCTCAGTTGCCTGTAATACTCAACTCCAATGTCAGCTCTTCACCTTTCCTGTTGTTAAAGAAATGTACAGTCATGTAATAAAACAACTGCCCTATCCTCTTCACAGTGTACTTGATTTAGATTTAATCCTGTCAAAGTTGCAGTAGTGATTGATGAAGCTGATAGAAAATATGATATTGACATAATTCCTCCGACTTTTACTATAGTGAAAAGAAAGTAAATATCTGCTTATTTTGATTATATATATGAAAATGTTTATTTTGATAACTGTTATCATACATTCTTTTTCCTCTTCCTATCTGAATGAAAGTGTAAAACTGCTCCTAAAGATAATTTATTTTCTTTCAGGGGAGCCTGGATTAGAACACGTGCTGGCAAGAATAAGCGTGTTTGGAAGAAATCTTCTAAAGCAAAAAGGCTCTCCAAGGAGCATGTGTTTTGCAATTCAACACAAAGTTGGTTGTTAGACAAAATGGTCACCAGCTATTGGCGTAAACCAAAATATTATGTAGATGATCCATACGAGCCTTATCACACAAGAGAGGAGTTCCATATCACACGAAGAAAACCAGTTATACCTGAATGAATAAATGAATCTGTGGATATTTGTATATACTGTTGTCATATATTTCTTTTGGAAAAATGCGATTCTGTGATTAATGAATTCCAAAAATGTCATATTTTCCTTTAGGAATATATTCATAACAAAGTTAAACTTCCCAAGAATTCCATTTGTACTACTAGAAATAATATTTCCTGCTGTTTAGACTTCATAAATATTCAGTTCAGTATTGATTAAATAAAGTGAAAAATATTCTGATACTGATGTTATCTTTGAAATTTTAGTTGTAATGCCTCATGCTATGGACGGACGGACGGACGGACGGACGGATGGCGGGCGAGGCTCACTTCTCCTTTTCCTCTCCTTCTGTTTTATGAGTGCATAGGATCACTTTATTCAATCCATCGTTGAGGTCTCTTTAAAGGGATTTTCGGGCTTTGCAATCCTCCCAGCACTTCTTCAGATGCTCCGTTCATGTCCTTTCCTCGGCTGAAAATGTGTGTGTTGTTGGTTTGTTATGCGTAAGGGTAAAGCGAAGGTTTGTATTCTTGAGTTTTGTATTCAGTTTTATCTTATTTGTGGTGTCTTCTGTTGTAAGGCCTACTGTATTTACTTCGGATCCTCTTTTACTTCTCTGATCCATTTACATCCTGTTGTAGTATTTTTTGAAACGAGATTGTGTTGTACTAGTTGTTTCAGAAGTCTCGAATTGTTTCAGTCTTAAATCCTTCATCCTCATGATATGCCCAAAGAATCCCAGTCTCCTCTTATGCATAGTATCTGTAATGGGTTCTAGCTCTTTGTACACGACTTTGTTAGGTATTATCTGCCACTGTCCATCTTTTTGGTATTTTTTGTTGATGCAGGTCCTTCCAGTCCTCCTTTCTATTATCTGAAGTCTGTCAGTCTTTGATTGTTTATTCAGGTGAAAAAGTGTTTATGCTGCATATGTAGCTTCTGGTTTTATAACTGTGTTGTAGTGTTTTATTTTTGCATTTATTGATAGACATTTCTTTTTGTAGATATCCCATGTTAATTTTTGTGCTAGTGTCCAAAAGTTAAGCATAATCACTAAACAAGGCCATACCGCCTGATAGGAATGTCAGATGGGTTACTGAACAAGCAGAAGCTGAATCACACACCATATGTCACACAACTTGTCCAAAAAAAACTGTCAGAAAGATTCTGATACCTAAGGTACACCTTTGACAACAACTAACAAAACTTGGCAATGTCTTCCACAACAAAATATGCTGTTAATAGGGTGTATGGTTACCCCTAATGGCCACACATGCTTCACAGCGGCGACGTGGCATGCTGTCTATCAGATGGTCCAAGAGCTCTTGAGGCAGTCGATCCCATTCCTCCTAAAGGGCAATGCGAAGGTCTTGGAGGATCCTTGGTGGAGGCTGACGGGATGCGATTCGTCTCCCCAATGCATCCCAGACATGTTCTATAGGATTCAGATTTGCAAACCTTGCTGGCCAGTCCATGCGATGAATGTCTTCCCCAGCCAGAAATTCATCCACCAGAGCAGCGCGGTGCAGTCGGGCATTATCATCCATTAAGAGGAAGCCTGGACCAAGAGTCGAATACGTGGTCTCTAGTACCTCATCGCTGTATCTCCGAGCGTTACCAGTGTTGCTCGGACCACCCATGAAGATGTGTAGGTCCGTACGGCCATTCACCATGATGCCGCCCCACACATGACGCCACCACCACCATACTGGTCCCTTACCACGATGTTCCTGTGGTTGTATCAGCTACCCGGTTCTCTCCAGATTAATATGCGGCGGCAATCGTTCTGCAAACTGAAGCAAGATTCATCTGTTAAAAGCACATGCCTCCATTCATTCATGGTCCAGTTTCGATGTTGATGGTTCGACAGTAAACGGGCCCACCTCTGTGCTGGAGTGAGCGAGACGCACACCGCTGGACGTCGGGCAAACAGTCCTGCTGTTCTGAGCCTCCGGCATACAGTTTGCCGGGAAACGGCAACTGCTGAGACGGCTGCAGGCTCCGCCGACAATTGTCTTGCAGGTGCACTCCGATTTAGTCGGGCAGTTAAGATCAGATATCGGTCCTGCTGTGGGGTGGCTTACCCTTGGTCGACGTTGTACTGGCATATGACTAACATCTCCTGTTTCTCGAAATCGTCTCCAAAGTCTGGAAATGACACTTTGTGGCATATGCAAGGTTACGGCGACTTTGGTCTGTGTCTGGCCTGCTTCCAGGCGGCCTAATATTCTACCCTGCAAAACAGGGTCCAGATGGCATCGTCGTGCCATTATGTGGTCCCGTTCACCACGAGGCTACACTCCACACACTATAACAGGGCAAACATGACTGAGGGAATATGGGGTGCAGGCACTGGCTGTGTTTACCTTGCGGTTACGCGGCTAGTCAAAGCAGGGAACACTCCTTTCCTATACAGAACGAACACGTAAGGTTGGTAGGTGCATATGTCGTGCGATTTGCAGTCTATTTCCTGTTGCCCTGCTTACTCGTAACTTATGCTTAACTTTTGGACACTAGTGTATTTGTTCCTGTTTGGATTGAGGTTTTTTCATTTAGGTTTTGTGTTATTACCTCTCCAAGATATTTAAATTGAGTTATTATATCGATTTTATTACCATTTGTGGTAACCTCTTTTAGTTGTGTTGGTTTTTGGAGCATAATTTCTGTTTTTTCAAATGATATTTTGAGGCCAATTTTATTTGCATTGTTTTGAAGTTCTGATATCTGGGTTTTTGCTTCTAGGCTCGCTATATAAATAATACAACCTTTAAGTTTTTCATTCTGTCGAATATAAGATGTAAATTTTTGAAAACACTAGTACATGCCTGAAAACAGTCTATTAATAACAGAGCTAACTCAGTTGACACTGAAAAGCATGGTCTCCATCTTTATCAAAGAACAAAAAATGGCCCATTATCCTGAACTGCAGTGGTCACACCTGTACAGTGTTTTCCTGGATACTCCAACATACAAGCATCTGAAAGCGCTGAGTTAGGTACAATACTTTATGTACTGGGGAGTTGTACCAAGTGAAAAATGCTAGGAATGAAATCATGCAACACTGTACAAGAACCACTGGATTATGTTTTGGGAGAAAGGGAAGACGTTTGTTGTAATGCTGAGATAGAAGAATGAACATTATTGCTGTCAATGGAAGAAAAGGAAACTTAACATCAGTCCATTTTAGAACTTTAGCAGCTGGAAGAAGTTGTCCTAAGGAAACAGTTCTCAAGCAAACATACCTTTCAGACTTGGAATTCAGGAAATCTCTTAGGAATATGCAGGTATTCCAGAATATATTGATGATACAGACCACTATCTGATCTGTAGTGAACTAAGTATCTCTGGGCCTAGGATAGAGAAAGTGAAATCTGTCTGCAGACGAATAAGGGTAGGAAATCTCCAGGGCAAGGAAATTAGAAGTACATGCATGTGATTAGTAAAAAGTTCCAAACAATGGACAGTAAGCAGGTCCAGAGAATGGGTAGCATACAGGGATGCTGTAATAGAAACAGCAAGGGAATGTCCAGGAACAACTGTGTATAAAGATGGGAGAAAGCTAACATCTTGGTGGAATGCTTCTGATAGGACAGAAGCACTAACTGCACCTATTTATAAACAAAGGAACAAGAAGGTTTGCAATAACTATCAATGTATTTCATTGATCAGTATACCAGGAAAAGAGGGTGCAATCAGTGATTGAAAGTTGGATGAAAACCAGTGTGATTTCAGATCACAGAAGGGCTGTCAGGATCAGATTTTCACTATGTGCCATGTAATAGAAAAAATGCTATGAGAGGAATAGATAGTTATGTTCATTGATCTAGAGAAAACATATGACAGAGTAACAAGAGAAAGGATGTTGGCCGTACTGGGGGACTATAGGATTAAGGTTAGATTATTAAAAGCAGTAAAAGGGCATTTATGTTGAGAATTAGACTGTGGTGAAAATTGATATAATGAGTTTATGGTTCAAGGTACTTACAGGGGTTAGATAAGGCTGTAATCTTTCACCTTCGTTGTTCATAGTTTACATTTGTCATCTACTAAAAGGTGTAAAATTGCAGGGCAGGATTCAGTTAGGTGGTAAAGTAGTAAGTAATCTGACCTATGGCAACATCTTAGTCTTCATGCTGAAAGCCTGCAGTCTAATAACTTGGAAATTGAAAATAGGTGATATGAAAATTAGCCTTTCCAAGACCAAAGTGATGTCAGTAGGTAATAAGCTTAAGAGAATGAATGTCAGGTTGGGAATACAAAGCTGGAACAGGTTGATAATTTCAAGTATTTAGGATGTGTAATCTCCCAGCTTGGTAGTTTAGTAAGTGAGATTGAATTAAGCTGCAGTAAGGCTAATGCAGTGAGTTCACAGTTTTCAACAAACAGTATTCTATAAGAAGGAAGTCATCCCCAGGACGTTACACCGGTCTGTTTCCAGACCACTTTGGTTTATGGGAGTGAAAGCATGGTGAACACAGGATAGCTTATTCATAAGTTAAAAGGAACACACATGAATGTTGCGAGAATGATAGCTGGTACAAACAGTTGGGAACAATGGCAGGAGAGTACTCAGAACGAGGAGATAATGGCTAAGTTAGGAATGAACTTGATTGATGAAGCTGTATGCATAAACCAGCTTTGGTTTGGTTTGGTTTGGTTTAGAGGCAAATAGAGGAAGGTAAGTTACTTAAGAGAATACACCTAATGGACTCGGTCATGGAGGATAAGAGAAGGAGAGGAGACCAAGACGATGATGGTTAGACTCAGTTTCTAATGATTTAACCTCTTAACATGAAAGCCTGAGTATACTCGGGGTTTTATATATTTATATAAAATAAAATCCCGAGTATACTCGGGAATGTCACTCATTGATCGGTACCTAATTTAAAAGCCGGAATATACTCGTTTCTTTTTGTTTCTCAATATTTCCGCCAAATGTTTATGAAATTATTACTTCAGGGTCCTATTTTTGCAAACAGATGTCTCTGACTCAACCGTAGTGGATGTCGGTGACTCAGGCAGTTCGTTTTCGCGGCTTTCCCGCCCGATGTAGCATTGTGTGTTGATCCTTGTTTTAGGGCATTTCACACAGCCACAAACATATGAACAGTATTGAGTGTTATGTTGTATTACTTACCATCTGTTTAGTGCTGAGTTATTTATTTTAGAACCCGTAAAAAATATAATGAGTATACTCGGGATTTTAAAACAAGAACTTTTCGGTGGCTTATATTTCATTGTTAAGTTCGAAAAACATATTTTCATTGTTACCACTGTCTTTAGTTTTCAATAAATAGACCATTTTAACAATAAAAAAAATTAGGTGAAAAAAGATCACAATTTTTTAAATAATTGGTATGTTAAGAGGTTAAAGATAAGAGGTACAGTTATACTATTGCACGCAGCATAGTTTCTGTTAGACACATAAACGAGGTAATGATGTGGACAGATTTAGCTGTTGGAGGAATTAGGACGAGAATAGTCTCAGTCTACTCACCATACAAGGGTGCAGATGATGATGAATTTGACAAGTTTTATGAAGCACTGAGTGACATCGTAGTCAGGGTTGACAGCAAGGATAGGATAGTTTTAATGGACAATTTCAATGCGAGAGTTGGAAATAGAACTGAAGGATACGAAAAGGCAATGGGTAAATGTGGGGAAGATGTGGTAGTTAATAGGAATGGGAAGTGTTTACTGGACTTCTGTGCTAGTATGAGATTGGCAGTTACAAATACATTCTTCAAGCATTAAGACTATTCACCACTACACATAGGAGGGCAGAGGCACCAGATCCATAATAGATTATATCATAACAGACTTTAAATTCAGGAAATCTCTTAGGAATGCAGGGATATTCCAGGAATATTTTGATGATACAGACCACTATCTGGTCTTCAGTGAACCAAGTATCTCTAGGCCTAGGATAAAGTGAAATCTGTCTGCAGGCGGAGAAGTGTAGAAAATCTCAGGATAAGAAAAATAGAAGAACAATACATGGATATGATTAGTGAAAAGATCCAAACTATGGCAAGTCCAAGATATAGAAAGAGAATGGGTAGTACACAGGGAGGCTGTAGCAGAAACAACAAAGTAATGCCTAGGATCAACTGTGTGTAAAGATGGTAAAAATTGATCTTGGTGGAATGATGAAATGACAGCAGCTTGTAAACATAATAAGAAGGCATATCAGAAACAGCTTCAAACAGGGATTGAAGCAGACTGGGAATTATACGTAGATGAAAAAAACAGAGCGAAACAAATAATTGTTGAATCCAAGGAGCCATTGGAAGGTTCTGGTAATGACCTGGAAAGGCCAGGTATAGCAGCAAGGAAAACTTTCCAGACAGTAATGAAGAATCTTAGAAAGGGAGGGGAATAAGGAAATGAACAGCATTTTGGGTAAATCAGGTGAACTCAGTAGATCCCGGGGAATCACTGGCCTGCATGGCTAAATGGTTTGCATGCTGGCCTTTGGTCAAGGGGTTCTGGGTTTGATTCCCAGCCAGGTCAGAGATTTTAACCTTCATTGGTTAATTCTGATGGCTCAGGGACTGGGTTTGTATGCCATCTTCACCATTAGAATTCATCATAGGTAGGACCGTATCCTAATAGATGCGCAGATCACCTATACAGTGTCAACTTGAAAGACCTGCACCAGGCCTTTTCGAAGGCCACACACCGTTATACTGGACAGGTGAAAGGAATATTTTGAAAATCTCAGTGTAAAAGGACATTTTTCTGGTGACATCCCGAACAACTGAGCTTATGGTGAGGACACAATGATAGTAGTGAAATTACGCTTGAAGAAGTTGAAAGGATGGCAATTAATAGGGCTAGGATTATGATGACCTAAAAGACTGCCAAAAATGCAAAATAAAAATGCATTTATGACCTAAAAATATGCAGAAATTGACCTATAATTTTTAAAAAAATGACCCTTGATTTTCTATGATTTCTGTATTCTTTTATTTTTGTCTGGTAACAAAATTAATTCAAGCTATTTTGTAATACATTTCCGAGTTCTGAATTTTGAAAATATGTACATGTTTACAAAACAGACATTTCTCAGTCATAAAGGTCCCAATTGTTCATTCCAAATGTGTGAGTTGCAATGAACAATGATTACATGGTGTAGATTTTCAAATGAAAATGATTGTCTGTTATTAGCTAACAAAGCTTTATACATAGAAAAGCTCCTTTCTACCTCCACCGACACAGCAGGAACATACTTAAAGGAAACACTGTCACTTTAATTTAATTCACTGTCGTCAACATCACAAAGTGAAAATGTTTCATCTGACAAAATTTTAGCAATTGAATACGTTGTCTATTACCCTTTATTTTTCTCCGAAACCTTCTTCATCTTCTCAGACACAGCTTGTCTCACTTTGCCACACTTGCGATCCAAATCATTCACCACTTTCAGCGCAAGTTGTAACTGCTGCACTAGCATCACTTCCAACTTTTCCAGAGCAGTTATGGCAGTAGGAAGAAACCCAAAATTTGCTTTTATATAAGCAAATTTCCCTGCAATTTCACTATCTGCCATAAGTTTTTCCGCTGCTTTGATTGATGCGGCTTCAGTGCTGTTGAATGAATCCATGATTTGTTTCACCGCTATAATACGTGCAGTCTTCAATCCAGGTTCCCCATCTTGTCAAAACGGGAAAAAGTGAAAGTGGAAGTGATTTGTCTGGAGCTTGACTTGAAAATTGAAACTCGAGAGGGTGCCTTCAAGAATACCTTTTTCACACATTCTATCAGTTGGTCAACTTCTGGAAAATGACTGCGAATCTGCTCTGCGATCCTGTGTAATGCGTGGGCCAAACAAATTAAAATGCACCATTTTAGAGTAGAAAGCATGAAGCGAATTAGCAACCTAGACCATGTAGGGGGCTGCATCCATTACTAAAAGCAACACATTGTCATGCCGAATGCCATCAGGCCACAAAAATGGCAACGATTTATCAAGAACGTTGCTGATTGTTGAGTAGTTCACTTTTTGTAAATGCTCACAATAGAGTAGAAAGTATTCCCCGGGAACATCCTCGTCCAGTGTTCCTACCACCACGTTAGCTACATATCGTCCTGAAGAGTCTGTCGTCTCGTCCATCGATACCCATATTTTTTTAATTTCCAACCGTTTTCCTGATTTCTTCCAATGTTTTTTCATAGCACCATCTAACATAGATAATCCTTAATATAGAAGAATCCGGTATGGATTTGCCCATGTGCTTCTCTAAGAAATTGTGCAGTTTAGGGTGGCTTAACTTCAATGGGATATCGGCACAAGAAACACTCTACACAGTTCTTCAAAGAATGATGAAAAGGATGAATGGGTTTCTCCAAGAAGCTTCTGTTGTAGTAATGTTCCTTCATCCTGAAGTTGTTGCAGACCACATTTATGTTTCTCATGCGATACATGTTGTTTCAGCGTAAACCTTTTTACAGCGGCCACTCTCACGTCACAAAATGTGCAGTAAAGTATTGTCCCGTCAGTGGTGAAACAAATTGTTTTAGTTTAACAGACATACTTTGCTTCACGTTAGGCATACTGTAACTTCGCTTCTAATAGAACAGCACTTCCGGCTCGAAGAAATACCACAAACTCAATGACTCATGGGTCTGCCTTGCGTATGATTAGTATCCACTATGTAAGGAACACCATAGGTTTGCGTTGCCTGTAAATGCTGCCACAATGTATGAAAAACCATAAGTCTGTGTTACATGTGTGCATTACATTACCTGTGAGTAGTAGCATAATCTGTGGAATATCGCGAGTATACTCTACTTTTGATTAGTATCGCAACATGACAAATACCATGGTTCTACTTTACTAGCGATAAGTACCATTATGCAGGGCCGAGCACCTGGATTTTTGGACCCCTTTAGACTTCAAGCATCATCGATTCAGTATTGTGCTTTAGAAGCAGTCCCTGGTCAGTAATACTATTGTTTAACGCTAGTTTCTGGGAAATTGCGGCATTGCAGATCGGATCCACTGATTGTTTTAAATTCATATCCATCCATTCATTCTTCATCCTCATATTTTGAATTCTGGTCCGTGGAGGATTTTGGACTTTTAAATTGTTATTACATTTCATCTCATTTCGTACCATTAGGGGCCGATGACCTAGATGTTAGGCCCCTTTAAACAACGAGCATCATCATCATCATCTTCAACAATAAGAGGACTAAGGTAACATACATCTAATTTTAATTGACTGGATTCAATTACTTTACTCAGATCGAAATGGAAATAACATTCCTCGGGATGTTATATACAGTACCGCTGAGTGAAGTGATTTGTTTCCGTTACACTCAGCTGGATGAGTTCAAGTGAAAAAAAAAAAGTTTGAAAGACTTTACTGGTTGCACGACATTTAAAGCCAAACCTTGGGGTGAAAAGACCTTACAAAATGTTTATTTCTTACATAATTATCCATGTCATCCCAGTAAACATTACATGCAGCACTACCAAAGAAACAACAGTCTCATCCGTATCATTTCAACCTCATCATGGTCTAATTCAACAACATCAACAACACTATCATCAGAATCGTCACCGAAATTATAACTAGTACCCTCATAATTACTAAAACATTCATTTAATATGCCTTGTATAGCATCGCTAGAAAAATTATCCTTGTTTACCGACGCCATTGCGGGAAAAGTACACAAGTGAATAGTGGATGAATTTTACACATCGATAACAAGGTGAAAAATCATTAATATGAACCAATAGACATATGAAACGAAAGAATGAAGCTTGATCTAGATTGCTGTGAAAAGACCTCGGACTCACAAGATGGAATGACAATGCAGATGCGGCACAATGCGTGTCAGACACGTCACTCCACAGCAGCAGATGGCTAGTGCATGACGTATGTTACACGACACTCCACGCTGACGGGTTAAGAAGTTTGATGAATTGCTTTGTCAAGCGTAGTAAAATGGCAAATGCCATTGATATTAGGATTGTGATTTTGCTTGATCTACAGGACCCAACAAACTTAATTGAGGTAGGTAAATTTGATGTTAGATTTATTACGAAAAAGGTACTTAAAGAACTAAAATTGTCAAAGAGGAAATTTTTGGTTTTAAACACGAATGTCAGAAAATATTAGTGGCAGTTATGAGAAAACTGTTGGATAAGAGTTCTTTAAAGGAAAGATTAGGTCTTACGAGTTTGAATCCACATATATCAGCAACCAAGTCTCGGACAGACCCGAATGGAATATGTCTTAGCTAACAGAATAACTGAAAATGTGGCCGATAGGGCTAAAGCACAATACATTTCTCTGTGTTGTGAATCAAAGGAAGCTTTGGAAACTAAATTCAAAGAATATATCTCAGTATCTGATGATAGTATGGGTTTAGACATTTCCTTTGCTGACATTTTAGCAGAAAACAAACAGTATAGTGAACTTTGACAAGTAATAAAGCTTTGTCTTATACTGTGTCATGGAAATGCTGCAGTGGAGAGTGGCTTTTCTACAAATAAATCGATGTTGGTAGAAAACATGCATGAGGAGTCAATTATTGCACAAAGACAAGTATAAGATTCCATTTTGTACTATGGAGGTGTCGGATGCATACCAATAAATCATAGTGTGTAATTATCGGTGAGATGTGCTCATTAAAAATACCACGATTACTTGGAGAAGACACGCCTGAAGGTCAAAGAAGAGGACAGAAAAAAGAACTGAGAAACGAAGAATAAGTGATGAAATAAGAAAGTTGGAAGACTAAAAATAAGTTAAAAGAATTGAAGATAAAATACGCCTACTTAAAACCAGAAGAAATTGTGTGTAGTTTTGTTGTTTGCTGCATTTTTTTACATTATTACCAACATTGTATGTTCATTAGTATTTTTATTTTATTTTGCAATTTGCTTAACGTCGCACCAACCCAGATAGGGCTTATGGCGACGATGGGAAGGAAGCGGCTGTGGCCTTAATTAAGGTACAGCCCCAAGCATTTGCCTGGTGTGAAAATGGGAAACCATGGAAAACCATCTTCAGGGCTGCCGACAGTGGGGTTCAAACCTACTATCTCCCGAATACTGGATACTGGCCGCACTTAAGCGACTGCAGCTATCGAGCTGTTAATAGTAATAATTTCATTATTCATGTATAAGTGAAATGTATTAACTTTTATTATTATCTAGCAGATCAATATTAAATTGTATGTACTTTACTGTTCAAAATGTTGTGTTTCCTATTTGAGTAATAAATATTGTGTACAGGTGTGTGTTGGACAGCTAATAAGGGTGGAGGAGGCTGTTAAAAATTGCACGAATACCAAATTTTTGTCAGGGAAATACAATATTTTGGTCAAAGAAATTATTTTGACTTTCTGGCTGGGAACCCTGTATAAGGAATGATCTTCATTGGGGAAATCACATAAACAATCTTGTAAATAAAGTTTACAGATTTCTTCATAGGAGGCGTTCCAGAAGGGAAGGGCAAACCTGCCAGTGGTAGATAATTTCTTTATTCCAACTCCAGGTAGCTGAGATCATCCTCTATTACATTAGCTTGACAAAAGCTGGCAACATAAACCAGGACATAGAAATTCTCATGAACATAAACAAAGGCTCCGTTCTCGATGTCATGGAAAACTGCTTCATCCACTTAGACCAGTTCTTTAATCCTAATTTAAATCGTAATGAAAATCTCAGAAAAAAACCAACATCCTCTTCGACTTTTTAATTAAAGTCTTTAGGTGTGTCAATCTTTCAAATAGGCGTTCAGTATTTCACACTATACATAACACCCTATCGCGTTACAAGCCCCCACCACACCACCCTCCAGACCCTCCTTAAGCACTGCCCCTTCCTCCCTTTCCCATTCCCCCTCTTCTCCTGCTCAACTGCTTTAGTACAGCCCACACTTCAGTCCGCAACTCCTCTTTACAGGATAAACTTCACAGCACGCCAATCAATGTGAGCCTTATATATCACAATCACACATGTCGCTAGCTCGTCAGAAGGCCCATTATATTCACACATTCATTTATTTATTTATTTTATTTTTCTTGTTTCTCTCCAGGCTTCTGTAAACTTCCTTATTGGACTGGGAAATCTTAGCCTACGGATCATCACACATTCAACGTATTGGAAATTACATTGCTTGATTTAATTGTGCGGCATAGGACTAATAGGTGTTTTTTAAAGAACACGACAAATATTTTATTGAAGTTATTAACTATAATTGTACAAATGATGCAAGGTGTTATGTACCCTTGTATGTAAAGCATGATAGGTTTAACATGTATTTGCTCTGTGCATATTATTTTAATTCAACATTCAATATGTGAAACTTCTCAAGACTTTCACACAATCAACGAGTTACAAAATACATCACAAGATTTGATTGTATGGCATAGGATTATTAAGTGTTTCAAAACATGGCGAATTCATAATTTTAATGAAACTCTTAATTTTATTTGTAAAAATGAAGTATGATGTTATGTATCTTTATTATGTACTTGCCCTCTTAGTGATTTAGGCTGATGATGATATTTATATATTTTTTTTAATTTTTATTTTTTTTTGCTAGTTGCTTTATGTCGCACCGACACAGATAGGTCTTATGGCGACGATGGAACAGGAAATGGCTAGGAGTGGGAAGGAAGCGGCCGTGGCCTTAATTAAGGTACAGCCCCAGCATTTGCCTGGTGTGAAAATGGGAAACCACGGAAAACCATTTTCAGGGCTGCCGACAGTGGGGTTCGAACCTACTATCTCCCGAATACTGGATACTAGCCGCACTTAAGCGACTGCAGCTATCGAGCTCAGTATGACATTTATATATGTTGAAACTGGTCCCATAAATAAATAATTAAATGTTGTAGACAACATCTTGTACAACTTACATTTGTATTGAAAAAGTGGAACTTTACTGGAATCTTAACTTTGTGATTTCAGTTCAATACGGAACCAAAATGAAGTTTATATCTTTGGAAAAAGCTGGCATTCTCACCCTTACTACATCGAAATTAGCTGTTGTTTCGAAAGCTGCAGATATTGCACAGCATGTGACAGATTCACAATGCTCTGCAAGAGAATGGCAAGCACACCACTGGTCCCTCTCCAAACTAATAGCTGATTGCACAGCCAGTCAATGTCAGCCTTTTAACAAACCAAATATACGTACCAGTGTAACCATAGTGTATTGTTATGTACGAGGGGCATCCGGAAAGTAGTACCCGTTAGCGCCGCATGAAGCGCTGACGACTCAGGTAGCCGCTGGGCAAGGTTAGACCGTGTCAGTGGCTTGTCTGCCTGCTCTGTGCGAGGTTGCGTGATGCTAGCATTGCCTATGTTGTGTCTGTGATCGTTTAAAATGTTTAAACAAATTGAGAACCCCGCCAGTTGTGAAGTGAGGGCTGTGATTAAATTTCTTAATGCACGAAACGTTCGACCTTGTGATATTCATCGTCAGTTAATGAAGGTGTATGGAGACAATGTGATGGACGAGTCGTCTGTTCGGTGCTGGTGTCGCAACTTTAACCTGGGGAGGGGGAATACACACCACAAAGAGCGTTCAGGGAGACCATCTGTCATTACAGACCAACTGCTGAGCGCAGTAGACGAATGCGTGAGGAACGATCGGCGCGTCACACTTGATGAACTCTGTGAACATTTTCCTAATGTGTCTCGAACAATTGTTCATGAAATTGTCAAAGACTATCTGCATTATTAAAAAATCTGTGCAAGGAGGGTCCCTCGCATGCTTACAGAGAAGCACAAAACCAAGCATATGGCTGCAGCACTGACATTTCTGGGATGTTATTCCGATGAAGGAGACTCTTTCCTGACTCGCATCATTACTGGGGACAAAACATGGGTTTGTTATGCATCACCTGAGAGTAAACGACAGTCAATGGAGTGGCATTATGATCATTCACCAACCAAACCAAAAAAAATTCAAGACAGTTCTGTCCACCAGGAAACTCATGGCAACCATTTTCTGGGATCGCTGAGGTGTACTGCTCATTGATTTTATGGCCCGTGGAAACACAATTAATGCTAATGCGTATTGTGAAACATTAAAGAAATTACAGCGGGCAGTACAAAATCGACGGCGAGGTCAATTATCTACAGGCGTCATTCTCCTTCATGACAATGCCAGGCCTCATGCAACTGCGATAACACAACAACTTTTGTAGCAATTCAAGTGGGAAACCTTCGACCATCCCCTGTATAGCCCGAACTTGGCCCCTTCGGATTTTAATCTCTTTACAAAGCTTAAAGACTTTCTGGCGGAAAAAAGATTTGACAGCGGTGAAGAACTTAAACAAGCAGTGACTATGTATTTCAATACGCTGGCGGCGGAGGACTATGACGCTGGAATACAAAAATTCGTCCCACGTTATGACAAATGCCTAAATTTGCTTGGAGATTATGTGGAGAAGTAGTGTAAAGTATGCTCTTTCCAATAAAAATGTGTATATTTGTTAATATTTACTCCTGTGTCTTTATTGCGCAAACGGGTACCACTTTCCGGATGACCTTCATACATAATTTATAGAGGTATAATTATGAGAAACAGTGACAATCAACCTGGCATACCTGACTTTTCAAGGAAACATCAATTAGCTTGTGAAACAATATAAAAAGTTGCAAGCAAAGATTATAAGGGATAAATGTGAGACATACATTAGTGCAAAAACATTACAACGCGTTGCAGCTCGCGTTGTTGGTGTGCCATGTACTTGTGAGCGTTTCATCACATAAGGTGTTGAAAAGTTATAACATACTGCTGTATATTTAATTATTTCTGGGATTTGGGTGCTTATCTATAAAACACCCATCTTTCATAGCTCTTAACCAATGTTAATGTGAAGAGGTGCTGCATTAAGAAGAGGCCAAGCGGAACACTATACCCCATTCAGTACACTGTAATTTGTGAAAATATGGTACATACTGTATACACAAGGCATTTTGTACAGTATTCACAGCATAATGGAGAAGTATGTGTGAACTGTGCTATCAAAACACACGAAGGTGCACTGTCCAAGCTGACCTGCACAGGAATACAAACAATCAGGAAACAATCTTTCATGATCACTTGAATAATTTGCCTAAAATATCCAGTCACTACAGTCATGCTAAAAGCAGTCATAGACAATACCTCCCTACAGGTTTAAATATTAATTTCCACTATTCATTGTACTGTGATTGGATGAAGAAACACTATAGAGGCATGGACCCAGTGAGCACTAGGTATTACAGGGATGTGTTTAATTGTGACTTCTATTTGGGTTTTGAACCACCGAAAAGTGACGTGTGCTTACTCTAATCATTTAACAAATGAAATTAAGAATCTAAGTGAGGCAGCTGATGATGACAAAATAAGGAAATTGCAAACAGAACGAGAAGGTCACTTGAAATGTGCTAAAGTAGCACATTCTATTTTAAAATCTTTCAGAGGTAACCAGGATATGTCTCCATTTACAACAAGCTTTACTGATGCCGAAGACACATATGCAGTATTACCGAAGGAAAGCTGTGTACCTATAATTTCTTCATTCATGATGTGAAGTGTGGTACAGCTATCATGTATGTGTGGAATGTGAGCATAGCGAGGAATGGTGTGTATGAAACTGCCTCAACAACTACATAAGCAGCCACATTCTGGGCGAAGTAACAAAACTGGTAATGAATATGGTTGTGGCATGCTTTTGTAAAACTCATGAAGGAAGATTTAATGACATTGAACATCACATTATGGTGCCCAGTCATTCCTGTTTACTTTGGGACTGAGATTTCAGCCACATCGAAAAGAAAAGATGTGGAAGTATACTGTACTCCAGGGAACACTATATCACATTTATTCGGAACAGCAGAAACACTAAGCCTTTCAAAGTGGTGAAAATGGACAGGAATATGTTCCTTGAGTTTGGTGTCCTATAGAAGTCCATCTCGAAGAGAGAAACATAAGCAACCACATTCTGGGTGAAGTAACAAAACTGGTAATGAATATGGTTGTGGCATGCCTTCGGAAGAGTGGGTAATGATACAGGGCACTCTCTTGCCCTAGAGGTAGGAAACTAACTCTGAAGACAGATGAGCCACTTTTGTGTTGATCAATGGCATAGGATGGAGAAAGCAACGGGAAACTACTCCATTAATGATCTATTTAATATTTGCCAAGTATCAGCAGTATCATGGAAGGCTCTTTAATAAATTATTCTGGAATAGTCCTCCATTTGGATCTCCGGGCGAGGACAACTGAAGAGATGAAGCGAAGGAAATACAGTGGAGGAGAGAAAAGAATAGCAATATGGAATGTGCAATTTATGATGAAGTGTGGAAAGTTGGAAGATTTGAAAGACAAGATGAAAAGAACGAAGATTGACATTTTAGGAATGTCGTAAGTAAGGTGGCCAGATGCAGGAGACTTTTGGAGTGGTGATATTAGAATAATTCATTCAGGAACATCATCTGACAAACCAAGTGAAGCAGGAGTAGGAATAGTCCTAAATAAAGAAATGGGCATAAGAGTGAAAAGATATGTACAATTCAGTGAAAGATGAATACTGGTTATAGTAGAAACAGAACCAAGAGATACAGTAATAGTACAAGTTTACATGCCAACAACGGGTCACGACGATTGGGAAATAGAACACATGTATGAAGAAATAGAGAAAGCTATTAGTAGAGTAAAAGACGAGGAAAACCTTATCGTACTAAGAGACATGAATGCTGTAGTCGGAGAAGGAGCGGAAGATAACAGTAGGAAAATATGGACTGGGGACAAGGAGTGGAAGGGGTGAAAGACTATTAGAACTTTGTGCTAAAAATGAACTTGTAATCACCAATACATGGTTTAAACACCATAAAAGAAGGTACACTTGGAAAGCACCGGGTGATATCAGTAGATATCAAATTGATTATATAATAGTTAAAAAGAGATTTATGAATCAAGTAAAAGATAGCAGAAGCTATCCAGGTGCTGATGTGGAACAGATCATAATCTCGTTATGATGAAGAGCAGGCTGAAATTTAAAAGAATACAGAAAAGATATACCAAATCTTGGCAAATATGTAAATTGACAGATGAGAAGATTGCTGAGGCATACCAGCAGAAAACTGATGTGATAACTAAATTAGAAATAGAGAATACTATAGAAGATTCATGGACTCAAATTAAAAAAAGATCTGACAGAGGCAGCTGATGAAATTTTGGGGAAAACAGAAATACCACCTCGGAAGGAATGGATCACTAAAGAAATTTTAGATATGATAGATAAAAGGCGGTTACTCAAGAGCTCAACAAGATCGGAAGACAAAAACGAATACAGAAGATTGCGGAATGCTATAAACAGAAAAGCTAGAATAGCAAGAGAAAATTATTACGAGGGTATATGCTCAATGATAGAAGGAAAAACCACTAAAGGACATGTCGATTCTGCGTATCAGATGGTACAAATTTTCTTTAGAAAGAGGTGTAACAAAAGTAATGCAGAGGAAGTAATTCTCGATGATCATAACGAGATTGCAAAGAGGTGGAAAAATGACATTGAAACCCTGTACGTGGATGTAAATCTACAAGAAAATGAAATTCTTGAGGAAGAAGATGTAACAGAAGATGAAGATTTCTGTATTATTTTAAAATTCAGCCTGCTCTTCATCATAACGAGATTATGATCTGTTTCCACATCAGCACTTGGATAGCTTCTGCTATCTTTTACTTGATTCATAAATCCCTATTTAACTACTGTATTATGTAATCAATTTGATATCTATTGAGATCACCTGAGGGAGAAATTTGAATTAGCTCTATGAAAACTGAAGGACAATAAGGCACCAGGCATTGATAATCTCAAAGCTGAACTCCTAAAGAAAAGCGGACCTCGTATGAAGAAGAGATTGCTTAAACTTATACAAAGAACTACATGGAAGGAAAACTACCTGCTGACTTTGAAAAAAGTGTCATGATCCCTATACCAAAGAAAATGGCAACAAAAAATGTGAACAATATCGCACTATGAGTTCAATCGTTCATGCATAAGAAATTGTCACCAACATAATATTAAGACGAATTGGAAAGCAAATTGAAGAGTATCTGACTGAAGACCAGTTTGGGTTTGTTAAAGGCAAGTGTACAAGGGAAGCTATACTGGCATTGAGACTTATACTTGGAAAAAGATTAGAAAAAGACAAAAGAACTTATTTATACTTTGTGGATATTGAAAAGGCTTTTGATAATGTACATTGGATAAAAATGTTTGAAATTCTTAAAAAAATAGGAGTCCCGTATTGAGATAGAAGAATAATTTGGAATTTGTACAAAAATGAAATTGCAGTAATTAGAATTAGGAATGAATAGGAGGAAGCAAAAATAAGGAAAGGAGTTAGACAAGATTGTGCTTTTTCTCCCATGCTTTTTAATGCCTACGTCCAGGATGCAATGAATAAGGTTGGAGAGAATTTGAATATAGGAATAAGAATACAGGGTAAACAAATAAATGTGATTAGATTTGCAGATGACATTGCCATAGTTGCAGACAGTGAACAACATCTCAAACAAATAATAGTAAAAATGGAGGAAATCATAGGTAATGAATACAACATGAAAATATGTAAGACAAAAACAAAAGCTATGGTCTGCGATAAAAAAGCAGACTCAAGTATGAAAATACTGGTGGGCAACAAAACACTGGAAAATGTTAAAGAATTTAAATATCTCAGAAGCAAAATTACCAAAGATGGAAGAAGCAAGAAGGAAATCAAAAGTAGAATTTCACAAGCCAAATTAGCATTTCACAAAAAGAAATGTTTATTCACTACAAATTCCAATAATCTTAAAACAAGAAAAAGGTTATTGAAAGTGTATGTTTGGAGTATTGCCCTTTATGGTTGCAAAATGTGGACAATTGGAAAAGAAGAAAAATGGTTATATTCTTTCGAACAATGGTGTTATAGAAGAATGCTAAAGATTAGCTGGACAGAAAAAACAACAAATGCTGAAGTGTTTAAGAAGGTGAAGGAAAATTATACCTTATGGAAAAGTATAAAGAGGTGGAGGACTAGACTGATAGGACATACTTTGAGACATGATAGCCTGTTGAAAACAGTATTAGAGGGAATGGTTGAAGGCAAAAGATGTCAAGGAAGACCATACCTACAATATGTACAGCAAATCATGTCTGATGTAGGATGCAGAAGCTATGAAGAGGAAAGCTATGAACAGAGCCGACTGGAGAACTGCTGCAGACCAATCCATGAATTGAATACTTAAGAAGAAGAAGAAGAAGAAGAATATGAATGGGTCCTGTGTACATTGGCTTGAGGCTTGTAAATGGAGTAACAATACATTGTTCATTTGCCTTGGCCTTCCTGCACTGCCGCTTTGTGATATTGTAAGTCCTCCATGGGTATAAGACATTGTGACCAGGTCGAACTTTCAGCCGATAAACAAAGCCACACAGCATTTGTTATTTTTAAAGCTGGGTCTTTCTTTATGTTCAACTCCAATTGCATCACATCAAGAAAGCTTTTCCAGGTCATCATTATCACTTGAAATGGATTATTAGAACAAGCATTATTGATAACATCTTCCCGTTGTTGTGGAACATAAACAGAAGACACTTTTTTCTTCCTTTCAATTTGAGTGAGTGCTCTGTCACATGGTAAAAAGCAGTGCCCCCTGCAAAGGAACTTCTGATTTGCATCAGTAAAATAGCCTGATACCACCAACCACTGTAACAACACAACCATTTTCGAGTTATTGTTTTATGCCACACAACAATTAGTGCATGCGAATATATAATTCAGGATACATGATACTATCTCTGTAGACCCTCTTTTAGCCACAGATTCATGCCACACCAGCATAGTTGTTGTTTGCACTGGATTGCAAATAGCATGTTATATGATGCATATTGCCTTTGGTAGAATATATATGAATGTGTAAGAGTCATCGATACGATCGTGAAGTGGACGGCTTGCAATGTGTAAGAGTTGCGCAGAACAATACCTGTTAAAGATCAAAACACAACACAACAAAGCTATCATTTTCTCTAACCAAAACAATGTCGTCATTCATTGCTGGGTAAGCTTTTTCGGCTTTACGATGGTGTAATTCACTCTGAAGTCATATCTTTTCTTCCTCCTCCTCTGACTGTGCCGCAATTAACATTATGTGCAGTTTATTACATGTGTCACAGCTATCAGATCTCGGAAGTCCAAATCTTGTATTATGTTTTTCATTGAAGATATCACAATAAAAATCTGAAGACACTTTTGAGGTTGGGTTTTCTTTCCAGAACAATCTGAACATAGCAGCAACACTTAAATCTGCACTTAGACATTTCCTACTATTTTCTCTTCTACTGTAGTGACTCTCTTGGAATGCAAAGCTTTTTATGTGGTCATTTACTACTTGTCTGTCTTCCTCTGGGGTACGGCTCCTTCTCTTTTTCTGGGTGTCACGACAATCTTTAAATTCGGTGTCTCCCTTTTTAATTCTATTTTGTATCATTTGAACTGTCCGGCTCCATGGCTAAATGGTTAGCATGCTGGCCTTTAGTCACAGGGGTCCCGGGTTCAATTCCCGGCAGGGTCAGGAATTTTAATCATCATTGGTTAATTTCGCTGGCATGAGGGCTGGGTGTATGTGTCGTCTTCATCATCATTTCATCCTCATCACGATCCGCAGGTCGCCTACAGGTGTCAAATCAAAAGACCTGCACCTGGCGAGCCGAACATGTCCTCGGACACTCCCGGCACTAAAAGCCATACGCCATTTCATTTCATTTGAACTCTCCTGGGTGTTATCTGTAATAAATCACAAAATGTTTTCTGGCAGACATGAAAACATTTTCCTTTAACTACAAAGTAATACTTGAAAGTACATGACTTATGTGAGATAGCTTCATCAATTCTCCAGCACTAAGGTTCGATTGTTCCCATATTTTCTGCTAGAAACATTGACTATCCATGATAATTCTTGCAGTAAAATTTATAGAAACTTTCTTTCTTCATTTCAAGAGTGAGGTGTTTGCAATCACTCCACAAACATGTGCAAACTTGGCTCTAAAAGGACAAAATGAGACCTGTCGCTCTCAAATACTAACCTAAAGATGCCTTAAAATATCATCCTGCTCTTCTTCACGAAACTCTATTTTCCATTATCAGCGCATATAGACACGTGCAAAGGAGACATGTTATAGCATTCAAGAACACCTCATTTGGATATGCAACGTTCTTGTACTCACCTGAATGAAAGGACGTTTCCCAGGTTTGAGCAACCTTTTGTGGTTGTGTATGCTTTTCCCCTGTTCTGCAGTGCTTTTCACACATTGCCCTTCCAAGAGGTAACATTAATAGACCTCCTTCTACCTCTATTTAAACGATTCAGTTGGCCATCTGTCACATTACTCACTTCCACATCAGCCATATTGGATGGGTAAACAACATTATCACACGGAGCTCGATGTTAAAGCTTCGAGTACAGCGACTATACTGCCGATAACGATCCCTACATTATGTGACATATCCAGCTTCGGATAAACACTGTTCTTTCACTCGTAACTTAATTTCCGGAAAAATGGATTATACGTTTTTGCGGGCAGCCCTTCAATTAAATAAATGTGTCCATACCTCAGTTTCCGGAGTATGTTTATTTTAAAGATGTCTGTGGCGGGTTCACCCTTATCTTGTTTATGGACATGCAAACTTCGAACATCAATATCTCTAAACCTATGTTTAGCGATAAAAGTAACAACAACAACAGAACTGGAAATAAGTTTGTACATGCCCCCACAGCAGCATAGATGATACAATAGAAAAAGTAGCAAACTCAATCAGTGAACTAGACCCAGAGAAGCCAACTTACTATACTGGCAGGTGACTTAAACTATAGGCTAGACAAGACAGATGCAAAGTACAAGCAGTACTAATCTTATTACAGGAAGAGGGATTCCAACTGGTAAACAGAAGATATATGATCACGTATGCATAGTATCAGATGGATGTAGTGCAATAGGCTGCTCCAGCACCACTGAGAAAACACATCCCCTTAGAAATGAAATTACTATTACACAGAAGAGGAACAGAGGAAAAACCAAACAAAAGAATCCCCCTGAGAACAAGAAGACTCAACAACAAAATCATTTATGAAGCCAAACGCACCCTGGAGGAATGGAAATTCAATAGGCAACAGAAAGACTTACAACATTTCTCCAGGAAGCACCCATAATAAGCACAGCCAGAAGAGCAAAAATATGGTTCGACAGGGAATGCTACAAACAGAGAAAGTACACCCTTGACATACTACACATAGCAAGGAAAACACAACAGATGCAACACCTACGAGATTACACAGAGAATACAAAAAGAT
Organism: Anabrus simplex; assembly: GCF_040414725.1. Taxonomy (NCBI): domain Eukaryota; kingdom Metazoa; phylum Arthropoda; class Insecta; order Orthoptera; family Tettigoniidae; genus Anabrus; species Anabrus simplex. The sequence continues at coordinate 330,329,724 of NC_090267.1, read as the reverse complement.
AATTGAAGCAAACCAGGGCAAGTTATATAGAGAGTGAAGGCAAGCGAGTTGCAGAGGCAGCAGAAAAGGACCCTTTTATTGCAACAGAACCACAAGGAACCAATGCATGATAGGAGTGGAGATGAAAATCTGGGAGTAACACTTCAGGAAAATCATGCAAGAGAGGAACAGGCAGATTCCAGTGATGAAAACAAAGACACAGCAGAACATCTGCATATAACACAATCGGAAGTAGACACTGCCATAAGAAGATTGAAAAGCAATAAGGCAGCAGGACCAGACGGAATATACGATGAAACTTGAAGACAGCAAAAAAAAACAGTATAACAGAAATACTGGTGAATCTGAACAACATATGCATGGAGGAAGTTCTATTTAGAATTACTATACAAAGGGAAAGGAGATCCATCAGATCTGAACTCTTACAGAGGAGTGGCAATGAACAATACCATGGTCAAGTTACTAACTAAAATAATAACCACCGGGCGAGTTGGCCATGCGCGTAGAGGCGCGCGGCTGTGAGCTTGCATCCGGGAGATCGTGGGTTCGAGCCCCACTGTCGGCAGCCCTGAAAATGGTTTTCCGTGGTTTCCCATTTTCGCACCAGGCAAATGCTGGGGCTGTACCTTAATTAAGGCCACGGCCGCTTGCTTCCAACTCCTAGGCCTTTCCCATCCCATCGTCGCCATAAGACCTATCTGTGTCGATGCGACGTAAAGCAAGTAGCAAAAAAAAAAAAAAATAATAATAATAACCGAAATAATCACACCTCAAATAGACTTACAAATTCCAGTAAACCAGTTTTGTTTCTGACCAAACTGATCCACTTTTAAGGCCATCACTGTGTTAATAGAAGATGTGGAAGAGGCACTAAAAGGGAAAGCTGGGAATACCACGCAGTATTATCTGACTATAACAAAGCATTTGACTTCCTAGATAGGAAGATAATGGTTATAAAACTAAAGAAAATTAGGAATGATGAAAACCAAATCTTGAATATAGTATAAAGTAAAATGAACTGCAACAAAGTAGTAATAAATGATGCAGTCACTGAATTGGGAGAAATCATTCCAATAAATTGGGTACTACACAGGGCAACCCACTAAGCCTGTTACTGTTCAATGTAGCAACAGCGGATCTCAAAGAAAAACTTGACAAATACAAGGATGTACAACAGATAATGTATAAAGACAACATGACCCTATGAACAAAATACATAGAACAACTACAAAAAGCAGTCAACACTTTCATAGAAAGGGCCAAAGACAATAAATTCACCATAAACCTGAATAAAACGGAACATGGGGAGACAGAACATATTACACTTGAAGGAAACTCCATCAAAACAACAAACCACTACAAATCTAGGAGTAACTTTACAATCAACAGTAACAACATTCACAATACACATAACTGAGAAGAAAAAAAAAAAGAGCAGCTATAAAGCGTATGTTCACAATGCAGAACCTGAGAAACATCTCCATAGAAACATCAGTCAGAATCTTTGAGGCTAAAATACTACCACTACTGGCATACGGCATAGATATATGGGAAAAACTGGTAAAACAAAAGCTACGAAAATTGAGATTGGTGCTCCTTGGGGGCCAGGCAAACATCTTCACATCCATGGAGTGTTCATCGAACCAGTTGGCTACATTTTAGGAGCGATGGGCTGGAGCATTGTCTTGTTGTTGGTACAGGACATGTCCAGGGTGCTGGAGTCAAATAAAGAGGTGAACATGATCTGCCAACTGGTTCCTATAAAGCACACTGATGAGAGATGTTGTCAGGTCAATAACATAGCCTTGAAAAATAATTTCAACTGCCTAGACTATGAATTAATATTTTTTCATTGCCATTTATAATTTGGAATATCAAAACTTCTCTTAATCAGCTGCATAATGTAATTGATCAGGAACTCACCTTCTATGCTTGGGATCAAACCCCAATAGCCATCAGTAGCTAAAATGTAAGAGATCTGCATCAACTAGCGCCTTCTGCAACACTGAAACACTTCTTGCTGACTCCCCACCATCCCATAACTGCTTGCATTCACTTGCAACTGGCTCAAGACTTGCTAGCATTTGCTGGCTCTGCTCCGTATACAGGCCAGCACAGTTTCCATTTCCTGATAATTCTGGGCATTTTCTCAATTGTTAATCAACTTCCAGCTTCTTCTAAGGAGCTTTGTATTGCAAGCCTCAGGAATTTCCAGGTGATATATTCATTTGTTCATTATGGGGCCTCTGTGTTGCCTCTTGCATGCATTATAGCTTTCTGCAACCCCCTCCACCCTCAGCTTTCGTTGTTACAATACTTATTTTAATACTAAGGAAATAATTATTTCAAGCATGCTCTTCATACAAAAATATGAAATTGTGTGAAAGTTCAGTAACAAATCTGAAACAGTACTACCTTACTGCTCTTCATAACTCTGATTCTTCAATGATGGTTCTCAGAAATAGGAATATTCAATGATCTGCACTTAAGGCTGTTGCGTAGGTGGCAGATTCCCCATCAGTTGTTTACCTAGCCTTTTCTTAAATATTTTCAAAAGGTTGATTTTTAAGTTTTGGTAACTATCTTATTTATTGATACATAGCATACATACATGGTTCTACGTTCCACAGGCCTTCGATGTAGTCACCAGCGTTGCATACATCGTGTTCCCAGGTATGCAAAAGCTGTTGGATCCCGCTGGCACTGCCCACTCTGTCGACGGTGCGAAGAGAGCGGTCGGTGGCGTGCAAAACGTCGTCAGTTCTACAGAAGCGCTTCCTATGTAGTGTCTCCTTCATCTCAGGAATTAGATCGAAGTCACAGGGACTTAAATCCAAAAAGTAAGGGGAGTGATAGGGCACCCCCCAGCGATTGAACAATTCAGACACAACTCCTGCTGTGTGTGCCATAGCATTGTCATGCAGAACGATGGGTGGGTTATCGGTGAAGTGCTTTTTATTCTCAGAGCTGCTCACAGATTGTTCTACAAAAATTTAACATTAATACGCTGCATTCACGGTATGCCTTAAAATCAATCTGATGCATCTCCATTAATACGGATACAGTCTGTACATGTTCGTAACTTACTAGAGAGTGACCAGATCGAGACATGTCCAACACACGCTCGCATCCTTGTTGCGACCTCTAGCACACTGAATTTTTAACCAGCTTCTCTGTTCATGCTTGGAAAACATGGCGACGGTCATTCACGAGCGCTTGCTCACAACTGCTCATCTTTACCTGACCACTGTAAACAGACGTGGAGGGGGAAGGGTGAGATCATGTGCTCTGGAGAAAGGGATACAGGTCCACAAAGTTCGGTAAGAATAACAGAGCCCGTTGCACGGCTGTGCTGGAGCATGGTTGCCAAAACTTAAAAACCTACCTATGTAACTTGAAAAATTTATCAAACATTTAAATGAATATTTGCCCCAATTTGTCCTCTTGAATTACAACTTTATTTTCATGTTACGATCTTTCCTACTTTCAAAAGCTCCACTCAAGCTTATTCGTTTACTGCTGTCATTCCATACCATTTCTCCAGTGACAGCTCAGAACATACCACATAGTCGAGCATCTCATCTCCTTGCTCTTAAGTCTTCCCAGCCCAAAGTTTGCAACATTTTCGTAACACTACTCCTTTGTCGGAAATCACCCAGAACAAATCGTGCTGCATTCCTTTGGATCTTTTCCAGATCTCATATCAAGTAGTCCTGGTGTGTGACCCATACACTGGAACCATACTCTAATTGGAGACTTATATCCCCTCTCCTTGACATCCCTACTGTAATCTCTAAATACCTTCATAACCATGTGATATGAAGATCATTCCTTATATTAACACCTAGATACTTACAGTGATCCCCATCAACACAGTAATTAAAACTCAGAGGACTTTTCTTCTTGGCGAAACTTACAACCGCAACTTACAACCTGACTTTTTTTTCCCATTCACCATCATACCATTGTCTGCTAGCCATGTCACAACCCTTTACTCATATCATTTATATATATATATATATAAGAAAACAAATAATATTGCCCTGTGGGACCCTCCCCCTCCCCCCCCCCCCCAACCAATCATTAAAAGATCAGAACACTTCACCTACTCTAATCTTCTGAGTTCTATTTTCGAGAAATGTAGCTACCCACTCAGCCACTTTTCTGTCTAGTCCAATAGCCCTCATTTTCATCAGTAATCTCCCATGATCCTATTAAAAGCCTTGGATAAGTCAGTAGCAATACAGTCCTTTTGAACTCCTGAATCTTGCTGGAATCCTACAAGTTGGACCTCACTAGAATAACCTTTCCAATTACTAAATTTTCAGGCGTGTCTAATATAATCACAAAGAATGCTTTCCCTACATTTGTATTAATTGTCAAGAAGCAAAATACACTTCGGTAAACAAAACAATCAGAGTTTTTTTTTTGCTAGTAGCTTTACGTCGCACCGACACAGATAGGTCTTAGTTAAAGTACAGCCCCAGCATTTGCCTGGTGTGAAAATGGGAAACCACGGAAAACCATTTTCAGGGCTGCCGACAGTGGGGTTCGAACCTACTATCTCCCGAATACTGGATACTGGCCGCACTTAAGCGACTGCAGCTATCGAGCTCGGTAATCAGAGTTTTGAATGACTATATATTTATTATTATCACCCCTCACACTGTATCATATGCCTACCAAGAATTTTTTTTTTTGCTAGGGGCTTTACGTCGCTCCGACACAGATAGGTCTTATGGCGACGATGGGATAGGAAAGGCCTAGGAGTTGGAAGAAAGCGGCCATGGCCTTAATTAAGGTACAGCCCCAGCATTTGCCTGGTGTGAAAATGGGAAACCACGGAAAACCATCTTCAGGGCTGCCGATAGTGGGATTCGAACCTACTATCTCCCAGATGCAAGTTCACAGCCGCGCCCCTCTACACGCACGGCCAACTCGCCCGGTCTACCAAGAATTTTAGATAGCATTGAATATCATCACTGTCAGTAAATATACAATAAACAAAATATATCTTAGTTTATTTTTTTACACCACTATAGCATGAACATAATTGTTATCCTTATATCATATTTTCTCACTCATGATGATGATGGATAAATGTTTCTTTACCATTCAACGTTGTGGGTGTGACCTTGAATCTGGACAAATTACCACCTTACAGGGCACACTGAGGAGTGAGCAGTAGTCTATTAACTGTTTCTGTCTCCAGTCTAATTTTTAATCTTTGTCTTGCAATGAGCATTTTCTGAAAATACCCTATCACATGCAGCATTTGTACATCAAGAGCAAAGACAGATTTCATTCTTAAAAAGACTCAAAATATGAAAGGGAACACACAATAGGATAAACATAATGACAAATCAGTGATGGAAGAGGGAACAACAGAAAGAGGAAGTATATAAAGATGTGGAGATTGTACTTGTCCTTTTGTGTTTTCATGTGTGTCCTGGTCTCTTGATTGTTGCTCCATTTTCCCATGCTGACCTGTCATTGTGTTTATGTTATTATGGGTCCCTATTTATATTTCTATCTTTCTGTGCATTACCTAATTTGTCACAAGTTTGTTTGTTCCTTTCCATTACTTAGAAGTCTCTTAATTATAACACTGATATTCATTCAGAAATTCTCACCTGGGTACTCAGAATTGTGTGTGTTTAGCATACCATAAATGCCATATCAAATTTGATTCAGAATTATTGTACAGTATAATTATTGTGCGACCTGGTAACACTTCACGCTGCCCCCGCGGTGTAGGGATAGCATGCCTGCCTCTTACCCAGAGGCCCCGGGTTTGATTCCCGGCCAGGCCATTGATTTTTACCTGCATCTGACGGCTGGTTCGAGGTCCACTCAGCCTACGTGATTACAATTGAGGAGCCATCTCACAGTGAGATGGCAGCTCCGGTCTAGAAGCCAAGAATAACGGTAGTGTAGAGATATTAAACGAGAATCTTACCAACCATATACGCATCTATTAAAATAAGCTGATATGAGCAGAATTATTAAACCACACCTTTGTATTTATCCATACTTTCACATACACAGAGTAGTTCATACTATGTTCTTACCAATTGAGTTTTTAGTTCAGAGTGTAATAGAGGATATAAAAGGAGACTTTCCTTCTAGATATTACACAATTAAAACAGCTACTAATCCATTCTGTATTCTTCTTATCAGTCCATTAGAGAAATCTGTCACAATTAATAAACTGAGCCATATCAATATATTTTAGTATCTAGTAATACTAAAGAGTACTCCATGAGCTACACAGGACAAAAATTATCTTCACAGGAAGATGCTAACTGGTTCATGTTATGTTCTAACTTGACGCTGTGGGAGCGTGCAAAATCTGTAATAAGAAAATTAATTTTATAAATAAATTGTTGTACAACTTATGATATGGAGTTCATATTAATTTTTCAGGACCTAGGTGTTATAATGAAAACAGAGAAATGTTTCTTACTTGAGGTAGATAATCACTCCAATAACCACAAATATGACAGTAAACACTCCAATGCTGATCAGAATTATGAGAACTGTTTGTTCACTTTGAAAGCGACCAAATAATGGAGCTGTTGCCTTGTCCTCCATGAGATGTGTGAGAAAAGTGGGAGCATGTTTCACTTTAACAGAGGATTCAATAATAATCATCTATTTTTATATTAGTTATATATTAAAGACAATAACATACAGAAACAACTACAAAATAGGTCATTTTAAGGTTTTAGTTTATAACAGAAATAATAAAATACAAATTACCCCTTACATATTTGACTTGTATCCATTTTTCTCATAAAGTATGAGATGTTAAATTTTTTAAATATAAATCTCAAGCTGAACAATGGTTAAGTAACTGCTGAAAATGCAGAAATTGTAGTTATGGTTTTTATTTCACTTTTACTCTCTATAGTACATCTTGAAGCTAACAACTTGATTAAAACTTAATTTCATTGTAAAACAGTTTGGAGAAGAGACCAGTTTGTCATTGCCTTTTATTGTTGTATATTACTACACCCATCACAGTCCATTGTAATCTTTGGGGTAAAATACATGAAGTTTGGGGTGGAAACAGGAAAAATTGACAAGAAAAAAATATATTTCAAAACCATGAACTGCTACTTGTATTCCAAGTCTCCAGTGTAGTTTTGAGAGTACCGGTAGCTATTGAGAAATTATTTTAGACATCTTCCTTTTTTCTTTTTTTTTCAGCATTTAAGGACAATTTTGATTGACATCATGCTTAGCAGGGGGAAAAAATTAATAATAATAATAATAATAATAATAATAATAATAATAATAATAATAATTTAGTTGTAACCACATTTCTACTTGTTGAAATTAAGATACAAATGCAGTTTAGAATTGTAGGTATTGGTAGCTATTTTATGATATAGTACTTGCTTGCTTTACTATTGACTTGTATCCATTTTTCTCAAAAAGTATGAGAAATTTTAAAAAATACAAATCTCAAGCTGAATGATGGCTAAATAAATGCTGGAACTGTAGGTATGTTTTTCTATTTCACTTTTACTCTCTGTATTGTGTAAATCTTGTGTAATCCTTTCAATATTCAGCATAGAATGTCAGTTTTAATTTTTGTTAGTGTGTAGTAGGACAAAATGATACTTATTAATTATGACCTGCCTAAGCAGTACTGTACTTTAGTTATTTTATTAATTAGTACTTATATATTGCCTACTTTATCATCATGAGATCCTTGTGTAGTAGCCTGGAGAGAGGGGGATAATTAGGATTCTCAAAAAGAACAGGAATGAAGGTAGGTCTCCCTCAAACAATGTACAGGATACAGCATGTTTACAAGAGGAATGGGGAGGAAAGAGGGAAGTTGTAGGGGATAGGTGGACTAATATCTTAAGCGGGAGGAAACTGAGAGCCAAGGGCTTTATTCCGGGGCAGTGAGAAATCGGTGTGATTCACTGCATGTAGAACAGCAGAGGAAAGATGAGGAAGAAGAAACTGTAGCAGAGGAGGGAAGAGATAGAAGGAAATGTAAAGGTAGGAAAGGGAAATGTAGAATAGTGGATATGAAACAGGAGATAGACCAGGGTCATGGGAGGGAAAAAGGGTAGGAGGAAATATGTTGCATAGCCATCAGTAAAGATAGAGGAGACCAGCAGAGGAGGGAATCAAAATTAATTTTTGTTTTGCTTTACAAGTTGCTTTACATCGCACCGACAGAGATAGGCCTTATGGAGATGATGGGATAGAAAAGGGCTGGGAGTGAGGAAGGAAGTGGCTTTGGCTTAATTAAGGTACAACTCCAGCATTTGCCTGGTGAAAAAGTGGGAGACCATGGAAAACAAGGCTGCCAACAGTGAGATTCGAACTTTCTATCTCCCAAGTGTAAGCTCACAGCTGCACGCCTCTCTCTGGACGGCCAACTCGGTCATTAGGGAATCAAACAAGGTAGGTGAAGTTGATGTTTTGGTGGCATGGAGCACTCAATTTTTAGGCATGCGGGGAAAGTGTGTGGAGGAAAAGGAACTAGGGTAGAGTGTTAACCAGGAATTTGGTTAAGGTAGAAGTTGAGGAAAGTAGAAGGGGAAGGTGGTAGTTTTTTATGTTGGAACCAATACAGTTCAGGATGTGTAGGATCGAAGAGATGTTTAAGGGAGCAGAGATTGTTATCAGTGGAATACTGTGTAAAACGGATACTGACTGGAAGGTTATCAGGGATTTAAATGAGACTATGGAGTGGATATGTGAGAAAATTGGAGTGAGATTTGTATATCCTAATGGACAGGTAGGAGATAGGGATCATCATTCAGATGGCCTTCACTTGAACTACAGTGGTACGTATAAGGTAGGCGGTTTGTTTAGAAGGGTTATAGGGAGGTACATTCAGGGAAGCAGGGTGGATAAGGGAGCGGTAAAAGTATCCAGAAAGCCGGAATTCAAACAAGGATCACATAAAAATGGTTGTCTGGTCGTTTGTCTATCCCTTAGTCCCATTTCGTGATATGAGGTCGGGGATGAGATAAGATGAATTCATATGGCATGCTTTTTATGGCCAGATGCCCTTCCTGATGCCAACCTCAGCTGAGGAGATAATGAAGATGAAATGAATGATGGTGAATGAAATTGGGTAAGGAGGTGAAAGGAATTGCTGTGGTCTATGAATAGGAACTGTCCCAGTATCTGTCTGGAAGTAATAATGGGAAATCATGGAAATCATTCTCAGGACAGCTGATGGTGGGTTTTGAACCCACCTGCCTCCCGATTGCGGAGCTTGGCTCCACAGCCGTTGCGCATTAACACGCACAGCTACTCCACTTGGTACTGTACTTTATACCGGGTAGTTTACCAGCACCTTATTTTTTTTGGAAGTAGGTACCCCAACTAACGTGCATATCATAGTCATCTGAAAAACATTAGTACCTGCTCTTTTATGGCCTTGGTACAGTTATGCCGTTTATATAATGCTCGTGAATATGGAAGAAAGCATTAGCGGCAGTGTTATTTGTATTATTTAAACTACAGTATAATGAATGTGTAAAACATCACAGCTGTGAATAACACTATCTTATGTTTGGACAGAAAGTGTCATAGGGGCTATGTGCCAGCTGTGCACCGCGGCTTGCAGTAGCTAAGGTGGCTAAATCACAAATCACTGCTGTTGTATCAGCCAAGCTGTCTGGTAGTAGGTTCGATTCACAGGCTGCTAAACTTTGTTTTTCTATTAATGCCGTTTACAGTGACTGTAATATGGACACATTACATCCAGTTCCATAGAGTGAACTTTTATTTGGTCCTGAAAAGGACCGTTTTTATCCGATGTTACATAGCCAGGTTGGACTATGACATGATGGTCTGTAGGTAGGAAGTAGGGTACCCTGCTTACTTAGAGTAACACATGTTCGAAATGTTGACCACTTTACAGTTTTCATTTAACTCTTTACCATTACGGAGCACGTAGCACACATATTACAAGGCGTGTTTTTTAAATAAGGTCCGTTTGAAAATAAGTATACAACGAAAGGTTATTTCAAAAAAGTAAATTTATTTTCAGAAAGTACATATTTCACTCTATTTTTTGACATAGTTGCCAAGTTTGTTCAAACACTTATCATACCTCGTAACCAATTTTAAAATATCCTCTTCATAGAAACTTGCCGCCTGCTCCGATAACCAAGAGTTCACTGCCGTTTTCACGTTGTCGTCATCATTGTAATGGTTGCCACTGAGGTGATGTTTGAGGTGGAGGAACAGATGGTAATCACTCGGCGCAAGATCAGGACTGTAGGGTGGGTGGTCTAAAACTTCCCAGCCAAAACTGTCCAATAAATCGCGGGTCTGACCTGCAGTGTGAGGTCTTGCATTGTCATGGAGAAGGACAATTCCCTTTATCAGCATGCCGCGTCTTTTGTTTGCAATTGCTCTGCGTAGCTTTCTCAGGGTTTGGCAGTGTGCTTCTGGATTGATAGTGGTCCCTTGTTGCATGAAATCGACCAACAAAACACCATGCCTATCCCAAAACACCGACGCCATGATTTTGCGCTGGGACAGAGTCTGTTTGGCCTTCACCTTTACAGGTGAGTGTGTGTTTCCATTCCATGCTCTGTTGCTTCAATTCGGACGTGATATGCGAAACCCATGTTTCGTCTCCAGTTACGATCTGACTCAAGAAGCCATCACCTTCTTCATCATAACGAGTCAAGAACTGCATTGCACACTCAAATCTTTGGTTTTTGTGGTCCTCTGTTAGGAGTTTCGGGACCCAATGGGAGCACAGTTTCCTAAACTTTAGGTGTTCAGAAACATTGTTGTAAAGCACTGATCTCGACACGTCAAGAAATTTGTTTGAGAGACCTGTTATTGTGGAGCGCCTGTTCTCACGAATCTTTGCTTCAACTGAAGCCACCAAATCGTCTGTAATCAAAGAAGGACGACCGGAGTGGTCTTCATCATGGACGTTGTCACGGCCATCTTTGAATTGTCGTACCCACTTACACACTTTGCTTTCACTCATAACAGTATCACTGTACACTTCGCAAATCTGTCGATGAATTTCTGCAGCAGACAGGTTCCTTGCTGACAAAAACCGTATCACTGACCAAACCTCACATGCGGCGGGTGAGTTGATAGTCTTAAACATTTTGAAAGCACAGAACAGAACCGTACAGGTTAGCTACAGAGCTGAAACTGAGGACAGTTGTTCCTGAGGCATGCCGGTTCACAACGCATGCGTTCGTTGTGATATGCGCGCGAACTACTAGTGTCTACAACAAAACGGACCTTACTTAAAAAACACACTTCGTAATTCGACCATACTTTCTCCATAACTTAGCAAAAACTCAACGTATTCTTCATCGGAATACATCATGAGGAAATTAATAAGTGCTGTGATATGACCATGTAGATGTGGATTATTATTTGTGTGCGTTGGACTCGGGAGGTTGTGGGTTTGAATCCCATGCTGGCCATCCTCGGTTTCCCATTTCCACCACCAGGCAAATGCTGGGATGATACCTTAGTAAAAGGCCAAGGCCGCTTTCCTTTCCAACCCCTCCCCCACCTATCCTTAAGGGAAAGAAGCCAAATCAGAGCGCATTCCTTAAAACTTTCTTTCTTAATCTGTTTACCCTCCAGGGTTGGTTTTTCCTTCAGACTCAGCAAGGGATCCCGCCTCTACCGCCTCAAGTGTAGTGTCCTGGAGTGTGAGACTTTGGGTCGGGGATACAACTGGGAAGGAGGACCAGTACCTTGTCCAGGCGGCCTCACGTGTTATGCTGAACAGGGGCCTTGTGGTGGGATGCGAAGTTCAGAAGGGATAGAGAAAGAAGAGGGAAGGAAGCGGCCATGGCCTTAAGTTTGGTACTATCCCAGCATTTGCATGGAGGAGAAGTGGGGAAAACACGGAAAGCCACTTTGAGGATGGCTGAGGTGGAAATCGAACCCACCTCTACTCACTTGACCTCCCGAGGCTGAGTGGACCCAGTTTCAGCCCTCGTACTTCTTTTGAAGTTTCGTGGCAGAGTCGGGAGTCGAACCCGGGCCTTCAGGCGTGGCAGCTAATCAGGTTAACCACTACATCCCTTAAAAGTAATAGGAAAAATGTTGATTATTATTGTATACCCCGTAAATGGAGCAGCTGTGTCATTCAAAAAACCACTACGCTTCCGATACTCACACACCTTGTGCTCCAGCGCTTAACCGATTCGGCCATGAAGTCAACATACATCATAGTTGTTAAGTATGCCCGTTCCACCTCGAAAGTTAAGATCCATGTCAAAGTATTCAATGATGTTTTATAGTATTCATTCAACTTCTTTACATAACAGAACACGTTGCATAACCTATTAATTCGATTGTGTTATGGGTACCTGTTTTATTTCAAGGCACAATAAATCACATACACTATGTGATCCAAAGTATCCGGACACCTGTCTGAACATGACGTACAAGTTTGTGGCGCCCTCCATTGGTAATGCAATATGGTGTTGGCCCACCCTTAGCCTTAATGACAGCTTCCACTCTCACAGGCATACATTCAATCAGGTGCTGGAAGGTTGCTTGGGGAATGGCAGCCCATTCTTCACAGAGCACTGCACTGAGGAGAGGTAGCGATGTCGGTTGATGAGGCCTGGCACGAAGTCAGCGTTCCAAAACATCCCAAAGGTGTTCTATAGGATTCAGGTCGGGACTCTGTGCAGGCCAGTCCATTACAGGGATGTTATTGTCGTGTAACCACTTCGCCAGAGGCCGTGAATTATAAACAGTACTCGATCGTGTTGAAAGATGCAATCGCCATCCCCGAAGTGTTCTTCAACAGTAGGAAGCAAGAAGGTGCTTAAAACATCAATGTAGGCCTGTGCTGTGATAGTGCCACACAAAACAACAAGTGGTGCAAGCCCCCTCCGTGAAAAGCACAACCACACTATAACACCACCGCCTCTGAATTTTACTGTTGGCACTACACACGCTGGCGGATGACGTTCACCGGGCATTCGCCATACCCACACCCTGCCATCAGATTGCCACATTGTGTACCGTGATTCGTCACTCCACACAACATTTTTCCACTGTTCAATCATCCGTACACCAAGTGAGGCGTCGTTTGGCATTGACCTGCGTGATATGTGGCTTACGGGCAGCCGCTCGACCATGAAATCCAAGTTTTCTCACCTCCCGCCAAACTGTCATAGTACTTGGAGTGGATCCTGATGCAGTTTGGAATTCCTGTGTGATGGTCTGGATAGACTTGATGACCCTCTTCAACTGTCGGCGGTCTCTGTCAGTTAACAGACGAGGTCGGCCTGTATGCTTTCATGCTGTATGTGTCCCTTCACGTTTCCACTTCACTATCACATCAGAAACGGTGGATGTTTAGGAGTGTGAAAATCTCGCGTACAGTCTTCTGACACAAGTGACACCCAATCACCTGACCACGTTTGAAGTCCATTCTGCTCTCTCACAATATCAAATGACTACTGAGGTTGCTGCTATGGAGTACCTGGCAGTAGGTGGCAGCACAATGCACTTAAGATGAAAAACGTATGTTTTTGGGGGGTGTCCGGATACTTTTGATCACATAGTATATTTGCAGAATGGTCCTTAGTATTTGGCACGGAATTGTGCATAGTAGTTTTTCCTTTGCTAGGTCCATGGATCAATTTACAGTGATGACACACAGATGGCAGAGAGCCTTATCGACCATAAGAAGAAATTGCAAGTTATTTGGTGTTCATAAAACTAAATTATAAGGATCTCTAGGTTATACACATTATCTGGGTTGCCTATCTCCGAGAAAATAAGGGGCTGGTGAACTACCCGGTATATTGAGAATATTGTGACCGAAGAGCATTGATTATATGTTAAAAGGGACTCCGACATGAACACACAAGGCCTACTTTGAAAAAAAAAAAAAAGCAACAGATACAAGAAACTTCTGAGCCTCATTTGATTATAATGACTTGAATTTAGATTCATGAAAGTTTCTGTTTTTCTTTCTCTGTTCTCAACAAATGTTATTAGTTTCCAAATTGCCCATAACAAAGAACTGAGACAGATTTGAATGTTGTCTAGTCTCTTGATCGAACACCACATACGATTTTCTTATGATTTTTTTTTTTTTTCAAATATCGTAACAACAGTTTTTCAACTACTGTAGATTATTTTTCAATAAATTTACCTTCATTGAGCCTATGGTATAGCCATTCTGAAACCCTGTATCCTAAGTTAATGCAACTTTGGGCATGGCCACCACTTAGATGATAGCCCACATGCTGCTGGCTAGAGGAAGAGAAGTATTGAACTAGGAAGGCATTGAATACTTCAAGTAAATTCTGCCTCAGATGCCTGATCAATAGCTTCTGGCTTACTTGGGGGCATTGACTGGGTCACCAACATCCAAGATTGGATCAGGCACTTAGCTTATCTTCATTGGTGATGAATGAAAGTTTCACAAGAATTTCAATTGTAATTTCTGAAATATAATTATTCCATTCCATAAGGGAAAAAAATACTTGCCAGCTGTACAGCTCAATTGGTAAACACCTGCCTCCTATGCACTCGTGGTGGTGGTGGTGATTTTTGTTTTAAGAGGAAGTACATCTAGGTGATCATCACCGAGCTCGATAGCTGCAGCCGCTTAAGTGCGGCCAGTATCCAGTATTCGGGAGATAGTAGGTTCGAACCCCACTGTCGGCAGCCCTGAAGATGGTTTTCCGTGGTTTCCCATTTTCAAACCAGGCAAATGCAGGGGCTGTACCTTAATTAAGGCCATGGCCGCTTCCTTCCCACTCCTAGGCCTTTTCTGTCCCATCGTCGCCATAAGACCTATCTGTGTCGGTGCGACGTAAAGCAAATGGCAAAAAAAAAAAGTGATCATCCTCCCTGTGCACTAGTTGCTGGATCAGACCTTGTAACATAACAGCTTTCCAGTCTGTCAAACACACAAAAATTTCAAATAACTGATAACACTATAAACATACCCGTAAAAAAATACACACTATTATACAAAGAATGACATGTTTCATTCTATAAGAACATCCTCAGATTCTATCAAATCACTTAAATCATGCATATATATGTACAGTATTGTTTACATTGTGTAAACTTGTTAGCGATAGAAAGTTAGGTGATAATATGAACAAGTATTAAGAAATAATGATCTTAAAAATATGAAAATCTTCTGTATTTATCTAGATTGCTGAAGTTTAGTCTGTTGTCACCAAACACTATATAAGGACTGCGGTCATAGAGAAGCTAGTGGAGAGTTTAGGCATAGCATACTGTTCCGCTGAGAGGGGAAGCAAAGCAGGGGAGGAATGAGTGAACTGTTGTGGATCCTTCCTATTGGACAGGGGAGAGCAAGTTAATTCCTTCTCTATGTTATATAATCTCGCACCTCAGAACAACATCTGGTCAACACCTACCCTTTAAATAAGTGCTTAACAACCTATAGAGTACGATTTATCATAAAAAATAACTTCTAATATATACTCTCTAGTTCAATTCCATACTTTATTTAATTCAAAATCATTCATTTGCATTTATCCATATTACATAAAGTACATTATGACATGAAGCAGGTTAATAACCTTCTCTCCCCTCTCCAGTAGATGAGGGAAGGTTCCACAATGCTCCATCTCTGCCCCTTCCCCATCCCCTCTTCATGGTACAATATGCGAGATTATAATATGGAGAAGGAATTAACTTGCTCTCCCCTATCCAATAGGAAGTATCCACAACATTCCACTCGCTCCTCCCCTGCTTCCCCTACCCTCTCTGCGGAACAGTATGCTATGCCCAAACTTTCCAATAGCTTCTCTATGACCACAGTCCTGAAATAGTGTTTGATGACAACAGACTAAACTTCGGCAGTCTAGATAAGTACAGAAGATTTTCATACTTTTAAGATCATTATTTTTTTAATACTTGTTCATATTATCACCTAACTCTCTATCATTGACAAGTTTACACAATGTAAACAATACTGTCATCCATAGCACAGACGCTCCGTGAGAAAGGATTTCAAGTGCATGAGGAAGTCCATGGCATTAGAGTAAATGGCAGCACAAGAAGGATAGATATAATCACAATTAAAGGGAAGAAAGGATATATATATTAGACCCCACAGTAAGATTTGAAACTAACTCCGACCAGCCAGATGAAGTGGACTGAGAAAAGAAGTCTATCTACCTGTCTACAGTGCCGTATTATAGGAATACGAACTGGACAACATAGAAGTGAGGGACGAGAGGGACAGTACCTAAGAAGACGATATAGCTGACGAAAGCCTTCAACATCAGTACCAAGGAGTTCATCAACTCGGGGCTGAAAGCGCTCAGGGGTTCTCTTTTGATACTCAGACACCACTTGTATTTGTCAGACTGAGACATTATTTACTTATTTTTTTATTTTTGAATGAAATTGTATGTATATTCTTTGTCTTAGGCAGCCTCCGAGTGGAGGAAGATTTTGAAAATAAAAAATAAAATATATGCATGATTTAAGTGATTTGATTGAATCCGAGGATGTTCTTGTAGAATGATATATGTCATTCTTTGTATAATAGTGTGTCTGTGTTTACAGGTATGTTTATAGTGCTATAAGTTATTTGAAATTTTTGTGTTTGACAGACTGGAAAGTTTTTATGTTACATTTTACTAAGTCGACACTGGAAAGTATGGCTTCGTTCTTAATAAGAAAATTTAAAAATTAGACCTTGCCAAAGTCACTTGGCATGTATGTAATTAATTAGCAGAATCCCACATTAAGGAATATACTAGCATGTAAAAGAATTTCTGTATAATGATGAGGATTAGGAGAAGCCTAGAATTTTCTAATGAAGAGAAAATCTTTGTCAACTTTACCATGGATAATAATCCAGTTAGTTACCCACTTGAAGCCAAGATCTTGTTGTTCTATTATACACCTCCATTCTCCCATGTGGGATGCATTTATTTCTGGAATGGTATCCATATCCACCTGAAAGGAATAAAATTAGTAGAAACAATTCTATGTCAGTCATTTCATGAGTCATGACAACAGTGCTAAATTGTCAATGGCAATGGCCTGTCACTGACAACCTTTCATAGTTCCGAATGACACTGATGGATATTTCTGCTATGGATAACTGCAGTTTTTTACAAGACTGTTTTCCCACTTTATTTACATCCTTCTTCGAGCACGTGCATCGAAGGCCGAAGCTATGCATGGCTCAATGCTAGCATCAAATGGGGTCGTAGTATGGGAGAGAACATTCGCAAGATGCATTCATAAAATGCTGTGTGTTAGTGTTTAATTATGCACAAACTGAACACAAATGTCCTTCAAAATAGTCTCTAAGGTGTCAGCACATTGTTGCTAAAGATGGGGAATGCACTGAATACAGTGGCATTGCTGATTGCATCATTGTGCAACCATATGTCACCGATATTCCATTATGATGGCCATGCATATCATGCAATGGCTTCTTCAGTTTCAAAATGGGATTGAAGTTGCATGGAGTGAAATCTGGTGTATTGGGAGGTTGTTCTAAGAACTCCCACCCTCACCACTGTACAAGGTCCTTAAGGAGAGCTGTAGCGTGGTCTGTAGCATTACTATTGAAGAGCACCATTGACCAACATACAACCTGTGTCTGAAAAGTTTGGTGAATGGTCGCCTAGTTTGTACACCATGCTAGTTCGGGCGATGCGCTCGCGCATACGCACTGCGAGACATGACACCAAGTGCCCCCTATCAGTTAACTCAACACAGTTAAATGGAGTTGAACGCTGCAACACATCGCACAGAGTCAGTGTGAGGACTCGTGTCATTGCACAATGGAGTGCAAAACGGAGCAATGCGTTAACATGAAGTTTTGCTTCCACCTAGGCAAAACAGCAACAGAAACACACGCAATGTTAGTGCAAGTTTACTATGCTCAAGCACTGAGTAAAAAGTGTGTTTTTGACTGGTTTAAACGCTTTCGAGATGGAAAGGAAGGTGTTGAGGACAAGACGCATTCGGGTCGACCAACCACAAGCACATCTCCAGACAACATCGAATGAGTGCGACAGATACTTGCGAATGATCGGCGACTGTCCTTACAAATGATAGCAGATGAAGTGGGTGTAGGCAAGGACAGTGTAAGGACCATTGTTCACGAACAATGCGTGACAAGGGTTCTCCGGGAGATTCCAAAAGAAGCGTTTGCTGCCAGCTTTCAGCAGCTTTACAGTCAATGTCAAAAGTGTGTTGTAGCTAACGGAGATTACTTTAAAGGCCAGTAAAGGAGTTTTGTGTGTAACTTACGTTGTCTTTATTTCATGAGACCATTCACCGAACTTTTCAGACACAGGTTGTATTTCCACCTAAGTGTACGATGCAAGTTACTCTGTAGAAATGTGTGCTAGAACAGGGCAATGACAGTGTGGCCGTCACAACCAGGATGACACTTGAGAACGCCTTGGCTGTCATATGCCAAAATGAGCATGACCTCTGTGCAACCTTTGTATCACACCTTATATTAACGTGATGTTGCTGGATGATGACATTCAGCTGACTAATGCTTCAGTTCTGGTTTGTATACTAAAGCCTAGATTTCATTTTAATTGCAATAATGAAACTTAGCATGTCCTTCCCTTTGCACTGAAATTGCTCCAGATGGACATACATATCTCAAATTGTGTTCAGTCTGTTAACTCTTCTTGCATACCTACAAGTCCTGTCGTAAAATTAGGAACACTGTTGACCCAAGCATAGGTATGTGTGGATAATTCCTGCACAGACCAATGTTGGTCTTCTGTTAAGCACTATTCGACAACAGTCATAAGCACGGAATGTCCAATGCACCGGTCCTTAGTTGCTATGATCCACAATTGAAGGCCATCGCCCAATGTGCAAGAGTTTGATATGGCAATGGCCTATCACTGACATATTTTCATAGTTCTGCATGACACTGATGAGTATTTCTACCATGGAGAACTGCAGTTTTTACATGACTGCTGTCCCACTTTACTTACATCCTTCTTCGAGCATGGTAGGATCCACAATGATTTTATCACATACTGGTACGTAGCAACTCATGCCCACAGATGCAATCAATTAGTTGCCTTCATTAACATGTACCACAAGTTTGAACGATATTATACTATTGCCATAATCTATGAAACATCGTATGAATATACTTGGACTGATTACAATGTGATATTCAGAGAATTCAATCAATCTTTGTGATAGTGTTCCTATTAAGTCTTCAGCCTGAGTCTGATTAGATTCTCAAAAAGCACCACCAAAGGTCATGTGGTGTAGGGAAACTGCAAAAACCAATGACAGTGCCAAAATGATGCATGCAAGGCTTAGTGAGGAGTGAGGTAGTTTTTCATTGCTTTCCTGTGACAGTCGAGTCTGAAATTAAAGCAAATTCTCATAGATGAGCAGTTTCATTGCCTCTTTAAGCACAATTAAGTCAATATAAAGATTATCAGTATATTATGAAAATACTAAAAAATTTATGAAAAAAAAAACAAAAACCCAAGCATCTCAAATGTAAATCGTGTATCAAGATTGAGTATCCTTATTTTTAACATGAATATTAAGGTAAATATCAGTATGTAACAACCTACTGTCAACATAATAATAATAATAACAATAATAACAAAAGGTCATGAGCAATGTCCCTAATTGAACAGGATGTACATTAAATGTAAAAATAATAGATTCTATAATTGGTTTTCAAGCCAACTCACCAATAATCGCAACTTTATCCTTACAAACAACAAAGAAAATTTATACCATCATAAATATCCATTCCCCAACCAATGAGAAAAATGTTCTAACCAAGTCCAGGAAAGAAATGGAAAAATTTTGGGATCTCCTCAAAAAAACAGTAAACCAAGTACATAAAAACAATGTTAAGATCTGATTAGAGGGCTTCAGTGCCCAGCTGGGAAGAGAAAAAATGAAAAATGAAAATCCACAGCCTGTTTCCAGTCATTCGACCAGGTCAGGAATGGAATGAATGAAGCCCCCATCTAGCGGCAAGGATAGGAATTGTGCCGGCTGCTGAAGCCTGTCACACTTCTCTGGGGCAATGATTAATGACTGACAGATGAAATGAAATGATATTGGAGAGTGTTGCTGGAATGATGTATATATGACAGGGAAAACCGAAGTACCCGACGAAAAACCTGTCCCGCCTCTGCTTCGTCCAGCACAATTCTCACATGGAGTGACCGGGATTTGAACCACAGAACCCAGCGGTGAGAGGCTGATGCACTGCCGCCTGAGCCACAGAGGCTTTGGGAAGAGAAAAAATACCATACCAAGATATAATCAGGAAATGGACTCCACATACATATACAAATAGGAATAGCCAAAGACTTGTTGAACTCTGCAGCAAGCACAATCTCATTTCCAAATCCACATACTTCAAAAGGAAGCCAAATGAACTTCAAACTTGGAAACATCCTGATTGGAGAAAAGGGGAATGGCAGCTAGATCATGTATACATAGACAGATACTTTTGCATAAATATTTACAATGTTAAAGTATTAAGAGGAATGGACACTGGTTCAGACCACTATATAGTAAAAATCAAATTAAATTCACACCTCAAAAGAAGAAGAAACAGAAATCCAACAACTAAAAGAGGAATTATGACCCCCACCAATTAATCAGAAAAGACAAATATTAAGAAACTACATGAACCATAAAATTCAATTGTTAAAATTAACAATTAAAAGAATCTAAAAATGTAACACCTTTAAACCCACATAAAAGACATGCTTGGGTGACATCAGAATGCGATCAAATTCATGAAGAAAGAAACCAGGCATTATTAAAATATCAAATCAACAAAATGCCATCAACCTCAAAAATATCAGAAAAAGTTTTATCAGATTATCAGGAAAATTAAGAGAGAATCTCAGAAAGATCTAATTAACTCAGTAGGAGAACATTACCACGAAACCAATTCTAGAGACTGTTACAAAATCTTTGGAAAACTACTACAAAAATATGACTCCCCCCTCCCACCATATTAATGCTGAAAAATGAAGACAGAAAAATGGCACATAATAACAAGGAAAATGCCAAATTCATGGCCAAAGCATTCACTAAACTTTTAAACTGAGAAAAACCCAAGGAACTTTTAAATATTAACACAAACTCCCCAATAAAGATCATACCTGAACACATAAACCCCCAATAGCCCAAGATGTGGAAACAGCACTCAAGGAGTTGAAGAATTATAAGGTCAGCAGAGAAGACCAAATTTTTGCAGAAATGTGGAAATATGCCAGCGACACAGTTCGGATCTCCCTACTCATGACTATATCAAAAATTTAGATAACAGAAAAATTCTTTGAACATAGGACAATAGCTATAATCCGCCCACTCCATGAGCAATCCAGATAACTACAGAGGTATATCTCTCTTGGATTGCACATACAAGATTCTTTCCAGAATCCTATTGGACTAAAGAACAACTAGAGTGAGAATTAAGTGAATACCAGGGAGGCTTCAGACCTTGGAGAAGCTGCACAGAATGGATTATCACTTTAAAAATTAGTTGTGGCATATTACATTAAAAACTCAAATTCACAAAAAGAAAAAAAAATGCCGTACAGTGTTGTTTGAGGATGTACTTCATTTGCCATGCACAATATCTTCCTTTTCTAAACCCTGCTTAGTATTCTCAATATGACAGTCAAGTTGTTTTTCTACATGATTCAACAGCAATTTAGATTTTATATGTTACAGGTGTCAAGGACAAACAATCAAAGACTGACAGACTCCAGAAGATCCAAAGAAGAATTGCAAGGATCTGTATCAACAAAAAATACCAGAAAGATGAACAATGGTTTTGGCAGTATCAACAGGAAGCTACTTGTTAAGAAACAAGAGGAAACACTTAACAACCTGGAGCATGAAGTGGAAATAATAAAAGCCATACTCGATGTAAACTATGTAAAAAATCTATAATGGAATTTCTAGCACATCTCTTAACATAGATGAGAGTTTTGCATGGGGATCCAATGAGCCCTCTACTATTCAATCTGATGACAAGAGCATTCCAGGTTACAGAGACAAAGCTTAAAATGTATGCAGATGACATGGATTTATGGTCCAGAGACCCTACCATCATCCAGTTAGCATTCAGCAACCTCCAGAGATGGGATGATTAGTAATATGCTAAGTATTAACAGTGCTAAAACAAAGGTGATGAAATTCAGAAAGGGATGAAAACTGCAGACTACTGATGTGTTTAGTTGGGACTGTGAACAACTTGAAATTGTACCACTGTTTAAATACTAGGTGAATCAAATATAAAGCGGAATTATTTTTTTTACAATTTTATTGAATCCACCAACAAAAACACAACAAGCACCTCATTTTTCTACATAGTCTCCTGAATTTGGCATACATTTTTGCCACCGAATTGGCAACTTTTTAATGCCGTCCATGAAAAAAGTAGAAGTACGTGTCTGCAGTTGTGCACGTACTCCTCTACCGCTGTATCCGCATGAAATTACTTTTCTCTCAGTTCTTCTTTCAGTGGTCCAAACAACTGGTAGTCAAGGTGACAAATCTGGTCTGTAAGGAGGGTGCTCCAGAGGTGTCCAATGTATTTCCTCCAGCTCTCCTGTGTTACAACAGCAGTGTGTGGCCTTGCATTGTCGTGCAGAAGAAGAACATCTTGGATCGGTTGCTGGCGATGTTTGTTGCGATATGCAGCTTTTGTCTTGACCAAAATACAGCAGTAATAAGCTGCATTCACTGTCCTTTGTTCATGCAGTAAATCCACAAGCAAAATGCTTGCATAGTACCAAAAAACAGTTGCAAGCATTTTTCCAGCAGAAAGGCATTTTGGTCTTAACTGGGGCAGCTGCACCTCATTCCCGCCACCCCATGCTTGCTTGTATTGACACTGGGGTGTAATGACGAACCCAAGATTCATCAGAAATCGCAATGCAATGCAAAAGATCATATCCTTCCTCCTCGTAGCGATTCAGATGCCTCTAATTTAACTCAGCTGCCTCTGACAAACATCCTGGCGGAATTTTTTTTGTTCCTGGGTGAGAAGACAAGGAACCCACAAGACAGACAATTTCTGAAGGTTGAGTTCATCATTGATGATGGCCTGAACACCTCAAATCTTATTCCTACAAGTTAAGCAATTTTAGAAATGTTTATATGCCGATCTTCTTCAATCGGGTCATGTACAGCACGAATGTTGTCTGAAGTAATGCTTGTCCACGGTCGTCTTTGGTGGGGCTCATTTTTCACTTATTCCCGTCCTGCTAAAAATTGTTTGTGCCATTCATACACCTGGGTCTTTGAAAGGGTTGCATCCCTTTTCAAAATTTCCGAAGCTTTGATTCCTTCTTTCGTCAGAAACTTGATGATGATGCACTGTGCAATGGACATACATACCTCTTGCTCGCTCGTGGCATACTGAAGCAAGTGGTCGCTCTGTGGTGAGTGACCCATCAAGACCCCTACTCCAGACTTCTCCACAAACATCCTCTCAAAGCCTCACCCATTTCCATTTGCTACCAGAGCTGCTCATTTTAAATTCTTGTTTATATTTGATGTAGCCCAGAGATGGCGAACCTATGCCACGCGTGATGACGCGAAGATGATTTCGGTGGCACACCACATGCACATATTAAAATTTTTATGTACGTTTTGTACTGTAGACTTTACATATCTCGTACATTGCACAGTCATAGTGCTTCAGGTTTAAGAAATAAATACCGAAAATCTAAATTCTAGTTCCGTGCGAAAGTGCATTATGGCAACACTACAACACTGAGAGGTCCGGAAGTCAAGTGAAATAAATGTCAGATGCGGCCGACGAGCCATTCGCTCACCCACATCAATGAATTAGTGAAGTTTGGCTTGTGTGTGGTTGCCAGCATTGCATAATTATTCTTAGTGAGTAACTGTTTATTGTTGTGAATTTTGCAAGACAAATAGTTGCCAAGATAGGGAATCTGCCACCTGGGCGACTGCCCTAAATGCAGATCAGTATTGATTGATTGATTGATTGATCACTGGATGTTTCTCAGCACAAGAAATTATCCAAATTTCAAGATTTGGAGAAACTATCGCACTTTATTTCAAAACTTCATATTGCACAAATGAGGTTATTTTGAATGGTTAGATATTGACAGTTTAGAAATAGAGTTGACTGAATTTTAAGAAAGCATGTATGGGTGAAAAATTTCGTACAACTTGATGAAGCATTAGTGAAAATAGAGTGTGCTGTTGATGGTTAATACTCTCTCCAGAAGCCAGAGAACTTAATACTTGAACAGTGGAACAGCCTCCCACAAAAGTTTTCGGCCATGAAGAAACTTGCTATAGCGCTACTGACTTTGTTTGGGTCATCATACGCCTGCAAGCAGCTATTTTCTACAATGAACGTTGTGAAGCCCAAGTTATGACAAATGACAAATGACAAACCTACTAAGTATTTTTGCGGTATTCGCAAAATGCGACCATGAAACATGCAATCACATGTGTTTGGTATTTTACAATATATTATATATATAATAACGTATTACGAAACATAATTTGGAATTAGGGATGGAAGTTGGTGGTGGCGGTGGTGAGTGTGGGCGAGGGTTGTATCCATTACAAACCAAAATAACAAGTGGCACAGTAGACAGTTGAGAATAATAATCCAGGCCTAAAATGGCACACTAGTTAGAAAAGGTTCACCATCCCTGATGTAGCCAATACTTAGGAATCATTCTTCCTATGGGCTCAACTTTCACGCTGTACATACAAGAAAAGCAGCTGCAGCAACCAAAGCCATATACAAGATCCCTAAGGAACCTCTCAACAGGTACTGCAATGGCTCTATTTAAGCTTAAAATCACCCCCAATGCAATGTATGGTATCCAGTTGATATAGCATAAACTGACCGAGCAAAACTAAGAAGACTGTAAACATAAAGGTTAGATACCTGAAATGAGTCATTCTTCTTAGAGGACATAAGGCCACATTTTGGACTTCTTAGGAAAAGGACAACAGATAGCTCTTCTGGAGAGTTCTCAATACAGAAGTAGTGAAGACCAGTATCAAAGGAGGACCTAACTACAAGTTACACCACATATGCACATGCTTCAGTGTCCATAGGTTCAACAGGAAGATATGTGTAACCAGGGAGGATATTTAAGAACCAATATATATGCACATTGTGCTTAGTAATAAATAATATACCAATTTTCATGAAAATCCACTTTTCAGTTTTCCCATGATACTGTAACAGACAAAAATGGCTGACCTGATCATTATTTATCCAGTTCAGTATAGAAAACAATATAGTGTATAGATAGATAGATAGATAGATAGATAGATAGATAGATAGATAGGCACAAGTTCTTCATCAGTATACTTACAGCTGCCAAAGTTGTAATACCATAATCCTTCCACACATAATGGTTGTTGACCTCCCATTTCTGACTCATGTCAGAGTAGATGTAACCTAGAATGTGGCTATTGCAGTGTAAGGGAACAGAGAATGTTTCCCGAGTGATAACAGTTGGTTGCCTTGGCTTTACAGCTAGTGAGATCACACGCACAACAGTGCGAAGTTTGTTCACTCGTAGAACAGAGCAGATGTAAACACCACTATCTTCTGGTTCAGTATCATTTATTGCTGTAAGAGACAATTGATTCACTACCAGTGCAACACAATAAAGAGAACTTACATCTCACTTATGTATCTAATATAATATCCATACAATCCTGGAAATAATATGATTAATGCAGCATGATATTTTTTTTCTTTTCTGGGTCACCCTGAGAATTACTGTCAGTTCTTTTAGGGAAACTTGTGATGCCAGTATTAATATTCATTTTATTTTCTAGATAAAGCCAGGCAACTGTATATAGACAAACAGTTAGTTCTTATTTTGTTGCATATAGAAAGTTGACTGTCAAATATTTCTAAACTGAATTATAAGCTGTAGTTTTATAAAATTTATAGGTAAATTATTTAATGATATAAACTGTAACAAACATATGACAAGGAAATAATTACATTTATTTTATATGTAAAAAAATACAGGTTTTACACATTATTCGACGAGTGAATTAGTTATATTACTATCTTGAGGAAAATGGCAGCAAACTAAGCCCGTCCCAGCCAAAGTGTAGAAAAAATCAGTGAGAACTAAGTTCACTAACAGAGAAAACAAGCATGATGTAGTAATAGAAGACTTAACTAAGAACACTGAAAATTTTTTGTAATAATTACCAGTACCAATCTGTTTAGGAAGTACAGAATAAAAGATGAGAGCGTTTTCATTTTGGCAAGTCAGGAATAATGCTCTATCAGTAAGAGGAAAAAAACCGGGCTGAATGGCTCAGACGGTTGAGGCGCTGGCCTTCTGACCCCAACTTGGCAGGTTCGATCCTGGCTCAGTCCGGTGGTATTTGAAGGTGTTCAAATACATCAGCCTCATGTCGGTAGATTTACTGGCACGTAAAAGAACTCCCACGGGACTAAATTCCGGCACCTCGGCGTCTCCGAAGACCTTAAAATAGTAGTTAGTGGAACGTAAAGCAAATAACATTATTATTATTATTATTATTATTATTATTATTATTATTATTATTATTATTATTATTATTATGATTATTAAGAGGAGAAAGAGCACGAGAATCTTTGGTGTGAAAGGTTATAACAGAAGGAAAACTCTTGTCATTTACAAGCAAGATAAGAAGGAGGGTAATAACAGATTGATCAACTAATAAAAATTTGGAAGGAGATGATGAGAATATGACCAGATTTCAGTAAAAAAAATTAATAAGGAAATAGCATTTGAATAACAAAATAGGCTGAGTTGGGTTATTAGACAGCGTGAACACGCCAATTAATTACATGGTTCACCCCACACCTAAAAGACTACCAACTGGACATTCAAAGGAACAGCTACAACCTTAAGACTATGAAGCTATTTATAATCACTTAAGAGTGAAAATCTGAGCCCACCAGCTCCATACATGCCAGTCAATGCTACATACACATGGCCTAATAACTCAGTCTATTCTTGTTATTTTCTGACCTGTAGCCATAAAGCCTTAATCGATATTGTACCTTGATGGGGAGGACAAATTTTTGAAAATGAGGCATCATTTCTTGTTTTGCAGGTTAGAGTCCTTATTTGCTAACTTGGCAAAATTGTTAAACAATCTGCACTCAGTCTATAGTGAACTCTGTGGACAGTTATAAATCATATGTATACTAGACAAAGCCAATGTTTGCAGGAATAATTATAATACTAAAATACATATAATAACACAAATTATGGTTGTGATCTTCTTGTCATAATATGATGTCTTTAAGTTGACTTAGGACCTCAGGCAAAGAAGTGAGCCTGGAATTGATAGCTATAATTAGGAATGAATAAACATACAGAAAAGAAATTAAAAAGGAGAAAAATTCTTTATGAGACTCACCTCTAATGTCTAATGTAGAATAAGCACTTACTTGCTGGAGGAAGCAGATAATGTAAATAAAGGAGTAGATAAGGAGATGAGGGAAGGGGGTAAAGAAAGGAGGGGAGAAGGAGAGAAGGGGTGTCTAAGATGGGGCTGAAGGATGAAGAAAGACTCCCCTACCCCTCCCCTTCCCATCCCTTCTTTACCCCATCCCCTCCTCTCCTTATCCACTTGTTCTACATCAGACATTAGAAGTGAGTCTCATAAAGAATTTTTCTCTGTACGTTTATTAATTCCTAATTCTGGCTATCATTTCCAGATTTACTTCTAAGCCCAAGGTCCTAAGTCAACTTAAAGACATCATATTATGAAAAGAAGATCATAACCATAATTTTTATTATTATATGTATTTTAATGTTATAATTATTTTTGCAACATTGTCTTTGTCTGGTATACATATGTTTTAGTTAACACATAATCTGTTTAATTTTTATTTGGCTGAAGATGGCCACTAAATGGCTGAAAATAGTCCCAAAAATGATGTAATATCATTTACTTGATATATTTTATTGAAAAAGTGGACCCTCTTGTCAATTTATTTCTTATAATTGCACTTCAATACAGAACAAAAATGACATTTATAGCTTATAATAATCTGTGGACAGTGACAGAACTATAAAGGATTAACTATACAACTACATCCAGAACCCACCAGTAAGCTATGACCATCAAACATCCATTATGAGCCAACCAACATCATCTCTGTCTACTCCCTGTCATTCACCGTCCAGGTCACCAGCCACATATTAAGACAGAGGCTAAACAAGGTAGGCAACGTGCAGAAACAGAGACCCACCATTCCAGACAGGGGTTGCAAGTAAAGTACCAGCACCCGTCGTCTGAAGCTACAACAGGCTCTACAAACATGTCACGTAGTTCAGTTATTGATTATCTAGGATCTCCGTCAACATCACTGTTGGGAACTGCACCTCTGGGAGTTAATATTACAACCACTTTGCAGATATCCAGTCCACCGACAGCATCAGCTCCATACATGTAACATGTAGAGCTACACTCAAGCGGCCGTGAATCCAGCCATTGCCCTGAACATACTACAGCACAGCGTCATCATTATGTCGCCTCCTTGTGTCAAACTTCTATCTAGTGAAACTTCCTAATATCAACCCATCTGAAACAAACTAACATCTACCAGTCAGTTGCATGGTTCACTCCAAACTTAAATAACTACTAACTGGAAATTCAGAGATCAAGGGATGGCTACAACATTAAGACTGAGAAGCCGTTTTGTAATCACGTAATGGTGAACATCGAAGCCCACCAGTTTGGGCCCTATGCCCAAGCAACCAATGTTATAAGCCACCATCCAGCCAGGTGACTGAAGTCGCTCTCCTGCCCAATGCCCATCTTGTCTTCAGTCACATGCACCTTCAACAGGGAATGCACTGAGGATGCAGTGGCTGTTCAACTTCAGATGGAAGGCCACCAAATCTAATGGGTGGTCTAGATATGGAAAAACGCAAGGACCAACATGCATTGTCCATGTCTTGTCGCAGGGCATAGCAACCCTGGACACTCTACTGTAACATGGCACCATGGTTTATGCTAAATGCCACAGGGTGGAGCCCTCAAGATCCTTTCCAACCCCAGAAAATTACCATAGCTAAATGGTTAGCATGCTGGCCTTTGGTCACAGGGGTCCCGGGTTCGATTTCCAGCAGGGTCGGGAATTTTAACCTTAATTGGTTAATTTCGCTGGCACGGGGGCTGGGTGTATGTGTCATCTTCATCATCATTTCATCCTCATCATGACGTGCAGGTTGCCTACAGGCGTCACATCAAAAGACCTGCAGCTGGCGAGCCAAACCTGTCCTCAGACACTCCCAGCACTAAAAGCCACATGCCATTTTTTTTTAGGTCCACTGGGTGCCAACACTTCAATCACCTGCTTGACTCTGCATGTATTCAGGTATGTGACATTTCTTCCAGTTAGAGCATCCCACTAACATCTGCCCTAATAAATCCAGTCCCAAGTGTATTAATTGTAATCTGAACCACCTAGCCTTCAGCTACAAATGCAAAGCAAAACCTGTACCAGAGCCTAACAAACCAGAGACCATTGTCACAGTCCTATCTCAAGACCTTCCCACCTTTGCCTCCTCCCCATTTCCTCAAGTGATTCGTTTTCTAACGATGCTACTAGAGAACATCCTACCCTTCCATTTTCCCCACATCTTTTCTCAGATCCAGGTAGCGGCCCAATTGCTCCTCAATATGTATTTAAAGTAGATGTGGCATACTCAGGGAATAAGGTCCACTTTGTTTTTGTTTTTTCCTAACAAGGAAGTTTCATGAACTGCCTGATAGGTATTATCTCATCTTTTGTAAATATATACAAATGGTAAACTAGATGGCAGTAGCTCATATTTTAGCTGCCCATAATGACTTGTTTGCTACAGATAAGAAGTTAGATGTAATTCATGCATACAGTACCATACAGTTGTGCCAGTGCATTAGAACACTATTTTGTCTGACTCCAGAGTAGTTGTTTATATCTGTGAGAGGTTACTGTGGTGATTTGTAATTAGTGAATTCTTGAGACTGTGCACTTGTGTTTGTATCTTCTACAATGAGAATTGACCTAAATAAGGTACTGAAGGTTTTACACCAGACTGAATTATCGTCTTCTTCACGTGAAGTACACGAGAAGGAAAGAGAAACCAGAAACACTATTTTCCGTTTGTTCAAGAAATTTGAAGATGTCACTATCACTGAAATGCTGGAGGATGAAGAATTAGCGCAAATGCCATCCAAGGAAACTACTGATGTCGAACCTGTTATTGAGCCTTTGAATGATGATGTATCTGAAGACTATGTTCCTTTCAATTACTGTATGTGAAGAAGAAGCTAAAAAGCAAAGGATGGTCATTGAAAATAATCATGCAGCACTTCAGGAGGGTAAAGGACAGCAGCTATCTATCTCGTTATCTATATACCGGGTGGTTCACCAGCCCCTTATTTTTTCAGAGGTAGGTAAACCAACTAACGCGTATATTATACTCATCTGAAAAACATTACTACCTGCTTCTTTATGGCCTAGTACAATTATATTGTTTATATAATGCTCACGAATATAGTAGAAATAATAATAATAATTCCCTCAGGCTAGCAACCCATACAAATTTGTAATTTTACAAGAAGGTTCTTCGTTTATGTCCTAGATGTAAAATATAGACTATACTTCAAAATATTCCTCCTCTAAGCGGTTTAGATGGTGGTTGACTCTCAAAAACACAATATACATTCTTCTGAAACCGTTTCAGGCACGATCTCAAAATTTTACATGAAAGGTGGTCTTCTGTGTTCTTGATGTTGAGAAATACACCGACTGACAGAGCAAATGCAACACCAAGAAGGAGTGGTCAGAACTTTATGCCAATTGCAGGGTAGACTGACGTCACTGAGGTATGCTCATGATGTGAAATGCGCCGCTGTGCTGTGCACGTAGCAAACGATAAATGGGACACGGCGTTGGCGAATGGCCCACTTCGTACCGTGATTTCTCAGCCGACAGTCATTGTAGAACGTGTTGTCGTGTGCCACAGGACACGTGTATAGCTAAGAATGCCAGGCCACCATCAACGGAGGCATTTCCAGCAGACAGACGACTTTACGAGGGGTATGGTGATCGGGCTGAGAAGGGCAGGTTGGTCGCTTCGTCAAATCGCAGCCGATACCCATAGGGATGTGTCCACGGTGCAGCGCCTGTGGCGAAGATGGTTGGCGCAGGGACATGTGGCACGTGCGAGGGGTCCAGGCGCAGCCCGAGTGACGTCAGCACGCAAGGATCGGCGCATCCGCCGCCAAGCGGTGGCAGCCCCGCACGCCACGTCAACCGCCATTCTTCAGCATGTGCAAGACACCCTGGCTGTTCCAATATCGACCAGAACAATTTCCCGTCGATTGGTTAAAGGAGGCCTGCACTCCCGGCGTCCGCTCAGAAGACTACCATTGACTCCACAGCATAGACGTGCACACCTGGCATGGTGCCGGGCTAGAGCGACTTGGATGAGGGAATGGCGGAACATCGTGTTCTCCGATGAGTCACGCTTCTGTTCTGTCAGTGATAGTCACCGCAGACGAGTGTGGCGTCGGCGTGGAGAAAGGTCAAATCCGGCAGTAACTGTGGAGCGCCCTACCGCTAGACAATGCGGCATCATGGTTTGGGGCGCTATTGCGTATGATTCCACGTCACCTCTAGTGCGTATTCAAGGCACGTTAAATGCCCACCACCGCTACGTGCAGCATGTGCTGCGGCCGGTGGCACTCCCGAACCTTCAGGGGCTGCCCAATGCTCTGTTTCAGCAGGATAATGCCCGCCCACACACTGCTCGCATCTCCCAACAGGCTCTACGAGGTGTACAGATGCTTCCGTGGCCAGCGTACTCTCCGGATCTCTCACCAATCGAACACGTGTGGGATCTCATTGGACGCCGTTTGCAAACTCTGCCCCAGCCTCGTACGGATGACCAACTGTGGCAAATGGCTGACAGAGAATGGAGAACCATCCCTCAGGACACCATCCGCACTCTTATTGACTCTGTACCTCGACGTGTTTCTGCGTGCATCGCCGCTCGCGGTGGTCCTACATCCTACTGAGTCGATGCCGTGCGCATTGTGTAACCTGCATATCGGTTTGAAATAAACATCAATTATTCGTCCGTGCCGTCTCTGTTTTTTCCCCAACTTTCATCCCTTTCGAACCACTCCTTCTTGGTGTTGCATTTGCTCTGTCAGTCAGTGTATTTTAAAACATTCATCACTGAATAACATTCATTCTTCTAGTACTGTGTGACGTACAACATCTAAATTTTGCAGCTTGATCGCTTTTACATCCTACATGTTAAATAAGATAATGTTTAAAAACATTCCATTTTTTCTGTACAGGATTCAAAAGCATGTTAGAAAATGAATAATCACCCCCCCACCAAAAAAAACCCAAACTATTTGATGTACGAACTGAGGGTGTGTTTTACAGGCTCAGTTGACAGTAGACTCTCCAAAATGTAAAATTTTGAAAAATAATTTTCAATTTAAAACCATAACGAAGCACAGATATCTTGCTCGTGTATACGTATTTTTCATTTACACATCCTTTCACTCCCTGGTTGATTCTTCCACATATTCACAGTTATTTTTTCACTGCATTAGGGATTTTTCTTACCTACTTGCTCCTCAGTCTCATGTATCCTTATATCTACTTTACTTAGATACATTCCATTTTTTGTCCATTCTATTTCAGCATCAGGAGACTCCTTATCAATTCGTTCCAGAGCCTTTTGGTTACAACGAAGTAAGACACTGTCTCCCTCCATCATTTCTATACTGAAGTGCTCTCTCTGTAGATTATTCTTCAGGAATTCTACTGTATCTGTATAAAACAGCAGAAGATAAGTCTTAAAACATGCACTAATTAATCATCAATGATATACTGTTTCATATTTAACCTGATTTGGAGCTTTTGGAATAGTGGAAGAAATGTGTGCTGAAAATTTTTAACCATTCATACCATTTTGTGTGTATGTATGTTTGGTATTCAGCTCCACCAACAGCTGTCATAGATAGTCTAGGCATCACTTAAGAGGCAAACTAGGTAGTTTCCTGTTGCTTTCCTCACTGAGAAGTTGATGTATAATGATATTTGGCTAATGTTACCTGGTGATAACTCTCCACAAGGGTACTCATTACATCTTCCTGTCAATGTTGAACTTCCTTCACAGTCCTTGCCATATATGTTTGGCCTGGGGTTGGAACAAGTGCGAGTCTGTACTCCTTTCCCACCACCGCATGTCACACTACAGATAGATGGACCCCATTCTGACCATCCACCATTTACTGGAGGGCCATCAAGATCTGCAGAGAATGGATAATGTGAATCAGTTATTATTGAAATATCTGTACTAATAATTTGAAGTGTAACGTTCTATAAAGGCAAATATAAGATGTAAACAGACATAAATTAATGAGGCACTTTTGGGCACATTAGAAAGTTAAAACTTAGTATCAGAGAATCTGATACCCCCAAGATCCCTAAAACAATTCCAAAACTCTTGGGGAGGAGGTCATTTCAAATTGGGGTTCAGGAGCAAAACTGCAAAAAATACACAAGCGTAAGTTTTTCACCCAGTGAGAAACATTTTCTCCAAAAGTGCAAGGAACATGTACTGTACTTCAACACATGTATAAATTTTGATTTAAAAAAAATCTGATCTAACATCTTAGGTTTGCCAAATGACTCACCATAACCCACAAATTGCATTATAAAATATTATAAAATATAAATATGTTTAGAAAATGGTTATCATTACAAACAGGAGCAAGCTTGGAGAACAATCTTCCTAAGAGCCATGTGGACTACATAAATGATGCTGAAGTATTGTTACCAAATACTTCATTATGCAGATGACAATTTGTTCTTGAAAGACATTTGGAAAATTATATTTTTGCCTCTTCACACTGAAGAAGAGGCCAGTGATATCTGTTCTTTTTCTTCTTCTGTCATGCCCAGTCTCCTGGACATTGGTGATCACTACAACTAATGCTTTTCTGTCTTCTGCAACACAGTACAGTTGTTCAATACTCTGTATAAAAGTCCACTCTTTAATATTGGTAAGGAAGGATGTTCATCTTCTCTCTTTTACCCTTTGCCCTTCAAAATAAATTGAAGAACCTTCTTTTTTGCCATGTAGTACATGTGAACAGACATAAATTAATGAGGAGACTTATAATATTCCTCTGTGTAGTCATATTTCGAGGTCTTTGAACTTCTTAAGTGCGTGCTGTTTCAAAGTCTATGTCTCAACACCATAGAGCAAGCTGGACCACACATAGCGGTTTATCATATGTTGTTGAAATTTTAAACTCAGCACATTACTGCGCAACAATGGTTACTATATCAGGATCTAGGGCATCAGTAACCAAGCAGCCAAGTTACTTAAACTTGCTTACTTGTTGGAT
This sequence comes from Anabrus simplex, assembly GCF_040414725.1. Lineage (NCBI taxonomy): Eukaryota > Metazoa > Arthropoda > Insecta > Orthoptera > Tettigoniidae > Anabrus > Anabrus simplex. Next base: position 330,295,275 of record NC_090267.1, on the reverse strand, counting down.
TGCATGTTGTTTAAGTTTTCAAGTGGCAGTCTTGTTCTTCATTTTGCTGAAAAACAATTAGTTTTGTTTTGTCAGCATTTATATTTAAGCCCATTTCTTTGCCGATGTCGTTCAGCTTGTCTAGAAGTAACTAACAGTTCTCAATACTCTCACTAAAGATTACTGTATCATCTGCATATCATGGTGTGCTTTCAATTTCACCACTGGCTCTTACTCCCACTTCCATATTTGTTAGTATTTTCAGAAAATAGTATCAAAGTATAGGTTGAACAGTAATGGGGATCACACACAGCCTTGCCTGACTCCTCAATGAATATTGGGGTAATTTGATACTTCTTCTTCAACTGATGACATAGATGTTAAGCCCCTTTAAACAACAAGCATCATTACGCCTTCTTCTATCTTAACTACAGCTTTTTGCTTCCCATATAGGCTCTCGATGACTCTGATATCTATGTTATCTATCGCAGTTCCATGTAACAGTTTCACAAATTCCTCATGTCTGTCTCTGTCAAATGCTTTTTTCATTATGTATGATACAGGCACAGACATCTTTCTGTTGTTTTTGGCATTTTTGTGACTGCTAATGTGAAAAGAGCTTTGCAAGTTCCAAAACCATTTCTAATTCCAAACTTTGATTCTTCAATATGTTTTTCACATGTCTTTCTTATTCTAGGATGAATGACTCTGAGAAATATTTTTAGCAGATGACTCAATAAACTGGTCAGTCAATATTAATTACAACATTTGGCATGTAACTTTCCAGGCAGAGGAATGAAAGCTGATGTTACCCAATCTTCAGGAATTTCTCCTGTGTCATATGCATCATCGAAAATTTTTACTATTTTACCAATACTATTTTTGTCACAGAGTTTTAGGATCTCATCTGGAATTTCATCTGATCCCACCAGCTTTTATATCTTTCAAAATTTCTATTGCATGATGTACTTCTGATTTTAAGATTGTAGGTCCTTCAGAGCACTCAGATCTCCCATGAACAGCAGGATGCCCATAATGGAAGAGATCTTCAATGTATTCTTTCCATACTTCCAATTGATTACAGATACTTATAACCAGTTTTTTTCTGTTTTGTTTCCTAAATCAATAGGAGACAATGACTCTTTGCTTCTGTAGTATTTCTTAAGCTACACGTCTCCTGGGTGGTCCTAAAGAACAGTCACTACAGGCTCAAAGGCTCTGCAACAAAAGGCACTCTGCAGCATTGGTTATCTGGACCTGTCTCTTGACCTCCTGGATGAAGCAATACCCACACTCATTCAAAGGCTCTTATGAGAGCTGCACAAAGGCTTTTTCAAAGGCTAGATTCCCTGGAGGAGCTCTCCATATCTGCCATCTCAACATCAAAAGTATTAGCAGAACAAAATGTGAAATATTACACAAGATCCTTCACAAAGCAGGAAGCACACGCAAGCAACGCAGACCAACTTCAGACACACAGTTCAGTCCCTGGATCTCATATGATAGCTGCCACTTATTATGACCAACACAGAACAGCTACCTATATAACAATCAAAATGGGCAACTTAAGCATTATAAATATCTACTAGTCACCCAATGCTTCATGGCTTGATGGTTTTCTGCCAACCATCTCACATCCACCTATCATTACTGGTGATTTCAACAATCATCATACCACCTGGGAAAACAGACAAGTTAATTCACAAGTTACTGAAGAGATCAGCTGGGCCAAAACACACAATCTACACCTCGTGTATGATCCTAAAGATAAACGCACATTCCGTTCAGCCAGATGGAAATATGAAATTAATCTTAACATGAGCTTTGGTACAAATGATGATGCAGATCTACCTCTGCCAGCCACCAGATGCATTTCTGATAAATTTTCACACAGTCAACACATCTCATCATCCTAGAAGTAGAAATGCTGATATCAGTCATTGAAAATTCACCATACCTGCAATGGAATTTTTCCAAAGTCAACTGGGACCAATTTTCTCAAGATCTTGACAACAATATCCAATGGATCAGTCCCACCCCTGGTAGCTACCAGAAATTCATCAGGATGGTAATCTCAAATGCTAAAAAACACACACCCAGGCAGGATTGGAAACAATACCTACTGTGCTGAAGGACACTAGTGAGCTTCTATATAAACATTTTCTACAGAGTGGTCAGACAGAAGTTGCAGATGATCTCATTTGCAGTCTGGATAAGGACAGAAGGGAAAGATGGACAAAAACGGTTGAGGAACTAGATTTTAAATATTCGAGTAAAAAAAGCCTGGAGCTTTCTAAAGAAGCTAGAAAGCCATTCCCACAAACCACAGGCACCTCAGGAAGTCAAACCAGACAGAGTAGCAGACCAAATCATTCAGATGTCCAGGGCTAAATCAGACAAAGCACACTCCAAAGTAATCAGAAGAAACCTGCAAAACCTAAGAAAAACAAGCTCCTGTATATGGGAACTAGCATCACCATGACCATAGATGAAGTTACAATGGCCTTTCAAAGCTGCAAAATGGGTGAGTCCCCAGGCTTTGGCAACATTCACAATGAGTTTCTTGTTCACTGTGGTAAAAATGCTAGGAAATGGCTTGATGACTTCTTTTCATCCACCTGACATACAGGACAACTGCCACCAGAGTTCAAGAGATCAAAGATCATTGCTTTCTTGGCACCTTGAAAACTGCTTAAGGTATACCTACAAGCTACTGGAAAGACTGATCTGCTACAGAATCAGTCCAACCATTTTCAAGATCCTCCCCACAGAACAAACAGGCTTTAGACCAGAACAAATTTGCAAAGATGAAGTATTTGCTTTGATAGCATTCAGTGAAGCTGGATTTGAAGAGAAGCTAAAAACCAGTGTAGTGTTCATAGATCTCACGGCTGCTTTTGATACTGAATGAAGGGACGGGCTAATGTATAAACACCTAGAAACCTTACAGTACAAAATCAAAAGAGATTTAATCAATCACATGCTTTCAGGTAGAATAATTCAAGTGGTCATGAACAATACCCTGCGCAAACAAAGAAGACTAAACAATGGACACCTGCAAGGTTCTATATTAGCCTCTCTGTTATCAGTGTTTATCTTGCAGACATTCTAGAAATGGTGTCAAGACAATTGCTTATGCCGATGATACCTGCATAGCAATGTAATACACAATATTTAACAGCCTTGAGGACATGCTAATGAAAAATCTGTGCTTACTGACAAATTTCTTTCAAAAGTTGCATCTGACACCTAGCACAACCAAAACAGAAACAACTTGCTTTCATCTGAGTAACCACAAATTGATAATAATGTTTGTTCCGAGGTTTTGGTGGATCAGCAGAGGTGAAAGAAGGTGCGGACTGGAATGGGTCTAACTACAAGTCCGAAAGATGAATTTTAAAATTTAAATTAAGGTTATATTTTCAACTGATAACAAGATTTAACAATTTTCACTAGGTGAAATAACAAAGAAAAATCAGGTACAATGCAACTTTACAAACGAAAGCACAAGTTAAGAGGATATTACAAATTCTGGACTACGAGCCCCAAAGTCTGAGCTCTCAGCTCACAACTACAAATTACCAAAGGGCAGAAAACCCCTCATTACGTCGAACACTTGCTCCCAACTTCACATCTCAAGCCTCTCTAAGGCACTTTTACCACAACACCATAAAGAGCTGACCCGCTCTCAATCTTTCGAGCCTATAAAGGCAATAACAGACTATTACACTAAACTGCCATCAAGGCACAACTCACAAAGAAACAGGGGTATCTCATACCCAATCTACTGGGCCTTAGTGGGCAAATACTAGGTTAATTTAAATGGCCCAAAACGCAAAAGGGATGGAGGCATGAATTAGCACTCCTAAATACACATTTTAAAACCTAAGTGGCGCTAGGCCGATTATACAGGGGCTAATCCCAAGCTAGGGAGGTGACTCGTATGAGAAAACTTTAATACATTAAGGAAGAGAAGAAACGGTTATGGAAACGTAGTCACCTCAACTTCAAAATGAAGGGGAACTCGAGAGGGTAAAGCACAGGTCTCTACATCATTGGAAAACATACGGCTTAGTCTGTCCGCTACAACATTTTCAGTACCTCTTATATGCCTAACGTCAAATTGGAAGGCAGAAATTCTGATGGCCCAGTGGGCTATACGACCCGTAGGACGCGGCCTAGCTAAGACCCAACTTAAGGCTTGGTTATCTGTTTCCAAGTCAAACTTGACATGTTCCAGATAGAGGCGGAACTTCTATAATGCAAATAAGACAGCCAAACCCTCAAGTTCATAGATGGAATACTTGGCTTCTTGAGCCGATAATGTCCTAGACGCATAGGCGATGGGTCGCCTCCCTAGTTCAGTCTCTTGAAGAAGGACTGCAACCGCCGCCGACGCGTCGGTTTGGACGATGAATTTCTTTGAGAAATGGCTTGTTGAGACGACCCCCACTCAAATTTGACGCCTTTCCTACGAAGAAAGTTCAAGGGCGCCGCTCTATTAGTGAAGTTAGGAATAAATTTCCTGAAGAAATTCACCATGCCAATGAACCTGGCGATACCTTTTATGTCCTTGGGAGGTTTGAAATCACGGATGGCCTGTGTTATAGAATGATCCACTGCGACACCATCGGGTGACACAATATGCCCTAGGAATGACATGGAAGGTTTAGCGAAGGCAACCTTAGATAACTTCACATTTAACCCTGCCTTACGAAGGCGATTAAGGACCTCTTTCAGATGATCTAGATGTTCTTCAAAGGTCTCCGAAAATATGACGACATCATCCAGATAATGATATAAGTACTCGAATTTGATGTCGGAGAAGACCCTATCTAGCAGTCTTGTAAGCACAGCTGCTCCCGTGGGGAGCCCGAAAGGCACGCGGTTGTACTCATACACATTCCAATCCATGGCAAACGCTGTAAGATGTTTAGATTCTTCCGGCAGAGGTATCTGATTATAAGCCTGATTGAGGTCTAAGATGGTGAAGAACTTAGCTTTCTGAAACCATGAGAAACAAGAATGAAGGTCGGGAAGGGGCACAGATTGTAACACCACCTTCCGATTGAGAGCCCTGTAATCAATCACAGGCTTGAAGCCACCTTGGGGTTTCGGGACTAGAAAAATAGGCGAAGAATATGCCGACTTAGAGGGGCGAATAATACCATCTTTTAGCATCTGATCTATGATTTCTTTCAGAGCCCTCATTTTAGGTGGAGATAGCCTATAAGGTGGAAAGAGGACAGGAATCGAATCCGTAACCTCGATCTTGTATTCAATAACTTCAGTAACACCAAAGGTATCAGAAAAAACATCTGGAAACGACTGACACAACTTACGAATACTCTCAGCCTGGTCCTCAGGTAGATGTCTAAGGTCTAACAACATCTCATCCTGGGTAGGCGAAACAGATGAACATGATACAGAATTACATTTTAGTAAAGGGATTTTGAAATTTGAAAGTGCACGACTTGCTCTGAAGGTCGAGCACTAGACCGGTGTGCGACATGAAATCCGCTCCCAATATAATTGGGCAAGACAAGTGTTTAGCCACAAACAGTTTAACTTTCCAAGTAAATTTAGCAATTCTAATTTTGGTATACAGAAAACCTAAAATTTCTAACGGGGAATTATTAGCCGAAATGCATTGAACCAAAGACGAACAAAAATCAGGAAGTTTACAAACAGATTTTAATTTAGAGTACCACTCGGCCGAAATAATGGAACAAACACTGCCTGAGTCTAAAAGAGCAGTTACAGGCTCATTATTTAATTCATTTTTGAGAAATGGAACAGGTGCGGGGGGATCCGCCGCAATCTTAAGACATTCTTTGGGACCTTCAAAAGATAAATTAGAGGACTGAGTTTTCCCTGAGTTTTCGGCAGGTTTACTTGGGGCTGAGCCTCGGAAAGAAGAGTTAGTCGACTCAGCCGAAGCCACTAGTCACTTTTGATTGTTGGTGGAAGTTGCACCCGAAGTTGAGCAGGAGGGAGTGCTATTCAAATTCGGGCAATTTTTGGCAATATGGGAGAAAGGGCCGCATTTAAAACAGCCTTGGGATGACCCTGCTCCACTCCTTGTCCCGCTAGGTTTGATCAATGGACACTTATTACGTAGATGGTCTGCCGACCCACAAGCATAGCATTTGCGGATTGGGGGGAGTTCGGCGAGGTGGAGGCCGAAAATTACTCGAAGGTGGAGGGGGCTCCTTCGTGACACGTAAGGTGTCGGCATATCTAACCCCTTCGGCTGAGACAGTCATAGCTTCCAACTCGGCAAAAGTTTGCGGACGCGACGCAAAACATAAGTATGACCTGTAAAATGGGGAAATTCCTTCCACAATAGCCTGTACAATTTGATCTTCTGGAAAATGGAGGGCAAATACTCTAGTATAGAATTTGATATCTTGAATGAAGTCTGCAAGGTTTTCATCCAGACGCTGTACTTGGTAGTAGTACTTTTGAATTAGCGATGACCTAGCTCGGGCCGGAATAAAATTAGCTAACAGATGGGCATGGAAGTCTTCTATGGATGATTTTTCAGCAATTGCCCTAACTATCTTGTCTGAGAGGAGACCAATGGAATAAGGGTAAATAATTTGAAGGATTTGACGTGGAGAAAGAGAACAAACAAGAGCATGATCCTGAAACTCAATGAAAAATCTTAGAAAGGCAATAACATCACTGGTGGAATTGACGGAGAACTTAGAAATACCTCTGAGCAACATTGCTAAAGGATGGGGCAAACTGCTGAAGCCAGGTGACATAGTAGGTAGAGGCTTAAGTGGCGGAGAAGCTGTTTCAGAAGGTGCATTATTCAACGAGGTACGACATTCAGATTCGTTTTCTAATGGGGCAGAAGTTTGTTGGACTCCTACAGATTTCCTACTTTCTTCTCCCATGGGAAAATCCTCCTTGCTAACTACGTTTACCATAGCGGGTTGGTCGGTTTTGGGAGCGACTGCCCCAGTTAACAATAGGCTAACCTTACTGGACAATTTGGAAAGGTTTTCGAGAAGAGCACTAGCCTCTTTCCCTTGAATGTCGCTCAACTCAAGAGAAAATAGATCACTAACTCTATTGGAAAAATGGTACAATCTAGCTTGTACACGTTTGAGCTAATTAGGTGATGGATCACCCCCTTCAAAAAAACTAACTACAGATGCTAGCTCAGTAGCATTATCAGTGATCATGGAGAGAGCATTATCAATATCTTTCTCTCCCAAAGTTGGGATGGTAATAGGCAAATCAAGGGAATCTTTAAGCTTATTGGTATCTACTGCAACCGTGCCTCCAGATTGAACATTTCTAATTGTTAATTCATAGATCAATTCCTCCTTGCGCAAATAGCTGGGATGGAGGACATCGCGAGGGCCGGACATGATGACAAAACTTTACAAATTTAGAAAGATCGAAAAAATTCCAGCGACTGAGAAAATAGTTAGAGTTCAAAGTAAAGCAATGTTTAGCCGTCAAAAGGGGCTAAATGAGACCCATTCAACCATGCTCTGCTACCACTTGTTCCGAGGTTTTGGTGGATCAGCAGAGGTGAAAGAAGGTGCGGGATGGAATGGGTCTAACTACAAGTCCGAAAGATGAATTTTAAAATTTAAATAAAGGATTATATTTTCAACTGATAACAAGATTTAACAATTTTCACTAGGTGAAATAACAAAGAAAAATCAGGTACAATGCAACTTTACAAACGAAAGCACAAGTTAAGAGGATATTACAAATTCTGGACTATGAGCCCCAAAGTCTGAGCTCTCAGCTCACAACTACAAATTACCAAAGGGCAGAAAACCCCTCATTACGTCGAACACTTGCTCCCAACTTCACATCTCAAGCCTCTCTAAGGCACTTTTACCACAACACCATAAAGAGCTGACCCGCTCTCAATCTTTCGAGCCTATAAAGGCAATAACAGACTATTACACTAAACTGCCATCAAGGCACAACTTATAAAGAAACAGGGGTATCTCGTACCCAATCTACTGGGCCTTAGTGGGCAAATACTAGGTTAATTTAAATGGCCCAAAACGCAAAAGGGATGGAGGCGTGCATTAGCACTCCTAAATACACATTTTAAAACCTAAGTGGCGCTAGGCCGATTACACAGGGGCTAATCCCAAGCTAGGGAGGTGACTTGTATGAGAAAACTTTAATACATTAAGGAAGAGAAGAAACGGTTATGAAAACGTAGTCACCTCAACTTCAAAATGAAGGGGAACTCGAGAGGGTAAAGCACTCTCTATCCCCGCTTTACAGTTAAAGAGATTTGTAGTTTTTACATAGACTGAAATGGGATTTACATTTTAAAAAGGTTGGTTACATATTAAAGGTTTCGAACCTTCCCTGCGAGTTAAACTGCTGAGCTAGCAAGAAAAGATGTTAAATTGCCATTAGCTTGTTGAAGATCTGTTGCCCGAAGAAAGAGGCGCTTCCCGCCCCCTGCTACATATCCACACGCGAAGCTATATGTTATTGAAGTGGCCCGGATACAAGAAAATCAGCAGTTTTTATACCCTCATGGAAAATTCGAGACCTTTCATGAATGATTAAGACCCACCCACAAAAGTTTATTTTCTAACAGCAAAAGTTACCCACAAATCGATGAAGGAACACCTTATTGGTGGGAAATCAATTACAGAAATTTAGGATTGGTTAAATTCAAAACAGGCGGAAAGAAAGCTTAATATTGCCAACCCTCAAATGAAAGAACGAAATTTAGTAAAGACAAAACTTATGAATACAAAATTTCTCCAAGAAAGTTCATTCCTTCGCACCAGAGTGCATTATCATAGTTTTTTAGTAGAGACATCTGTTAGAGAATGTCTACACTTCTTGATCAACAAAAGCAGTTCAAACACACCCAGTGACATCTTCTGATAAACAGTTGAGTTGATTCTGTTTTTAAAGTTCAGAGTTTCTCCTGTAGAGGAGTTTCAATTGGCGCCAGATTTGAACTTGCGTTGTAGAGGTGTACCGCCCGGTACAATGTTATTGGCTTTAGTCCCACTAACTACTTTTACTATTTTTCAGAAATGCTGAGGTGCCAAAATTTTGTCTCACAGGAGTTCTTTCATATGCCAGTCAATCTACCAACACGAGGCTGAAATATTTGAGAACCTTCAAATACCATCAGACTGAGCCAGGTTCTTCAAACCTGCAAAGTTGGTGTCAGAAGGCCAGCGTCTCAACTGCCTGAGCCACTCAGCCCAGCAACGCAAGTTGAACCCCGTCAGCAAAGATACGCTCATTTCAAGAAACACGAAGTGTGGGTAGCTTCATAAGAAATGATGCAGTTCAAAATAGATTATTTCTTCCAGGTATACAGGCAACTCACAGCAAAATGACTAATAACCTTCTGCCTTCTTCAGATTCAAAGGTTAAAGTATACCACTGCTATCAAGAGTGTTGCAAACAAAAAGAAACATTAAAAACATTCAATTTTAGGCTTTTTCAATCTTGAAATTACCAACGTTTCACACCACTATGGCAGTGGGCTCATCAGTTGGATTGCCACAACTTTTCAAGATGCTGGTAGCTAGTGCACCATTGAGACACCACTATAAGCCATCTATGTGGGACAATGCAGGTATGGTGTACTAGGCGTAAGTATGCACCTCCACTTGTATTAATAAAGAAATGTGTCCAGTCTCACTGAAAAGTTTTTATTCCTTATGGGAAACACTTTGTTGTGACATAATAATACAAAAGCCAATGGCTGATGTATATAAGAAATGCCAGAGCCACTATACTACTGTTAGAAGCACACTTTCCTCAGAGAAAGGAAGAAATGAGATAAAATGAAGAAATTTGGCAACATTTTAGGATAGTGACTGTACCAGTTTATAAAATGCATATGCAGGGTGTGTAAAGGGGGGGGGGGATCTTTGTTCTGCAGTTTTTAATACTATTATTATAAAGAAATGGAATCTGACTCTATACTGTAAAATGGTGATGAAGACTGTTTGAACACCCTATGGCAGGCCTGGCTATTTCATTCTCACATCCTACTGGTGCCAGAAGAAACCCTTTTTTCTGGTGTTCTGGAAAATTTCAAAGATTGTGCGAATGACACTAGAAAGAACCTTTCTTAAGTGCGGCCAGTATCCAGTAATCGGGAGATCGTGGGTTCGAGCCCCACTGTCGGCAGCCCTGAAGATGGTTTTCCGTGGTTTCCCATTTTCACACCAGGCAAATGCCGGGGCTGTACCTTAATTAAGGCCACGGCCGCTTCCTTCCACTTCCTAGGCCTTTCCCATCCCATCGTCGCCATAAGACATATCTGTGTCGGTGCGACGTAAAGCAAATAGCAAAAAAAAAAAAAAAAAAAAAAGAAAGAACCTTTATTGCTGGTGTTCTGGTCAATCATAGGATATAAACTTCATGCTTTTGATCCATATTGAATTATGATTGCCATAATAATTAAGCTTATGTCATAATGGTCCACCTTTTCAATACTATATTATGCAATGTTTAAATTACATTTCTAATCTAGGAAATAGTTTCAGCCTTGGCTAGCCATCATAGAATGATGTCTCTTAAAATTGCGTTTAAGAAAGTTGGGTTTCAAATTGTGAGCTATACACTGTTTGAGAAATTTCATGTCCTTGTCCAATTTGGCTATTTTGACTTTAAGACCTAAATATAAATAGGCTTTCTGTTTCGCATGGTTGGCTGTGTAATGATAGGATATAAACTTCATATGGAGTACAGGAAATAAGGAATTTCTGCACTACAATAAAAGAGATCATTGTTTTCTTCTGAGAAAGCACTACCCAAAGAAAACTGATTCCCAAAAGTCCATTATTTTGTAAATCTAAATGGTCTGTTAAACACAAAAGCATCAGAATATTGCAGAAAATTACATACAAATTATGACAGTCCTGGAAAAGTTAGCAGTAAATGGCAACTCAAACATCTTTTTCTTCAGCGTGTGTCCCTCCTGCTGGTGGGGTCCACCACATGGATTCGTTGTCTCCATTTAGTTCTCTCCTGAGCTATGTCAGGGTTGAGAATGATGCTCTTGAGATCTTTGTGAAAGGTATCGGCCCATCGCTGTTTTGGTTGTCCTTTTGGTCTCCTACCGGCGACTTCTAACACGTAACCCGTCTTTGCGATAGTGACAGCCGCTGCCCTCAGTACATGTCCAAAACATCATAGATGATTCTCGCGCATTTTTTCTTGAATCGGTGCAACGCCAAATCTCTCCCTGATGGATTCACTGGAGATGCGATCCAGTTTAGTGACACCAGCTGTCCACCTCAGCATCTTAGTCTCCGTAAGGACCAGTTGACACTCTGTCTCAGTCGTAGTTGGCCAACATTCGCAACCATATAGTAGAGCAGGTCAAATGACAGCGATAGATTTTTGATTTAAGATTATCTTTCATCTTCCTGTCGCAAGTGACGCCGGTTATTGTTCTCCATTTCTTCCAGGCTGCGGGTATCCTTGCATTGACCTCTTCAACAAGTCCACCATCATCAGTGATCGTGGAGTCTGACTCGTTGGCTGAACGGTCATTGTACTGGCCTTTGGTTCAGAGGGTCCCGGGTTCGATTCCCAGCCAGGTCGGGGATTTTAACCTTAATTGGTTAATTCCAATGGCACGGGGGCTAGGTGTATGTGTTGTCTTCATCATTGTTTCATCCTCATCACGACGCATAGGTTGCCTACGGGCGTCAAATAGAAAGATCTGCACCTGGCAAGCCGAACCCGTCCTGGGATATCCCGGCACTAAAAGCCATACGACATTTCATTTCAGTGATCGTGGAGCCAAGATATCTGAATCTTGTCACTTGCGGCAGGCCCTCACCGTCATGTCCATTTGGATCACCAGTGACAATGAGGTAGTCTTCTAGAGGTACTTCAGTCGTCTTCTCTTCAAGCATCTCCAAATCCTTTGTTGTTCCAGACAAACATGTCTGTGGGGTGTATGCACTGAAAAAAGTGTACTTTTCTTCCATCTGCAATGTAGATAGTCTTCATCAGATGGTCATCACATTGCTGCACATCAGGGATATAGCTGATGAACTTTGCTGACACAACAGTACCAATGCCACTGGTTGTTCCTCGAGTACCATTGTATATCAGCATGTAACCACATCTGATGTACGACTTCTGTCCACACCATCATGTTTCCTGCACTGCACAGGCATCTACCTGTCTCCTTTCAAGAGCCTTTAACAGTTTGCAGTAACCGCCCAGACACAGTGCCGATGTTGAGCGTGTATGGTTTTTGGAGACACAGATGTGCTGGAATTTTGTCCTGTAGGAGTTCTTTAATGTGCCAGTAAATCTAACAACATGAGGCTAACGTATTGGAGCACCTTCAAATACCACCGGACTGAGCCAGGATTGAACCTGCCAACTTGAGCTCAGAAGGCCAACGCTCTACTGGCTGAGCTACTCAGCCCAGCAAATACAAAGCAATGGATACATCAGCTTCTTTGTGCCACTACTACTATGTACCTTCATTGCAGTTCTTCACATTACAGCAAAGTTAAAGTGCCATTCTCAAGACAGTTACAAACATTCCGTAGAGAGTGTCTGAGCAGTGCACTGTATGTTTTTCACTCACTTGTATTTGTTTGAAGGTCCTCAACTTGAGTGGGTTTCCCCCGAGCAGGGAGCGCTTGAAACTGTGTTGACAAACGAACTATGCTTGTGAGAAGGACAATCGCAGGAAACAACTGGCAACAGGGGATTTCACAGCACTTATGCTTTATGGTATCAAACAAATATTCTGTCTCTTCTTGGAGCAGAAGTTTTAGTTTACGAAAAGATGGCCACAGAAAGGAACCTTTTTTGTGCCCCTCGTCAATCGCTAATTTCTCTTGCAAGTAGTGGAGTGCTCATCCTTTAAGTTTCTGTATCTCCTGTAAAAATAGTATATAATTTCATGTGGCTATTACTAGCTGGGTGCAGCCCTTGTAAGGCAGACCCTCCGATGAGGGTGGTCGGCATCTGCCATGTGTAGGTAACTGCGCGTTATTGTGGTGGAGGATAGCATTATGTGTGGTGTGTGAGTTGCAGGGATGTTGGGGACAGCACAAACACCCAGCCCCCGGGCCACTGGAATTAACCAATGAAGGTTAAAATCCCCGACCCGGCTGGGAATTGAACCCGGGATCCTCTGAACCGAAGGCCAGTATGCTGACCATTCAGCCAATGAGTCGGGTGTAAAAATAGTAACAAATGTAATAAACTTGTGCGGAAAAATGCTGATCTTAGTAGAGTAATATAACACACATTTATTTTAATAAGTGTCCAGTAAAGATTAAACATACCTTAATGTCTTCATTTGTTGGTCTGCAGTGAGATTTAAGCTTATGAACCCACAGAAGCACCAACTGAATTGTCGCATAAGTATCCCCTTCAAGAGCACCACTTGCCTCTTTAAAGGATTTCAGAAAAGTGATGGGATGTCCTACCGGGTTATTATCATAGACTTCTAGCTTATCTAAGGCATTTTTTGCATTTAGTAACTCATTAACTTTATAATATTGTGCAAAAACTGAATTCAACGTAGTATGCAGACTGTTCCATCTAGTTTTTTGATTTCTTGTTTTAATGTTGTTTCTAAGAAGTAAACGTAATCAGTTTTCTACATGAAACGAACAAACATTTTTGTAGCAATTATTGTGTTGTGACATTTTCTAGGTAAAATTAATCAAAAATGTGCTTCAGTACTGTGTTCAACCAACGTGCAATACATGGGCAATGACGGTAAGGTTCAAGAGCCTTCAAGATATTTGATCGTCGGTCAGTTGTGAAAGAGATGTTTTTTAATTGTTCAGGCTCTATTCCCAGTTCAATGAGCTTGTCTTTGATTTCCTCTCTAATATTTTCTCCAGTTATTCTCTTGTCTGGGAACACGGATGTTGTTAAGATAAGGCTTTTTAGTATCCACTTAGGATCACTGTAGTGAGCGGTAATACAAAGGAAATAACTTTTCTTGCATGTGCCCCTTCACAAATCTGCAGTACAGGCACAGGCACGGTTTTCTATGGCATGAATAATGTCAGACATTATATTTGCTCTTATTTCAGCGGCTTCTGCTTGTATGATACTTGAGATGGTTGTAGAATGGGGTAGAACATCATCAACATTTACTATACTGCAAGTTATGAATCTCATTATAAAACCATATTGGATTTCAGAATAAGAAGTTAATATATTAATAAAAACCACCTTTCCAATATATGACAGTCCTTTATATTTAGGACGAAACCATTAATAGATATTATAATTAGGACATGTTTTGCTCATGATTAGTGAGCATCATCAGCTAGAAGTAACTTAATCCAAGGTAGGTCAGGGCCCTGATCCCGGTACATATAACAAAAAAAACCATCTAATAACACATTGATAAAATACGAATTTTAACAATATAAAAATAATCAGTAAGATTATATTATGTCTATTGAAACAAATAGTGACCATTAAAATTGCTTTAAATGTAATTTTAAATTGTTTAAATTTTAAATTATTTTTAAATTGTTAAAATTCATATTTTATCGATGTATTATTAGACTTTTTTCGTTAAATATTCCAGGATGAGGGCCCTGACCTATCTTGGATTAAGTTACGTCTAACTGATGATGCTCACTAAGCATGTGTTGAACATGTCCTAAGTATAATATCTATTATGATTTTACCCTACATATAAAGGATTGTCATGTATTGGAAAAGTGGTTTTTATTAATATAATAACTTCTTTACTATACTGTGTGCCAATATTTACCAGTTCTTGAGACATCTCATGAAAGCTGTCACCTGACACGACATTGAACAGATGTCAGTCAGCAGTGCACAATTTTACACTTCATAACTACTTTTTTAACAGCTTGTGGTATTGTACTCTGTGTTTTGTTGACACTTACTTTACAGACGTGTGACCTCAGATGTGTAGTTTGTAGTCTTATATTGCATGTTAACAGTGTAGAACACTATAGACATGATATGGGCTTTTGGGCTTATGCTGTGTCAAGAAAACAAGGCGAAACTCTTTCTGTTTCGCAGAGAACTTGAGAAGAAAATCTTGACTGTTCCCAAGGAAGTCTTCTATTATAATAATGAGGGTTCGAATTTAAGAATATTTTACCGTTGGAGAATAGTAGTGGTACGCTCGTTCATCACCAGGTGGCTCGCTGTATGCTGGCATAATGCTCCAGGCAGGAGCTGACGACAGTTAAGATGTTCTATCACACCGTGCGTGCTTGAGAAGTATCAGAGAGGACATCAGACAAATCAGGGACGAATGTGGTAGAAAAAAATAAAAACTAACCAAATAAAAGTAACAAAAGACACCAGGATAGAATAGAACAGAGCTGAAGAACAGAAAGAAAGTAAATGGAGAAAACCAGCAGATGATGTGAGACGATGTGAAGGGGGTGCATACCCGGTGTATACACATATGAAAGTATGACATTACCACACAACTTGGAATGAACCAACTGGTGATGACGGATATACGAATTTGGAAAACACCGAAATGAAATAACAATATAGAAAGGACAGGGAAAAGAACTACCTACATAAATCCTTAATGGCTGCAACCACGTATTACTTAATTGATAGTCAATGTCCCTGTTGAAATTGTTAGGTTTTTATGTATTTCCACAGCTTCCCGTATAATCCTAGAACTATAGTGTTTAGTGTGGGCAAGAGGTTGAACATCTTGGAACACTGTTCACAGGAAAGATAACCTACCTGTTTACCATACTAACTGATAACAATAGAAAACTCCACACTTTACTTCTGAAGCCTTCTGGCTTTCTTAAACTATATTCATGACTTACAAGTTTTTCCTCCACCACCTCTTTAGCTCCTAGTTCACTGGTGGGCAATAAAGTCTCACATACTTGCTCCATCTAGTAGTATACTACCCAACAAAGTGATCCCTTGCTCACGCTTGAGCAAAATGCTTCAATGCAGGGCTCTAGTGCAGTGCACTCTCACATACAGGAACTTATTTCATTGTTTCAGAAGTACAGATGTGAAGCAGATTCATGATTTCAACAAACTATGAAAAATGTATACAAAACTGTGTTGCATGTGAATGTTGAAATATCTGTTCCCAGGCAAACCATTTGATAGACATGTAGAGCAAACATGACAACAGTTGTTCCAGAAGACTGCTATTGTCTCTCCCTGTACACACTTTGTTTGGATTCCCTAACAACTTTTTAGAATCACATTTTTCAGAGGAAAGCAGTGTCATTTATAGTTTACTGCAGTTGCATCCTGAGAACATGAAATCCATAAGTTCGTCCTCATTTAATGGCATTATTTTAAATATTCAAACATTTTACAGCATTGATAATCTTGTATAGGAAGCCAAGTGCTGGTATGAACTGTGGAAAAACAAAGTGAGTAGTGGTTCAGCTGGTAATACAATACACTGCCATTCCACAAGAAACAAAACTCTCTTTCCCAGCCACATCTACATCAGTGAAAATTGCAATAGCCCTCCCTACAACAACTTGCATGGTGGACAGGCCCTTCAATGCACTTTGGTGTGTGAAAAAGTGCTTAGGTGCAACTGTGACTGATGAAAGACTTGATGGCCTCTGTATGATGAGCTTGCATCAAGAAAAATTCATTAAGAAAAAAAAATTATCCGAGAAGTTAATTTGCCAGGTAGTCCCGCTTCACATGAAACTTCTCAAAAGAAACTGTAGTAGCCTGGATACCAGGAGACTGAGTGACTAGGTTACCCAAGTTGTCCGTTCTCTACACACGGCCTACGCAATTTCGAGTAGCCACCACATGATATACACGTGAAAATGTCTGATTCTAGTAGTGAAGAAGAAGTTATCCTAAAATATTATTATTACAACCACTACAGAAGGAGGTGTAAAGGAAGATTCTGGATCCATTGTACATTGAAAAAAAAAAAAAAAGAAGAAGAAAGAATTGTAGATTATGCATTGCTGCGAAAGAATTGCAAGAAACGGATTCCAAATTTCGTGCATTCTACAGAATGAGGAAGGAGACATTCCTAGAACTAACACAGATTACTCCTGCCATAAATTACAGGGACACCAACATGAAGGAATGCGTGAGTTGTGAAGAGGGACTACTGATAACCCTGAGGGATGATGATGATGTTGATGATGATTGATGATGATAGGGTCTAATACTATTTATGATTTCATAATTCCATCATCCCAACTTTCATAATATATTTTAAAATTATATATTAATAGTTTTATATTGAATTATTTATTGTGAACTGGGCTGAATATACACACACATAAGTAAGGACAAAATTGAAATGTTCGATAAGTAACTAGGGATCAAGCAGAATGTGCGTAGAGCCACAATAAAACTACCTAGGTATTCCATAATATTTCAGTGTTTTTCAGTGTTCGTGTTCCAAAACCTCACAGACACCTCCATAATATTGTAGTGTAGGAAGTTGTAGGTGCCCCTCTGGCATTTGATTTTCAGAAGGGAAACCCTTGCACAAGCATGGTCTGTCCTGACTCCACAGACTTTGATGAAGAGGAAGAGCCAGTTATTAGTGTGTGTTTATGGGTTTGTAGGTTGGGAGACACATAATCAGTTGTAGTGATGATGTCATCAATAAGCTGCAGAACCCTATACCTGAATAACTTCATTTGATTTTCCGTCATGGGTTTAATCTCTGGAAGCAGAGTCAAGAAATACAATCTCTTTTCTTTTTCTTTTTCTTCTTCTGGTTTCTCTTCAGAAGTCTTGGTTTTTTTTTTTTTTTTTTTCTTATAAATATTCAACAAACAAC
This sequence comes from Anabrus simplex, assembly GCF_040414725.1. Lineage (NCBI taxonomy): Eukaryota > Metazoa > Arthropoda > Insecta > Orthoptera > Tettigoniidae > Anabrus > Anabrus simplex. The sequence goes on along the minus strand of NC_090267.1, from coordinate 330,277,517 downwards.
TTGTCCACATCAGTGATGGTTCATTTCTGAGACTTCAAGCAGTTTGGGCGAGGGCGGGGATAGAGAGTACCACTCAAGATATTTCCTGAGAAAGAGTAGCTTCTTCTCTTTGTGATGAGGTCATTGGCTGTGGGGTAGGGGGAAGGGGAAAAGGTGTGATGGATTATCTACTGATTGAGAACTTTCTTCCTCTTCGGGTACGTCAGCTATTTTTTCTGTTACGTCAGGCATATCTTGTTCCAACTTGATATAATAGTTTGGTGGGAGGTTTCAGGGTAGATTTCCAATTGGTGTACCCAACATTTTGATGTATGCAAGTGTAAATTGCAATGCTCCTGTCAATTATACTGAATTTTAATTTTGGTACCTGCACCACTGGGAGTGGGTTTCATGTTATGGACAAATACAGACCGGAAATTCTTCCACTTCTCCTTGCACTCACTGACTGCAAAAAAAAACCCATAAAAATTAAGTATAAATAAAAAATAGACATATAAATAATAACAATATATGAATAATAATAATAATAATAATAATAATAATAATAATAATAATATTTTTTATAGTTTCACTTTCTTTTCCTTTCTTGTTTACACTCTTTCTAATAAAGAAGATAGTGAATGCTTACCTGTGAGTTGACCTTCTTTGGACACCTCACTCCAAGCTCTGTTAGTAACATCTTGTCTTGAGTACCCTTTCATTGTGTAATTATACAACACAGGATGCTTTTCAACTTCGCTCATGAATTTCAGGTTGAAAACTTGCTCCGGCATTTTGTTCAAGTCGCGCTACTGAACACACTGGAAGAGTGGATTAGCAAGGAGACCAGCATGCTGCGTCGCGGATACTCGGTCGGTTCAGTCTTCCAGTCTCTCAGACTCCAGTAGTGCCATGTGAGTACTGCCATTGAAATACACTAGCAATGTTGCCTGGTCACCCGTTTCCTGGTATTCAAGCTACTCCAGTTTCTTTTGAGTTGTTCCATGTGAAAAGAGCAGTAGAGATTCCTAGCAATGCTGAATTAAATTTTGTATTTCCTGTTCTTGTACAAGTAATTCTATGCAATTTTTAGTTAATATTACAGGTATTGAAATTGTTAAATATTCCATACTTTTGAAGTTCCTGAAGACATTTCATAAACTATTGTATAGTATTTATCTATTGGCCTAGGTCCATGACTGCTACAGTAAATCAAGTGGTTTGGATGATGATTGTTGTAGCAGCAGTAGTAGTAGCAGTAGTAGCCAAACTTGTTCATTTGCCCCGCCCACCAAGAAAATTCCTGTTGACAACCATTAGTTTGTCCGAGAAATAAAAAATGGTTTCCTTGTATGGCTTGCAAATTTCTTTCTTTGCTATCCTGTATGAATGTGGTACAACATTCCTTTTCTCCCTGTATTACCTGTTCCATGAATCACTGCCAGTGGACAAATGCAGTATGAAACTTCCCTCATTCACATCGTAAGATATCCCTTCAAAAGTTATGTACATAAGAACCCCATTTATCTGGCCCTCATTAATCCAGATCTCCAGTTTATCCAGATCAAAAATAATAAAAATGTATATCTTGAATGTCTTTTCTGCCAAGGATAGTTAAGGACAGGAATTGGAAATAATTTGGCCATGGTCTATCAAAGGTACCATCCCAGTGTTCGCCTGGAATTGAGAATGGGAAACTGTGGAAAACCATTCTCAGGATTGCCGAGCTGAGATTCGAACCTACGCTCTTCTGAATGCAACGCACTACTAATTCACTGATGGTGAATTTGGAAATGAAACCGGTGCTCCATCAGAAGAAACAATGACTCATGGAGAGGCAACAATGCAGCTGAACAAACTGAAGACCTATTTAGAATCCTTGACTGAAATCACACTGGCAGAACTGTTGTTAGTAAAATGTCTTTGTGATCATGCTGCACGCAAATGCTATACAAATAGAAAACAGAAAAACCTCACACATTATTTTAGTACATAAAACAGAGTTGTAAATGTAAAAAAAAATGTTCTTACGTTTTTTGTACCATTGGAAATAGGTATTACTGCAAAACTTATGATAATAGATTATATAACATGTACTGTATTTTTTTTTTTTTTCAAATTATCTGGATTTTTGATAATCCGGATCAGTTCCAGTCCCCCTTAATCCAGATAAATGACGTTCTTGTGTAATTTGAAAATATTTTCTTCTGGTGCTAGAAATTACTGTTTACTAAGCAACAAGCAAATTACATCATACATCAAATCTTACCAACTGGCTCACAGTTCGCTGTCCATGTGATTGTTCCTTTCTTAACTGATAGAGTGAACCAATAGAAGAGCAGAGGTCTGGTGTGAGTGTATGTCATTACATCCATATGCTGCCAGTGAAGAGTGAAATTGTGTTCTGAAAAGCTGAAAAACAGTAGATCCTAAGAATCCTAATAGAAATATTGGCACATGCCAAGTGAATCAGGTGAATTGTTAATACAAGTCTTTCTCAAACCTGTGATGAAGCACATGTAGTCAAATGTTACCCATTAACAGAACATAATATTGATAGTTTGAATCCTACATTATACAATTCTTTTACATCATTATGAATCCTTAATACTTAAACACAGGCTAGTATGTGCCACACGCAAGCAGTAAAATGCAGCAATTACTGTTTTTGTGCAATGCTCAAATTGCGATGCTATATAGTCAGAATGAAGTTGCTTTAGCCCCAGCATTTGCTTGGTGTGAAAATGAGAAACCATGGTAAACCATATTCAGGTCTACCAACAGTGGGGTTTGAATCTAAGCACACAGCTCTGCAACCTTAACTGCATGGCTAATTTGCTTGGTAATCTATTTTAAAGAGAACCCACTAAATTAGTTTTCATCATACATTTACATATGACATTCAATATTTAACTATTAATTTATGATAGTTACTCTAGTATTTAACATACATTGGCTATACAAATTCATTTTCATGTTTCTTCAACACTGTCTAATCTTATACCGAGTGGTCCACCAGCCCCTTGCAATCCAGTTTTATGCATCCCTTCACATTTACTACAATTCTGAATGATATTGGTCCCTCTCCCTAAACCGGGATAATATAATGAGATGTGTGTTTACAGGCAAGAAGAGAGCAGAATTGTGAGCGCCACTATTAATTCATTATCGGTACCTCGAATGAACCCATAAAATCAGTACAGATACGCAGAACACGTACTTTAAAACAGGAGGTGGATGCTCAGACCGGGAACATGGTACTGTATAGGGTGGGAAGTGGGCGCCGTAGGTCAAGTGTCGCAGATGCTCACATGGCAAGCGAGTGGGGAGATATGTGATAGTGGACAGTGCTTGAGGCAGGGGGTTCAAATCCCACAGTAGAACTTTTTTTTTTTAACAGCCAGTTGCCTGGGATGTAGTAAGGTTGCATTCTTGATAGCTTCCAAGGATTGGTTTCTTTAATTGACCCTGTAAAAGGCCGTATGTATCGTTGCATTGGGTATGGTGCTGGATTGGACAAGGATATGGAGATGATAGTTAACAGTGCTCAAGGGTTAGAAGGTTCGAGTCCCGTGCAAGTATTTTTTTTTTAAGCCAGTTGCCTGGGATGTGGCAAGGTTGTAGAATTAATACCGGTATTTTTCACAGACTCGATCCCTTCGCTTGTTTTTCACTACTCTGTATAGCAATATCATATTTCCTCTATTGTCCTCTTCCAGTTTGTCTGCAAACTCATTCCACTTCTTCTCTTTTTCTTCCCTTACAATGTTCTTTACAGCAAGTTTCTTGTTCCTGTATACTCCTTGAAATCTTTGTATTTCTTGTCCATTTCGTTCTTGTCCCTGTTTTTGTTTTTCCTTGTCCAGTGCCTTCTTTATGTGGTTTCTTTCTTTCACCGCTGTTTTCACTCTATCATTCCACCATGGTGTCTCCTTTTTTCTTTTGATAGAACTTGTAACTCCACATAGGTTTTTGGCTTCTCCCACAAAGGTGTCTTTGAAGGCCTTCCACTCTTCATTAACGCTGGTTACTTCACACTTTGGCAAACTCTGTTGAATCCTTAGTTTGTATTCTTCCTTTATTTGGACTTCTTGCAACTCCCAAGTTTTAACCCTTGGTTTTTTCGTAATAAGTTTCTGCATTTCATTTGTCTTATGTTTGAAGTCTACTACCAACAATCTGTGGTCACTGTCCATGCTTTCACTAGGGATGACCTTTACATCTGTGATGTACCTGCCACCATCTTTGTTTGTGATTACGTAGTCAAACAATGTTCTATACTGGCCATCCCAACTGTACCTTGTTATTCTGTGACTGTCTCTTTTTTTGAAGAATGTATTTTTGATTATAAGATCATTTCTTCTGCACAGATCTAATAGTTGTTCTCCTTCAGGATTCCTTTGTCCAAATCCATGTGGACCAATGATGTTCTCGTACCCAAGTCTGTCTACCCCAACTTGCGCATTTAGATCTCCAATAATAATAACATTTTCCTCATTGACTGTACCTTCCAGGTCTTGCCGAAATTTCTCTTTGTCTTCCTCACTGCAGCCTGTCTGTGGGGCATACACTTGTATGATGGTGTACTTAGTGTTCTCCAATTTCATGAATATTTTAATGATTCTATCACTTTTGCAGATAACTTCACCTGTAGCATCAGTCCCTTCGTTAATTAAGAATCCAACACCATTTTTCGCTACTTTCTCCTGTCCATTCCAGTATAATTTATAACCTCCACGAAGTGTCTTACTTCCAATCCCTTTCCATTTAGTCTCACTTAATCCCAATATTGATATTTTTCTTCTATCCATCATGTCTAGCAGTTCTTCTAACTTTCCAGTTAATGATAGAATGTTCATAGTTCCAATTCGGTATTTGGGTCTCTTTTTTATTTGGGGTTTCCTTTCAGAACATTGTATATCATCAGCCTTACGGTCATCATTTCTATTCTATTTCATTTCTATTTCATAAAGCTGCTGAATGGAGATACAGAAAACATAACAATGGATAGAGGAGAGCCAAGTCGAGGAACCACAACTGAACCACCAATTACATGGCTTGAGGTTGAAAATGCGCTTAAGAGCATGAAAAAAGGAAAGGCAGTGGGCATAGATGAACTAAGTGCAGATATGCTGAAAGCAGCGGGAATTCCAGGAATCCAATGGCTCTACAGACTGCTCAACAAGATATGGGAGGAAAATACTATTCTTGAGGACTGGAAGATGGGCATCATTATACCTCTGTTCAAGAAAGGAAGCCGACAAAAATGTACTAATTACCGTGGTATCACACTACTGTCTCATGTCCTGAAAATATTGGAAAAAATAATAGAGACCAGAATCAGAGATATTGTTGAACCAATTTTGGAAGAAGAGCAGTATGGTTTCAAACCAGGAAGGTCAACTACAGACCTTATATTTGCAATTAGGATGCTAATGGAAAAATACTGGGAGAAGAACAAGCCTTTATTTCTAATATTTCTGGACATTGAGAAAGCATACGATAGTGTACCAAGGGAAAGAATTTGGCAATGCATGAAAGAACTTCAAGTGCGAGACAGCCTCATAGACAAAGTGAAAATGTTGTATAGTGGGAACAGAAGCTGTATTCAAGTAGGATGTGGTTTGTTGGACTGGTTTGAAACAAAAAGAGGAGTGCAGCAGGGCAGCTCATTGTCACCACTTCTATTTATTATTGTAATGGATGTAGTAATGAAATCTATTAAAAGGAAAGAACATGGAGATATCAAAGCCTTCACATTTGCAGACGATGTTGCGATCTGGAGTGACTCAGAAGAGGAATTGGGAGAGAGAATACAAAGCTGGAATGAGGAGTTTAAGAAATATGGTTTAAACATCAGCAAGACCAAGACGGTGGTGATGAAAGTGTATGGGGAAGGAGCAGAACCAATAGTCATGTTAAATGAAGCTCAACTGGACAGCGTTCCAGTTTTCAAATACTTGGGTAGCATTATATCAAATGAAAACCTAGCAAAACATGAGGTGAACAATCGAATCAATAAGGCAACACAATTTTACCACCAGGTAAGACACCTGTTGTGGGATGAGCAAATACCCATGAAAACAAAAATGACATTATACAAGTCCTATTATACACCAATTCTTACATACAGTCTCGAAACCACAACACTGACCAATAGAGATAATTCCAAACTTCAGGCAGCTGAAATGAAATTCCTACGCACTATGATCCAGAAAACCAGGAAAGACAAGATTAGGAATGAGAAAATTAGAGAAGAAGTAGGAATATATGATTCTCTCCTCAATAAGATTTAGATATCAAGACTGAAGTGGTTTTGTCACATGAAGAGGATGCCAGTAAACAGAACTGCAAGGAAGGAATTTGACAGAAAGGTAGAAGGAAGACGACCCGTGGGAAGGCCACGAAGGAAATGGATAGATATTTAAGAGTGATGTACTGCTGAGAGGTCATGATTGGGACAAGTTGGTGGAGGAAGAATGGTACAAGGACAGGATGAGATGGAGGAGGCTCATATACCACACCCGGGAAACTGGAGATGGTTTAGGATGATGATGATGATTTTTCACAGACTGATTTGTTTATTTGGCCCTGAAAAGGGCCATTGGTATAGAACTGGGTTGATAGAGGCTAGGAAACATACAACAGGATTTCAGTTATCCACGTTGTTTAACGCAGCACCTGCTCGAACTGATGACCCCCGTGGTCGATACAGAACTGCGTGCGATGTTGTAAGGACCGTCTGGCCCATTGCAACATCTCTGGCGAAACAAATTGGCATGCCTCGGTGATGAGCTGTAGTTCATCTTGGAGAAACCACAGAAAGCATTGGCTGGTTAGATGGCCCTCAAAGAAATGGGGACCGATGAGGTGATCACTCATGATTCCACACCATACATTCACGCCCACCTGTACCTGAAAAGCTGTCTGTCACACCCAATGGGTATTATCCACACTCCAGTATTGCATATTATGGCAATTAACGGTTCCATTGTTGTAGAATCGTGCTTCATCTGTAAATAAGAGAGTCACTAGAAAAGCAGGATCAGTGTCCCCGTGCTGTAGGATCCATTGGCAGAACGCCACCCGGCATCGAAATCATGACTATCAAGCTCCTGGTGTAAGTGCAGATGGTACGGGTAAAATTGGTGGGTATGCAATATCCGCTTATCAGACACTCGGCTGATGTTCGTCTCCTGTGCAATGGCCCGAGATCTTGAATAGGCCATGTTTTTCCCAGCGATGCAGTATCCAGCAGGCGTCTTTCCACACTCCAAAATGTTATGCCCGTCGGTTTTAGTCTATCCAGTTAGCGTTCTTGGTACAGGTGTTGTTCCTGGTATGCATTCTGTCTAGCTCATCGCTGGAATAAATCTCAAGGCAGTGAATAAACTTTATGTTGTGAATTACTTCAAAGGAGGAGAGTTCGCACAGCTATATATTTACCTGCCATCACATGTTGTTATTGTTCCAATGGGGCATACTTTGCCCTACTTGTTTTGCGGGTTAATTCAAGGTACCCATAAGGAATTAATAGTGGTGCTCACGATTCCTGCTGTCTTCTAGTCCGTAAACACACATCTCATTATAATACCCCTGTTTAGGGAGAGGGAACAATGTCTTTCAGAATTGTAGTGAATGTGAAGGATGCATAAAACTGGATTACAAGAGGCTGGTGGACCACCCGGTATATTATTAGCAAGATAACTGTGCCTTGCAATGGTTTTCAACTGAAATTATCTTTCAAAGTTATAAATTTTGGAGAGTCCACTGTTGGCTGAGCCTGGAAAATACAACCTCAGTTCGTATGTCAAATAATTTTGGGGGAATTATTATTTATTTTCAGATCTAACACTCATTCACTCCCTCTACAGTTGAATTGGAATGTTTCAAAATCTGATATTATTTAACATCTAGGATGTTGAAGCGACCAACCTTGAAATTTAGACCGTGTACTTTGAGCAGTAATGGAGGAATGCTTTGTTCTATTGGTAGAATGTTTAAAAAATATTTCTTACTAGCTGTAGTATGTGCAAAGTTATGAATGGCAGCAGAAGAGACAAAGCTCATCACAATTAACAATAGTCCATTTAATGTTATTGTTGATCAATTTTATGTGCTTTCGATATTGTAGGCCTTCACATTTAGTTTTCTTCAAAGACTGTGATATTAGGGCATCTAATGTAAAGGAAGTCCTTCTTTCACGAGTCCCTTTTGTAATATTCCTCAAGCGATCGTTCCTTTATGATATTTTCTCATTTTTTCTAATCATCTTCACAATTTGATATGGACCAATAACCTTAAGACAGTCATAACATAACCATCACCAGTTAACACGATTGAAGAATATTTCCATGTTAGCAATGCTTGGCATTGATATGTGTGATATAGATATTGATTCCCGTAGGGAATCTGAAATATTTGTCCCGAATGAGTAAATTTATAATACCAATATATTCCAGCTAACTCATTCCTGGTTGCCAGCGTTTCGCCCTCGTGTGCTAGGTTGGGCTCGTCAGTTGGTACCTAGCACAACTACCAAGATGCATGGCTAGTGCATACCGTGGAGGCCATTGCATAGGCTACTTGAAGCCACCAGCAGTGCCAATGCACTATGAGAGACCTCGTCTCACTACCAAAAAAAAGATGCCTGCTTGGCCATCAGATGATATTGATTCCCATAGGGAATCTGAAATATTTGTCCTGAATGAGTAAATTTAAAATACCAATATAAATGGTCCGTTATTGGACATTATAAATTTTCCAGCTGCACTAGCCATGCATCTTGGTAGGTGTGCTAGGTACCAACTGACGAGCCCAACCTAGCACATGAGGGCTAAACGCTGGCAACCAGGAATGAGTTAGCTGGAAAATTTATAATGTCCAATAACGAATTTACTCATTCGGGACAAACATTTCATATTCCCTATGGGAATCAATATCTATATCATCTGATGGCCAAGCAGTCATCTTTTTTTTGGTAGTGAGACAAGGTCTCTCATAGTGCATTGGCACTGCCGGTGGCTTCAAGTAGCCTACGCAGTGGCCTCCACGGTATGCACTAGCCATGCGTCTTGGTAGGTGTGCTAGGTACCAACTGACGAGCCCAACCTAGCACACGAGGGCGAAACGCTGGCAACCAGGAATGAGTTAGCTGGAAAATTTATAATGTCCAATAACGGACCATTTATATTGGTATTATTGATATGTGTAGCGGGTTAATTTGGAAACATTAAATACAATTTAAGAATAGTAAAAAAAAAAAATCATCTCGTAAAATCAAAATTAAACAAGGTAAAATACACGGAAACTAATGGCAGGATGGGGAAGGCAGAAGGAACGCTACAATGTTGTGAAATCGAAGGACTTTTGTGGCCAAAACTTCAAACAAGAATAATTTAGTTATATCTACTTATCCTAAAGATTTATTATAAACACAGATCAAAGTAAAAGGTGAACACTTTAATTAACATAAAATACCCAAATAGGAAAGCAAACACTGAAGTTGTAGTATAAACAGAATAATGAACTTTTAACATAAAATAAAAGGTGAACACTTTAATTAACATAAAATACTAAATAGAAAAAGGAAACTCCGAAGTAATTAAGTTGCAGTCCTATAATCTTGTCGGTACTAAAACTTCAAGTGAAAATACCCTTAATGTGAAGCGACCACCTTCACCAAAAATACAGGTCAAAAGAAAATAAAAGGAAACAGAACTACTGAGGCCAAGTTTAATGACAAATTAATTTTAGGTTACGAAAATGTTATAAAAGACTTGCCTCATAGCAAAGTGGACATGGATGTAAAGCCTTCTTTACACCATCAGAAATTCACATTTGTTTACTTGCAGAAGAATCCACAGGAAAACTCCTGTGACAAATTAAGAAGGGTGAAATGAAATAAAGTTAAGTTACATTAGGAAATTAAGATGTGCTTACCCCAAGAGAAGCCAGAGCTTCCTTGGAGTGCAGAGCTCCTGGACAAGCCGTCTGCTCTACATGATGCCAAGCCAAAGACAGAAATCCAACCACCCTGCAACGCGCTTCCCGAAGGTAGCTCGTGCTGGATTGTGCAACCGGAAATGCCACAGCAAAATTAATGACCAATGAGCGCACAGGAGTTTTCTTCTGATTAATCTAACCCAATCAAATTTAAACATTTTTATTTGATGCTTCTTGTCTTGTCCTTGGAAAGATCTCGAATGTGCAAATCCCAGAAAATCGGTTCATGCGGTACAGCATGTACCAAAATGTTTGACAATAAATTTATAAATACAAAGTATGTTAAAAGTGTTATTTTTTTTAATATCCACCTATTCAATACAAAGAGATCCTTTTTAGAAATTAAATATAATTATAAAATATTAAGGGACATGTTTCGCCCATATTAAGGGCATCATCAGCCTCAAATAAAACCTGCTGGGGGTAGAGCAATAAACAGCTCAATCTTTATAATGAAACAGAAATGTGTTTCCTTGAATACTCCTGTTAGAGGATAAGAAAAAGTAAAGCTGATAGACTGTTAAAGATGTTAATTTCGTATGTTAAGATAAGACAACAATCTTCTTAAGTGGCTGTTCAGCTGCCTATAGTCTTATTTAATGGCTGAAGGAGTGAAAGTCAAATGTGTTACGATAAGATAACAGTCTTCTTTAAGTAGTTTGGGCGCATCGACTCAACGCTCCGGAAAGTATAATCGTGTGAACTTATGACATGCATCTTGATACTATGATTTTAACCAAGGACATTCTAATATTTTTTAAGTTTAGACAAAACATACATTGATATCCTCTTTTTATGACTTGTAAGAACAATCAGGATCCTGATTTTTCACCATACAGGTTTGAGTTTGAGGCTGATGATGCCCTTAATATGGGCGAAACATGTCCCTTAACGTTTTATAATAATACTTAATTTCTAAAAATGATCTCTTTGTATTGAATAGGTGGATATTAAAAAAAAAAACACTTGTAACATACTTTGTATTTACGTACATTTCAATATGGACCTAACATGAGAATTATGACGTGTAATAAATTGTATATAATTTTAAATGATAAAGACTTTACTTGAAGAAGTCTAAGTATATAAACTCTTGCAGCACACGTCACAATATGGACTGAGCAACAAAAATGTGAATTCATGAATTCTATTATTATAGTCAGAACGGTAAAACTGTATAAGACAAATGATAGGAAATTACATTCTCTATACCTTACATTATATAGTACTTTTCGATAGGAGCAATAACATAGGTATTCTAAAATTCAACTTTAGGCACTTTTCCCTAAATTAATATTTATCCAGTGTGAATAAAATGATTTATAGCCTAAACTGTAGTGCACCCTTTAAACAACAAGCAACACACCAATTTTCATTAAATTCTGTTTGCTCATTTTCTTGTGGTTCAGCACTGATATGGACTTAGCCATGAATTCATGAATGTTATGATAGCCGGTATGGTAAAAATGTTGAAGACTCATAATTGAACGAATCTGAACAGACTTGAATCAGACTCATTGCTGCTGAGTTGAAATGGGTGATATTGGAACAGTGAGCAGTTAAGAGTCAACTCATGCTTGAAACTTGATAGCAGGCTCATTATACCAGTCCACTCAGTTGTTCAGTCATTTAGTGGGTGCTCAAACTGTGAGTTGTTGCTGTATTTCTGCTTCATGCATGTTTCTTGTGTGTGTTATATGCAGTGGCTGTACAAGGAACGTATTTGGAGAACCAATGCTTATGGCAAGAGTGTACCACGAGTCTGTCACTTGAATTTCTGAGTATCCTAGCCGCTCAATCTGTCCAGACTTATTTGTGTTGATTGTGATCACACAACATGGGCAATTGGATAGATTCATTTGTTCAGTGAAGCTGAGCAGCTTTTAGAGTTTGGACCTTCCAAACACTCACTGAAGACAGTGCTTGAGCAGGGAGCTCTGAACAAGTCTAGACTGAGATAGATAGATAGATAGATAGATAATGCCTTTATTGGTGGCGAAGTTAGGGCTCAAGGCCCTCTCTTACACTTAACCACTAGATGAGTATACATATACATAACTTATAATTTCGAATACAAATAAAACAAATAATACTAATAGCAATAATAATAATAATAATAATAATAATAATGAAAGAATCCTTAATTTTAAAATACACAAAATAACGTACACTTAAATTATTTAACTGCAGTAATCCATTCATTCATCCCATTCATTCCTTCATTCACTCAACAATTATCCAGCAAGTCAGCAGGATCTACCCAGCAAATGCTCCCGGCAAGCCACTTTAAACTTGCGATGAGAAGGATTTTCTCTAATGTTCGCAGGTAGCGAATTCCATGACCTAGACACAGAGATTATGAAGGAGCGGTTGTACACAGCAGTACAGTTTATAGGTATGGCAAGAGAGGAACCAGATCTTGTATTGTGTTCATGATAGGACGAGAGGTAAGAAAAAGATGAAGACAGATAGTCAGGAGTATTAGTGGAAAGAACTTTGTGCAGAAGCGATAGCATGTGAAGTTCACGGCGCTGGTGCACTCGAAGCCACGACAGCTCCTTATAATAAGGTGATATATGAGCATCATATCGCAGATTAAAGATATATCTTATGCAGCTGTTCAGGCTCCAGTCCAGTTTCTTGTTACTGTCCCAGGTTATTCCAGTCAACACAGTGTCACAGTAGTCAAATATAGGTAGTATAAGAGAGCGAATTATTTGTACTTTAAGTCGAACAGAGAATATATTAGTGAACCGTTTCAGGGGATATAAGCTTTTATGTACTTTATTGCATGTGCTTATCACCTGTTGAGTCCAGTTTAGAGTCTCAGTCATGATAATTCCTAAGTTGGTCACTGAAGTAGAGTAGGGTATGATTTTATTGTTTAAAATTATTGGGGGGATGTTCTGTTGCTTGAGGGAATAAAGGTTTTTACTGGTACCGATAATAATAACTTGAGTCTTATTTGGATTCATTAATAAACTGTTTTTATTTGCACAGTCACTAAGATGTTGAAGGTCAGAATTTATTTTAGTAATTGCAGTATCAATATCACTCGGTTTTGAAAGATAGTAAATCTGTATATCATCCGCGTACACTTGCAATTTGCAGAATTTAAGAGCTTTTGATATATCATTCATTTGGATGATAAATAGCAGTGGTCCAAGAACCGACCCCTGAGGGACGCCGAGGGTCTTCCTTTGCCATCCTGAACTCAAATTTCCAACTGTTACACGTTGCCGGCGATTTTCAAGATAAGATAAAAAGAAACGAAGTGATACACTGTTAAAATTTAGCTCTCGAAGTTTCTGCAGTAGTAACTGAGGATTAACAGTGTCGAAGGCACTACTGAGATCTAATAATGTCAATACAGTCACGTCCCGTTGGTCCATTGCACGTCTGATATCATCTGTCACTCGTAGTAAAGCTGTTGCAGTGCTATGTCCTTTCCTGAAGCCGGATTGAAAGGGATTCAAGAGGGAATGCTTGGTAAGGTATTCAGTAACTTGTGTATGAACTAGACGTTCAAGCACCTTGGATAAGGGTGGTAGAATGGATACTGGACGATAATCTGAAGGAGAATCCAACTTGGAGCTCTTCGGGATGGGTCTAATTAGTGCATCTTTCCAAACATCTGGGAAAACTCTGTTTGTCAGGCAGTAGTTAAATATATGAGTTAGTATTGGCAGAACAGCTCCTAAAATATCCTTAATAAGCGATATAGGAATGTCATCATTACCTGTGGCATTAGATGTTATAGCGTATATCACACGGTTAACTTCATTCGAGCTGACATTTCTAAAAGAGAATTGCTCATACACAGGCTGCTCTTGTAACAAGGGTAGTGAATTTTCTGGGAAGTATCTTGTAAATGAGTTTGAGCAAGTCTAAATGTCATTTTGCACAGCTCCAATTCGGAGACAAGCTTCTTTTCGTGTTGTCTGGTTTTCGAGAAACAATCCTATTTCTTCATGGAGCTCATAAACCCTTTTTAAAACTTTCTGTCTCGACAACCAGTGTACCTCTGTGTGGTACAAAAGACCATTATATTCGGCACCAACTTCATTGCACAAAACTTTGAATAATCTGGAATTCGTAGCGCTGCCACAGATATGATTCACAATTTTACTACGTCTCTCAATGTGCTTAGAGTAAATCTGAAGGAATCATCTTAACGGCCAAAGCATAATGATGTATCATGCAGTGAGAAGATAAAACTTGAGGAGCCACTTGTTTCATGAGTGCTTGACATCCAGAATACCATCATGCCCAAATGCCAACTAGCTTTGACCGGTCCAGTCCTTTTTTCTCAATAAACAATTTTAGCGTTTTGAATACATCTTTGCCATGAGTAGTGGTGGGCAAAGACTCGTAGAACAAGTATTCCTCTTTTGCACGGTCATCTTTAATGCACCGACTAAATACCAGTAATTGCAAACGCGAAGCTATATTGGTTGACTCATCCAATTACAGCAAAAACATAGTAATTTCTTTAATTTCAGAATTAACGATTACCAAAATGTTGTTGCTCATCACTAAAATACGACTTTGAACTGTTGTATTGGAGAAAGATATTTGATTAATCTTAGCAATGTGTTGCTCACCAATAAAGAGCGACACTGCATCACACAAACAAGGTTTGATGAGTTCCTCTCCTATAGTGTGCGGATTATTGTTCTTAACAATGCGATAAGCAATTTGATACAAAGCTTAAAGAATGACTCGGTTGCCTTTTATATGTTTCCTATGGAATCCAATTTTGAAGACTTCAGAACACTCTTTTCTCTTTAAAAAAAAAACAACTCAATGTATTTACCTGAGAACTCCTCGTAAACTTTCTTGAAATGTTCTTTCAATTTGCTCAGTTAAGAACTTTATTACATATAACACACTGAGGCTTTTCTATAGTCCTGTCAACAAGATTCGTCAAATCCCATTGTAGAAATGCTTCTTTATACAAGTGCATTTTTCTGGATGTAGAAGCTATCTCACTTAATACAATCGTTAAACACTGTTATGAAATGAACGGACAATACAAAAATTCATGAACTACTTACTACTGGCTAATGACTTTTATTCTATCATTCACTATGTGTCCGCCTCCGTAGCGTAATGGTTAGTGTTATTAGCTGCCGTCCTCGGGGGCCCGGGTTCAATTCCCAGTACTGTCAGAAATTTAAGAATGGCAGGAGGATTGATATGTGGTTAAAATGGTACATGCAGCTCACCTCCAATGGGGGTGTGCCTGAAAAGAGCTGCACCACCTCGGAATGAGGACACGAGTTTGCATTCACAATGTTGCATGAAAATAACCTCTCATGATGCAAAATAATTGGTTTATTAATAACATTATTGAAAAAAACACATCAAAAGAAGTGAAAATTATTATTGTTGCACTTACCTACAAATAATACATAGATATCTTTTAGAACAGGGTGTAGGATCATTTAGAACAGTGTGTACACTTGTACAGCTTGATACTAAGTACAATGCAAAACAAATGAAACGTGCAAGTTAGTGCTTGGGTAAATTGAAACGGAGTCATCCTTGTCCATCTCCGTGCACCCTCGTCCCTGTCTGCATGCGGGAAAGTGGGCACGGTGATAGAACACGGTCAGAGGCTACCTACCTACACACATCACCCCGCTTTTTATTAGTGTAGGTCTACATGCAGCATGAGAGAGCGCAAGCTATGTGGCGCTGATCTGTCATTCTATTATCCACATACCAAAAATTACCATAAATATTACCAATGCAGAATAGCTGTTTTACCCCCGCAGGGGTAATTACCCCCAAGTTCGGAACCCATGGGCTAGATAAACTACTGATAGGGAATCTGTCACCTGGGCAACAGCCCTAAATGCAGAGCATTGCTTGATTGATTAAGTATTTCTTTATCAGGTTTAACTCTGCTATCATATTTCTCCCTGTGGGTGAGGGCAGTAGAATAATACCCACGGTGTCCCCTGCCTGTCGTAAGAGGCTACTAAAAGCGGCCCCAGGGGCTCTGAACTTGGGAGCGTGGGTTGGCGACTACGGGGCCCTCAGCTGAGTCCTGACATTGCTTCCATTTACTTGTGCCACGCTCCTCACTTTCATCTATCCTATCCGACCACCCGTGGTCAACTCATTTCTGACCCTGACGGTATTAGAGCACTCGAGGCCTAGGGAGTCCTTCATTTTCATGCCCTTCGTGGTCCTTGTCTTCCTATGGTCGATACCCTCATTTTTCGAGTGCCGGATCCCTTCCATTCTTTTCTCTCTGATTAGTGTTGTATACAGAATGGTTGCCTTGTACTTCCTCTTAAAACAATAATCACCACCACCACCACTCTACTATCATATGTTTTCTTTTTCCAGGTAGTTTCTAAATTTCTTTATACATTAGTTTTGATAGACTGAAGAACCTAACAGTTATAAATTAATAAATTCTCTTGAAACTATGCCAGAGACTTGAACTAAAGAATATACAACTACAAATATAAAAATATACAAATCGTCTGACTTTTTGAGTGTATGCCAACGGTCAAATATTTTAATATGAAGAGCAGCAAGAATCACCAACAATGCATTCTTGTCAGTGAAATACTGTATATTCTCTTGAAGTCTTATTCTTATCTTTAACTAAATTTACAATGCCAAGGTATTGTATTGTTTATTTAAAGAAATTGTTCCTTCTTGATATGTGCAATGGACCTTAAAGTGCTATACGAAATATCATGTCTAGTACCAACATGAATATAAGTGTAGAAACTGCTGAAGGTACAGCTCCATATAATAACCTAGGTATAGATATCCTACCAACAAAACTACAGATATTTAAACAAAACAGACAAAAATGGAATATTATTTTCTATTTCCCCTAACCCACATACAAAAGAAAGTAAAACTAACCTATGTAACTTACAGTATGTAATCTACCAAACATCAAAAGAACTACTCAACATTAAATTTAAAAAAATAAACACTAATTTTGATTACTTCCTACAAACGCCAAACACAAATTATTTATTCCACTAACTAGATCACTCACATACCACATTTTTCTATTATGCTATGTAAGAACTACCTTTTCACTACTAAAAGACAGAGCACCATCAACTGCTGACCATTCACTAGCACATCCAACACTGGATTCCACTATGTATGTTTGGTTCAGTGCGTTCATTGTAGTGAGTCATCCTCTGTATTGGTCAGAGCAACATTTTTGTCTGCATATTGGAATTCGATAACTGATGTTGAGGATACTTTAGTCTTAGCTCACAATCTACTATGATTAAATAATTAAATAATACACTCAGAATAATTTCCAAAAGCCTGAGGTTGAATCACTTAATCTCAGCCACCCAAGTTTATTACAGATAAAGATTAGGAAACTTGGTTATGAAATTGTTTATACTGGTAATCTAAATTGCTGGTTGGAGTAATGATATTTCTATGACAGATCAAGAAGTAATCATGCACAGAAATTTAACTTAAAATCAGGCACTGACTAAATCTCAGTAACATTCTCACTTGCTAAGAATTACACCAAGTTCCACCCAGTTCTGGTTCTTTTCCCTGTGATTACAACCACTGCAAAACTTGCTTGTATACCCAGCACCACTTACACCAGCAGCATCACCAACAAGACTGACCTCATACAAGGTCATCATAGCTGTACTTCATCTAACATCATCTATCAGCCTCAATGCCGACTCTGCACAGTTTACTACTGTGGCTTAATTAGCAACAATGTCTGACTCCTTGGCTAAATGGTTAGCGTGCTGGCCTTTGGTCACAGGGGTCCCGGTTTCGATTCCCGGCAAGGTCGGGAATTTTAACCATCATTGGTAAATTTCTCTGGCATGGGGACTGGGTGTATGTGTCGTCTTCATCATCATTTTATCCTCATCGCGATGCGCAGGTCACCTACGGGAGTCAAATCAAAAGATCTGCTCCTGGCGAGCCGAACATGTTTTTGGACACTCCCGGCACTAAAAGCCATATGCCATTTCATTTCATTAGCAAAAATATATCCAAACAAAGATGTGTCCACTGCAGTTCCTGCAAAAACTGTAACATGGATTTTCCTTTCCCTATTCATACCTGACTCCATAAAATCACATTTGATTATTGTTTCACAGTTAAAGTCTTTAAACATTTACTCCCATCTTCCCAACCTCTTGCCTTAGTTGAAAATCAACTGGTGCTCAAATCTAAGGAAGCATCCAGCCTTAATATACATCAGATAACCACTCTCGTTTTCCACCCATCTCCTAGACAACAGCATCTATTTATCAACAACGATCACCACTGTTCTTACTCTATCCTCTACTGATGAAACCTGCAAACAAAAATTTTGGATCCTTGTCTTTCTTTTATGTGTACTCTATTAATGCATGCCTACACTGTAAGTCTCTGTCTCTCCTGCTTGATAGATAAAGTGAAATTCTAAGAGAACATTGAAAAATGAATAATTGCAGCATCACAGCATATATGTCAAATGGAAGGAAAATATGCCTGATATTAGTTAACAGTATAAATATTTATTAAAATTGCCCTTGTCATGTATAAAGGTTGTTGAAATGAAATTCAAACTAGTGTCTAGAAACAGACATTTCATATATTGGATATCATACACTATATCAGAGGAAGACAGTTTCAGATGGTATGACATATTGGAACAAAGAGCAAGCCTGTCAGTTCGTGCAGTGTCAGCTGAGAAATATAATGTTGCCTAGACAAGTGGCACTGTGAGTATGGAACAGGAGAGTTTAATCAGCTATAACTCTGTCAATGACAATAACATACGTGCTCCTGATATTAGACTCTCTGAAGAATATATGCAAATTCTACAAAATTTTCTTCACCAGTTTGAGTCGAGGTAACATGAAATGCAGAATGTTTCGGCTCTTTGCAACCCTCTATCAGTAGATGTCAACAAGGTTCCTACCAGGTACCAAATGGATCTGTTTAATTTACACTGTGATGATTTGTTGAAGGACAAATACAAACACATGAAGGACTTGGCTGATTTTTACAAGGATGTCCCCCAAACTTGAGGTTGTATGCCTTTGCTGCATAATATTATGTATGTTCAGTTCGACATATGTGTGCGAATAATTATTTTCTGTTATAAAACTTGCCGATTCCAAATCCCTAAGTACATGCAGTGTTCAATTATAAATTGCCCAGACATTACGTCCCAACACTGACATACTAATTAAAGAAAACCAAAACAGAAAATGCAGGAAAATGTCCATGTAATTGTTCTGTATGGCTCTTTTAAATTGCAGAGAAAATTATACAATGTTCTGTTCCTTTTATGTTATAACATGACTGTCCTTCACATAAACTAGAACCTTATATATTTTCTCATAAAATAGAGCTAAAATTTGTTTATAATCTGTGACTAATGGTGTAATTCAAAGAGTCAGCATTAACATTACAATATCAAAGATGTCAGAGGATGTTTGCCTAGTTGTACTTCCTCTTAAAATAATAATCACCACCACCACCATCCAAGATGTTAGTTCTGTTATTAACACCAGATCTGTTTTCTGTTTCTCCTTCATCACTGTATCCCACATGCCTCGAACCTTCCCCTGCGCCTGCAAGAAAGCAGTGCAAAGCGTGAAGACATTGCACGGCTTAACTCGTCTTTACTGCGAGCATGTACAGTGGAGTGAAGTGACATCACTGCTGTGCTTCCTGTCCTCCACTGCTCTTTATAATTTTTTGCTAGTGGCTTTATGTCGCACCGACACAGATAGGTCTTATGGCAATGATGGGATAGGAAAAACCTAGGAGTTGGAAGAAAGCGGCTGTGGCCTTAATTAAGGTACAGCCCCAGCATTTGCTTGGTGTGAAAATGGGAAACCACAGAAAACCATCTTCAGGGCTGCCGACAGTGGGATTCGAACCCACTATCTCCCGGATGCAAGATCACAGCCGCGCACCTCTAACCGCAAGGCCAACTCGCCCGGTCTCTTTATCATTACAGTACTACAACACACTGACGACTATTTGAGAGTATCTACAGATAATAACCCCCCCACTGTTCAGGCACCTGTCCCAATGTTGAGCAATTTTCTATACCCTCCACAGCAAAGAATGCTGGTTGTTAGTTGAACCAGTCTTCCACAGTACCAGGAAATGCTTATTCTTCAGGGCTTGCTTGCACATACCAAAGACGTGACTATCACAAGGCGAGAGATCTTGGCTGCAAGGCAAGTGATCCATAAGACCAGTGTCAACTGTCCATTGTTGCATTGGCAGCATATTGATGTGCATTACCATGGAACACAAGCACACTTTGTACCAGTTTTCTTAGTCTAAAGCACCAACTTTGCTCAAGAATTGAATCACACCTATTGTACACAAATGTTCTTCAACTTTTTCATCTACTTAGGGGATGCATGTCTCAGGCTGACCACATTAGGAGCTGTTGTTACACACACCAAACCATGCATTGTTGCCAACTCTTGGCTATCCTGTTCGTTATTTGCAGTGTTGCCAACTTTGTCTGTATTATTCACTTGAACAATCCTTGAACAATTATGGTGCATAATTCACTAACAGCTCACACACATACCAGGAGTAGCAATCTGATCTACTGTAATGAAATATAAAAATATTATGTTCAATGTTACATACAAAATTATAATCCTTGTCCAATTCTTCTCATCCAAAACAGGAGTTGTTAATCTGACAGCACTTAGGTAGGTGACCTTCCCAGATTTCTGGTGCATTAACAGAATTTCGTTCCCATTTTTTCCCAACAACAAGGCAAAATAATCACCCAGTCCTGTGAAAGAAAGGCAATTGAGAATATCAACAGAGCTTGGTTCACTTACATGACATATTATACCCATGAGACTATCAAGTTACTGTAGTAATTAACCGTATCTCCCTCTCCCATCCAATACAGTTACTTTCCAGTGAACCAATAATCAGACAGACAGACATGATCTTCCTCCGGAAATCCATTCCCTCATCTATAGATATTGATCCCTTTCAACATCTATCACTTGTTTATTGCTCCTTCCAGAGAGGAAAAATTACCCTTTTGCCACCTTTTTCCCATAACACTGTCTTCCAGAAGGATTTTGATTGGTGTTTCATAAAGGTATGGAACTCACTGTCAGGAGATACCAAGAACTTGCCTCTTCCAAAAGTTAAGTTGTACATTTAAAGGAACTGTTGCATGTATGTGTACATGGGGAGAATGAGTGAATAGCAGACTGGTAGAGCAAAAGGAAGTGAGGGAATGAGTGAATGACAGACTGGTAGAATAAAAGGAGATATGTGACCAAATGGGTTTAGAGCTGGCACAAGTACTTTGTCTGCTTTATCACATCTTACTTAGTTAGTCGTAAATGCTCTTGATAATGATGAAGGGTGATAGGTCTATTTCTAGATCTTTTAATGGCATTTGATACAGTTGATCATAAAATATTATTGCATAAAATATATCAGATTGGGATTAGAGGAATTGTTAATGACTGGTTTAGATCATCCCAGTTTGTTGAAATTTCACATAACAAGGTTTATCACTCTCACATGAAAAACATAGACTTACATGTACTGCAGGATAGTATTTTTGGACCTTTTCTTTTCTTAAGCTACGTGAATGACCTTCCTCACAATATTCAAGTAAAAACTGTAGTTCTGTATGCTGATGACACAAAAATGATTGTTAATAATCCTGTTCCTGCAGCTGCAGAAATTACATCAAATGCAGTCCTGTCTTGATTAGATTCATGGTTAAGTAAAAACAGACAATGAATTTCAAAAAGGCTCAATTCATGGAATTCAAGGCTTCAAACTATCATGACAAAACTGCTAAAAATTAGAACCTTACATTAAATGAAAATGCAATTGAAAAGACTCTGACCACAACATTTTTAGGTGTCCATGTAGATGAAAAGTTAAGATGCCATATTGCCACATTTAAAAAATACCGTAGGGAAATCTCTAAGTTCTGTTAGCTTTACATTAAGGATTCTGTCTAACAGTTAGTAAAGAACTACCACCGGTCTTCTGGCTCCATGGCTAAATGGTTAGCATGCTGGCCTTTGGTCACATGGGTCCTGGGTTCAATTCCCAGCAGGGTCGGGAATTTTAACCTTAACTGGTTAATTTCGCTGGCCCGAGGGCTGGGTGTATGTGTTGTCTTCATCATCATCAAGGCTTGCAGGTCACCTATGGGAGTCAAATCAAAAGACCTGGTCCTGGCGAGCCGAACATGTCTTTGGACACTCCCGGCACTAAAAGCCATACGCCATTTCATTTTTACCACCGGTTCTCGACCAAGTACAGTTATATCATTAATATTCATAAGGTCAACGCCAAGGCCATTTTGACCCCGGAAACAGAAGTTCCGTTAAGGTCATTGACCTTGGAGATGACATCATCAGTACTGGTACTTGTGTCAGACCGGCCTGTTACAGGGGGGTGGGGGGTCACTGGCTTTAGGAGGAGGGTGTTGACCCCCTGGATGAGGCTAAGACAACCTCATCCCTCTCCTAAGACTGGACCAGTCTACTTAAAACCTGTCACAGGGATTATTGGCTTTAGGGGATGGGTGAAGTTAAGACCACCCTACCCCTCTCCTAAGATAAGTGAGCATTCAGCAGTTCTCCTCTGGAGAACTGCTGAATGCTACAGTTAACAGTTTACAATGAACTGAACTCGTTCACTCTTTTATATACCCGCTGTTATGGTGGGGATATGTTGGAAGAGGTGGCGATTATATAGTGGGGGGGGGAGTCTGGTGGTGGAATGATTTGGTTATTTATATTAACAATAGACACCAGCAGTATGCAGTGTATTTATGCAGTGAGGTTCTTGTCTACTGTTACCGTCTCATACCTCTGTGTTACCTCTATGGGGCAACACTGGTTGGGGGGTGGGGGGGAAGGCAGGAGTTCTGTATAGTTGTTCATGAGAAGGGAGGTTAGATTTAAGCAGTTGGCAACCCTTAGGGTCAGGCAGTGTAGCTGTTAGATTAAATTCGAGACATGGAGGTTTAGGACCCCGTTGTAGAGAAAATCCTCGGAGTTCGGGGGCTGTGTAGCTAACAGTCATCAACTCCTTGCTTGGTGAAAAGTATAGGCGCTGTGCTTTCTCTCAAATATGGGGCCTGTACCCAGCCTGCATAAGTGTCTGCAGATTACCTGGTGTTATGTGTTCAGCATGACAAAACCTCTTTACCCTATTATGAAGAGAGGGCAGGGTTTGGAGTCTCTGTCTACACCTTGCAAACCTAATAAATACTGTTGGAGTTGGAAGTGAACAAGAGCTAACCAGAGGAGGGATGAGGGGTCCAGGAGAAGTGAGTGAGTAAGTAAGAAAGAGCAAAGTTAAGCTCAGTTAAGGATCCTGTGGTCACCAACGCACACTCTCAAAATGATAGTCCCTGGAACTCATCTCAGTTGCTTGTTACGACAGAATGGGGATACTAGTTTTACTGCCTGGGAGCCTGCAGACTACAAGGTGACTTGTGCATGTCGAATCTTCTCAGCTGTTAATCAGGACATCAAGGATTGACACACATTCGCTTTTTCCTATCCAGTGATTAGATCTACGTGAGGTTGTTGGTTTTATGATGACACAGCATGGTCCACCTGAAATTTGGAGGTAGAACATTAGTAACAGTGAATCAGGAGGTCTGAGGTGGCTTGCTCCTTTACAACCAAAAACAAATGCAAGGTCTGCTGTACAGAGTAAGGGAGTTGTGATGTGTTGATGAATTCTACCTATTATTTGGGAACATGGAGTCTTACGACTTTCAGAGTTTGCTGGCTGTGTACCTGTTACCTTATATTCGGGAGATGGTAAGTCGACAACTCTTGCTTGGTGGCTAGCCCAGGCTGTTGTGCTTTAACCTGGGTATAATGCAACAGGGTATGTGCAGGTCTGCTCACCCAAACAAGTGACCGCTTCCCAGCCTGCATCTCATGAAACAACGTGTGGTCAGCATAATGACTTTTTTTTAAACTGTTATTCTGTTGGTAATAGAGATTTGTCAGTTTCTTGAGCTCTATTGCATAAATCCACTTCCTACCTGCAATTCAACGGTTTTGACCCCAGTTTCAAGAACTATGAAAATGAAACTGGTTCACAGGCCTGCTTGAATTCTGGAAGTGAGGGAACTAAGGCTCGTTAGGAACAGGAGAGCAGGAGGTGTAAGATGGCTTGGTCACTCACTTCCAGTTGTATGGTCAAACCGTATGACTCCTATACACATTCTGCTGCACTGATACATGCTTGTAGTGGCCTTGAGCTGTGTGTTTGCATAAATTTGGTTCATACCTGATATTCTTTCCAAAACAACTTAAATTACTGATGTATTCTTATTTTCTGATTCTTTCCTTGTTTATGATTTTTCTTTTCTATTCACTATTTAAGGGCTCAGCCGCGAATTGAACCTGGGGCCCTTTGAACCAAAGGCCAACATGCTAACTAAATAACCATGGAGCCAGACACTTTGAATCCTGTCTGTATCACTCCAAGAGTTATGCAGTTTTTATGGTTGAATGTTATTTTTGACGCCAGAATTTAAACAATAATAATTCATTTTTTAAAGACAAATCTGTTGGTTTATTGAAGGAGAACAAAATAGAAAAAGTATTTTACGAGAGATACATTTGTAGATAAAAATTTCATTGTTCCGTATTGAAAAGTATCACAGTTAAATTGAAATAATAAATATGGTAGTCCAACCTATTCAATACAAGTAAATAAGAGATGTAGAGATTACATTCTTATTTAATTAAAAGTGGAAACGGTACCGGTTTCGAGCCCAGTCTGGGTCATCATCAGCCGATTATAACTGAATTTTACAGTGCCTACCCCTGTCATTTTTATATCGCCTCTTCAACTGATATTGTGTGGACTTGACCATTACCTTCTTTCTTACTTATGCATTGTTTTTTGAGTTATAATCGGCTGATGATGACCCAGACTGGGGTCGAAACCGGTACCATTTCCACTTTTAATTAAATAAGAATGTAATCTCTATATCTCTTATTTACTTGTATTGAATAGGTTGAACTACCATATTTATTATTTCAATTTAACTGAGATACATTTGTGTCATCTGGGTTTGGCCTAGCTCAAGGAAAGAAGGGAAATAATAATACTGTATTATTCCTGCTTCTCAGTCCCAGATCCAGGATGAGGTGGGATGAATTTATAATAGCAGACTGTTTGGCGCCAATCTCAGATGAGGATGAAATAAATAACAGTGAATAAAACTGGGAAGAGAGGGGTAACCCGGTGCTGACACATAGCCTTCTCCTGTCGAGTAACACCAAGGGGAACTGCTCAACACTTTGTCCCTATAGGTTACCATTAAGCTACTGAATGAATAAATTAATTTCCACTCTCTTTTATTTCTGTTTCTATGGGATTGGAGATGAGGTGAGATCAGTTTCTACGATCATGATGTTGCTCTTCCCAACGCCAATCTTCAGAGTTGTTAATGAGAGAAAAAATGAATGAATCTGGGCAAGGAGGTGGAAGTAAGTGACTGTGGCCTTTAAAAAGGTACATCCCCCATCAATAGCTTGGTGTGAAAAGGATAAAGCTCAGAAATTTACCTTTAGATCTGCCAACAGTGGGGTTCAAATCTACTATTTCCTGAATGCAAGTTATGGTAACAGCTACACAACACAAACAGCATAGGCAACTCACTAATTACATGTATATTATACTCCTTCAATATTTAAATACACATACCTCTAAGCAAGGGAACAGGAAGGATTGCAACAATTATTGAGGTATTTTACTAATCAGGAAATGTGTTTACTAACTTTTTTTTTTTTTGAAGGGAGGATGCATTCAATTGTTGAGAGTAAGTTGGATGAAAACCAGTGTGATTTCAGACTACAGAGGGACCGTCAGGTTCAGATTTTCAGTATATGCCAAGTAACTGAAAAATGCTATGAGATAATAAGTTATGTTTATGTCTCTTAGATCTAGAGAAATTTTATGACAGAGTACCGAAGCAAAGGATTTTAGCCATACTGAGGGATTATGGGATTAAATGTAGACTAATATAAGCACTCAGTAACATTTATTTAACAATTGGGCTACAGTGAGAATTGATGATAGAATGAGTTGTTGGTTCAAGTTGCTTACAGGCTGTAATCTTTTACTTTTGTTATTCTGGCATCCATCGTGGGAATGTTGTGATGAAGTTTGCACGACATAAGGTGAGTGTTACATTAGGGCCTAATCAGATGTCAAATGTATCTCCGAAGGTTTACAAGAAATATTATATGAATGATATTATGAATTATATTATATGATTTGTGTATCTATCTTATTAAGGATAATAATGCATTTCTAAATAGGGAGCCATCTTCTAATTGAACCAAACATGCTGGTTAATTGTGAGTTACTAAGATGCCATTGGTGAACCATAATAAAAACATTAATTGAAACATTTAAACTTCATACTACAGTATATTACTTTAGATGCAAACTACATAACATTGGACTTATTAATATGAGGTAATGAATAATCGATCAACCTTTAATTGAAATAATTATGCAGTTAGTAGTAAGTACAGTACTTCTATCTCTAGGACACTTTGTGTATTAAAAAATATCAACAAACTTTATTTTGGCTGCTAAGCTACATATTAGGCATTTGGTAGTAATAAGTGTACAACCATGTTTTTAATAGTTCATTTTTCATAATTCAAAATTTAGGAGCAGGTAGGGACCCTTTTCAGAGGCAGTCCTACTCAGGGAGTGGCGCCCCTGCCTATGAGTCCCAGAGCACACTGGTCCGGTTTGTAGCATCTGGTAAAGGTTCCAGCTCAGGGTTACGAGTGACAACCTCAAGGACATCTACAGCAAAGAAGGTGTACTTTGATATGGTGCAGATTTCGGAAGAGGCAGTCCTGTATTCAGGGGTTAATATGAGTACAACCTGCTGCCTTGAAGTTTGAGGTGACTGGACATCAAAGGCTAACGGAGAAAACCCTGAAAGAAAATCTCCCTCTGTGTTAGGCTCAGCAGGTCAACAGAGGGATTATTGAGGAAGTTGCTCTCCAGATTAATACGAGCCTTGGATCTAGAAATACACAACCACGACATCAGTTTGATGTGAATGATGTCTTACAGCCTGATGTTACACCAGCTACCCAAACCAAACGAAGACAAAGTATCAGAGTGGGAACATTAAATATCCTCACATTGACAAAGAAAACTGAAGAGCTGGTCGACCTCATGGAAAGGAGGAAACTTCTGATCAAAGGGTTGAGTGAAACAAAGTGGAAGAAAACTGGGAAAATAAATATAAGATTGAACTATAGTCTTTACTGGTCTAGAAATGAAGTAGAGTCTAAGAATAGAGTGGGATTTTTAATACATAAAGACACAAGTGCTTGTAGTCAAGCAGAGTTTGTTAGTGAAAGGATAATTAAGTTATCTGTGAACTTAGAAGGAAAAAAATACAATGTGATGTGAAAGAACACAAAAAGTATGAAAATCTAATTGTAATGGGTGATATTAATTTACAAGTTGGCTCACTACGAACAGGATATAAATCCACACTGGGCCCTAATGGAATGGGGAATAGAAATGAAGAGGGAGAATATATGCTAGAACTATGTATGAGAAACAACCTGATAGTGAGTAGTACTTGGTCCAAGAAAAGGGATGCCCATAAAATCATAAGATATAGATGGGATGATAAAAAAGGGAACAGTAATAGATTATTTTCTGAGAGATCAAAATGTATGGAAGAATGTGAATGATGTCGAGATCATTCCAAGTTAAGACCTTAGCAGAGGTCATAGACTGCTGGTTGCAGTTATTGCAGAGCAAAGACCTTCCAGAGTCTGTAACAAAAGAACCCAAAAATAAAAACTTGGCAACTTACTGAGTCAAATGTAAAGGAAGAATTCAGGGAAGGTGTCCGCAACTTGTTGCAGAGAGAACAACTGAAATTGGTAGATGAAAAATGGGACACTGTAAAGAAGGTTGTGGTAAGTACAGCAGAGAAAGAATGTAGACTACAGAGCCAAAATACATAAACCTAAACAAACTGCCTGGGGGAATGATATTAAAAAGGCAATCAATGACAGAAACCATGCAAGAAGAGCAAGAATATGGAAAAATCATTGTGTAATAGAGGAGAAGCTGTCAGTTTACAGGGAGAGAGAATTACATGTCAAACAGTTAGTTATAGCTGAAAAGCAGAAATACAAGATCTAGCTACCAGAATAACACAGGAAGGGAATAAGAAACTGTTATACAGAACAGTGGCAGCTCGTGGCTGTAAAGTATGGTGAAGAGCTATTACCCATTTGGTTTCGAGCGACAGATTTAGGAACTTCTTTCTTTCTTTCTTTCTTTCTTTCTTTCTTTCTTTCTTAATCTGCTTACCCTCCAGGGTTGGTTTTTTCCTCGGACTCAGCGAGGGATTCCACCTCTACCGCCTCAAGGACAGTGTCCTGGAGCTTCAGACGCTGGGTCGGGGGATACAACTGGGTAGGATGACCAGTAACTCGCCCAAGCGGCCTCACCTGCTATGATGAACAGGGGCCTTGGTGGGGGATGGGAAGATTGGAAGGGATAGACAAGGAAGAGGGAAGGAAGCGGCCGTGGCCTTAAGTTAGGTACCATCCCGGCATTTGCCTGGAGGAGAAGTGGGAAACCACGGAAAACCACTTCCAGGATGGCTGAGGTGGGAATCGAGCCCACCTCTACTCAGTTGATCTCCTGAGGCTGAGTGGACCCCGTTCCAGCCCTCATACCACTTTCCAAATTTCGTGGCAGAGCCGGGAATCAAACCCGGGCCTCTGGGGTGGAAGCTAATCACACTAATCACTACACTACAGAGGAGGACAAGATTAGGAACTACGTGTTGTTTTTGGTTGTTTTGTACTCGTACCTGTGATTGGCGGAGGGTCCAGCATGTGACCACGATTTATTGAATTTAATGTTTCGTCATGACCACGAAAAGCTAGTTCTTGCTTACTTAAATAGAGCACTGCATCAATTACCAACTGAAGAAAAAGCCTATTTAAATGTACATTTTCACTGAACTGTACAATTACAATATACAGTCTGCCATTTTCCTTCAGGACATCAGAGATCGTATTTTGGTTTGTTTCCAATGTCTTGAAATGTAGCTGCCGTATTTTATGTTCTGCAGAGTCTGAGTGCTTATGTAAAAAACGTGTTATGTTCAAAAGGGCTGAAAATCCTTCTTTATTCCAAATGTTATTTTAATTGATAAAAGGCAAGCAGGCCCAACAAAACAACTTCTGTAGAGCTGGAGAGCAGCACAACCATGGAAATTCCTTAAACCACGATCGTTTGAAACTAAGATTGTAAGATTTACCAGAATGTTTCACTTCTCTTGTAACACAAATTTGCAGTGATTCAGTAGGCCGATCAAAACGTAGAACTTCATTCTGATCTTCGTTTCTCCAACATGAAAATGGTGTTTATAATAAATGTCATAAATAGGATACATATTTAAATAAAACAGCACAACACTACAAATGAACCACGATGCGTAAGTACTCGTACTTCACACAGGATGACGCAGGGAAGACGAAACATTCTGCTCTTCCGACAACTTCACTAGCACATTCCGCTATGTGGAAAGTACGCGGGTGACGTCACGGTTGTCATGGCAACCGCCAAGGCCAAGCGCTAGGAGGGAGCACTTGGGAGGTAGAGGCAGCTGCGGAATCTCTTGTCTTCACTCAAGTCTCACGCGCCATACTGTGACCGACAGCCGGGGCTTGCGTGAGTTTCCCTGGTTCTCATCAGGTGATGTGGTACTCCAAACGCCGTACAATAAAACATTTTCTTTCCGTAAAACCAACAAATGTCATAAGAAAAATAAATTTAAGTAATTCATTATGGTAAAAATAAGTGGTGAAGTGGCATTTCACCTACTTCACCTGAAAAGCCGCTCCTGATACAGAATAGTTAAGAGTAGAAGAACTGGTACTGAATCTATTCAATCTGTATACCTTATGGTGAGGTGACTAGGGATAAGAACAAAATATTACAGGAGTTCCAAAGGCACTTTGAAACTTTACTGAACTGTGTGATGGAAATGTCACTCCCTTAGATAATGCACCTTATGATTTGGCAGCGTCCGACTCGTTGGCTGAATGGTCAGCATCCTGGCCTTCGGTTCAGAGGGTCCCGGGTTCGATTCCCGGCCGGGTCGGGGATTTTAACCTTCATTGGTCAATTCCAATGGCCCGGGGGCTGGGTGTTTGTGCTGTCCCCAACATCCCCGCAACTCACACACTACACATAACACTATCCTCCACCACAATAACACGCAGTTACCTACACATGGCAGATGCCGCCCACCCTCACCATAGGGTCTGCCTTACAAGGGCTGCACTCGGCTAGAAATAGCCATACGAAATTATTATTATTTGGCAGCAGAAATACCAATAGTTTGACATGGTTGGAAGTGGAGATAGCAGTATCTAAACTGAAAAACAAGTCAACTGGATCAGATGAATTTAGTGTTGAGATTATCAAAACACTCGGAGAGGTTGGACAACAGTGGATGTACAGAGTACTGAACAAAATTTGGAAAGAATGTAATACCCAATGACTGAAAGGAGGGAGTCATCATACTATTGCAGAAAAAGGGTGATAGGAAGAAATGTACCAACTACAGAGGTGTAAATCTACAGGCACATGGCCTGAAGATCTACAAATCTATCCTCGAGAGCAGGATTAGAAAATATTTTGAACTTGGCCTTGAGGAGGAACAGCATGGATTTAGACCTTATAGATTAGAGCTAATTTTTGCCACCAGAATGCTCTATGAGAAGTACTGAGAGAAAGGTAAAACACTTATAACTGTTTTTCTGGACATTGAGAAAGCATATGATCACGTACCACGCAGGTATACAGGCTGTTAGGGGTATACGTGCAGATATTTTGCTAGTCGGTAAAGAAAAATACATCTCAGAACATATGCTATGTACTTTTTACCTTGTCCTATTAGTTTCCCCATAAATGAGCCAAATATTTCAGGACCTATTGTGTTTTAATGGCCGTAGTAGGAAACGCCGGTTATATCATACTGCCCTCGTGTAGTAGAGTACAGTAGCAGAGTATAGGGGTTTTTGAACCTGTTTGTTATCGAAGGCCAACACATGTCGCTGTGCGTTCCCCTAACCTCTGGGCAAATAGGAGTTGTAGAAGCAAATACCAGACTGCTTCCTGTACTCGGAAACCAGTCTAGGGCACTCTGTGAGAAGTACACATTATCCTTACCAATGTATCTACTCTTGTACCTTCTCATGTTGCCACCGAGTGCTATTTTGTACTCGTAGAAATCTTTTTCTATAATGTAATTATTGTGTTATTTGGATTTGTATGGACATATTCATTGGTTGAAATGGAACTGTGTTTATAACGTAATTCATTAACATTACTTAAGGTAAGCTTCAGGACTATGTTTGGTAGAAATTCAGTCTTTACTATAGACTATGACAATTAAAATAGTATGTGATATGGAATATCCGTACTAGTGCATACGTGCAAATCAAGTGTTGTGCAGTGGTGTGTGATTTATAAGACAGTGACATTACTTAGTGATCCAAGCTGACAAAAATGAAGGGAAATAGTTAATGAGTTAATGAACAGTGGAATTATGATTTCAGTGCTAATATTGTGTCACTCTATGTTGAATTTCTGATAACAGACCATGCGAGTTGTTTACACTATTTTCATAATATTTTCAGTTCAATGAAAGAATGGTGGACACTGAGAAAAATGTTATCCATAGATTCAATGAAATTGTTATTCATGCCACAAATTTCAAAGACTTTAGTTGCATCCATGCTTTTGAAAACTGCTAGAAAAATAAAGAGCTACTATGAAAGAGCCACGTCAGGCTGAGTGGTTCAGATGGTTGAGGCGTTGGCCTTCTGACACTAACTTGGCAGTTTCGATCCTGTCTCAGTCCGGTGGTATTTGAAGGTGCTCAAATACATCAGCCTCGTGTCTGTACATTCGATGATGATGATGATGGTGATGATGATTGTTGTTTAAAGGGGCCTAACAGCTAGATCATTGGCCCCTAATGGTACGAGGTGCAACAAAATGAAATGACAATTAAAACTTCAAAATTTATTCACTGACTAAAATCTAAAATGAACGATGATGATAAAATGACCATGAATCCAAAACAACCCATGGATCCAATTCACAATGTCTCATATTGTGAGATGATGCTTGTTGTCCACAGGGGTCCAAAATTTAAGTCACCGACCCCTCATAACTGTACTAATGACTGGTAAAGCAGAACCATGGTGTTCCTCATGTAGTGGTACTAATCACAGGTAACATAGACTCATGGTGTTCCTCGCATGGTGGTACAAATCACTGGTAATTTAGACCCATGGTATGTCACACACAATGGCACCACTCACAGGTAACACAGCCCATGATGTTCCTCACATAAGGGTACTACTCACAAGCAATGCAGACTCATGGTGTTCCTCAATTACTGGGACTAATCACGGGCGCCAGTATTTCCATGGTGTTCCTTACATAGTGGAACTAATTACAGGCCACGTATACTCATGGTGTTGTTCACGTAGTGGTACTAATCATAGGCAATGTAGACCCACATTGTATCGAACATCATGGTACCACCCATAGTTAATACAGACCCTTGGTGTTGATCACATAAAGGCACTATACACAGGCAATGCAGACACATGGTGCTCCTCATTTAGTGGTACTACTCATAGATAACGCAGACCCATTCTGAATACAGGGGACCAATGCATTTCAGCATGGTGCACGGCAACTTCTTCCGTACGGACGCCAGTCCGTGATGCCGTGTGCCTGCTCACCCACCTCGGTTGGAATGCACACGATGGTACTAATCACAGGCAATGCCCAGACCAAAGGCGTTCCTCACATAATGTTTCTAATCGCAAGTAACATAGACCCATGGTGTTCTGCACTTAATGGTACTAATCACAAGTAATCTCATGGTTCCAGTTCCTTCATCGCTTGGTCGCCCCTTTTAGTAGCCTCTTATGACAGGCAGGAAATACCATGGGTGTATTCTTTGTCTACATCCCCCATCCACAGGGGGTATCGGTAGTTTTACTGGCACATAAAAGAACTCATGCGGGAGTAAATTCTGGCACCTTGGCATCTCCGAACACCATAGAAGTAGTTAGTGGGACGTAAAGCAAATAACAGTATTATTAAAAGTGCCACAGGCTATTTGTAATAGAAGGCTTATTATTGTACAGGAAGTGCCAATAGGTTAAATCACCTGTTTAATTAGAGCTTCCATAATAATATTGATAATAATCATAATATAATAAAAATTATAATGATTTTTATGTTCCACTAACTACTGCCTGCTAAGTTGGGACCAAGAAACCAGTGCTTTAAACATCTGAACAACTCAGACTGGCAACTTTTATTTGGATACTTTTTTTTTTTTTGCTAGTGGCTTTATGTCGCACCGACACAGATAGGTCTTATGGTGATGATGGGATAGGAAAGGACTAGGAGTTGGAAGGATGCAGCTATGGCCTTAATTAAGGTACAGCTCCAGCATTTGCCTGGCGTGAAAATGGGAAACCACGAAAAACCATCTTCAGGGCTGCCAACAGTGGGATTTGAACCCACTATCTCCTGGATGCAAAATCACATCTGCGCACCCCTAATTGCACGGCCAACTCACCCGGTTGGATATGTTTAATAAGCACTGCAAAAGCAGCATTAAGCTTTATTTTACTATTACACATATGCTTTTCATTTGGAAGCACAAAATAATAATGTTTTTTTTGCGCCCCACTAACTACTTTGATGGTTCTTGGAGATGCAGAGGTGCCAGAATTTTGTCTAGAAGGAGTTCTTTTATGTGTCAGTAAATCTATCAACATGAGGCTGATGTATTTGAGCACCTTCAAATACCACTAGACTGGGCCAGGATTGAACCTGCGAAGGTGGGGTGAAAATACCAGCACCTTAATCGTCTGAGCCACTCAGCCTGGCAGGAAGCATGAAATGTAGATACGTTTCATTTATTTAGTTTTATAACATGTACATTATTCGTTTGAAACAAAATGTTCAATGTGCTTCGATAATTCATTTCCGATACTATTAATTTGGACATCCTGTTCCATGCATTCTTTCGTTGACATAAGGAACTTTGTTTACGTACAAGTCAACATGATTTTGCCTTGTTCCTTGACCTTTATAAAATGCAAAACGGGTATCGTACCATACTTCACATCCCAGAACACCTATCCCAACCTTACGCTCAAATAATTATATCACACGCTCGTACAGACCCCACACAGACACAGGTTTTTAGGTCAGTTCCATACTCACTAGATAGCACGGGGCTGATAACCACAGATGTATTAATCCCCTAAAGGACGTAACAGCGAAAGAACCAGCATTAACGCCGACAATTTGATACATTTCCAGTGCCTGAAATCGATGACCTGGTGTGTCTGAAGTCCCTAAGATGGAAACAAGGTACTAACCACCACAAAACCAGCCTGGTGAGAATGTAACGTAACGTGGCATAACCTAGGAGCAGCATTCAGCTGAAATCATAGTTCAGTTGCTCTTAAACATAAAACCAGTTTGGCAAGAATGTTACATAACATCTTGTGACATTGTATCGGTAGCAGTCAGCTGTTACAATGGTACATTTGCTCTTAAACAGAAACAGAAACCAGCTTGGTAAGTTGGCACGTAACTTGCCTGTTATCGAAGGAAGTTATTCATTCACAAGAACAAGGCATATTACTTATTCTAAAAACATCATATCCCTTTGTTCATGAAAGTATTGCTACAAGAAATATCTGGCCTTATACCCCTAACATTCTGTATATGGGAATGTTTGAGACATAGGAAAGTGCCCGATGACATCATAGCACAAGTACAATGACCCTATGATGAAGCCAAGAGTTGTGTCCAGGTCCAGGGTGGAAGGTCAGTTTAGTTTGAAACAAAGAGTGAAGTCCAGCAAGGTAGTTGTCTTTCACCCCTCCTTTTCATAATCATAATGGATGAAGTTTTAAAAGCAGCTGATGATGTAATGGTATGGAGTGACAATATTAATATTCATGTTCTACTACTTGATCAGTTTTCACTGCCGTTCATATCCCTTCTTTATAACATTTTAGTGGAGCAGATGGTCAAATTAAAATACTTCACCGACATTCAGGAGTGCTCGACCTCGCGTGGTTTGCCGCAAGGTGATATTTTAAGTCCGATTCTTTTCACACTGTATTCACATTCGTTTGAGAGAATCATAACTAGGCAAGAGAATCATAACTAGGCAGGTACGATTTTTGCAATTTGCAGATGATTTAGTTATATATGTGAGCCACTCCTCAATCGATAGTATTTACACAGCCTTAAATTACACTCCAGGCTATGTCTGTTTGGTTCCAAGACCATGGGTTAGACGTGACACATGAAAAATGCAAGGTAGTGTGTTTTTCTCAGGCCCATAGAAACTATTATCCACCATTTACCTATAATGGTTTTTCCATTTCTGTTAACAGTCATTGAGAAGTCATCTTGCTAGGTCTTCAGTCTTGATGTGGGAAGTGTGGAATAAGAGGAAAACTAGGTAAACACAAGAAAAGGGAGGAGACAAAATGAAAAGAGGTGGCAAAATGCTAGAAACACAGGACAAAGACAGTTGAAAAGTAACCCAGTGGGTCATATAAGTAGGTAATAGAAAGAGACAAACAAGTGATAAATCAAGTCATATATAGAAAGGAACATAACAGAATAAACACAATGATAGGTCTGTATGAGAAGAAAGAAAACACACTGAAGACAGGAAAAATCTCTGCATTTTATTTCTATACCATTTCATTTTTGATGATATTTGTTATGAAGCATTTATCAATAGGTGCAATATTAACAGAAGTAGGCCTATTTGAGAGTTAATTTTTAGACCTTCCCCTAAACTAGTATCTCATATAACGTAAATAAAATTATTTGTAGCCCTGATTGTAGAGGTTTCTTCCCTAACCTAAAATACCAATTTTCATTAAATTCTGTTTGGCCATTTTCTTGTGATGTGCATGCAAATATGTACACATGTACAAACATGATGGAACATTAAATTTCCTTCTTATTCTGGACATGATGAACATATACTGTATATACCTATTTTTTAAAATTCTGGCCAAAGTACAGACATAACTCTTGTTTCATTTTTTATAGATGCTTATGTGAAAGTAATATTACCTGGTAATTTGATCAGAGGTACTACAGCTAATCCAGTACCTCGTAAATACAAGGTAAGATTGTTGTAGTGACTTCCTGGATGTTTGGACCACAATCCTATTGGCAAGATCTTTGTGAATTCCAAGGTTGATGTTTTCTCAATATGACATTCTGTGCAAAAACATAAGAGGAGAAGCTGAACATATTATATTACATTTCATATCATAGTGATGAGAGATACAACAGATATAATGTTAAGAGTCAATTCTTGATCATTCATCAAGATGCTTACCATCACATGGAAAAGCAACTCCAATAGTATTTCCTATTAAAGAAGTATAGGACATGAACATTGGATTGTATGCTTTTTCTGGTTCAGGATGAACCCATTCAAAGAGAGCATTGCCAATTCCTTCATAGCCCATCAAGAGTTTCCCATCTTGCATCTTGATCCAAAATCCTCCCCATCTTCCAATAGGTATCAAGTGTGGGAAAGTTTTCTCTTTCAACAATTTTTCACCTTCAACATTTCAAAGAGAAATGGCCATTAATTATTGTAATAATGCTATTGTAGGGTATCTTTTAATTAACTTTTGATAAAGATCTATCAAATTAATAATCTAATTTACACAGTAGGAGCCAAAGGAACAAAAGATTTTATAAAAGTATGTGCTTTGGTAAAATGTATCTTTGGACACTTTTTGTTTTTGAAATAGATTATGATAACTATGTGTAGAGTGATATTCTCTCTAAAGGAAGTGCATTCATATGAAAGCTAGCAACATAAGTTAATTTAATGTATATAAATTGGTGGCTGCAAAGATGTATTACAAGAAGCACAAGCTTATTCCATTATACACCACCAGTTCCCGAAATTGTCAAAACCGGTAGCAAAGAGTAAACACACAGACAAAGCTCATATAACAAAAGACATGCCCAACACCACAATCAGAGCTTTGTAAAGATACCTACCCAGTGACATCACTTTAGTCTTGGAAAAGCTAATTTTCATATCATTCTCAATGCAGTTAGTTTTAAGTTCCAATACTTCTGGCTTTCTGCATAATCTGCCATTAAGACCAAGTCGTCTGCATAGGCCAAGCTGCTTACTACATTTCCACCTAACTGAATCCCTCCCTACCACTTTATACCCTTCAGCAGATGATCCATGTAAAATATCAACAACAAAGGTAAAAGATTACAGCCTTGTCAAACCCCTGTAAGCACTTTGAACTAAGAGTGCATGAATTCCACCATCAATGCCTTTCATTGATTTTAATCATCTACCTTTAATCCCATAGTCTCCCAGTACAGCAAACATATTTTCCCTTCATACTCTATGCTTTCTAGAGATCTACAAAAATAACTCTATATTCCTCTCGTAATATTTTTCAATTACCTGGTACATACTGAAAATCTGATCCTAACAGCCCCTCTGTGGAATGAAACCATACTGGTATTCATCCAAATTACTCTCAACCACTGATCACTCTCCCTTTCAAAATGCCAGTGAACACCTTGCCTGGTATACTGATCAATGATATACCTCAATAGTTGTTCCAATCCTTCCTGTTCCCTTGCTTATTGATAGGTGCAATTATTGCCTTTGTCCAATCAGAAGGTACCTTATTAACATTCCATGCTAACCTTATTACTCTATGAAGCCATTTTATCCCTGCCTTCTCATTATATTTCACCATTTCAGGTTTAATTTGCTCTATTCATGCTGCTTTATGACAATGGAGTTTACTGTATAACTATCCTTTCCACTTCCTCAAGCGTAATTTCACCAACATCATTGTCTCCCTCCCCAAAACTCAGCTGTTTGTGACATCACCAGAAAAAATTTCCTTTTATGTTTTCAAAATATTCTTTCCACCCGTCCAGTGATTTCCTGAGATCTATTATGAATTCACCTGATTTACCCAAAACACTATTCATTTCCTTTATCCCTCCCTTTCTAAGATTCTGTATTACTATCCAGAAAGGATTCCCTGCCACTTGACCTAGTCTTTCCAGATTATTACCAAACTATTCCCACGGCTTCCTCTTGGATTCAACAATGATTTGTTTTGCTCTGTTTCTTTCATGTATGCACAATTCCTTGTCTGCATCAGTCCTTGTTAGGAGCCATTTCTGATACACCTTCTACAAGTTGCCCTCTATTTACCATTCCACCAAGATGTTTACTTTTCCTATCTTTACATACAGTTGTTCCTAAGCATTCCCTTGATGTTTCTACTACAGCATCCCTGTATATTACCCATTATCTTTCCATATCCTAAAACTTCTTACCATCTACTGTTTGGAACTTTTCACTGATCATATCCATGTACTGTCTAATTTCCTCATACTGGAGATTTTTTTTACACTTACTCATCTGCAGAGAGATTTCACTGCCGCTGCCCTAGGCCTAGAGATACGTAGTTCACTACAGATCAGATAGTGGCCTGTATCATCAAAAAATCCCCAGAATACCTGCGCATTTCTTTTTTTGTTTTTTTGCTAGTGGCTTTACTTTGCACCAACACAGATAGGTCTTTTGGCGACAATGAGATGGGAAAGGCCTAGAAGTTGGAAGGAAGTGGTCGTGGCCTAAATTAAGGTACAGCCCCAGCATTTGCCTGGTGTGAAAATGGGAAACCACGGAAAACCATCTTCAGGGCTGCCAACAGTGGGATTCGAACCCACTATCTCCCGGATGCAAGCTCACAGCCGTGCGCCTCTAACCACAAGGCCAACTCGCCCGGTCTGCACATTTCTAACAGACTTCCTGAATTTAACATTGGTATTTATTTATTTAGCGTATGGCATAAAATCTACAGGTATACAATTGAATATATTACAATAACAAGAAAACAATTTCATATGAGG
Organism: Anabrus simplex; assembly: GCF_040414725.1. Lineage (NCBI taxonomy): Eukaryota > Metazoa > Arthropoda > Insecta > Orthoptera > Tettigoniidae > Anabrus > Anabrus simplex. Next base: position 330,238,433 of record NC_090267.1, on the reverse strand, counting down.
ATGTCCAGCCCTTCCATCAACTCTAGCACTGCTTCTGATGGTATAAGGAAGTCAGTCCAGCTACCCAAGTAAGCATGTAGCTTGCAGTTTCCAATGATATGAGTGATGGTTTGCTGTGCGACATCACAGTCGCATTCTGGTGACGTTATGCAGTTTCACTTGTACAGTGAGTCCCTGCATCTTTCATGGCCTGTCTGAACTCTGTTAAGAGTGACCCACTGTCTGCACAGTAGATAAAATCCACTAATAATTTGCGCACCAGAAAACACGTTAGGAAGCGACAAGTCTGTTGAAGATTCCCAGGGTCTTTCCAAACTTTCACAGCATTAAAGTTGTTGTGGATCATGTCAGCAGCATCACGCAAAGGTGGATGGCGTGATTTCAATCTTTGAATATTGAGTGCGGGGATGTCTTCATGTACCAGTAGTTGGGGGTTTTTGCAAATTTTGCAGTACTCTCTTAAGAGGGCATTTGCTCTGCGTAGATCAGGTGGCATTATTCCCACGAGCAGCAGGAGCAATAGATTGCCGTGGATCTGATCGTGCCCAAAGTAAGGCGCATGCTGTTGTTCGGTTGTGCGTCAACCTATTGGGTATATTGGGCTATTAGGCCATACAGGAGAACAATGCACTGGAATAAACCAGACTAAGGGCAGAATGTCAGAGAGTGCTTGCAATAGATCCCCAAGTTGTCCTGCACAGCTTCTGAAGAATATTGTTACGAGTTTTCAGTTTCTTAGATAAGTTCAATAGATGTTGCTTGAATGATAAAGTGTGATCCAAGGTTATGCCTAGATATTTAGGAAACTAATTATGATGAAGAACTCTATTGCAGAAGCTTATGTTCAATTTAGTGTTAGCCAGTTGGAAGCATGAACGTTGGTTATAATATAGCCTATCATAGATCTGATGCCCCTACCCTCCCATGTGTATCAGTGAATAGGCTTATGCTTGAATAATGTATTCACAACTGGTAATCCCATACTAGCACAGACATCCAGTAAACTCTTCACATTCCTGTTAGCTTCCATATCTTCCCCACATTTATCTATCACCTATTCGTATCCTTCAGTTCTATTTCCAACTTTTGCATTGAAATCACCCATTAACACTATCCTATCCTTGCTCTTGACCCTAACTACAATGTCACTTAGTGCTTCCTAAAACTTGTCAACTTCATCCTCATCTACACCCTCATGTGATGAATACGCTGAGACAATTCTTGTCCTAATTCCTCCAATAGCCAAATCTACCCACATCATTTGCTCATTAACATGCCTAACAGAAACTATGTTGTGTGCAATAGTATTCCTGATGAACAGTCTTACCCCACACTCTGCCCTTCCCTTTGTAATGCCTGTTAAGAACATTTTATAATTTTCTATCTCTTCCTCTTACACGAATATTATTAGCTTCCAACACATCCAGATGAATCTTCTTTGTTGACTCAGCTAGTTTTACTTTCTTCCATAAGCCCCATTACTATTGATAGCTCCTCATCAAATTCCATTTTGTTCACCAAGTTGTTTTCAAGGAGTCCCTCACCTGTCAATGGAAGTGGGATTCTGCTACTCACATTGGTCCAAGGTTAGTTTAAAACGTTCTGAATGTGCTTGATAAAAGTTCAGTGAAGCAGAATGGAACCCTACTTACTCATAGTCCCAGTGAGGATCTCTCCTTTAACGGGTTAGGCCATGACTCAGAATATGTCCTAGATACCCACTCCCATCATAGCAACTGGTATCCCGACTCTCCTAGGCCACTCAGTCACTGCCCGTGACTCACGAACTAGGATGTGACTACAGTAACCCACATCACACTTTAAAATATTTATTGACATAAAAATCTGTTTCTGAGTTCCTGAGTTATCATATTCTTCCTATCTTTGCAATGCTTTTCCATATTTTGCCTTGTGATGAAAATGAACTCCAATGTTCATATTCCACTTCTGGAACAAAACTGTACTTCCTAAAAGTTGTATTTCCACTTTTTCTCTAATTTTTGACAGTATTTTTATATATTTTGACAACAAAGGATATAATTATAATTCATCTATAACTTACACTGCTCTCAAAACTTTTTGCAGACTTCAAAACAGGATTTGACTGCATCCATCAAGCTTAGGGCCTTGTAAGTTTTACCGTTAAAAATGTATGCTTATACATTATTTGCATGAATTATGGAAGTTTCAGTTATTAACATAATTTTATGGTGCATATAATTGAAAATTTCTATTATTTTGATAAATGCATTATTTTAAATATTTTATTGCATATATGGCAACCAAGAGGACACAGAACTGTAGGACGTCCAATGAAGTGATGGAAAGAAAATGTAAGACTGTAATGGGCCACATGGCCCAATACTTCGAAAGATGATGATAATGAATGAGTTTTAAGGTTTTTAATTTTGTGATTTTGATAAATTTATCATATTTCAATATTTTAGTGTCTCTAATGGCATATTTTAACAAGTTTTAGGATTTTTTATTATTATTCCTTTTCATCTGGATCATATTGTCAGTAACGTAACACATAATGAAGCAACTTGTCATGTGGAAAGGAGTAATGCTGATGTGATTATGTCATGTAGTGAATCTCCTGTTCCATCATTCTTCCATGCTTTGTGCATAGTTGGTGCCTCACTGGCCACTGGCAGTAGTGTTGTAACTTGTAGTGGTGATATGTGAACTGGTTCCGAGCCATACAAATGATATTAAGTTACGCATATAAAGTTTGTGTTAATAGTACATTATACAAAAAGCCTGTAATGGCATCCTTCAAATGGAAATTATACAACTCGCTTCGCTCGTTTTATAAACATGTTCATGTCTTAATTACCATTATAGGCGAGTTGCAAACGACTGTATATGCTCGGCGATAATTATAACTCTTCTTCTTCTTGCTTCCAAATTTGGCCAACTGTGGACTGCGTGAAACTTAATGCTTTATGGCCAGTCTTCTTCTTTTCTCTTCCCAGAACTTCTTCATTCGTTCACTCCTTATTTTTCTCTGCTCCTCAGATATTACAAATTTGGGCCTGTTCTTCCGATGCTCTTCATGGAATTTGTGGTCATCTACTCAAGTTCTGAACTTCTTTCTGTTGAGGATCAATTCTGGTGTTATTTTAATTTCTTCTGCATCCTTCTTAACCTCCTCTACCCGTTTTGTTGTCCTCCTCAATCCAGTTATATATTTAAAAATTATTTTAGTTAGGCGGTTGTCATTTATTCTGACGAGATGTCCGTAAAATTTCAGTCTTCGTTTCCGCATTGTGTCCATGATCTTTCCATAATACTTGAAGAGATCCTCATTTCTCCTTTTCCTCCATGTCCCATCCGTTGTTTTCTGAGGTCCAAGAATTTTCCTCAGAATTTTCCTTTCCTTCTTCTCGATTTCTTTCGGTTCCCCTTTTTTATTTAAGATAAGGCATTCTGAAGCATACAGCCCCTCTGGTTTTACAACAATGTTGTAGTGTTTAATTTTGGCTTTGTAGGATATTGCCCGTTTATTGTACCTGTTCTGTGTCAGTCTGTAGACCAGTTCCAATTTTCTAGCTCTTTCCTTGTTTGCCTCCTTGTCTAGTCCATTGAGTTGGATCAGTTCTACCAAATACTTAAACTTTTCTACTCTTCTGATCTTTCCGCACTTCACTTCAATGCTTTTCTCTCCCTGATTTCGGTACTCCATGTACTTTGTCTTTTTTTTTTATATTCATAAATATCTGTCGAGATCTGCCTTGTGGAGAAGAGGGATCTTCAAAGGCTAAGGGAGTAAGCCCTGAAAGGAAATCCTCAGATGCATTATGCTTAGAAGTTCAGCAGATGAGTAAATTTGTACTTGCTTTCAACTACAAGTCTTGGATGGAAGTTTAAAAATGGAAATGGAATTGACAAGTCTCTGATTCCAGTTGCACAGTATGATGGTAATGCTGATGTTTGTGCAAGTGTTAGATCAGAGAACAAAACCCGATTTGGAACAATAAAATTTTAACAATGAATAGGAAGGAAAATAAATTGATTGACCTAATGGAGAGACGAAAACTCGACATCCTAGGATTAAGTGAAGTAAAATTGAAAGGGAAAGGAATGAAGAAACTAAGAAAGTGGTACACCTTGTACTGGATGGGTAACAGTAAAGAGAAAAGAAATGCAGTGGGATTTGTAGTGAATCAAAATGTTGAACCAATAGCTGAAGATGAGTATGTAAATGAAAGAATTATAATAATGCACATACAGTACATGAAAACAAGGAACTACTGAAGATAATACAGGAGTATACTCCACAGACAGGATGTAGCTTGGAAGAAAAGAAGAGTTCCTCAATGAAGTGGAAACACATATTGTTGGAGATGGAATCATGATAATGGGAGATCTGAATGCTCATCTGGGAACTGATAGAATGGGATAAGAGAATGTTCTGGGCCACATGGGTATGGCAATAGAAATGAAGATGGAGAGAAACTGTTGGACTTTTGTATCAGAAATAACCTGTTGATAAAGAACACCTGGTTTATGAAGAGGAATAGCCATACAATCAGCTGATAGAGTTGGGATGGACAGTATGGAACACTCATCAATTTTATAATAACAGACTGAGAATGGAGAAGATATGTCATGAATATGAAGATAATCCCCTGTGAAAGTATGGAAGGTGATCATAGATTATTGACTGTGGAATTAAAGCAAGTAAAAATCCCTAAAATTGTATTGAAGAAGAAACCAAAGATCAGGATTTGGGAATTGGAGGAAGAGGATAAAAGAATGGCATTCCAAGATTGAATAAAAAGGAAGTTGCCTAACACGGAAATACGAAGTGGGCAATTTAAGACAGACATTTGTGGAAGCAGCAATTGAGGTATGCGGCAAAAAAAAAAAAAAAAAAAAAGCAAAGGTTAAGGTTAAGGGAAAGGAGACACGATGGTGGACAGACAAAATAAAGAAATAAATAAAAGAAAGGAACAAGGTGAAGAAAGAAATGGATAAGGAAAAGCAAAAAATGTATCAGACGGAAGAGAATAAGATAGAAAGGTTACATGTGGAATACAAAATATTCAAACTACAACTAAAGAGGAGTATCAAGGAAGAAAAGGAGAAATGCTGGGGACAGTTTACCAACAAAATTGAGCAAGATAGTCGAGGAAATCAGAAACTATTATACAGAGTAATAAAACTGAAAATAATAAATCAAGAAAAAATCAAGGTATTAGAGAGGGAAGATGGATCCATAGTACATGACAAAAAGGGTCTTCAAAAGGTGATGGTAAAGTATTTTGAAAAACTTTATAATGAGGATGACTGCTCGGAGGAAGAAGGAGATAACAAAATGGAAATAATAGATGGAGAAAAAGAAGAGAACCCAATAACATGGTTGGACTTTGAAAGGGCAGTGAAAGCAATGACCAAAGGTAAAGCTAGTGGAAAAGACAAATTCAATGCTGATATGATTAAGGCAGCAGGAAGCATTGGACCACAGTGGTTATACAGAGCCCTCAATGCCATATGGAAGGATGAAAGGATACCTAAGATTGGCAACAAAGAAGCATTGTACCAGTGTTCAAAAAAGGAAATAGGAAGAAATGTAAAAATTATAGAGGTATAACCCTATTATTACATGGGCTAAAAATAATGGAGAAAGTCATAGACAAATGACTGAGGGATATAATAGAAACACAGTTAGAGGAAGAACAATATGGTTTTAGACTGGATAGATCAACAATAGACTTAATATTTACAGTGCGAACGATAATGCAAAAACATCTGGAAAGGAACAACGAAATCATCTTATTTTTTGGATTTGGAAAAAGCTTATGATACAGTTAAGAGAAAACATGTATGGGAATGCCTATGGAAAAGGAATGTACCAAAATCATTAATTAACCGTATAAAACTGTTGTATCATGAGAGTAAAAGCAGTGTACAAGTGGGGAGTGGTGACTCTGAAACATTTTATACAAAAAAAAAAAAAGATCTCAAGCAAGGAAGTGTACTGTTGTCATTACTGTTTATTATATTGATGGATGAAATCATAAAACATGTAAAACACCGGGCGAGTTGGCCGTGCGCGTAGAGGCGCGCGGCTGTGAGCTTGCATCCGGGAGATAGTAGGTTCGAATCCCACTATCGGCAGCCCTGAAAATGGTTTTCCGTGGTTTCCCATTTTCACACCAGGCAAATGCTGGGGCTGTACCTTAATTAAGGCCACAGCCACTTCCTTCCAACTCCTAAGCCTTTCCCATCCCATCGTCGCCGTAAGACCTATCTGTTCATAATTAAGTATTTAATTTATTTTCCACCTAGTCGATACAATGATTGCTTAAGGCAATTTTTAATGGTCAAAAGTGGTACATGTTTCGTATATTATCAACATCTTCAGCCACATAACACTGTTTAGATGAAAAATATATAAAATTGACAAAGTAATGCTTTAGAGGAAGTGTCCTTAAAATTAACATAAGATTGACAATCTAGCAAAAAAAAACAAAAAAACATGTAAAACAGAGTTGTCAGTAGTTCTGAAGTGAATGCTTTGGTATTTGCAGATGATGTGATGATTTGGGGAAAGGGAGAAAAGGAAGTACAAAGGAGACTGGACATTTGGAATGAAAATCTGAAGGTTTTGGAATGGTAATTAGTAAAAAGAAAACTGTAGTCATGCACTGTGGAAAAGAGAAAAAGAGAAACCAAGTGAATGTAGACGGAGAATGGTTAGAGAATGTAGAACAGTGTACATATCTGGGTAGCATTAATGAAACTAATGAAATCAACCCTGAAATTAATAACAGATTAAGTAAAGGTACAACATTTTATCATCAAGTCAGAGAGGTTTTATGGGATGACAATGTACCCAAGAGAACGATATTAACATTATATAAACAGTATTTCATACCAATTGTAACATATGGACTAGAAATGCTAGTAACTAATATGAGACAAGATAGTAAGATCCAAGCAGTAGAAATGAAATTTTTAAGAACATTAGTTAAAAAGACAAGAAGAGATAGAACTCAAAATATTAAAATCAGTTAAGAGCTAAATATAGAACCGTTAGTACAGAACATACAGAAAGCAAGACTGAGATGGTTCGGACATGTAAAATGAATGGGAAAGGAACAGGTATCAAGAAGGGAATTGGAAAGGGAAGTTACGGGAAAGAGACCAGTTGGAAGACCGAGAAGAAGGTGGATGGATCAGATTTGGAAGGACATTAAAGAAGCTGGATTGAATGTGGCGGAAGTAATGGAGCAGTAAAAGTGGAAGGACAGAAAGGAGTGGAGGAGGCTTGTTAACCACACCCGGGCGACTGGAGTGGGACATTGATGATGATGATGATGATGATGCCGATCTTCTGGAGCTTGCAAGTTACTTCGGTTGAGCTGCTCGTCTTCGGCTTCTTCATGACTTTAGATCATCATATTTGGATTGTGTTGTGACTTTGTGCCTGACAGTGTATGCAGTCTGGCTCATTTAACTGTTCTCTGCTTTTCGTGAACATTGTGAGACAGTGCCAAACATTGCGTGTGCCGTGCTTATGCTCAGAAGATTACGCATTACTTCTTTTAAGTGTCTTACATTCCACTTCGTCTGAATTTAACAGTGCCTACCCCCGTCATTTTTATATCACCTCTTCAACTGATATTGTGTGGACTTAACGGTTAACTTCTTTCTTACTTATGCATTGTTTTTCGAGTTATGATGATGATGACCCAGATTGGGGTCGAAACCGGCACCATTTCCACTTTTAATTAAATAAGAATGTAATCTCTACATCTCTTATTTACTTGTATTGAATAGGTTGAACTACCATATTTATTATTTCAATTTAACTGTGATACTTTTCAATATGGAACAATGAAATTTTTATCTTTAAATGATGATGATCTGTCGAGATGTTGCTTGACAGTTGAGTTTACTGAACAGAGTGCAGAGCGCATGCGCTGGATTATTGATTTTCCCTGAATGGATCAGAGACCTTGATAATGTCATATGTTTTCAAAGCTTAGATTCAATAGAAAGTTATCATAAGCTAGCTTTATTTCAAATACAAATTATTTATTGTACAGTTGATGAAGTGAATTTGTGGGATCTGGGTGATTTCCGACAAAAGAGTAGCGTTACAAAAATGTTGCAATGTTTGGGTTGGGAAGAATTGAGAGAAAGAAGAAGAGCTGCTCGACTAAGTGGTATGTTCCGAGCTGTCAGCGGAGAGATGGCGTGGAATGACATTAGTAGACGAATAGGTTTGAATGGCGTTATAAAAGTAGGAAAGATCACGATATGAAGATAAAGTTGGAATTCAAGAGGACAAACTGGGGCAAATATTCATTTATAGGAAGGGGAGTTAGGGATTGGAATAACTTACCAAGGGAGATGTTCAATAAATTTCCAATTTCTTTGAAATCATTTCGGAAAAAGGTAGGAAAGCAACAGATAGGGAATCTGCCACCTGGGCGACTGCCCTAAATGCAGATCAGTATTGATTGATTGATTGATTGATTGTTGTGGAATATTGGAAGTAGAAGGTGCATTGACGTTAATATGTGTGTCCAACATGTTTGATTTTGTAAACAATCACGAAGCTAGTGCGTTGAGCACCAGTGCGTTGCTATCCTTACCTAATTGGTCAAACAGTTGTATCATAATGAAAATCTGAACTCTGATTGGTGGAGAACCTGTATCATAATGAAACTTGAACTATAATGAGCCTCATTAAGATTCATTTTTCTGGCATATAATAATTATATTTTGGCATCATTGAGCATAAAAGTCCTTTAAATGCCTAAAGTAAGACCAACTTTGAGCGGTAGATTAACTAATTTACAGAAGGAGTTTTCAGGTTTATTAATATCTAGAGATAATAGGGTACTGTTCTGTGGTGCAGGTGAAAAAAATGCAACCAATGAGGAAATATTTCAAGTAGTTCAGCACATAAACACAGAAAAGCATAAGGAGAATTTAACCAGAAAACTTGCAAATAAAGAGCCTGTTCAAAAACAACTAGTAGGGTGTTGGTTACAGAATTTTCTTATGACTTGTGCCAAGCATTTTTAGCTGCCAATATTCCGTTGTGGAAAATTAATAACCACACATTACAACAACATTGTTACAATAACGTAACCTCAAATTTATAGAAATGAACTAGCATATCAATCCGTTTGGTTGTCTGTTGATGAAACGATCGATTGGGAGGCAGTTTTTTTCTATATACATAAAAGAACATGTCCTGACTGACTGATTCATCATCGCCGAGCCAAAACTACTGGACATAAAGAAATGAAATTTTGAGGATACATTTATATTACAATGTAGGTGCTCGCTAAGGGAGGATTTCTTTTACATTCTGTTGCTAAGGGGGTGAAAAGGGGGGTGAATTTTAAAAATGAGTTTATCTATATCTCAAAACTTTAAAAATTTACAGATGTAAAAATTGGTATTTAGAATCTCCTTTAAAAATAAAGAAACATGTATTGTTTAGTTTTTGGAAAACCCCACTAGGAGGGGTGAAAATTGTGAAAAAGGGGTTGAATGCCTTTAATGAGGATACTTATATCTCAGAAACTGAAGATATTACAGACCTGAAAATCGGCATTTGGAATCTCCTTTAAAAAATAAAGAAACATTTTTTTCTGTTTTTGGAAAATCCAGTTAATTGGGGTTAAACAGGAGTGACAAATGGGGTGAATTTTTAGAAAGACTATATCTACAGTATATCTCAGAAACGTAAAATGTTCTTCTTCTTCTTAGCATGCCTGTCCGCCTCGGACGTTGGCGATCAACATGGCTATTCGGGCTTTATCCATGGAAATTCGGAACAGTTCTGCAGATGTTTTGTTGAACCAGGTTTTAAGGTTGTCGAGCCAGGAAATTCTTCTTCTCCCAGGAGATCTTTTTCCTTCTATTTTCCCTTGCAGGATAAGTTGAAGCAGCTCATACCTTTTCTGATTCCTCATGATGTGTCCAAAATATTGTAGTTTACGACACTTGATGGTGTTGATCAGCTCTGGTCTCTTGTTAGCTCGGCATAGAACCTCAACGTTTGTAATCTTCTGAGTCCATTATATTCTCAAAATTCTTCTGTATAGCCAGAGTTCAAATGCTTCCAGTCTAGCAGTGGTGGCTTTTGTAAGCGTCCATGTTTCCACACCATAAAAGAGAACTGAAAACACATAGCACCTAAGGAGCTGCATTTTGGTATCCATGGTAAGGTCGTGATTCTTGAAGGTTGAGCTCATTGAATTGAAAACACTTCTCGCTTTTTCAGTGCGACACTTTATCTCTTGCGAATTGTCCCATGCTTCATTAATGATGGTACCCGGGTACGAATACTGTGAAACTCTCTCTATACTTGCTCCAATGAGGAACATATTCACGCCTTGGATGTTCTTCTTACTGATGATCATCAATTTTGTTTTATTAGTGTTGATGTCCAGACCATATCTCTTGCCTGTTTCAGAAATTTTGTTCATCAACTTCTGTAGCCCTTCCATCGTATCTGCAAAGACAATTGTGTCATCTGCGTAGTGCAAATTGTTGAGTTTGACACCATTCACTGAAATAAAAATGAGTATTTGTAAAAGTAAAGAATCACAGGTGATTTGTTTTTGGAAACTCTACTTAAGGGGAACTAAAAAGGGGGTGAAATTTTAAAATAGCATGTCTAGAGTATATCTCAAAAACTTAACATGTTACATAAGTGAAATATGGTATTTTTAATCTCTATTAAAAATAAAGAAACATGTATATTTTTTTTGGAAAAACCACTTAGGTTTGAATTTAGGGTTGAATTTTTTTTATTAGAAGTTGGATATTTGGAATCTCCTTTAAAATAAATATGTATTTTTTTGTTTTTGGAAATCCACTTGGAGGGCCTGGGGGGGAGGGGGGAGAAATTGGTATTTGGAATCTGCTTTAAAATAAACATGTATTCCTTTGATTTTGGAAAATCCAATGAAGGAAGGGGTGAAAGAATTGAAAAATTAATTGAATTAATTGTATGAGGATACTTACATCTAACAAAATCTAAAGTTGTTGCAGACATGAAAATTGGTACTTTGATCTCCTTTAAAACAGAGAAAAACACATTTTTGGGAGAAATCATCTTTGGGGTGTGGGGGTGAAAAGGAGTGTAATTCCTTTAATGACACACATCTCAAAAACTGAAGATGTTACAGTCGTGATAATTGGTATTTAGAGATCCTTTACTAATAATGAAAGAAGTACACTGACTGACAGAGCAAATGCAACACCAAGGAGGAGTGGTTCGAAAGGGATGAAAGTTGGGGAAAAAACAGAGTCGGCACGGGAGAATAATTGATGTTTATTTCAAACCGATATGCAGGTTACACAATGCGCACGGCATCGACTCAGTAGGATGTAGGACCACTGCGAGCGGCGATGCACGCAGAAACACGTCGAGGTACAGAGTCAATAAGAGTGCGGATGGTGTCCTGAGGGATGGTTCTCCATTCTCTGTCAACCATTTGCCACAGTTGGTCGTCCGTACGAGGCTGGGGCAGAGTTTGCAAACGGCGTCCAATGAGATCCCACACGTGTTCGATTGGTGAGAGATCCGGAGAATACGCTGGCCACGAAAGCATCTGTACACCTCGTAGATCCTGTTGGGAGATGCGAGCAGTGTGTGGGCGGGCATTATCCTGCTGAAACAGAGCATTGGGCAGCCCCTGAAGGTACGGGAGTGCCACCGGCCGCAGCACATGCTGCACGTAGCGGTGGGCATTTAACGTGCCTTGAATACGCACTAGAGGTGACGTGGAATCATACGCAATAGCGCCCCAAACCATGATGCCGCGTTGTCTAGCGGTAGGGCGCTCCACAGTTACTGCCGGATTTGACCTTTCTCCACGCCGACGCCACACTCGTCTGCGGTGACTATCACTGACAGAACAGAAGCGTGACTCATCGGAGAACATGACGTTCCGCCATTCCCTCATCCAAGTCGCTCTAGCCCGGCACCATACCAGGCGTGCACGTCTATGCTGTGGAGTCAATGGTAGTCTTCTGAGCGGACGCCGGGAGTGCAGGCCTCCTTCAACCAATTGACGGGAAATTGTTCTGGTCGATATTGGAACAGCCAGGGTGTCTTGCACAGGCGTGCGGGGCTGCCACCGCTTGGCGGCGGATGCGCCGATCCTCGCGTGCTGACGTCACTCGGGCTGCGCCTGGACCCCTCGCACGTGCCACATGTCCCTGCGCCAACCATCTTCGCCACAGGCGCTGCACCGTGGACACATCCCTATGGGTATCGGCTGCGATTTGACGAAGCGACCAACCTGCCCTTCTCAGCCCGATCACCATACCCCTCGTAAAGTCGTATGTCTGCTGGAAATACCTCCGTTGACGGCGGCTTGGCATTCTTAGCTATACATGTGTCCTGTGGCACACGACAACAGGTTCTACAATGACTGTCGGCTGAGAAATCACGGTACAAAGTGGGCCATTCGCCAACGCCGTGTCCCATTTATCGTTCGCTACGTGCGCAGCACAGCGGCGCATTTCACATCATGAGCATACCTCAGTGACGTCAGTGTACCCTGCAATTGGCATAAAGTTCTGACCACTCCTTCTTGGTGTTGCATTTGCTCTGTCAGTCAGTGTATTTTTTCGGAAAATTCACTTATCGTGGAGGGGAGTGTGAATTCTTTTTATGGGGATACTTATATCTCAGAACTGAACAATGGTATTTGGAATCTCCTTTAAACATAAAGAAACGCCTTATTTTTTGGTGGGGGGTTAAATTAACTTAACGGTGGTGGGATGAAAAAAGGAGTTGAGACCAATTGATTTTACTGTTCATAATGTATTTGATTCTGATCATAAACCAATCATTTTTAATCTTTCCTGGGTTTGTTTTCAAGAGCCATCTTTTCCTTTGGAGAACTTAAAGTTAGATTACTGTAAATTCTCCTGGCATACAAATAAAAATTTAAACACATTTGAAATAAACGATAGGAATTATATTGACCATGCAATTGTTCACCTCTATAATAAGATCAATAATGCACGGAAGTATATAATTCGTATCACCAGAAATCCTGTGCACTTGCCTATGCGCGACAATAGTGCTGGTCACATTGTCAGCAATGACAATGGCAACAGATGTAATTTACCGCCAAGTAGCGGTCTTGCTTCTTGCCGCACACCAGCTCACCCACTCAATTGGAGTTACTCAGTTAGGTTCTTCTTCATCGCTCAAACCTCTTTCCTCCCCCACCATCAAACACCACCCCCTCCCCGTCACAGTCTTTTTAGCTGTGTTATTTGTGGTGTGGACCCCTATTATCCAGATGAGGCTAATCTTGAGGAACTCAACGCGGAGGGTGTTCCGGTTCAGAAAGCCTTCCGCATTAAGAACGCCAATGGGCCCACCTTCATGGTATGGATCCTCCTCCCTACAACTGAGGATGTCGACCGGATCCTGAACAGTGGAGTATCCATCTTCCGCAACCACTGTAGAGTGGGACCCTCCTGAGTTTCAGCTCCCCAATCCATAAGGTGTAAAAGATGCCTGGCCTATAACCAACATACCACTGCGCATTGTACCGCTGGCCATCCGGTGTGTGGTCACTGCTCAGAAGCTCATTCCACATCCCCCTGTCCTGATGCCCAACGCCCCCCTAAATGTAACACCTGTGGGGAATCCCATGCCACTTATCCCCACCGATGTAAGTCCCGCCCTGCACCACCTGACAACCGTCCTGAACTGGTTGCACCTGTCCGCACCGTTGACACCCCCACCCAATCAACCCGCTTCCTCTTTCCACCCCCAACCCTTGAGGACATCATCTGATTCATTACCATCTCCCTCCTTAACATCCATCCCTGTCACTGCCCCTTAGTCTTTGCACAACTTCAAGGCCCCTGCTAACCAATCCCTCAACATGCACTTCCAGACATCCCACTCTAGCCTAAACACCCATTTCAACTTCACCATCCTCGAAATATTAGTTTGATCATTGCCCTAGTCCCTTCCAGAAACAGGTCCCGTACACCCATCTCCATCATCTTCCAATCTTTTCACTCCAAGCTCTCACCACCCAATACCCCTCACATGTCCTCCTCCTTAATAAACCATGCTGGGCCCCTATCAGTTTGCCCACCTCCCCGGCTTTACATTTCCCCGTGCTGACCACACCCATAATGTAGGCCATGTGGGCTCAGTTATTGCCACCCACTCATCCCTTCCTATTCGTAACCACATCCCTCCTCATCCCCTTTCCTTCCCAGAATCCATCACTGTAACTGTTTACTTCTGATCCTGAATCCTTCATCTCACTACCGTCTACCATCAGTCACACATTCCCCTACCTCTCGACTACCTCACCTATCTCTCTGACAACTTCCCCCACTTCCTGCTCCTCGCTGATCTCAACCTCACCTACCGATCCTGGCACAAACTCAATGACCTACAATCCCTTCTTAGTGACAGAGACTGTTCCCTCGTCCCCATACCAGGCCATACCTGCCCCACCTCCAACACCACACCGGATGCCATCACAACCCACAACTCCCTCGTTCACCTCCCGCAAGTCCAACTCCTACCCAGCATCGGCAGTGATCACCTTCCCACCCTCCTCCAGATACCTTCCACCTACAATCACCCTTCCCCTCCACCACCAATCCCCATTATTAACTTTTTGAAAGCAGACTGGCCATCCTACCATACCCATCTGTCCCAAGCCCTAGAAAACCCTCCTCCTCCTCCTCCTCCTCTCTCCAACCAGAAATCCGTCGACAACCTCAACACATTCATCCTTTCCGCTATCTCCTCTGCTTCTGCTTCCAGTATCCCAACCACCCTCAGATCCCCATCACAGCCCAGACTTCCACTGCACTTTGTCCACCTACAAAAGCTCTCCCAGTCCTATCTTCAAGAATTCACATTCTCCCGTGACCCATACAGTATTTCCTTCATCTTCACCACCAAACACTCTGATCCATCTGCAACTACCTTGCTGCCCATTCCTGCCGTTCCTGGGCCCAAACCTGTACCACCCTCAATTCTCTTCACACCCATCCCTCTAAATACTGGTGAAAACTCAATAGTCTCCTAGGCTCCAAGTCCACACACCTATACCCGATTCTCAATCACGGCATAGCTCCAGCCAACACCATGGAAAACCTGGAGATCTTTGCCGAACACTTTCACGACCGCTTCAATACATGTCTAGATTCCGATTTTGACTACTCCGACTCACAACTCTACCTTACCCTGGTCTCCTCCCCACCACTCACTCCTTCCATTTCCCATACTTTTTCCAACCACCCCCTAGACACGCCCATCACACCATCCAAAATCCAATCTGTCCTCTCTAAATCCTGGAACACCACCCCAGGACCTGACAAAACCCATTACCTTCATATCCGTCAAGCCCCATTACCCCTTTTATCCATCCTGGCTACCCTTTATGGTTCCATCCTCAGAACTAGGTTTCATCCCACCTCTTGAAAACACACCACCATGCTCCTCCTTCCAAAACCAGGCAAACTACTTTCTGCACTTGACTCCTATCACCCCATCATTCTCATCACTGTCCTTGCCAAAATCCTAATCCATCGTCTCCACCCTCATCTCCAAAATAACCATTTGCTCTCTCCCACCTCCCAATTCAGGTTCCATCCTGGACTATTCACAAATGACCAACTCCTATGCCTTGTCCACATCACGTTGAATAATTTCAACTGTGCCCGTCCTACACTCCTCATCACTTTTGACTTCCACCTTGCCTTTAACTCCATTTGACACCCTGCACTCCTGTTCAAATTCTGATTCTTTGCTATCCCAACTTCCTACGTCTGGCTCATTTCATCCTACCTCTCCATCCAAATCACTCAGATCTCCATCAATAACCAGCTGTCCTCACCCTTTCCTCTCACCCTGGGTGTTCTCCAAGATTCTCCGCTCTCCTCCCTCCTCTTTATACTGTTCGTCGCCGATATTCCCCAACCTCCTCAACTGCTTCATCTGTTTTTATTTGCTGATGACACTGCCATCCTTGCCCCTCTCTATTCTGTTCAGTAATCAACTGCAAAGTCCAACCTTACCTAAATTCCTTCCTATCCTGGTGTGACCAATGGCACCTCAAGCTTAATCCTACTAAAACCCAAGCCATTCTCTTCTGTCACTGTTGTGGCATGTCCCTTAGTATCCGTGACCCTAACCAACTTCAACTCCTCATTCGCGACACACCCATCTGAACCCAACCCATCCATAAATACCTCGGCATACATTTCGACCAGCACCTCACCTTCCGCCCCCATTTCCTTCACCTCAAAACCAAGACTACCACCCATGCTCGCCTGGTGCGTCGCCTGGCTTGCACCCGGTGGGGTTTGAATTCCTCCCTCCTCCTCCTTACTTACAAGACATTTGTTCGACCCCCTGTCATCTACAGCCTCACCGCCTGGGCAGCTGTGGCCCATTCCCACCCCAATCTTTTCCGCCCCTTCCTTTCCATCGAATGTTATACCGCCCACCATGCCCTCCGCCTTCTATTCACCTACCACACTTTGGATCTTTACGACATCTTCCCCTTCCCGAAACTAGATACCTACATCCTCACCCATTTCCAACGAGCAATCCAATGAGCCTAGCCCGTGATCATCCCCTCCTAAACCAGCTCCTCCGTGGTCCACCTGCTCCCTCCCCACACTTCATCCTGACCCCCTATCACCTTTTCATTCCCTCCCCTCCCACCCTACGGTGGTGACTACGCAAAGACCATGACGGGAACCTTAGAACTGTTACCCACCTGTCCCTACTCATAGCATTCATACTCCAGGTCACACTCAGCACTTATGATAAGCGTAGGGGTCCAGGATGTCATCCTTCCCGTTCACCTCCTATACCATCACTCTCTGTATTCAACTCAGTCAGCTAAATTATATTATGAACTTATTCTTGTTTCTTTTTTGTTGTTATACTAATACATAATATTATACTTGTTAAATAATATTTTAAAAGTTATGTGCATCTATTACTGAGAATGTTCATGTATTGTAAATCAAATTATTATTGCCTTTATTATTATTATTATTATTATTATTATTATTATTATTATTATTATTATTAAACTTATTATGAGTCTGGGCTTACATCTTTACAACAGAAGAACTGTTATGTGTTACTCTATTATTACACACTTGTATTTATAAAATTCAAAGAAAAAATTAAAAGTAAAAATAATAAAAAATAAATAAAAAAGAAGGGGAAAATTCCCATGCACACTTCCCTCTTCCTCATTTCAAATTCCCATCTTACTAATGCCCTTGCTCCTTTCCCAACCTGCCAAAACTCCTGGCCAGGTAGGCGTAACCTTCAAGGAGGGGAATGAAAACTTAGGAAAAGAAAAAGCCTCCATGGTATGTACTGGCCATGCGTCTTGTGCCATTTACTAACTGATAAGCCCAACTTAGCACACTGGGGTGAAACACTGGCAACCAGGAATTAGTTAGCTGGATAATTTATAATGTCTAATAATGGACCAACCAATATTGGTATTTCAAAAGTGTTCTGAGAGACAACAGACAAAGTATTCAATTGAAAATTTGTGAAAAATGATGAATTTACAGTAAACTGCAATTGCATAGTTTATTTCAGAAACCCATCAAGTGACATTTAAAAAAATTAATGCCTGCCTGGCCATCAAATGTTCCAGGTTCCCTATGGGAATCAACAACTTCATCATCAAGTGACATTTTGATCGCAAATTAGATTTACACATATTATGAATCATTTGCCATAAGCTGAACACACACGTTTAAGGAAAAAGCCCATCAACTGTCAAGTCTCTGTATCAGTTTGTTTGTACACAGAATATTGAGTTTAGTTTAGAAATCTGCCAAGCAACATCACATGGCATGTTTCTGCAGAAAATTTCATGTTCGTCTTGTTGTACCCCTGGTTGTTATACTTCACCTTTTCATATCACACAACATTTATATTTACCTTCACTGGCAGTACCTCATTTTCGTTTTGACTTATCAAAACTTCAGTGATGACCCATCCGGCCAAAATAAAAATCACTGTTGTGTGGTTTCTAATGAACCTTCATGACAGGGGAATATTTGAGGCTGTGACTCAGTACTTCCCCATCAGGGACACTCCTTTCTACCATATGACCATGATTTTTGGGTGTATAAAACATCTTGTGCGACAAGTGGACAGAGTATACACTTCAGATCAGTATGCTGAGATGATTCTTAAAGACAGTAAAATGGCGTTCTACTGTCCACCAAGTAACCAGTGTGATGATCTACAGTTTTAATATGTGGTGGCCCAAGTTTTATAAAAAGACTGTGAACTCAGATGAAACAAGTGGAAGGGGTGTTTGCAAGGAAGAAAATTTTCCTTTCAGGCTCAGTGTTAAAAAAAATGTAAATACAATGAAGCTGAACAAGGAAACATAGTTGCTCAGTATTTTATTAACGGTTTTACATTTTTAACATTTACCTTGAAAAAGTATGACGTTGTTCCTGAACTCCCAACAATGCAAGCATGCCTGTCTGGAAGAGTATCAATCAATATAAAGATTAATGATCTGAAGAAGCTTAGCAAATACACCACAGGGCATGAAGCTTTCTATGACACTATCCTCCAGTGGTCTATTATGGAAGTGGAGAGCAACATAGACAAGGAATACCAAGATGAGTAGATCACAGACTTAAAGGGCAAACAAGTTAGTATTTTGTGCACTGTATCAATACTCTTTAATTGTTTCTGTTAAAATTCTGTTTATGCACAAAAATAATATTTGTGTAGTTGTTGTTGATGATAGCTATGGGATAAATTTTTAAACAATCGGAGAAGGTCTCAGAAAAGTATTTGTAAAATTTTAAAAGTGTGTGTCATACTTTTTCAAGGTAAATGTTAAAAATGTAAAACCGTTAATAAAATACTGAGCAACTATGTTTCCTTGTTCAGCTTCATTGTATTTACATTTTCTTGAACATTGAGTCTGAAAGGAAAATTTTCTTCCTTGCAAACACCCCTTCCACTTGTTTCATCTGAGTTCACAGTCTTTTTACAAAGTTTTCTAAAATAAATGATTCAGTTCATCAGTCAACATTGGAAATGGGATCACTTATATTTTCTACTGCCAAGTGACATTAATTCTTTCAATTTAAAATAGTGCATATTTATGGGGATATTTTCAGTTTTCTAAGAGCATATGTGCATGCATATTTCCTGTTTTATTTGGCGCATGAACTTTCGGGCCCTAATCATGAGTCACTGTGGGTGATCCTAAAAATTTATAGAATGCCATGGGCTTTTAACACTTTCCTTAGAAACTTGAATCTCACTCTCTTAGGTTGTATGAAGACAATATGGAACATACTGTACCATACAGCCTTGTTTGAAATCACCACTGGAGTATGACAAGGATACTTCCTCTCACAAATCCTATCAGTATCTGTCTGTTTATCTACGAGGACGAGTCAAGTAAAAGCATTGGAAGTGTATTAAAATTTGAAGTATCGCGCAAAGGTTTTGTCCGTTGGCAGTACCTACTGTTGCAGAGGCTTTAATGAATATCTTATAGGTGGCAGCACTGTGCAGGCAAGCAAACACCATCAAAGTACCAGTGTAACAATGGCCACCCTCACCTCAGACGAGAACAATAGAAGAACAGCAGTCTGTTATTCAGTTTCTGAGTAGTGAAGGTATGAAACCTATTCAAATTCATCAAAAAATGACAATTCAATATGATGATGCATGTTAGTCACAGCAGCAACATGACAATGCTCAGCAGCATAATGCCCGTGCAGCAGTTGCAACCATATAAGACCTTCATTCTGAGTGTTTTCTACATCACTATTTTCAACAGACTGTGCCCCTAATGATTGTCATATTTGGGGCAATGGAAACAAAGATAATCTGTTCAGGCAGTGCACATGTGGCTACAGAGACAATGAAAGGATACTTTTTCTAGAGGAAATCATGCACTTTGTAAGTGCTGAAGAACTTGAACTGAATGTAATGGAAATTATATAGAAAAATGATACAGTTATGTACCACTTTCGCTCAATAAAATAAATTGAAAAAATATTTAAGTTTTCATCTGACTTGCCTTCGTATCTATTTATACCAAACCAATCTTCTTAACTACCTTTATACATGAAAGGAGCTCTAGTGCACTTTTAAGTGTTTTCTTATAAAACATTACACATTAGAAATGAATAAAAATGCAAGACAACTAAACAAACCTTTCATTCCAGTTTCATCTCTCCCTTCCAGAAGTAATATTTTTTCATTCTTGAATGCTCCAATAATCAATTTGATATAGTTGGTTCCTGTTAGAGGGTATAGTCTGAAGACTATAGCATCACTAAGGTCTGGGTCCCATTCTTTGAGTGCAAAATGAAGACCATTTCTTCTCCAATGGGGCATTATGTAAACCAAACGACCATACCCAACACCTCTTGTTAAAGCTATGCACTCCTCTGTGTAGTAAAATATCAGTATATCAGTATATTTATGTGAAATAAACAAAATAACACAGAAAAATAATCTGAATATTTTGAAGAAGGGGAATTTCATGTGAAAACTGTGCTAAAATCAGTCTTACAGTTACAGTCCCATGCAAATTAATTGTAATAAGATTTATTTTTTTTATAATTTTCCCAGTAGTTGGTGGCAGTGCGTTACACACAACTTATTCTTAGATCCTACACTTGTATACATTATCATGAATTATTGCCTGTGTGATGACTGTTTTTGGCAAAAAGTGCATTTATTTGCATGTGTTGTACTTTTGAGGTTACCTTGTAAAATTTGTAATATCTGTCTTCAATGAATATGGCTCCCAGGAAGTGTAGCACAATTGTAATATTACTGCAGAATGCCTCTAGGATACAGAGAGGGCTTCTAAGTTTTGTTTCAGTGTAGACATTGTAAAGCAAATTATACAGCAGCACAAACAGATTGGCTGAACTAAATTAAGTGAAAGAGAAACTGGGGCAGGAAGAGGAAAACTATGGCAACTGACGACAACTTTCTCATTTGAGAGAAGCAAAATAAACCTCATTCTTTTCACTCTGGACTTGGCTCACGAAATGGGTGACAGGGAAATAAATCTGTACGTGACCAACATTCATCATAGACTTCAAGCAGGTGGAAGGAAAATCTGCAAACCTCCAAAGAAACACTAACAAGAGATATGCATAGGACGGTTCTTTTGTGGGCATGAAGTCAGCAGGATTGGATATTAAAATGCTGGAAGAAAGTTATTTTTTGTGTTGAAAGTCATTTTGAAGTACAGCGATTGGGAGTTCAGTACATCTGTCAAGCGAAGAATACACCAATATATTCAGCACATTTGCAACAGACCATAAACTACCCCTTGAAGATGTTTTTAGGGTGTTCACAAAGGTCTGGGACAGTTTAGTGATGGCATGATAAAGAGTGACAGGTACATGAAAATATTGTGAAATAGAGTTCTTTGTGACTTGCGGAAATGGTTTTCAGATGGTGATAGTATTTTTCAGCTAGACTTAGTTCCTTGTCAAGGAAAGTGAAGAAATTCTTCAGTGAAAACAACATTCATATACGAAAGTAATTAGGAACTCACCTGACATTAATCCTATTGAACATATGTGTGTTTTTGGCAAACAGAGACTCAAAAACCATGATTGTTCCACAAAAATACACATGAAAGTCTTAACTGGAGTGTGGTATCATATAAACTTAGAAGTATGTGCTGAAAGCTTGTGGAATCTATTTCAGATCATGCAACTTATAAAACATAAAGGAGGACGGACGGACGGACGGATGGATGGATGGATGGATGGATGGATGGATGGATGGATGGATGGATGGATGGATGGATGGATGGATGGATGGATGGATGGATTCATAAGAAAGTAGTGAATTTAGGGCTCTTGACCCTTTTTTACACTTAATCAGATATAATTTTTGAGATATTTAATGCATTACATTTAAATATCATGCTACTTATTTACAAAGAAAAACTTAGCATATAAGTAAGTACCGGTAGCATATAAGTAGCATAAGTAAACAAAACAAAAAGTAAAGGATATCTTATTAATAACTATAGAAGGAAATTTAATGGATATGACTATGTTGCAGTCTCTATTCTTGGGGATCAATGCATAATCTTAAATGAAATTATTAAATATAGATGGGATAAGTTAAGATACATTTCATATAAAATATTTGATTTCATTCACACCGAATGGAGTGGTTGCAAATGTTAATGGTAAGGCTATAGAGCCAAACTCTACATTTGGGAGACAAGTGGATTCGTATCCCACCCTTGGCTGTCCTCAGAATGGTTTTCTGTGGTTTGCACCTCTGGACAAATGCTGGAACAGTGCCTATTCCTGGGCCACACGCCAATTTCTTCCACCTCCTTACCCAATTTCATTCACCATCATTCATCCTTATTAGCTCCTCAACTTAGGTTCGCATCAGGAAGGGCATCTGGCCATAAAATCATGCCATATAATTTCATATCACCTCATCCCTGACCCTGTATCAGGATCATTGTGAACCTTGTCAATATGGATCATTTATGTTTATATCTATGATGAATATGTCGTGAATTACTACAACTATTTTAACATAAATGAAAATCCTCAGCCTGTTTCCAGTCATTCAACTGGGTCAGGAATGGAATGAATGAAACCCCCATCTAGCGGCAAGGATAGGAATTGTGCCGGCTGCCAAAGCCTGTTGAACTCCTCTGGGGCGCTGATTTATGAATGACAGATGAAATGAAATGATATTAATATTTTAACATAATCAGCACTTAATAACAGCCTACTCCTCATTCATAACAACTGATTAAACTATTGTACTTGTTTTTTATAAATCTGTATTTGTGCCTTTTAGCTGTTTTTAAGTTGTTGCAATACAGGCATCTTAACATACAATCACAACACTTCAAGACTTAAAATGTATATTGGAACCCACAATTTATGCTTAATATTTTCTTATATAACTTAAATTGATGTATAATCTTTGCAAGATTATTTTATCAACTTTTAATTATGATAGTTTAAATGCTTGTGAACCATTTACCATATTATAGCTGTTTTTCCTTTACACATATTTTGAAGTTTTCACTATTCTAGATCTTGCCATGTTGTCTATTTCACTTTTGTCAATGATTGAGAATGACCTCTGTAGTATTAAATCAACAATTAGAAGTATGGCTTTTCAGGCATTTGCTCTATTAACCAGCGTTTCGTCTTAGGTTTGACACTAGACTCTTCAGACCCAGCATCAGTGGGTAGGATCTGACACATCCCACTCTGAAGAGTCTAGTGTCAGACCTAAGACGAAACGCTGGTTAATAGAGCAAACGCCTGAAAAGCCATACTTCTAATTGTTGATCTAATTTTTTATATGCTCTGTTGGTGGAAAAATATTTAATTCTCTCCATGGGAACTTAGAATTTCTCTGTAGTATGTCAAAACTAGTACCTGACAGTGATTATTAACCCCCTTTAATGGGGAGCTTGGTATACTCCGGCTCACTTCCAGGTGGGGAGCGATTTCCCTGATTGAAGAAAATAATTAATTACTTGCTTAAAAACAATCTTAGACTAAAATAAACTGTAGAAGGGCTCTAAGAGAAATATTTAATTGTTTACTCCTATTATTTTAATTTTTCAGTATTTTGTGCAAGTGCTTTCATACTGTAATACTGAGCTTGTTTCCTCCTAATAGCAAGACTCTGGTTTTCGTTTATACAGTAACTTATATCTAAATATTTTAAACAATTTACTTATAACATCTGCCTGGAAAGAAATAATTTGTACATGTAAATTGTAGATTTACAAAGTTTACATGCATTTAAAAGATTGAGAATGGAATAAATTATAATAGGCCTACTCATGAAATTTTCTGTTAATCTGGTTAGCGTTTTTGAGGGATTCGGTTTAAATATCTACAGTTCATAGTGTTACAATATACACTCATGGCATTAATTATGTGTGGTTTTTCTCGTATTATATTAAATATTATGTTTCCTTGCATTACCCAAGTTCTTCTCTTAGGAACTGAATATATGATTATTCAAATGTCTCTTGATGTAGAATGCACCATTTTGCATGAAAATGACACAGAACACTGTTATTCTGATAAATGATGTATATCCTAAGCATGTTTGTGTACAGTGATAGATAGATAAGCAAGAGTAGCTTCTTTAGCAGCTAATGTAAGGGCCTTGTCCTGAACATCCCTGTTCATGAAATATGATGTAATATTTGAGCTAGCTGCTACTGATACAGCAGCTCGGTATTCCCCGCTCTTTATATGATCTATGATATCAGATTGTCCAGGGTCTGTTACAAAGAACACTCCCATAATGATAACAGCTAATTCTATTTTCTTCCTACCTACAACCTGTTTTCCAGTCTTTGACCGGGTCAGAGATGTAATGAATAAATCATGCGTAGGCTATTAGTACGATGGGGTCGTCACTCACAAAGTGATTTATTAATGACTGATAGATGCTATGAAATGAGAATGGAGAGTGTTGCTGGAATGAAAGATAACAGGGAAGACCGGAGTACCTGGAGAAAAACCTGTCTCGGCTCAGCTTTTTCCAGCACAAATCTCACATGGAGTGACCGGGATTTGAACCACGGTATCCAGCGGTGAGAGACCAATGTGCTACCATCTGAGCCATGAAGGCTCACTTTCTTTATTACCTAATTTTTATAAAACTGGATATCTTTTGTATTTCATTCATTAATTTGCAGGTGAGTTTTGGCTTCACGGATTACTAAGAAAGAAAATACATGAGCACAACACAGTGCAGTTAATAAAGTTTCTTGCCAGATAAAAATGAAACATCACAACTGGCAGGCAGCTGCTGAGATATTGACTTAGTACATTGACAATGTTTCCTGCAGATAACTCTTGAAGAGAAAAAAAAAAAGTATCAGATTCTTCCAGATCTCATAGTTATGCTTGCAGGGATGCTTTGAATAGATACTAGCTAGTCAAAGCCATAACAAAAAGTTTTACAAAGCATATAATATAGCGGATGGCAGGTAATTAGTACTAAAGATTCCCTAGCAAACAACTTAACATTGGCCAGGATTGATTAGTATATTGATGAAGAATATACAATTCTTCATTTTATTGGTAGAGCTATTTAGTAATGGCAAACTAAAACAAAAACTGGGACAAAATTATGACTCAGCAGGGACAGGGTCTCAAATCTGGGACTGTCCCAGCCAAGTTGGAACATACAGCAACCCTCTTCTCCTATGTGACCTATCATCACTAATTTTCCTCACATGACCACCCAACAGAAGCTGATTTGTATGCATAGTTTCATCCATCGCGTTTATTCCTAACTTAGCTTATATCTCATCATTCCAAGTACGTACCTGCCATTGTTCCCACCTGTTTGTTCCATGCTACTTTCATGTCTATTACCTTTAACATGAATATTATATCTGGAGTCCACCCAGCTTCACTCCCATACAGCGAAGTAGATCTGAAAATAGACTGATGTAAAGATAGTTTTGTCTGAGAACTAACTTCTTTCTTACAGAATACCATTGATAGCAACTGCTTTACAGAACCTTGCTTCAATTTAATTATACTACCATCCTGGGAGAATACAGAACCTGTTGTTGTCCATAGACTGGTTTGATGCAGCTCTCCAAGCCACCCTATCCTGTGCTAACCTTTTCATTTCTACGTAACTATTGCATCCTACATCTGCTCTAATCTGCTTGTCATATTCATACCTTGGTCTACCCCTACCGTTCTTACCACCTACACTTCCTTCAAAAACCAACTGAACAAGTCCTGGGTGTCTTAAGATGTGTCCTATCATTCTATCTCTTCTTCTCATCAAATTTAGCCAAATCGATCTCCTCTCACCAATTCGATTCAGTATCTCTTCATTCGTGATTCGATCTATCCATCTCACCTTCAGCATTCTTCTGTAACACCACATTTCAAAAGCTTCTATTCTCTTTCTTTCTGAGCTAGTTACCGTCCATGTTTCACTTCCATACAATGCCACGCTCCACACGAAAGTCTTCAAAAACATCTTTCTGATTTCGATATCAATGCTTAAAGTGAGCAAATTTCTTTTCTTAAGAAAGCTCTTCCTTGCTTATGCTAGTCTGCATTTTATGTCCTCCTTACTTCTACCATCGTTAGTTATTTTACTACCCAAGTAACAATATTCATCTACTTCCTTTAAGACTTCATTTCCTAATCTAATGTTTCCTACATCACCTGCCTTCATTCGACTGCACTCCATTACTTTTGCTTTGGACTTACTTATTTTCATCTGGTACTCCTTACCCAAGACTTCATCCATACCATTCAGCACTTCGAGATCTTCTGCAGTCTCAGATAAAATAACAATAAAATTGGCAAATCTCAAGGTTTTGATTACCTCTCCTTGGACTGTGATTCCCTTTCCAAATTTCTCTTTGATTTCCTTTACTGCCTGTTCTATGTAAACATTGAAAAGGAGAGGGGACAAACTGCAGCCTTGCCTCACTCCTTTCTGGATTGCTGCTTCTTTTTCAAAGCCCTCGATGATTCTTATCACTGCAGACTGATTTTTATACAGATTGTAGATAATTCTTCGTTCTCGGTATCTGATCCCTATCATCTTCAGAATCATAAATAGCTTGGTCCAATCAACATTATCGAATGCCTTTTCTAGATCTACGAACGCCATGTACGTGGGCTTGTCCTTCTTGATTCGATCCTCTAAGATCAGACGTAAGGTCAGGATTGCTTCACGTGTTCCTACATTTCTTCTGAAGCCAAATTGATCCTCTCCCAACTCAGCTTCAACTTGTTTTTCCATTCTTCTGTAAATAATACGTGTTAAAATTTTGCAGGCATGAGATACTAAACTAATGGTGCGGTAGTTTTCACACCTGTCAGCACCGGCTTTCTTGGGAATAGGTATAACAACATTCTTCCGAAAATCGGATGGGACTTCTCCTGTCTCATACATCTTACACACTAAATGAAATAACCTTGCCATGCTGGTTTCTCCTAAGGCAGTCAGTAATTCAAAAGGAATATCATCAATTCCAGGTGCCTTGTTCCTATTGAGGTCACTCACAGCTCTGTCAAACTCTGACCTCAAAATTGGGTCTCCCATTTCATCAGCATCAACAGCCTCTTCATGTTCCAGAACCAAATTATCTACATCTTTACCTTCATACAACTGTTGGATATACTCCTGCCAGCTTTCTGCTTTGTCTTCTTTTCCTAGAAGTGGCTTTCCATCTGAGCTCTTAATATTCATACACCTAGATTTCCTTTCTCCAAAGGTTTCCTTGATTTTCCTGTATGCAGCATCTACCTTTCCCAGGACCATACAGCCTTCGACATCTTTGCACTTCTCCTTCAGCCATTCTTCCTTAGCTACCTTGCACTTTCTGACCACTTCATTCTTTAATCGCCTGTATTCTTTTCTGCCCTCTTCATTTCTAGCATTCTTGTATTTTCGTCGTTCATCAATCAGGTCTAGTATCTCCTGAGTTATCCACTGATTCTTAGTTGATCTTTTCTTCCTTCCTAACATTTCTTCAGCAGCCCTACTGACTTCATTTTTCATTACTTTCCACTCTTCCTCTATAGTGTTTCCTTCGGCCTTTTCATTTAGTCCTTGTGCAACATGTTCCTTGAAACAATCCCTCACACTCTTTTCTTTCAACTTGTCTAGATCCCATCTTTTTGCATTCTTTCCTTTCTTCAATTTCTTCAGCTTCAGATGGCATTTCATGACCAACAAGTTGTGGTCAGAGTCCACGTCTGCTCCTGGGAAAGTTTTGCAATCCAACATCTGGTTTCTGATTCTCTGCCTAATCATAATAAAGTCTATTTGATACCTTCCAGTGTCTCCAGGTCTCGTCCACGTACACAGCCATCGTTTGTGGTGTTTGAACCAAGTATTGGCAAGGACTAAATTATGATCAGTGCAGAATTCAACCAGCCGACTTCCTCTTTCGTTCCTTTGTCCCAATCCAAATTCTCCTACTGTACTACCTTCTCTTCCTTGGCCTATCACTGCATTCCAGTCTCCAATCACAATTAGATTCTCGTCACCTTTTACATATTGTATTAAATCTTCTATCTCCTCATATATTCTTTCGATTTCTTCATCATCCGCTGAACTAGTAGGCATATAGACCTGCACTATTGTGGTGGGCATTGGTTTGGTGTCTATCTTGACGACAGTAATTCTTTCACTATGCTGGTCGTAGTAGCTTACCCGCTGCCCTATTTTCTTATTCATTATTAAACCAACTCCTGCATTTCCCCTGTTTGATCTTGTGTTGATAATTCGGTAGTCGCCTGACCAAAAATCTTGTTCTTCCTGCCAACGAACTTCACTTATACCAACTACATCTAACTTTAGCCTATCCATCTCCCTTTTCAGATTCTCTAACCTACCACAACGATTCGAACTTCTAACATTCCACGCTCTGACTCGCAGAATGTCAGTATCCATCTTCCTGATTATCTACATCTTTACCTTCATACAACTGTTGGATATACTCCTGCCATCTTTCTGCTTTGTCTTCTTTCCCTAGAAGTGGCTTTCCATCTGAGCTCTTAATATTCATACACCTAGATTTCCTTTCTCCAAAGGTTTCCTTGATTTTCCTGTATGCAGCATCTACCTTTCCCAGGACCATACAGCCTTCGACATCTTTGCACTTCTCCTTCAGCCATGTTCAGTTAAATCCAACCATCTCCCCTGGAGATCCGAATGGGGGACTATTTTACCTCCGGAATATTTTACCCGGGAGGAAGCCATCATCAGTACATCATTCATATAGAGAGAGCTTCATGTCCTCGGGAGTTAGTTACGGCTGTAGTTTCTTGTTGCTTTCAGCCATGTAGCAGTATCAACACAGTTAAGCCATGTTGAGTATTATTACAAGGCCGTATCAGTCAATCATCTAGACTGCCGCCCTTGCAACTACCGAAAGGCTGCTACCCCCCTTTCGATGAACCATTCGTTAGTCTGGTCTCTCAACAGATACCCATCCGATATGGTTGCACCTGCGGCTCGGCTATCTGCATCATTGGGACACGCAAGCCTTCCCACCGCGGCAAGGTCACATGGTTCGCAGAGGAGGATACAGAACCTAAATACTTAAAATGATCCATCTCTTCAAGTTTAATATTCCCTACCTGGAATACCCTTTATTTTCTACCCTACTGACTTCCCTAGTTGGGGTGCGAGACTTTGAAGAAACCTGAGATGCCGATCAGTCTTCAGATTGAACTATGATTCCTACAAACTGCATTAGTGTACTCTTACATTTTCTCTGCTACAAGGTAAAGCAAACCATTACGGATATGCTTTTGGCCTTAGAAGACGAGAGAATGAGTACGTATATTTGGCTGTTCCCCTCCTAGTTGCATTTTATGACATGCAGGGGTACAGGGATGCATCCTTTCACTCCACTCATAGGGGAGATAAAGATTTCTGATAAATACAAAGAAAAATGAGTGTACAGCATCTACAAAAGAATGGTAAGGCTCATGAACTGTGAGAAAATGAAAGACATTCTAGATGTAGTAAATATAATACTAATCTAATAATTATTATTAGCCAGCCCTGTAGTGTAGATGTCATGATGATGTCATCTGTTCAGTTAAATCCAACCATCGGCGATTCTATGAATTAGCACTCTCCAAGTTGTCCTGTTCCACACTGCCTCCTTTAGTTGTTCCAGGGTGAGGGTGGTGTCTGTTTTAATGGTGTCTAACCAATGAGTCCTCTCGCGATCTGGTCTTCTTGTACCTCTGATCTTTCCTATGATGGCTGTTTCCATTGAATCTGATCACATAACGTGGCCAAAGTATGCTAGTCTCAGCTACATAATCTTACCAACCAATGATGTACGGGGCTTGATGCACTCTAAAAACTGCCTTATTGGTGATTTTTTCAGTCCATGGTATTCATAAGAGTGTTTGCCAACACCAGGGCTCAAAAGCATTGATCTTCCTTTTGTCTGCCTGTTTCAGCATCCAGCTCTTACATCCATATATGAACAATGGACATATAATCGCAATGACTAATCTGGATTTGGTAGCCAAACTGATATCTCTGCTCTTCCAGATTGGGGACACAGTCATTTGTTACCAGGACCGCAATCTCCACTTCAACTGATTTTAGCTCTAAAGAAGATGAAATCCCCCACACTCTCTATCTCCTCCCCATTTAGCTTTAGACAAACTGTACCACATTCATCCGTAGTCATAACTTTGGTCTTTTTAGTATTGAGAGAGAAACAATTTTCTTCACTTTCATCTTTGAGGCAGAAAATTAAAAGCTTTAGATCTTCTTCTGTTTCTGCCAGCAGGCATGGTGGTAAACAGTGGTCTATTGTACGTGCACTTTTTAGTGATAGATGGACACCCTAGTGCTGAATCGGTCGACCTTGGTTACCTTCAAGATTCGTATTGGCAGTCTTTGAAACACAAACTAAAAATCGCTTATGATCGCTGTGCGACATCTGGCATAAACTTTACGTATTCGTACTGTTGTTGTTTACACAGCAAAGCTAAACTGTAGAATTCATGCTAGGAACAGAAACAAGCCCGTACAGTAATAGTGGGGGCTCAGTGATAAGAAAATGTTGGTCCCGAAGTTGAAGAGGGTATTGCATACTGCTATCCAGGCATATGAGTGGGTCAACTTGCAGAACATGTGAATAGTGGTAGTATTACAGAAAATCCTGATGCCTTGATTGTTCATATTGGCACAAATGATCTTTACAATTTGTCAGCACCCAGTGACATAATGGCCAAGATTGACAGACTTATTACTGTGATAAAAGGAAGGTTTCCAGCGGCAAAGCTTTGTCTCTGTGGCATTTTATATTGGCATGATGTTGATTATTGTTATATACGCCTCATTTTGTTGCTGCCATTGGTTTTTAGGGTTTCCTTATAACCGCATAACCTGTGGTGGTGTTGTTTGAGGATCCAACCAGCCTCTGGGCTGATGACCTAACAGACAACAACATTGTTATATAGATGCTGTAAACTCCACTCTTGACTGGTTATGGCATAATGGAGATGTCCTTTTTGTCGATGCTAATAGTTGGCTTAGAGGCAGTGATTTTGGAAAGGATGGGCTACACTTAATAGAAAAGGTATCTCTAAATTTGGCAAGCTTCTCAATAGAATATCTAGAAGAATGCTCTTGGGAAACTAATTAAGAAAATGAGGGGGGGGTTGCAAATCCTAATAGTCAAAACTTAAGTGATACATTAAATGATTTAGAAAGTATAACCTATGTCAGGAATGAAATACAACATCTAGGTAGGAAATCGGTTCACAAAGGTCAGATACACAATACTAAGAAAGCACCAAAGACATCTATAGAAAGGTTATTTGAACATTTTAGAGGATACTATCAAAATGTAAATGGACTTTGAAGCAAACTAACTGAGCTTAGAATTTCTTCATGTTTAGCTGACTACGACTTCATGATATTAACCGAAACAAACTTAAATGATGAAATTAGTGATGAGGAACTCGGACTCGAAACATATTCAATATTCAGATGTGATCGGTCTTCTTTAACGAGTATGAAGGCATCCCATGGGGGTGTAACGATCTGTATTAGCAAGAGGTTTATGCCTACTCTGATACCGTGCATTAGCACAGTTGAACAGTTGTTTGTGTCCCTGACTTTTAACACCACAAAATTAATCATTGGTGCCATATACATTCCACCCAGGTCTCCTGTCCAAAAATATTTCAAACGCTGCATTCCTGTTGAAAAAAATTATGTCAAATCTTGACAGCCATATATTGCTCCTTGTTGGTGACTACAATCTACCACATCTTAATTGGATAGTAAATGAAACATTTTCTGGCTTTGTGTCAGTAGGTAATGACACAGTGCAGTCCAGTTTAGTTATAGACACATTTTCTTATCTCTGTTTAAATCAGTTTAATGATATCCCAAATTCTCTAAATCAATTTCTTGATTTGGTTTTCAGTAACTCCATTTCCACTAAAGTAAAATCTAGTAATGAAAGTATTGTCCCCCCTCAATAGACACCACCCAGCATTAGAGATTTCTTTGCCTATAAATGAGCTATACAATTCCTTACCTGCTGAGAGACTTTACTTTGGCTTCTTAAATGGTGACTATAATGGACTAAATTATTATCTGTCACAGTTTAGCTGGAAGGTGATGTTTCAGAATGTATCAATTGATAAAGCAGTAGAAACCTTCTATTCAGTACTACATAGAGATACTACTTAGAGATATTACCGAACACTAACGTAACTAGAAAACTCATAACATTTAAGAAAACTAATATTAATAAAGTGGATGAGTATATGTCCAAAAATTCATTAACGATTACGGAAGACGATTGTTGTGATACCATAGTTAACAAAATTGTTGAGTATATAACAAAAGCTAGTACAGAGGCTACAAATCAAAACAATAGGCAGAAAAATATTAAAAGGACAAGACGTTTTTGCCCATGGATAACTCCTGAACTTTTAGATCTTATTAACCAGAAAAATAAATTGTACAGTAAAATTAAGAGGCAACAAGTTAGATTAAAAATGGGATGTGGTTATTTATCACAACAATTGAAGATAGATTACTCATTGGTGTGTAACAGGGTTACCAAACTTAAGAGAGAATTAGAGAACTCATACTATATTAATAATTTAAGGAACACAAGGAATCAGTGGAAAGTTATAAATGAGATATTGACAGGAAATACTAACAAAAGTAAGGATATTCATTTGAGAATACATGATGAACTAGTTACAAATCCAAAAGAAATTTCTACAACATTTAATGAATATTTTACTAGTATAGCAAAATATATGCCCAGCAATATCCAATTTAATGATCCTCCTAATTTAGGGAGTGGATCGAGTAATTCTTTGTTTTTGAGTCCAACCAATGAAAATGAAGTTGCTAATATAATAGAAAAATTAAAAAATAGTCATAGTGAAGACTGCTATGGTATTAGCAACAATACAATTAAGAAATTGGCATATCATTTAATTCCTCATATAACTAAATTAATCAATAAATCTATACAAGAGGGTAAAGTCCCTAAAAGACTTAAAATAGCTAAGGTCTTACCTATCTATAAAGGAGGGGACAAAACTGAACTTAATAATTATAGGCCTATCTCTATCATTTCTATCCTGCTAAAAATTTTGGAGCATATAATTAAAGAGAGATTATTGAAATTTCTAGATAATAATAATTTCTTTTATAAATATCAATATGGATTCTTACAAAATTCAAGCACTTACAATGCTGTTGAAGATATTGTCATTAAATTACAAGAAGCTTTAGATTTAGATCAATTAGCATCGGGCATATTTATAGATATCAAGAAAGCTTTTGATACAGTTGATTGTGGTATTTTAATCAATAAATTGGAAGCAGCTGGCATAAGGGGTGTTGCGCTAGACTGGTTTATAGACTATCTCACAGATAGGAAACAATTTGTGAATTGTATGAATACCAACAGTAATTACCAAACTATCTCAGTCGGAGTCCCACAGGGCTCAGTGTTAGGACCGTTACTTTTTCTTATTTTTATTAACGATATTGGTAACTTACATCTCAGAGGTAGATTATCACTTTTTGCAGATGACACCAATATATTCTATACCGGTGATACCATTCAAGAACTTGAACAAAATATGCAGTATGATGCAAATTTAATTGAAACGTGGTTCTGTAAAAATCAATTAACAATCAATCTGACAAAAACCAATTATATTTTATTTCATAAACCTAAAAGTAATAATTTTTTAGATTTACACTTGACGTTTTTTGGGCAATCAGTGCCTAGAGTAAAGGCTGCTAAATTTCTTGGACTAATTATTGACGAATCACTAACGTGGAAGGATCATGTTGAATCTATCTGTGACAAACTGATCCCAGCTATTGGCATTTTAAATAGACTGAAATACAAAGTTTCTCATGATTTATTGAAAAGTGTTTTCCAAGCGCTAATTGAGAGTCATATTACTTATATGATCCATGTATGGGCATGTTGTACTAAGGAATTATTCGCTAGAGTTGTTATGCTGCATAAAAGAGCATTGAAAATACTTTTTAAATTGCCTCTGTTAACTCCTACTGAACAATTGTACAGACTGTGTAATGTTCTCTCACTTGATAGCCTACGACAGAAATCTTCATTGATTATGATATATAAAATTATTCGTAATTTGGCATACTCAAATACATCATGTAAAACAAATTCAGTAATTCACAACTATAATACAAGGAATGCTAATAATATCCACTGCACTGTCATCCATTCAAATAAATATGGAATTAATTCCATATGGCATTATTCTGTTAGTCTCTACAATAAACTGCCGGAAGATATAAAGAACGCCTCTTCAATAAAAATGTTCAAAAAGAAGTTAAATAATTATCTTAAGTAGAAAAAAATGTAAATTTAACGAATTTTGAAACTGACTTTTACCTTTTCTTTTGTGTATATTTAGTAGTTGGTGTGACTGCTTGTTTACTCTTACAGTGTATCATTATGAAACAATTCAATTATATAAAACAAAACATATACCGGTACATATGATTATTTTATAGGGTATATTAATATTTTATGAAACTAACGTAACATATGTGTGATATGTAGTACTTAGCTCTATTCATGTAACCAAAATTACTATTAACTGATTTGATGTATCAAACTTGTATTACTGGAGTGTATTAATTTACTTTATAAATACTCTGAAGCCATAATATGAGAATGTACTGCACCACAGCGAGCTTTAGCTCAGGTGCCTCAGCTAATAAATAAAGTTTAAAAAAATAAAAACATTATGGTATGAAATTTTACATCCCTATATGGAATTTTAAGACTTCCAAATTCCCAAAGCAGTATAGTCATAAATTGAAGTCACTGATTATTGAAAAGAAGCAAGAACACAAGCGGTACAAAATATCAGGTCTCAACAGTGATTATCAGCCTTTCTCAAAATTAAGAAATGAATGCAAGTCTGAATCCAAATCTTGCTATACAAACTATGTCTCCAACTGTGAACAAAGTATTACTTCCAGTCCACAGAAATTCTGGCAATATCTAAGTTCTATAAAAGATCATGTAATAATATTCCTTCAACAGTGCATCCTAATGAAGTTACAGCAGATAATGGAGAAAACATTGTCAGTCTTTTTGCTAAATACTTTTCATCTGTTTATTCTTTCTTATCAGAATAGTAAGTCATATGATTATCCTTTCTCTGTCAATCAGTCAGTTATAAACATTAGTAAGGCAGAAGTTTACAAAAAACTGATATCTCTGGAATCAAAGAAAACTTTCGGACCTGATGGTGTTTCAACTTATCTGCTCAAGTACTGCTCATTTATTTTATGTGAAGCACTCTTTTATCTGCTCAACTTATCATTAAACCAAGGTGTTTTCCCAGAGGAATGGAAGAAAGGATTTGTTAGTCCAGTTTTCAAAAATGATGATAAAACTGACATAAAACAATATATACCAGTTACAATTTCTCATATTTTCAAAATTTTTAACTCAATAATTCTTGACAAGATCACACCTCTTTTTAGAAATATCATTATTGATGACCAACATGGATTATTTTCAGGACGGTCAACCTGTAGCAATGTTCTTTTATTCTATC
Organism: Anabrus simplex; assembly: GCF_040414725.1. Classification (NCBI taxonomy): domain Eukaryota; kingdom Metazoa; phylum Arthropoda; class Insecta; order Orthoptera; family Tettigoniidae; genus Anabrus; species Anabrus simplex. Next base: position 330,202,763 of record NC_090267.1, on the reverse strand, counting down.
AGTTCCTTTTGGATGCAATAGAGAACCACTCTCAGGTGGACTGCATTTATACAGACTTCTCAAAAGCTTTTGACACTGTTGACCATGATATCTTGCTGCAAAAACTAACAGGTTATGGAATTAATGGGCCTCTCCTCTCCTGGTTTGAATCATATCTTAAAAATCGCCTGCAGATTGTTAAAATAAGGAATAATTTTTCTGTGGCTATTATTATTACCAGTGGAGTTCCTCAAGGGTCTCACCTTGCACCCTTACTTTTTACTCTGTATATAAATGACATTAAAAATATACTTAAGAATTCTGAATTACTTTTGTTTGCTGATGTTGTAAAAGTTTTTATGCAAATTAATTGTCCACTTGATTGTTTAAAATGTCAAGAAGATTTACATCATCAGGAAAAGTAGTGTATTCAAATTGGGTTGAAACTTAATCATGAAAAATGTAAAATAACATCATTTTTAAAAAACAAGAAAATATCATTTCAGTGCAAATTTAGTAATAACAACTTTCTAAATCCTGTTTCACAAGTTAACGACCTTGGTGTTGTACTCAATTATAACGTATCATTTAATGAACATATTGAAAATATTTGTAAGAAATCATTACAAAGACTGGGGTTGCATTACTAGATAATCCAGAGAATTTTCAAACTTAGCTACCTATCGATTGCTGTATATATCTATGGTATGCCCTATACTAGAATACTGTACACCTGTATTGAACCCTTCTCATCAGACCTCTATCCATAGATTAGATTCAGTACAACATAAATTTCTTTCTTTATATTCATTTAGAGCAGGATTCTCATATGAAAATGTTGATTATACAGCCCTGTAACAGTCTTTGAATCTGCATAGTCTGTCACAACACCGTGAATTCCTGGATACACTTTTCATTTTTAAATTGCTTCACCCCTTGGTGAATTGCCCACAACTCCTTGAAAAAGTTAACCTACATGTACCAGACACATGCACAAGGTTTAAGAATGCATTATCTATAAATTGGCGTAGAACTAACTTTGCATTCAATGGGCCAATTGAACGAATGTCAAGATTTCTAAACAAAGTGGGTATTAATATATTTTAATGATCATTGTTAAAATTTAGAAATCACTTACATGATCTCCAGAAGTGACTATTACTTTCCCGTGACTATTACTAACCTGTGTATATATATATATCTGTACATCTTTTTCTTCTTATACTCCACTGACCTATCTTTTTAGTGTGTTTTGTTTTGTTTATTTTTATCTATTGTGTGTAAAATGGTATTACCATTAATAAAGTATTATTATCAGCATATCTCAAATTGTTTATAGTTCTTCCAAATTCCTGGGTTCGTCTTCTGGCCAGTTCAAGAATTTTAATTCTGAACTGAGAAGTAGAATGGAGTTCACGTGATTTTCTCAAGCTCTTAGTTACAGGAAGAAAGCACACAGTGAGAAGATGACACTACTGACCCAGTATGCATTGATGAACACTGATTACCATGGTTGTGATGGTATTGAGAACTTGATGATACTAATTCCAGGCAGAATCCCAGCCCAAAAAGTATATCTATATTAAAGAAGGATTTTGTTTGTGTAAAATACATAACCTGGCTTGACGCAGTCATAAACATCACATAGATCTGTTGGTACATCAGGATCTGTCGTGTAGCACCATGTTCCAGCTATATTCTTTGATGGATTCCGACAATAATTAGTAGCATTGTCGATAGAGCGCTCGGGAAAAAGTGTTTCATTGAGATAAGTTTTGTTCACCTGTAACATATCAGATATACATCAATTATTTGCCAATCTTCATTCATTGCATATTACTTCCACTGTTCTGTATCACTTACCATATGGGGTGAATTTTCAGTCCACATCTGGCAAGTCCTGTTGGATCGAGTAATATTCAACTTGCCAATGAAATCATTTGCTGTACCTGACATACGACACTCTGAAAAAGGAGAGAAATGAAGAAGAACTAAATGGTGACAGCAATGGCAGGAGAGATTCATATTAAAGAAATAAAGGCTAAGTTAGGAATTCATAGTCAAGATTATTCATAAAATTCAAACCGAGCTTTAGAAAAGAACCCTACTGGGTGAGTTGGCTGTGTGGTTAGGGGCGTGCAGCTGTGAGCTCGCATTAGGGAGATAGTGGGTTCGAATCCCACTGTTGGCAGCCCTGAAAATGGTTTTCCATGGTTTCCCATTTTCAGCAAATCCTGGGGCTGTACCTCAATTAAGGCCACGGCCGATTCCTTCCTGTTCCTAGCCCTTTCCTGTCCCATCGTCACCATAAGACCTATCTGTGTCGGTGCGATGTAAAGCCACTAGCAAAAAGAAAGAAAAGAACGCTTTGGATCCATCCCAGATCAACTTTGACCAACTCAAACACATTTCTACCCACCTTCATAGCTGTGCAATAGAACTAAACTGATGCACCATTCATATATTCAAGGACTGAATCCCATCTCTAACCACAACTATCTTGATTACAGTTTACCCTAGGATTTTCCCCATAGTTCCTTCAGAAAAATGCTGGGGGAGTACCTAATTTCTTGTCCCAGCGTATCTATCTATGTATATTCAAATAACTAGCTTTACTCATACTAACAAAGACTTCACCAATAAAATAGGGTACCGGTATCAAATAATTCCTATTTCCATACAAATAGGCTATACTGGATGGACAACCGAAGAAAATCCATTGCAGTGCAATTTTCTTTCTTTTTATGTGTACTCTGGTAAGTTGCCTGGTAAATTGCTCTTTCCTGCATATACAGGATGGTACACAAAATGACATAAACATAAAAATAAATGATATGAGTAAAGGAGTGGAATCGGAGGTAAGGCTTTTTGCGGATGATGTTATTCTCTATAGAGTGATAAATAAGTTACAAGATTGTCAGCAACTGCAACGTGACCTCGAAAATATTGTGAGATGGACAGCAGGCAATGGTATGTTGATAAACGGGGCTAAAAGTCAGGTTGTGAGTTTCACAAATAGGAAAAGTCCTCTCACTTTTAATTACTGCGTTGATGGGGTGAAAGTTCCTTTTGGGGATCATTGTAAGTATCTAGGTGTTAATATAAGGAAAGATCTTCACTGGGGTAATCACATAAATGGGATTGTAAATAAAGGGTACCGATCTCTGCACATGGTTATGACGGTGTTTAGGGGTTGTAGTAAGGATGTAAAGGAGAGTGCATATAAGTCTCTGGTAAGACCCCAACTAGAGTATGGTTCCAGTGTATGGGACCCTCACCAGGATTACCTGATTCAAGAACTGGAAAAAATCCAAAGAAAAGCAGCTCGATTTGTTCTGGGTGATTTCCGACAAAAGAGTAGCGTTACAAAAATGTTGCAATGTTTGGGTTGGGAAGAATTGAGAGAAAGAAGAAGAGCTGCTAGACTAAGTGGTATGTTCCGAGCTGTCAGCGGAGAGATGGCGTGGAATGACATTAGTAGACGAATAGGTTTGAATGGCGTCTATAAAAGTAGGAAAGATCACAATATGAAGATAAAGTTGGAATTCAAGAGGACAAACTGGGGCAAATATTCATTTATAGGAAGGGGAGTTAGGGATTGGAATAACTTACCAAGGGAGATGTTCAATAAATTTCCAATTTCTTTGAAATCATTTCGGATAAGGCTAGGAAAGCAACAGATAGGGAATCTGCCACCTGGGCGACTGCCCTAAATGCAGATCAGTATTGATTGATTGATGTTTATAAAATTAGTAATTTTGGATTCAGAACTATCTCATTTTGTGTTGAGGAACCTTAGTCCATGCATGGCCCCATATACGGTGGTATATGTCACACATGCACACATATAGCGGAAAAGATTCAGTTGATGTACAAACAGAAGCTGAAAATGGTGGTGTCTTATGTGGAGACAAAGAGTGTAACCCAGAGTCAAGAACATTTTTGTGTTTATTTTGGTATGTGGTGGGCTCCCTGCAGGGAGACAGTGTGTAGACTAACCATCACGTTTGAAACTGATGGCAGTACTTTGGACAGGAAACGAACCCATACTAAACCTGTTCGGTCACCATAGAAGATTGCAAATATGTGAGTGGCTTTGGATCAAAGTGCTTCTAAAATTACCAGAACAGCTTCCCATGAGTTGGGCATCTCTCATTGTTTGATTCAGAGAATATTAACTTTCCCCTTATAAATCGACAAGACCTCACAACCTGATGACACATGACAAGGAACCATGAGTGCAGTTTGCTGCTTGAAATATTGCAGAAGGTGATGCTGTGATACACAACACATGGTTTTCAGGTCAGTTCAATCTTGCCACTGCATAGCCCCAATATTAATCTCTGAAACTTTTCCTGTGGGTATATTTGAGACTGCCACAAACCACAAAATGATCTGTAGTTGTTAGTGGGCATTGTGTCTTTTATCTGAGGGTTAGTAAATGACTTGTATCATAATGTGGTTACAAAAATGAAGGTTCACCTCAAAGAGGTTTTACACCAAGAAGGTTGATACTGTATAACCATACACATTCCAGTAAATATTTTAATACACAGAATATCTAATATTTTAAACATATTACAGGTAGGGACATGCATTTTTTGCATTTGCGATAACACCCACTTTTTAAAAATATTTCCCAAAATGCTTGGGAAACAGTTACCTATACATAACATTGCTAACAATTCAAAAATTAGACTTTTATTTCATGAAATATAATGAAATGAGACAATAACATGAATATATCAATTTTATCAATTTTATTTGCATAATAATATAAATTCACAGTGTTTTTCCACACCAGAACAGACTATAATGTCCATTACAGTCTTACAAGGTCAACTTGTTCCCCCATTTAACTACAACAATAATTTGGGACTGGTAAGCAACAGTGCAAGATACATGTCAAAGTGTTTCAGTTCCCTGAGTGCCTTCCTTGGAGAGGATGCAGTTTACGTTCAGTGTTGGGCACACTGGCTAAATTTGGTGGGATGCATATTTACCAAAGAACTGACAAAACTTAATGCAGCGGTGTTAAGGTTAAAGCTGTGTTTCTCAATACAAGAAAGAGAAAACACCTGTTTGTTCAATTCCCCAAAAAAAAGTATCTGCCTGAGAATCCTGAACTGTTTCCAGTACCATTGCTGACAAGATGGAATAATTGGTTCGAGGCCATTTTCTACATTGAGAAGCATCTTTGTGATATAATTGAATTTGTGCAGTTAGAAAATCTGGATTATCAGCAATGCTGGTATTGACTTCATTAATTCACTGACAAATGATGAAGTAAGTATAATTTCAGCAGAGGCAACATTCATCAAGGAACATGCCAATGATTTAGCGGAATACGTCATGAACTAGACCGATCTTCATATCCAACAAGTCCTGCACTTTATGGAGAACTCAGGAAAATACTGTATTGTAAAATTTCAGAGTAGCAGAAGAAGGGAATTTTTATAGCGAAACAGAAGAAAAGCTAAATTGCATTGGAAGTGCAGATATTCAAGGAGATGTTAGACCAGCACTGAAAACAAAAAAGCCAAATAAAACCAGCATTAGCATTTACAAAATTGCAGTTACTGATGTTTGAAGACCCTGCTAATGAACTGTATTCAGCACTTTAAGTGTTTAGTCCAGTATTCATCACTAACAGTAATTTTGATTCAGCACTAGTGAAAAGTGAAGTCTATTCCATTCTTTAAAAATGAGAATAATTTAGTGGTCACAAAAGGGTGCAGTGAACTTCAAGAATAAACCAATCAAATTATGTTGTGAGATGGAGAAATAAATATTGTGAAAGTTCTGATTAGTTTGCTTGACAGTCATATCCTGTGTTTAGTGTCAGAGCTCTCCAGTCAGTGTGGTATCCATGTGCTAATGTTGACTGTGAATGTTTCTTTTCTTGATACTCAGGAGTTTTGAGTGACTTGCATTGCAACATGAAAGAAGAAAATGCAAACATTATGGCAGTGTTCTCCTTTGACAGTTAGGAAACCCAACATAATGAACTTTTCTTTTATGGTATTATGATCATTAATTTCAGTGAGAGACTTAACAGTCAGTCATTGTGGTATCAGTGTGCTGATGTTGACCGTGAAATTTTCTTTTCTTGCTACTCAAGAGTTTTGAGTGACTTGCATTGCAACAGGAAATTTATTAAGTTCTCCTTTGGCAGTTAGAAAAAAGAATATTATGTATTTTTCTTTCATATTATGCCTTCTTCAGTGATAATTGAATGATAAAAATGTGTTTCTTAATAAAAACTCCATATTGTCCTTCGATAATTAATTTACATGAAAAAGTACTTTTAAAATTCCAAAATATGATAATATGGTTCATGGTGTGGGTTACTGTAGTCACGTCCTAGTTCGTGAACTACGGGCAATGGCTGAGTGGTTTAGTAAGGGGACCTGAGAGTCGGGATACCAGTTGCTATGGAACGGGAGTGGGCATCTCGGACATATTCTGAGTCATGACACCACTTGTGCTCAGACAGCTAGGACTATAAAATCCACCAGTGGTCCCTAACCTGTTAGAGGAGAGATCCTCACTTGGACTATGTGTAAGTAAGGGTAGCATCCTGCTTCACAGAATTTAACGAGCTCAGAACATTTTAAGCAGACCTCGGACCTATGGGAGTAATGGAGTCCCACATCGTTTGACAAGTGAGGGACTTCTTGGAAACAACTTGGTGAATGAAATGGAATTCGATGGGGAGCTATCAATATTAATGAGGCTTTTGGAAGAAAGAAAGTAGAACTGGGTGAGTCAGCAAAGAGGATGCATCTGAATGTGCTAGAAGTAAATGATATTCGGGTAAGGGGAGATAACACGGAAGAGATAGGAGATTATAAAGTGTACTTGATTGGTGTTAAAAAGGGAAGGGAAGAGTGCATGGTAGGGCTAGGAATACTATTGCAAGAAACATAGTTTCTGTTAGGCACATAAATGAGTGAATGATGTGGGTAAATTTGCCAGTTGGAGGAATTAGGACAAGAATTATCTCAGTGTATTCAGCACGTGAGGATGCAGATGAGGATGCAGATGAGGATGAAGATGACAAGTTTGATGAAACATTGAGTGACATTGTATCAGGGACAGTAGCAAGGATAGGATAGTGCTAATGGGTGATTTCAATGCGAGAGTTGGAAATAGAACTGAAGGATACGAAAGGGTGATTGGTAAATGTGGGGAAGATTTTGAAGCTAATAGGAATGGCAAGCATTTGCTGGACTTCTGTGCTAGTATGGATTTAACAGTTATGAATAAATTCTTCAAGCATCAGGCTTTTCACTGCTACACATGGGAGAGTAGGAGTACCAGATCCATAATAGACTACATCTTAACTGACTTTAAATTGAGGAAATCTGTGAGGAATGTGCGGGTTTTCCAGGCATTTTTCGATGATACAGACCACTACCTGATCTGTAGTGAACTAAGTGTCTAGGCCTAGGATAGAGAAAATGCAATCTGTCTGCAGACGAATAAGGGTAGAAAATCTCCAGGACGAGGAAATTAGAAGTACATGGATATGATTAGCGAGAAGTTCCGAACAGTGGACAGTAAGCAGGTTCAGGAGAATGGGTTGCATAGAGGGATGCTGTAGTACAAATAGCAAGAGAATGCCTAGGCACAACTGTGTGTAAAGGTGGAAAATAGCGAACATCTTGGTGGAATGATGAAGTGAGAGCAGCTTGTAAACATAAAAAGAAGGCTTATCAGAAATGGTTCCAAACAAGGGCTGATGCAAACAGGGAATTGTACATAGATAAAGAAACAGAGCAAATAAATAGTTGTTGAATCCAAAAAGAAGTCTTGGGAAGATTTTGGTAATAACCTGGAAAAGAGCAGGGAAACCTTTCTGGACACTAATAAAGAATCTTAGAAAGGGAGGGGAAAAAGGAAATTAATAGTGTTTTGGGTAATTCATATGAACTCATAATAGATTCCAGGGAATCATTGGACAGGTGGAAGGAATATTTTGAAAATCTTCTCAACGTAAAATGAAATATTCCTGGTAATGTCGCAAACAACCGAGCTCATGGCGAGGAGGAAAATTATGATGATGAAATTACGCTTGAGGAAGTGGAAAGGATGGTAAATAAACCCCATTGTCATAAAGCAGCAGGAAGAGATTAATTTAGACCTGAAATGATGAAGTATAGTAGGAAGGCAGGGATGAAATGGCTTCATAGAGTAACAAGATTAGCATGGAGTGCTGGTGCAGTACCTTTAGATTGGACAAAAGCAGTAATTGCATCTATTTATAAGCAAGGGAACAGGAAGGATTGCAACAACTATCAAGGTATATCATTAAGTAGTATACCAGGCAAAGTATTCACTGGCATTTTGGAAGGAAAGGTGCGATCAGTGGTTGAGAAGAAGTTGGATGAAAACCAGCTCATGGGGAGGAGGAAAATGATATTGATGAAATTACGCTTGAGGAAGTGGAAAGGATGGTAAATAAACTACATTGTCATAAAGCAGCAGGAAGAGATTAATTTAGACCTGAAATGGTGAAGTATAGTAGGAAGGCAGGGATGAAATGGCTTCACAGAGTAACAAGATTAGCATGGAGTGTTGGTACAGTACCTTCAGACTGGACAAAAGCAGTAACTGCATCTATTTATAAGCAAGGGAACAGGAAGGATTGCAACAACTATCAAGATATATCATTGATTAGTATATCAGGCAAAGGATTCACTGGCATTTTGGAAGGAAGGGTGTGGTCAGTGGTTGAGAAGACGTTGGATGAAAACCAGTGTGGTTTCAGAAGGTAGATAATTTCAAGTATTTATGATATGTGTTCTCCCAGGATGGTAGTATAGTAAGTGAGATTGAATCAAGGCGCAGGATCAAATTTTCAGTATGTGCCAGGTAGTTGAAAAATGCTAAGAGAGGAATAGACAGTTATGTTTATGTTTTGTAGATCTAGAGAAAACATACGATGGGGAACAGAGGGAAAAGATGTTTGCCATACTGAGGGACTCTGGGATTAAGAGTAGATTTTAAAATCAATCAAAGGCATTTATGTCAACAATTGGGCTGCAATGAGAATTGATGGTAGAATGAGTTCTTGGTTCAAGGTACTTACATGAGTTAGACAAGGCTGTTACTTTCACCTTTGTTGTTCGTAGTTTATATGGATCACCTGCTGAAAGGTATAAAGTGGCAGGGAGGGATTCAGTTAGGTGGAAATGTATTAAGCAGTCTGGCCTATGCTGACGACTTGGTCTTAATGGCAGATTGTGGTGAAAGCCTGATGCAAACAGGGAATTGTACATAGATGAAAGAAACAGAGTGAAATAAATAGTTGTTGTCCGAAACAAACTTGGAACTTGTAAATAGATGCAATGAGTATGGTTTGAAAATTAGCCTTTCTGAGACTAAATTGATGTCAGTGGGTAAGAAATCCAAGAGAACTGAATGTCAAATTGGTGATACAAAACTGGAACAGGTAGATAATTTCAAGTATTTATGATGCGTGTTCTCCCAGGATGGTAGTATAATAAGTGAGATTGAATCAAGATGTAGAAAAATAGAACAAGCTCTCAGTTGCGATCAACAGTACTCTGTAAGAAGTAAGTCAGCTCCTGAATGAAACTATCTTTACATTGGTCTGTTTTCAGACCAACTTTGCTTTACGGGAGTGAAATCTGGGTGGACTCAGAATATCTTATTCATAAGTCAGAAGTAACAGACATGAAAGTAGCGAGAATGTTTGCTGGTACAAATAGGTGGGAACAATGGCAGGAGGGTACTCGGAATAAGGAGATAAAGGCTAAGTTAGAAATGAATTTGATGGTTGAAGCTGTATGTATAAACCTGCTTCAGTGGTGGGGTCATTTGAGACGAATGGAGGAGGAAAGGTTACCTAGGAGAATAATGGACTCTGTTCTGGAGGGTAAGAGAAGTAGAGGGAGACCAAGATGATGATGGTTAGACTCAATTTCTAATTATTTAAAGATAAGAGGTATAGAATTAAATGAGGCCGCAGCACTAGTTACAAATAGAGGATTGTGGCAACATTTAGTAAATCCACAGAGGCTTGCAGATTGAACGCTGAAAGGCATAATATTGATGATGCATGTATGTATGTACTTATGTACATATGTAGTGTGATAATAAAATTATTTAAAATTCCAAAAAAAATGTGGAAATCTTAAACAATAATCTGATTAGCACCTAAAAATTAAACAAAAATGCAGGCCATTATAGTCCATCTCCCAGGTGTAGTTGTGGTGCTGAAAGACAAACTGTTCAGCATATTATCCAAGAATGCCCTCCAACAGCCTTCTCAGGAGATCCAGCCGAGTTCCTGATGGCTACTCAAAATGGTGTTAATTATATAAGAGGTACCAATCTGACATTGTGACTTAATGTGTTCAGACATGTAAACAGTATTAAAATACTTTTTTTGTGATGTAATTGTAAACTATACGATAAATGTACAGTGTATGACGTTTCATGTGCCACCCAGCATAAATCAATCTTCTCAGTTTTCTCATCCAAGCACTTTTTTTTGAAAGTTAGTTTACTTCTCTCTTCCTTTTGTCTTGATTGCTTCAATCTCTATCTGTATATATATGTCATAGAGGAGAAATTAGCCTATATGAACAAAGACTGTTAAGCTTGAAATACGGTTTACTTCCAAATTCCTTAATCAGAAATTATACTGTAGTATCGTTGATAATGAGAATTATTTACTACCGTACGTAAGATGTTGGCTGTAGTAAAAATTACTGGCTCCAAACCTACCTGAAGTTTGGCATTGTCTTGGGTGACAGTACCTCTTCTCGGCAGTGAACTGGTTATCATGGAATATCATGGTAAAACACCAAGGACCATCTTTGTCTGAATCAATATTGCGACAATAATTTTTGGCCTTCAGTCTTGTTCCATCTATGTACAAATTATCTGAAGTAAACTCAGCAGGAACTGCATCGTCATCCACCCAAGGTAAGCATGGCAAGCCTGTAGCAGTGGTCCACTGAGAGCCACTATAGTCCACCATACTTCGGGACCCAGCACACTCAGGGGGCAGAGCAACGGGAACAGCATTATCTTCTAGAACAAAACCATTCCATTTCATTTTATAACTTCTGGAAATATATCAATACAATGATATGGGTTCTATGTTGACGCTTCTTTCTAAAAGAACACACAAATATGCCTTTACAAAATAGTTGCTAGATATGATAGTCTTTTGAGCTTTTATGCCATATAAAACTAGACAGACTGCTGGAAAACTTGACATTGTGCAAAAATCTTACTCCATTTCCTCAGGGGAAATTTATGAAATAAAATGTTACATCACTGTGCTTTGGATTCCACATAAAATGATCATGACATCAAAAATCATGTACAACTACAAACTTGCTTGCCTGTCTACACTTTTAGTGTCAGGTAAAATTGTTAAGTTATATGCTAAAAATGCCAAACCTATTCCTTTGAAAATGGAGTGTTGGACGAATGTTCATAATCTGTAATCTATTAATGTTGGTTTAGTTGGGGACAAATCATGATGACCTCGCCTCACACCACTACTTTCCAGTGGCAGCTCGGTGTCTATTAGCGACTTATAGGATTTACTACCTCTACTGCAGCCAGAGTTGCCAAATCGGCTACTGCACTCTACACAAAGAAAGGGTAAATACTACAGAGAGTGAGGAAGAAAGTGGTTTGGCAGCCTCTCCAAAACAAACAAGGATCACTTAGAACTCGTTAACTCAGCAGGGTGCAGGGTGTGATTGACTACTGGCTTCCAGCTTGCTTCTAGGAACTGAGGTCGTCATGTTTTGTCCCCAACTATAACTTGACATTTTTTTGGCAGCTACCCAACATTCCATTTTCCCTTTTAGTATTCCAAAAGTATTAATATAACATTGGTCAATGATGAATTTTTGCTGTAGGAAGTAAATGTATTGTAATGCAGAGATTTATGTGCTGACTTCAGATCTGGTTTCACTATTCCCCTATCACATACAGTTTCCATTTATTTGTAATTTGTGCTTTATTTTCATGTAGCTGGGCACATGATTTCCCTGTACAGCACTCATGGGACTCTTATTTCTTTCTTATCTTGTCTTCTGTTGATGCACAACTTCTTGTCACAGATAAGTTTATGTCGCCCTTTGTATCCACATGGAATTGTTTCCTTCAGTTACAGTTTGAATATTGTATGCAACACATCTTGTGAATATTGTATGATAGTGATATAAAGAGTTTGTGGTGCTGTGTAATTTACATCTAATTAATAAGGTGGGAGGCTCAGTACAGTACCTTAAACTAGTGCAAGTAGTAGTTTTTTCTCTATCACTTTTTTAATTCAAGCCTGTGCCTAGAGATTCTAAACAAAGTAATTTATTTGGATAAATTCCAGGAAAATAGGTACCAGTACCAATAGGGTTCATTCTATTGCAGATTGAATCATGCCCCGAAAATGTCTAAATCATCCCAACTTCTGCTACATATGCGGTTCCTTCACTCCAAAATCACAAAAGTGTACAATTACTCCACGGCTTCAGAAACTGTACCAGTTGGTGATCGTCTTGGCACCACATGTCATATGTAAACCTTGTTCGATGTGCTTAGGGAATTGCGTACAAAAGAACAAAATGCCATTGCCATTTTCCATCCCAATGACCTAGCAGGAACTGTTAAACTACACTGATGATTGTTGTAAATATTAAGTGTTTCTCAGCAAAACAAACATGAAAAATCATATACCCAAATATGGAATCTGCAAGGAGGCTGGTCCTGCATGATGAGCTTATCAATTCCAATAGCTGCAGTCGCTTAAGTGCGGCCAGTATCCAGTATTCGGGAGATAGTAGGTTCGAACCCCACTGTCGGCAGCCCTGAAAATGGTTTTCCGTGGTTTCCCATTTTCACACCAGGCAAATGCTGGGGCTGTACCTTAATTAAGGCCACGGCCGCTTCCTTCCCACTCCTAGCCCTTTCCTGTCCCATCGTCGCCGTAAGACCTATCTGTGTCGGTGCGACATAAAACAACTAGCAAAGAAAATATCAATTCCAAAACCTACAGAAAATGAAATTTTCCAGCAAATGGAATGTGACTTAGGTATTGATAGTGGAAAATTAGAATGTGTTTCTGATCCTGAATTAATTCCTGAGGTGTTTAGTTCTGAACCACAGCAATTTACCCAACATGAATTGAATGATCTCATTAGAGATTTTTCACTCCCAAAAGGTAAAGCAGAACTTCTTGCTTCCGGGCTTGATGAGAAACACCTTGTTGAAGATGATACCAGAATCTGCCATTACAGAAAACAAAGTACTGTATTTAGAAAAATTATTTTCATTAGATGGTCCAATGGTCTTCTGCAACAATGTGCATGGTCTGTTTGAGGAACTAAAACAAAAATATATTGCATCAGACTGGAGGCTGTTTATTGACTCTTCCAAGCAAAGTTTGAAGGCCATTCCTCTGCATAATGGCAATATTTAAAGCCTTCTGTACCCATTGCTCACTCTGTTCATTTAAAACAAAACTATGAAAATATGAACGTAGTACTGAAATAAATTCAATTTCACCAGCAGCATATTTATGGAAATCTGGTCATTACCATGTTGATGGGTATGCAGGGAGGATTTACAAAATTCTGCTACTTCCTTTGCATGGAACAGTTCAAATTCTAGTGAACATTATATCAAACGAGAGTGGAAATCTAGAAGCTCTTATGACCCAGGGGAAGGAAATACCCAGCACATCCCACTAGTTGACCAAAAAAAGTACTGCTTCCCACCTCTCCATATAAAGCTTGGCTTAGCAAAAACCTTTATAAAGACATTTAGAAGAAAAATTTCAAATGATCCCAGTATCTGAGTGCCATATAGTGAAATAATAAAATAAGCTGCTGAACTACAAGTGGGTGTCTTAGTGGACCCACAGATCAGGGAGCTCTTGCAGGATCAAAAATTTGAAGAAAATTTGGATGAGACCTATGTGATAGCTTGGCTGAATATGAACTTCTTAAGAAAGACAAAGTCGCCTGACTACAGACAAGGAGTTCAGGAATTACTGGAGATACAGGGGTGTAGCCAGGGGGGCGGGGGGGGTTGTTACTGGGGGATATGCCACCCCGCCATGGAATGTTTACAAAAAAGAAAATATACAGAAACTGACAATATACAATAAACTAAAGAAACGTTCAGAGACATAATTGTAGAACCAACAGATTTGTAATTCACTTATATCAGTGTCTTTATAATGACAAGTCAATCATGCACCTTCATTGTGATCTATCATCATTTTATAACTACAAAAACACCCCCACTGGTTGATCCTGGCTATGCTACTATGGATATGAATAAAAGAATGGGTTGCATGTCACTTAAACTTCATTTCTTACATTCACATTTAGATTTCTTCCCAACCAACCTTGGTGATGTCAGTAACAAGAGGGTTCAAAGGTTTCACCAAGATATTAAATTGATGGCAGAATGCTACCAGAGCTTCTGGAATGAATTAAGATGTCAGATTACTGTTGGATGCTATGTTGTAATGACTCAGAAAAAGAGTGTAAGAGACAATCGTCTGCTAAACACTTCTAGCCTCCAATTCTGTTTTCAATGATCATTATTATAAGTATCAACATGCATGCATGTTTGGTCTTATTTTCTTGAGAAATAAGTGTATTGTTGTATTGATCACAGTTAAATGTATGTGTATATCCATCAATGTAATGTATTTAATATATTATATATAATCTAAAATCTGTATGTGACATGAACTTCCAAAAAGTGAAAGCACCAAGTACCTTGGTATCATCATGAACAAGAAGCTGAACTGGACTAAACACATGCAACATGTGGAGGAGAAAGTAAACAAATGGATGAAATTGCTGAAGAGACTAGCAGGAGATACTAGGGGGAGCACTCAAGACACACTCGACAGAACCTTCAACACTTACATCAAACCTATTATAAAATAGTGAAGTACTTACTACAGCACCCCAATCAAACATTGATCGCCTTGAGAGGTGTCAGAATAATGCCCTGAAATCTGAAAGATGCATACTTTGCCATGACCCTGAAAGCAAAATGGATAAGGAACACCTGCTACATTGCAACAAACTTGATGTGACAGCCAGAACTTCAAGAAATCTCGTTCAACTATACTGGAACGCAAGAAAGCTGATGGATTGGAATCCGGGCTAGCCATAAGATACAACAACAACAACAATGAAACAGAAGGTATATATGTAATCTATATGAAAAATTGGACTAGAAAAGTAAAATTTTATCTCTGCCAATTAGAATGAGGATTATTTTGTCTACCAATGTAATTAGTGTCAGATAAACAAAAAGAACTTTTTGAACTTTTTCATGTGAAAGATTTATTCAGTTTTATTAAAATGTTATTATTATTATTATTCTGTTTGGCAATCCATAATTGGCACCAAATGGAAAGATCAGATGTACCTGACATGCCAGTGAAACAATAAATTGATATTATGACCTCAGTAAATCAAATACATGCTATAAGCTGCACAGTGTGCCATACGGAATCATAGCATAGTTGGTAAAGGCGCGCTGGAGAGGACTTACGTATGAGGTGGAAGGTTCAAGTCTGGGGCAAAGATACCATATTTTTTAATTATTTAATACATACTGCACATAATGCAAATTCAGTACCTGCTTTCATGCAAATTGTGTGTGAATGAATGTGTTTGTGACCCTAAGAAGGGCCAATTAGTTAGCAGGCTGGACACCTATGGACTGGAAATAATAGAAACACACTCTTCTGACAATGTTTTATTGCAGCAAATGCTCAATGTAATGACCGTTTTGATTTATGCACATTCGAGCCCGGTGTCCAGTAGATCGTCTTGCATGCTGAAGCAGTCCAAGTGTAATTGCTTGACAAGCATCTGTGATGAGTTGCCAGAGCTGGTCAGGGTTATCTGACTCTTGAGTGTACATGACGTTCTTCAAATGCCCCTGAAAGAAGAAGTTTAACGGCGTTAAATCTAGTGATCTGGCAGCTCAAGAAACAAGGCCTCCTCGTTTTATCCATTTCCCTGGCAGTTCCTCGTTCAGATGGTTACAAACGGGTAAAGTTGAATGTGGTGGAGCTCCATCCTGTTGCAACCATATCCTCCATCAGAGTGGGAGTTCCTGACACAGAAAGTGCAGGTAGCGTGGGCCCGTCCAAATGACCCTCAAAGAAATAAGGTCCAATCAGATGATCCCCCAAGATTCCACACCACACATTCACTCCCCATCGCACTTGATGGGCTGCCTCTCGCACCCAAAGAGAATTGTCTGGACTCCAATAGTGCATGTTGTAGCGTTTGATGTTCCCATTATTGTGAAAGTGCGATTCTTCTGAGAACAAGATGTGCGAAACAAATACTGCATCATTGTCCAGCCTGCCTAAAAGTCACGTACAGAACTCCATGGAGCTCTTGGTGCCATTCAAGATGGTATGGGTGAAATTTATGTTCATGCAGTATTCACCAGACAAACGGCTGCCTGGTGTTCGCCTGTTGTGCAATCGCCCTTGAAGTGGTGTGTGGATTATTATGAGCTGCCTCCAGAACAGCCTCTTCTGTTTCACCCAATATAACGGGCCTATTGTGGACTGGTGACTGTTTGGAAATCACGCATGTTGTCCTTAGGCATGTTTCAACACAGTGGAATGTCATAGCAGCCAGATATTGCCTGTCAGGATATCATTCCTGGTACAGACGTAGTGCCTTGCACGCATTATGTCTTGCTTCTCCATAATGAGGAGCATGTCAATGTATTCCTCTGTGGAAAACATGCCAAATGACAACATACATTGATATAATAAAATTCTTCCGGGCTGTTATGCCGTGGTCCACTCCTCTCGCAGAAGGCAGAAGCGAGAGGAGTGGACCACGGCATAACAGCCCGGAAGAATTTTATTATATTGACACCGGCCGTGAAAGCCTTCATACTTTAATAACATACATTGAGTCCTTAAACAGCAAAGTATGCATAGGGCACAAGATGAATAACAGTGTCATTCTACTGTTTGAATATGACAAATGTGGGCCTGTGTTTACATACATCATACCGGTGCAAAAATATTTGAACGATGCAGGATTCAAACCACCAATGGCACATTCCATCGATTACTAGGCTAACGCCTAACCACATCTGCTACGCTACACTGCTGGGAACATGCAGGTAGTATGACGAGAGTAGAGTACATACACCATCCAGTTCAGTGTTTAAAACGTTAATTACTGCACTGTTACCTGGTTTTCTGCACTGATTCCCCTCTTCATTACAGCTGGTCATGTGGCATAACACATTAACATAGTTACATGGTCAAAGGGCATCGTTACATGACGTTATAACCTGTCGGTAGGGTTCAGAATCATGTGCAAAATGTGTTCTCTGGACATTAGTACCATACAGTATGCTTGCAGGGGAATAGCTGCCTTATAACCATGTCACGTGTTAGTTGGGTTGCATAAAATTATATTGGAAGGGGCGGCTAAATAACACGGTATAAATGATATAAGTAAAGAATCAATGTCCACAGTTTGGAACGGGATTTGTGGTCAATCTCAAAATAATTGAATCCATAATAGATTTCAAAGCACAATCTTCCAGGCTCTCAACACTAACTATCAAAGCTGTAAATTGAACATACACAATAATAAATGCCCACACCCTAACTAATGATAAAATTAATAATAAAAAACACAGAGAAGAGGTGGATGGATTGTGAGAGCTTCTAGATCAGACAATGACAAACATAAATAAAAATTACACCTAAATTTTAATTGGAGACTTTATTGCCCAGTTATGAAGGGAAAAGAGATATAGAGATAATAGAGAAGCGGCCAGCACAAAGAAAATAAACAGAAATGGCATAAGGCTGGTGGAATTCTGTAGAAACCATGAAATGATCTCAAAGTCAACATACTTCAAGAGATGACCAATTAAGCTCAAAACTTGGAAACATCCAGACTGATAAAAAGGGATAATGGTTGTACTAGGGGTACACCTTCTCTGGCTATTTAAACTGCCTGCCTTCTTTACGGCCATCTATGCCAAAGGACTTGAACTTTTAAACTCCCAAAGAATTTTGTCTTCTAAAGTAAGATGGCTCTACCGTCAAATTGTTAGCTGACTCTCCCAGACTACAAACAAACTACTTGATAGAGTAATATTTATTTTTGGAGTTGGTAAACCTTTTTCTGAGGATTGATTTTTTTTAATGTACCAAAGTTGTCAACACTTCAGCTGGTTCCTCCTTGATTGTAATCTATCTATCAGATGCTTGTAAATATGTTCTCTAGCCTATCAAAACTGGGGTGTGTACAGGAATCATGCCTATCAGCAAAGAGTTCTGGAAGCTTCGCCTTACAGAACTATAAAAGCAGGGCACTTTAGGGCCGTCTTTTCTGAATTCCTCCAGTGCTTAGGAGTGCAACTTGATATAGGCCTAAGAGGCAGGAGCGCAGTCTGCTTGAAAAACATCCAGGAATACAAGGTATTGGCAGAATTGACCTAAACATGTGATAGCACCTGTGGGTAGTTTCAGGGGAAGGTTTCAGCCATTTTCTTTTAATGTAATTGTGTAATCTGGTAGTTTAATTGTAGGATTATTGGCAATGTCTGCTTCTATTCCCTACTGGGAAATATGTAATGTAAGGGAACAAAGAGTGGTGTCCTTCTGTCGTTTCCCATTCAACCTTGTATTGGGTGACTAAAGTTTTCAACCTCAAAATTTTGTATATATTGTCTTAGCTTCAAATGTTCCTCCTTTGGTCACCCCCTTGTAATATGGGATTAGCCTCTGTATCTTTGGGCTGTAAGCCCACTTAGATTTCTAGTAATTTCTATAAGGAGTGCTGGGTTTCTCCTCCTTGCCTTTTGTTTTTGGCTGGTTATGTGCAACCTTTCCTTTTTACTATTAAGACCATTTCTGCTTGATGAAATTTTGGTTCCCTTACCTTAACGACAATTCAATGATGGCGTGATATTACACGAGAGGGAACTTATGAAGATCTTCAGTTACTCAAGATCATGCAACTAATCTGTTAAATAATCCAATTTCACCTCTGAGGCGAGAAGAATTGTGGTGTTAAGAGGGGAATCTGAAGAGGATTAAAAGGCTGAATACCTAAAAGAGGTGTAGCCTCTGTATTCAAGATACTGGTTATTACATCATTAAATATAAGATCCATACTTTTGGTAAGTGTATTTCTAAATTGTTTCTTCATTTTGATTCCCTTTAAGAACAGTGATCAATCTTATTGTGGAGCAATTGATAAGCCCAACATGAGGCAACCGTGTATGAACACTCTAAAGTGAGGTCACTCGATGGGTTGCCTAGTGTAACTTAAGTGTAACAAAAGAAACTGATTGACTCTTTGAGGCTACACTATAGTATTTTGGAGCTCAGCCTCCTGTGTAGTGTACCTGCTCGGAGCAAATCTAGGTCTTGTAAAATATTGTACCTGTTAAGAGCACTAATGCTCTTCTCTATGTAAATTAACAACTTCAAGTTTTGTACCTGATTTCCGGACTTCCAAGTCTCTGATATTGTTAAAGCTGATAAGCTCATTAATAACCTGTTCTATTCTTTGTTATTCATTCAAATTTTCTATCTCTCAGTTTTAAAAAAGGAAAGAAGAAAAATTTCCAAATGTGTTATGTTAAATACTGTTCTAAGTAATTCTTTGTCCAGCCATTCAGCCCAGGTGCTTCCTTTACCTCTGTGAGCCATGAAAACACCATAACAATGGTAACTGGATCATGTTTGTATGAATAAGAATTACCACAGGGAAATCTACAATGTGAAAGTCGTGAGGGGGGCAGATACCAAATCAGATCATTACTTGATAAAAATTAAATTTACCCCATTTACAAAGAAAGAATCCCACCCCAAAAAGAAGAGAACTTACCACCCTCATAAATGGATAAATAACCAGGAATACAAAGAATGAACTAGGGATTTAAAAATAACAGATGATCTAGAGGAAACAAATCCCAAATTGAAACAAATAGCTGAACAAGTAGCCCCAATAAATCCAAGGATAAAGGAATAATCATTGCAATTTTCAAGAAAGGCAACAAGAAAGTATTGAAGAACTACAGGGGAATTACTCTGATATCCCATGTTGCTAAGATAATGGAGAGGATACTGGAAAGTAGGATAAGGTTGAGGGGTTGAAAATCAGATACAGGAAAATCAGTTTGGTTTCAGAAGTGGAAAGTCAACAATAGAGCCCATTTTCATTATGAGACAACTAATGGAAAAGCAATGGGAGTACAGCAATGACATGGTTGTGGCCGTTGGTGAGCAGAAATCAGTGAAGCAACAGAAGTCCTTATTATGTAATATTATGTAAATGTAAATTTTGTCTTGTCATCATTTTAGGTAAACAAAAACATTTTAAAAAACTGAAGAATTTGTGCAAAGCAAATTATTGTATGAAGCTTTCTTATTTAAAAATTATTACACATTTAGGCATATGAAGAAATGGACTATGAAGATTTATGTTCAAAGAGACCTGGGTATTTACATTTCCTGATTTAAATTGTATTATTTTGTTAATTATGGAAAGGGATGTGGAAATTTTATACATGACTTGTGAGGCAGGGTGTGCCACGTGTAAGTGGCCCTTCCTGTCGTTTTGTAATATCCGCAAAGATGCAAATTCTACAGAAAGCATTATTTTAGAACATCATTGTCATTGGTCAAAAGTACAAGTGTTTTTATTGGTGAATGTGGCAAACTGGAGTGTTGCTATTGGTCATTTATTATCACTCTATTTCCTGTTTGTGGCTCCTCACGTGTGTGAGTCACTTTGTCCGTGTCTTTGAATTTGGAGCAATACAGCGGGCGGACGCGTTTTGCGTACGTCCTGCAATGGGTCGTCAGCCGCCAAAGGTAAGCGCTTGTTTTCGCCTTACATTATTTTAATGCATTCTTATGTTTCAGACTATTCTCACTTAACGTAACTTCAGTAATTATGTAAAGTTCATCTCGTGTGCCGGAGTTTCCTCTAGTTTTCCACATTTTCCAAAATAGAGCATTTATATGACTTAGCTTTTATGCTAGTCCGCAACGTTGTTTTATGAGGCAGACCTTCTTTTCTAACTCTAGTTGTAATTGTAGTAACTGTAACACTTTCTCGAATTGTGTAATTAATTTTGTTTTGTTCGAGGTTGCCTCTTTTCATTCTGTAAATCCTGAAACTCTTATGTCAAAATTTGTTTGTGATCGAAGACCTTAATTGTTTCACTTACACATCTTTTGTTTTGTATCTCAAGTATCAGTTAATCTGCAGTTCATTTATTTATTCATTTATAATTGTATGTTCATTTCCTTAATAAATTATTTGTCTGTTGGGTGCATTATTGTAAGTCTTTTCTCTCCCATAACGTATACCTTCCATAGACCTCGTAGGGTTTCCAAGCAGTTTCCACATCCTTTCTTAGTGTCATTTTTAGGCCTGTAAGTGTTCCCTGTATTTGGTTTAATATTGCGTATCGTAGGATACTTGTCACGTTTCGATACGAATACTCCGCCTCTGCGTTATTTACAATTTCCTTAGTCATATTATTAAGTATTATATTATTTTCTACTGGTATTATTATTATTATTATTATTATTATTATTATTATTATTATTATTATGTGTAACCGTATTTGTCCTGTGTCCCGGAGCGGTTACATGGTGTTGGCATTCATAGACACTGACATTGAAAATGACAATGAAAAGGCATATGACAGTGTCCCCAGGACTAAGGTTTGGGACAATCTGGTGCAAAAAGGAATTGGACAGGGATTAATAAAATTGATCATGGCAGTGTACAAGGAATGTTGTAGTTGCGTGCAAACACAAGTCAATTATTGTAATCCCACTTCAATACGGATCATGAAATTTCTAAATATTAACAAACACAAGTCAGCAGGACAATTTGGTTCAAAATCACTAGTGGGCTGAGACAGGGAAGTGTTCTATCACCAATCATCATCATCATCATCATCATCATTTTACAGTTCCAGTTTCTCAGGTACTGTTGGTGAGCCTCTTCCATTCTGTCTTATTGAGATATGTTCTGTCGTTAATGACATCCTCCAGTGTCCTTCCCCAATCTGCAATGTCCACCTTTACGATATCCATCCCGTGGGTTCTTGGTTTTCCCACCATCTGTTTCCCTGCCATGTGTAAATAGGGTTGCCACTTTTTGATATAAAAAGTAAAGGATATTTACCTAAAAAATACAGGATTTTTCACAAAAATAAGGGACAGTTCATAAATACTATAAAATCAAATGTTAGGTACCAATTTCAAATAGATTATACAGTAATTAGTTTCATTAACAGAATCAGATACTTATTGAAATTTGTAAAAGAAACTAACTTGCACAATTTTAACAGTACATACAGTACAATGCATCTGATATCTTAACACTGATTTCTTCGATGAGCTTTGATAATTTTTAGGCCTATCTAGATTTAGTCTCAAACAGCATGAACAATCACGTTGGAAATTGGAATGGAAGATGAACGGAAGTACTCTGCAGTATCTTGCAATACGCTGCAGTAGACAAGGTAAATAACCCAGCATGCTCAGCCTTAACCAGCAAATGGCGAGACATCATGTGATTTCCTTCTTCTGAGGCTCCAAAGGGAAAAATAAATGGAGCTACGTTGAACTTCAATGGTGCTCAAATCAAATACGGATTTTAAAATATTTAGAGACAAAAAAAAAAAAAAGACAAACATTTTTTTTTTTTTTTTTTTTTTTTTACAGGACAACAGTTCATAATATGGGACGCAAAATTTTCACCTCAAATACGGTATGTTCTGTACAATGCGGGACAGGTGGCAACCCTACTCTCCAAGTTAACATATGCTGTCTTTGTTGGTTCCATCCTCATTACATGCCCAAACCACCTCAGTCTGGACATGTTGACCCCATTTAAAATTTATGTAACAATCCCAGCTTCCTTCCTAACTACATCATTCCTTACTACAATCATGTTTATAATAGTAATGGATAACATCATGAAAACAGCAAAAGCAGCATATGGAGGAAGAGAAATGAACATGTTATTTGCAGATGATATTGTGATGTGGGGAGAAGATGACATGTAGGTTTGAGAACAGTTGGATGTGGTGAATGGGAAGATCAAAGAATGTGGATAGAAAATAAGTGTAGAAAGAAAGCCAAAAAAGGAGATGGAAATGCAAATGCAAGGAAGAAGAGGCCGTGGACGACCACAATTGAGATGGAAGGATACAATCCAACACAGTATTAGAGAAAGAAACCTGGACTGGGACACAGTGTTGGAGCAGGAGTGGTGGAAAGACCAAAGAAAGTGGAGAGGAACCGTATTTGCCCCTACCCGGTAACAGCTGGATAATAGGAAATGATGATGATGATGACCAAAGAACTTCCAAATAAGGAAAGAATAAATTATCCATTACTCAATGGCACAAATATGATATAGTAAACAAAATTCTCAATACAAAGGTATTATGTTGACAGGTAAAGCTTTTTTTTTTTTTTACAATAATATAAACATTTATTATATCCTTGTATTAAATACATTTTACATTTCCTGAAATGAAGGTTTTATTCTTCCCAAACATGTTTGAATTTTATTTGAGTCATCCCTAGTGGATTTTTTAAAAAGAAAACATTATAGAGTATATCGCTAAACATTCATAGTTCTTAAAATTATTTACATAATTCTATCTATGTGTCAACTCATATGGCCTACTAGTATAAGTGTAATAAAAGTAATGTTGTGAGTTACAGCCTCTTGCCTGCGTGTAAAATGACATCTTAATATATGTTGTAATGTCCGTCTTTTATTTCTCCTGTGGTCAAATGTGTTAAACATGGTCATTCCTTTGGGTATAGTTGAATTGTTACATAGGTTTTAATTATTATTTGTAGTTAGTTGCTATGTTGTAATGTTAATTCTGGTAAGTGCAACCGTCAAATGAATTCCGTGTGATCTGTAATGGAAATGAGGAACCTGAATGTATAAGCTGAAAATAGTTTTTTGAAGGCTTGCATTCAAATATTTAAAACTTGTAAAGGTAAAGCTATTGTGTTTCTAGTGTGTATGGTATGCTTTGTTACAATGGAAATCAATAAAATGGGAAGTAATTAAATTCAGTCTAATTAAACATTTCCAAACTGAAGGGAATGTTATGAAGTATGGTGTGACGGATGGAACTTACATTACAATATGTGGAGAAAATAGTGTACGAGTGATCTTTTATTTATTTCATGAGGAAGGGTAGGGCATATCAGGTAACAGGTCTCTTAGAGATACAACAATACTTTTGAAACATTCCTAAATTAAAACAAATGAATTAAACTAAATCTCTTCCATAATAAACCTGAAATTATAAACAGTTACTGTATTCTGCTGAATTTCTTTGCATTCCTGTCTCCTATCTATGAGTACAATTATGAATTCCACAGTTAATGTACATTACAGTATCATGCACCATACCTGATGTAATATCCCTTCTCATGCTACTTCAAATGACAAATAAAGACACTTGCTTATTGCTGCATTTGGTACCTGAAGGTATGCAGAATATAGTCCAATGCGCTATAGAGAGACTTGACGCAACTGAAAACCATCGAAGTTCTCGAATCACATCATGAGTTCCATCCAGTAACATCCGCACTCCCATTGCTTCATTTATGAACACTTGAATTTGGTCTCCAAATATACTGTAAACATCTTTCAGATAAGTACTGAATGATATAAAATCTGAACTAACATAAATTTTACTAAACATAAATAAATAAATAAATAAATAAATAAATAAATAAATAAATAAATAAATAAATAAATAAATAAATAAATAAATATATCATTCTTAGGCCATCTAATATGGTCACCAGAAAATAGAATCAGTAGAAAAATAATAGAAAAATCATGGAAGAGTAAGTAAGAGTAAGAGTAATATTAGATGGATCACAGAACTTAGAGAAGACAAGAGAGAGTTGCATATTAAATAGAAGATTTAAACTACAAAACCAATACACTCAAAATATTGAAAGATAAACACACTAGACTACAGACAAAAATCAACAAGCAGAAAATAGGAAAAGTGATTCCAAAAGCAGAAGGAAAATTACGTTAAGAAAGGATGAAACAGTAGTGGGCTGACAAAAAGAAGAAAAACTTCCATTAACCTAAGTAGTCCTATATTGGCTCAAAAATAAATAAATAAATAAATAAATAAATAAATAAATAAATAAATAAATTTATTTCTGCCACAAGTTCTTGTAAGTATATATACTGCACCCGTCATGCCGGGCTCAGCTCGGCCGGTGAGCGAAGATCTCCAGGGTGTAGATCGTTCGCTTATCGGCTGTGCGAAAATTTTAAAGTGCAGGGATAGATAATGAACTAGTGGCAAATGAGAGAAAGCTAAATAGGTTTTAGACATTTATTATAACTACTGCTCTTCATAAATTATACAATAATTAACAAAATCTAGGTATTCTGTTTATATGATTGTCTTCTTTTACGTCGTAGTCACATAGATACTTCATCGGTAAACGAAACAGGAAATGCCTGTATCTGCAAATATAATATTCATATTTTTAGTGAAAAATTAATTAAATAATTAATAATAATTAATTTGAGATGATCTCTCTCATTTATAATTTTATAATTTGAAAATAAACTTCCTTCCTTCATGGATTTGATTTTAAACAAATTTGAAAATGATCATTTTCATTTCTCTTTGAAAATTAAATAAAAATTTTTCTCTTATAAAATTATAGTTAAGTCGTCTTCCTTGATCTTTAAATTAATTAATAAACTCAACTTTATAATTATTTAGCAGTTGCTTTTCACATAATAGCTCGGAACTTGACCTCATGTCAATTTACATTTATCCGTTACTCGAAACAATTAATTAAATTACTCTTACAATTTTCGACTTTGTGAGTTCAATCCACTGACATGGCCTATACTTATTCATGTGTATTTGTTAAATAAGATCCTATTCCTCCTTAAAAACGAATAAAATTCACTAAAGGTTTGAATTCATTCAAATGGTGAACCACTAAAGTTGGCGTAAATTAGGCCGAAAATTCCACAAGATAATGAAGAGCATCATCACAAATATGGATTATAAACTTACATTAAGTAAAACACAGTCAAATCACACATACTACACTCACACAAGGATACACGGAAATATTATATACATATTTACACGAGCGCTAGCCCTTGATTATTAATTTTTATGTTTAGACAAAGTTAGGAAAATTATTATCACGATGACACTATCGTGGTGACCTCCTCTCATCAACTGGGAAATGTGACAGAGCAAGGATTATCACTTAATTATAGAACACAGTTATACGACAACGTTAGAGGAATTTACGAACACAAAATCATCCAAAAAATCATCGATAAACCGCTTAAACATAGGCCAGAATAAACATTCCGCGCACGCGGTTCATGAGCTACGACATTTATTTTTACTTCTCCACTATAATTGTGATTCTCGATTAATCTGCACTCATAACGAAGACATTACATCAAGTAACATATTTATTCCATCATTGATTCATTAATGGATGCACAGCTCGACTGCTGAATTCAATAATATCCATCAATCAATCAACTAATCATCACAGCACAGCAAATACATAACAAATTGTATCGGTCAGATACTGCCATTTCCCAGGCCTAAATTACAATAATGAGCGCACATCAACCATTTTCAATGATAACTAATATTATGCTCATGACCTTAGGTGTTCCTTTACGCGATAATTTAGTTAAATTATTTTTAATATTATTATTATTATTATTACTGGCCGCGCAAGATCATACGTGCGGAAGCTACTACACAATAATATTTCAGATGACTCTATTGCACACAAAACTCAACCATATGTCGCATAATTGAAGAATGAACTCTGACATGATAGTATCCACGGAATTTCTGTCCCATTTGATCTCATTAAAAGTCAAAAATATTCAAATAGTTCAAGTTTAACGTTGGGGTCAATTTACACTTATTTCTCCTGCCACAATAAACTCGGGACAGTTGAAACACTTCTCGAAGACATCCACTCAAAACAAACTAATAGGTTCAAATACTCACTCATCCTCAATCTACCATCACCAAGAAAGAAGAGATGGAAAAATTCTAACTAATAGAAAATGTCTAAACAAATAAGTAGAGGCTATGTCATTACAATTACTTTACAAAAGGAAAGAAAGAATAACAAAGTTTAAATATTACTTGGTGGTGACTGTCGGTTGTAGAACTCGGGCTGATGACCTAGTGCATTATCACCTTACGCACCATCGATCCTCGTCACGCCCGTCTGGACTGCCTTACATTTTACTCGTGCATTGGAGACATGCTGGCGCGCTGGAAATCACACCGTTCACGAAGAAAGAAGACTGACATCCTGACTCGAACTCGAACCGGTGACCTCTTCATTGGAAATCTTGTGAAGCTGAAACTAAAAATCACGTCTAAGACAAAGTCCAAAACTCACACCGATATCTGATAAGATGACAAGGAAACTTAACTTTTAAAGTCTGCTGAATTATAGATGGAATCCGCAAACATCTGAACTGCAGTTGTAACCAGTTGTAGACTCTGAATGACGAAGTTCCCTGGTAAGCGAAGTGAGTCTTCTTCTGCCCGTAGTCGAAGCTAGAGTAATTCTTCTCAGTAAGCGAAATACGTCTTCTTCCGTCCGCTGTTGAAGCTAGAGTAATCCTCCACAAGACGTGTTCAGAGGTAGAAATTTCTGTGTAAATTTTCCCTAGGAAAATCCATTATTCACTGTCTTAAGACAGGGGTGCGTCTTTTCCTCATAAGCGATTGGTTAATTTATTAACTTAGCACCAAATTAATCGCTTGATTGGCTGCCATAGTCAGACGTCATGCACCTTCACAATTATCGATCGAGCACTTGACACACATTCAGCCTGGTCACGTGTCATTCACGGCTGATTCCAAGGTTATTTGGCTAGCTGTCTCTGCGTTCTCCCCTCGCCTGGCCTTGAGCGGAATTCCCAGCCACCTGGCGTATCTCGCTCAGTCAACTCGACGTGATAAAACTCCCTTCCTTGTTCATAAAATAATATTTTAACACACAGTAGAAATAAATGCTTTCCAATAAATGATTTTGCCAATTTTGAAGGGGACAATACATAGCTATGTAGTGTTTTTTCTTTTTCTTTTGCAAGTGTTTTAATGGCACACCAACTCAGTTAGGTCTTTTGGTGATGATGAGATAGGACAGGGCTTGGACTGGGAAGGAGGTAGCCCAGCATTTACATAGTGTGAAAATGGAAAACCACGGAGAAACATCTTTCGCGCTGCTGACAGTGAGCATCGAACCTACTATCTCCTGAATGTAAGCTCAGAGATATGTGACCTGAACAATGTAGCCAACTCATTCAGTATAAGGTTTTTCGTACATTTATATATTATGGTCTAATTGCAATAAATACATGGTTCAGAAAAAATAACTAGGTATGGATGGGGAGAAAGTAAGACTAAAACAATGATCAATGTCATTTTAATGGAGAGTGAGAAATGCCAGCAGCTGGAAGGCATCATAGCCATGCCAAGAGAAGATTTTGAAGATCATAAATTTGAGCAGTCTTTCTCAACCATTTACTCAAGAAGAACTAGAGAGAGCAATAAAAAGTGCTGAAGTTGGTAAAGCTTAGACAATATTAGAGTCAAACAAATAAAACATTTTGGCTCAAAAATGAAGGATTGGCTTCTATATTTCTTTAATAAATGCCTTAGCAGATGCCAGATCCCAAAGTTACGGAGGAAGTCCCATGTAGTTGCCATTTTAAAACTGGGAAAACAAGTAGATGATCCAAAGAGTTATAGGCCAATTTCTCTTCTTTGTCACCTCTACAAGATATTTGAAAGACTGATTCATAGTAGACAATTAGAAGCAGTTGAACCCCTTCTAATTCCACAACAGGCTGGATTCAGACCAGGTAAGAAATGTACAGCACAGATACTCAACCAAACTCAATATATATTGAAGATAGTTTTGTAACTGGAAAAGTCACTGCGATATCATTTATTGATCTAACAGCAGCTTACAACACAATCACCAAATGCTCCAGTGTAAAATGTATGGTATGACTAAAGATACCATGATCTAGCATGAATGATTCAAGATCTTCAAATAAAAGTTTCTTTTGTAGATTTTTTGTCTTTTTTTTTACTTGTTGCTTTACGTCGCACCGACACAGATAGGTCTTATGGCGACAATGGGACAGGGAAGGGCTAGGAGTGGGAAGGAAGCGAACGTGGCCTTAATTAAGGTACAGCCTCAGCATTTGCCTGGTGTAAAAATGGGAAACCACGGAAAACCATTTTCAGGGCTGCCGACAGTGGGCTTCGAACCTACTATCTCCCGAATACTGGATACTGGCCGCACTTAAGCGA
Organism: Anabrus simplex; assembly: GCF_040414725.1. Classification (NCBI taxonomy): domain Eukaryota; kingdom Metazoa; phylum Arthropoda; class Insecta; order Orthoptera; family Tettigoniidae; genus Anabrus; species Anabrus simplex. Next base: position 330,173,324 of record NC_090267.1, on the reverse strand, counting down.
CTGCAGCTATCGAGCTCGGTTGTAGAATTTCAAGGTCAGCGAAGTCGATGGAGGATCCAAAAGAATGGATTACCACAGAACAGTGTTTTGGCTCCTTTGCTTTTCAACATTTATACAAACGATCAACCTATGCCAAAAGACACACAACTTTTTATTTATACTCATGATCTTGCTCTCTCTTCTCAGAGTGAGACCTTTGAACAAGTGTAATTAAATCTGAATGCTGCTCTGGAAGAGTTAGGTAGTTACTATTGTAAGAATCAGTTAAAACCAAATCCCAGTAAAACTGAAGTGTGTGCATTCCATCTAAGGAATAGATAGGCTCACAGGAAGCTTCAAGTTCATTGGAGAGGAGTACATGTGGAACACTGTTTTCAACCTAAATATCTTGGGGTCACTATTGATCATGCATTGACTTTCAAGCAGCACTGCCTGAATGTGAAACCAAAAGTATCTGCAAGAAATGACATATCATGCAAAATTACTGGAACATCCTGGGGTGCAGCAGCAAAAGCAGTTAAAACTACAGCTTTATCTCTGTGTTATGCCGCAGGTGAATATGCCAGCCCAGTGTGGTATAATTCCACTCATGCTAAATAAGTAGATATCACTCTTAATGAGTTATATAGACCTAAACCGGGGGATACACTCTATTTGGCTGGAATTGCTCCTCCAGAGATCAGGTGTGAAGCAGCTGCATACAGAGAAAGGCATAAGGTTATTAGCTCAAATAAACAACCATTATATGGTTATCATCCTCCTCTTTCTTTCAAGACTAATATCCAGGAAAAGTTTCTTGAGAAAAACAGATAATACTGGTCAACAGAAATTTTCTCAATTATCTTTGTGGAAGATGAGATCTGAACACCATTCGATGACACATGAGAAAATCTAGCTGCCTGTTTCACTGAAGAATGGCCTGTGTGGAAAACTCTGAATAGGCTCACAGCAGCGGTCGAAAGATAATTTTCAGAAATGGGGTTACACCACCTCATCATCCTTTTGCGACTGTGGAGTTGAGCAAGCTATGGAGCACTTATACCAATGTAGACTATATTTCATTCTGAGAGATGCTGCGTTCCTTTGTTCTGTTGAAAATACCCTCCCATTAGACCTTTTATTGATCTTGGTCTGTAGCCATGTGTGTGTCTTGAAGTATCTTCATTTTTTTTTGTTTTGTTTTTGAGATCGTCTATTGTTATTTGTAGTTCTTTAATATCCTTCTTAGTTTCCGTGATCCATTTAATCTTGGTCTTGCTATTCAATAATTTTTCAATTATTCTGCTGCTAATTCTGGTGTCAGGTGTTCTGATAAGATGTTTAAAGAATGATACACATTTTTTTCCTAATCGTGCTCAATACTGGTTCAATTTCCTTATAAACTGGTTTATTTGATGCTATTCTCCCTTGTCCATTAACTTGATACTGTTTATTTATGCATGTTCTAATTATTATTCTTTTTGCTTTTAAGTATTTTGTCCACTGCAGGCCTACAGCTCCATTTCTTTATCCATTTCTTCATCAACTAATTGCTTTTCCTGGTGGTCCTGTTTTCATGATGTCATCCATTACTATTGTAAACAGGATTTGTGATAGAACATATCCCTGTCTCAGCCAACTTATGATTTTGAACCAACTTGTCCTACAGTAGAATTACTCTGATATCCCATGTTGCTAAGATAATGGAGAGGATACTGGAAAGTAGGATAAGGTTGAGGGTTGAAAATCAGATACAGGAAAATCAGTTTGGTTTCAGAAGTGGAAGGTCAACAATAGAGCCCATTTTCACTATGAGACAACTAATAGAGAAGCAATGGGAGTGTGGGAATGATATGGTGATGACATTCATTGACAATGAAAAGGCATATGACAGTGTCCCCAGGACTAAAATTTGGGACAGTCTGGTGTGAAAAAGAATTGGACAGGGATTATCTATCCCTGGCAGTTTTCTTAAAAGACTGCCATATTGACTATCGAAGGTAATGAACCTTAAGTGGAGCAAGCTTCGATTTACATCTATGGTTATTAACCACAGAGGTTGCTGTGTGTTTGGTCCGCAAGAGCTATTTTATTTCGCTCAAGCCTGCTGGCAAGCCAGTGAGGACCCACTATCCGCCACCAGGGATAGATTACAATGAATGAAATTGAAATGGCAGTTAGAAAGATGAAGAATGGAAAAACTACTGGAATAGATGAAATTTCAGTGGAGCTGCTAGTGGCTTTACGTCGCACCGACACAGATAGGTCTTATGGCGATGATGGGATGGGAAAGGCCTAGGGGTTGGAAGGAAGTGGCCGTGGCCTTAATTAAGGTCCAGCTCTGGCATTTTCCTGGTGTGAAAATGGGAAACCACAGAAAACCACCTTCAGAGCTGCCGACAGTGGGATTCGAACCCACTATCTCCCGGATGCAAGCTCACAGTTGCGCGCCCCCAACTGCATGGCCAACTCGCCCAGTTCAGTGGAGATGATAAAAGCAGCTGGAGCTGTATGCCTGCAGTGGACATATCGAGCTCTCAGGATTGTCTAGGAGAATAAGCAGATCCCTGAGGATTAACAAAAAGGAATAATCATCCCAATTTTCAAGAAAGGCGATAAGAAAGTATTCAATAACTGCTGCTTTTGCTGTTTGCATGCAACTACAACATTCCTTGTACACTGCCATGATTTCCTATCAGCCCGAAATCCTTTGTATAATTGACTAGAGTGGTCCAATGTAGGCCATAAAATGTAAATAAATAAATAAAATAAAATAAACATTTATATATATTTTTGTGACAAATATCTAAAAACGGAGTTTAAATAGTGAAAAAAATTTAATACTCCTTAACTCAGTCAGCAATTTGTTAATAAGATGCTGAGGCAGAATATGCTGTACTTTTTATTCCATACCTTGAAGAAGATAGATGGTCAGTGCATATCTCATGTAGTTATGAATGTCTTTCCTGTACCTAATGTTCGGCTCCATGGCTAAATGGTTAGCGTGCTTGCCTTTGGTCACAGGGGTCCTGGGTTTGATTCCTGGCAGGGTCAGGAATTTTAACCATCATTGGTTAATTTCGCTGGCACGGGGGCTGGGTGTATGTGTCGTCTTCATCATCATTTCATCCTCATCATGACGTGCAGGTTACCTACGGGCATCAAATCAAAAGACCTGCACCTGACGACCCGAACATGTCCTCGGACACTCCCGGCACTAAAAGCCATACACCATTTCATTTCTGTACCTCATTTCTTTGTTTAAGGAGATATACCACTTTTAAATTTGTACATGAGTAGTGCTTCAGTGTATGTCTTATGCATCCTGAAGGGTAAGATGTTTGTGTCCTTGTATATCTCAATGGAGTATTTCAAAATGTTGTATTTATAAACTAATCTTAAGCCCTTTTTTGAAGTATTTCAAGTTAATTATATATTTTCTATTGGACAAACCCCAAATTACATTCATGAAAAGTAGATGCATGTGAACAAGAGAGAAATAAATGCTTCTGAGTTACTGTGTAGTTAACCCTATGTCCTGTAATCTTTTTAACATTTCTATAACAGTAGTGATCTTATGTTCTATGCTGGATATATTATGTTCTTTCCAGCATAAAGTTGTGTTCAGAATAAGACCTAAGTATGTAAATGAACTTACTCTTTCTGCTATTTGAGTCTTAATTTTTATTCTGTTTAAAGAGGTTGTTGTGCAAGATGACTTGTGAAAAATGTTTAAGAAGCATTTAAAAACAAGATTGTTTTCAGTGACCCATTGTAGGAGAGTATTTAAATCCCTTTGTAGTTTATCCATTATTTGTTCTTCAGTGATATCTTCATAAAAAAGGAAAATATCATCTGCAGATAACATTAATTTACCAAATAGTGACAGTTTTCTATACCTATCGTTTATAAATATCAGAAAGATTATTGGTCCTAGTACTGACCCTTGATGGACACCAAATATAACTGATGATTCTGGTCCGATTGTATAATTCAAACATACATATTGTTTTCTCACTATTAAGTGACTTTAATAATAATAATAATAATAATAATAATAACAATAACAATAATAATAATAATAATAATAATAATAATAATAATAATAATAATAATAATAATAATAATAATAATTACAGTATGGAAAAATCCTTGACATATTTTCATTTTTTTTCTTTTTTTTTTTTTTTTTGCTAGTTGTTTTACGTCCCACCGACACAGATAGGTTTTACGGCGACGATGGGACAGGAAAGGGCTAGGAGTGGGAAGGAAGCGGCTGTGGCCTTAATTAAGGTACAGCCCCAGCATTTGCCTGGTGTGAAAATGGGAAACCATGGAAAACCATTTTCAGGGCTGCCAACAGTGGGGTTTGAACCTACTATCTCCCGAATACTGGATACTGGCCGCACTTAAGCGACTGCAGCTATCGAGCTCGGTCTTTCTATTTCTATTATTTTTTATTTACATAAGTGTTATAAGTATATGTGTGTTATGAAGGTAGTGTATTTGGCCTACTGCCTCCGTATGTATACTTTCAAACAACCAACCATCCTAACAAACACGAGCTTGACTCATAGTGTGACACTCAAAAGTTTTGCTATGAGAGAAGTAGAGCATTCTCCTGTGTGCTGCAACTAGGTACTGCTCTAGGCTACCCTAAAATTTTCTGTTTCCATTAAGAAAACCATATAACCTTACTTTGTAAATGTTGTACATTCATTCTCACCTAATGGTGAACTCATGCCATTCCCAATAGGACAGGAGATGTTCTGTACTCACTTCTTGCAAAACATCACGTGAATGCTTCTCATGTGTCTGTAGACTGATAAATGTCAGATTATCCTTGTCCATCATCACCTGAAAGATAATGAGCTCATTAGAAAATGTATTATTAAAAAGAAAAATTTTGAATTCCTTTTACAAAGACTGTTATTTTACAGTTTTAATTTATGTCCTGCATGCAGTGATTGGAAAAGTACAAGAAAAAAGTAATTCAGATGAATTACAGCTAACTGAGCAACTCAGCTGTGTGGTTTGGGTAGTGTAGCTGTAAGTTTGCATTCATAAAATGGTGGGTTCAAATCCCACCGTTGGCAGCCCTGAAGATGGTTTTCCGTGGTTTCCCATTTTCATACCAGGCCATGGACACTGCCATGCCAATCCTATCACTCCCCCAACCTTGTGATGTTGAAAACCTTCAATGTGTTATCATCATCATCATCATCATCATCATCATCATCATCATCATCATCATCATCATTTTCCAACTTCAGTTTCCTGGGTGTAGTGTACAAGCGCTCACCATCTCTTCCTGTTTGTATACATCTTCTCTTCCAGGACATCTGCCCATTTGGGACCTTTCTCCTCCACATCTGATTTCAGTATGTCTATCCAGCATTTCCTCGGCCTTCCCCTTGGTCTTTTACCTTGGACAGTAAGTTTGAAGTATTTTCTGGCAGGTCTTTGCTCTTCGTTCTCAAAATGCACCCACACCATTGAAATCTACACTTCTTTATTACACTGGAAATAGGGACTTCAATGCCAGCTACCTTCCTGATTACTTCATTCCTGATTTTGTCTTTTCAAGTAGTTTGATTCATAGTTCTAAAGAAATTCATTTCTGTTGCCTGAATTCTGCTGTAGTCATTGTTTAGTGGAGTACATGTCTCCAAACCATATGTGTGAACCAGTATAAAGTAAGTATGGTAGAGGGTTTTTTTGCTCTTTTGAGGTATTTTGCAGTTCCAGAGTAGATTTCTGACTTGATTGTAAAAGTTTGATGCTTTCTGTGTCCTGCTGAGTATTTCCTGTTTGACAGTGCTGTCTTTGAAGATTGTGCATCCGAAGTACTTGAAGTGAGAAACTGATTCTAATTTTGCTTCTTTCAAAAAGAGGTTTGAGTTTGTTCCTTTCCTGTTGATAGTCATTTCTACAGTCTTTGTTTTACTTATGTTCATCTCAAATGTATTGAACATTTTATTCTATTCAGTCAGTTTTTTCTGTACTTCAGCTTCAGTTTCTCCCCCTAACAGCACATCATCAGCAAATATTAGAGCATTTGGTCTGCTGTACATTTTCTGGATAGATTTTATGATCTTGTCCATTAACTATTCTGAACAAGAGTGTCGATAGGGCACTTCCTTGTTGGACACCTCTCTTTGTCTCAAACCGTTTTAATTATCCATTGCCTATCTGAACACAGCTGAAACAATTCTCATATAGCATCGTTACTTTGTTAGTGAAGTACTTTGGCATCTTGAGGTCTTCTAGACATTCCCAGATCTTAAAATCATGAAGTTCTTTAGGCTTTTAAAATCATAAAATCACCAGCATTTCGCCCCACTGTAGCAGTAGGCTCATCAGTTGGATTTCTACACCTTCCTGAGATGCTGGCGGCTAGTGCACCGTTGAGACACCACTCCAGATCTTGTTCCAAGGGACACTGTCATAGACCTTTCCAGTGTCCAGAAATGTAATCACAAGATTCTTTCCATATCCCAGTACTTTACAGTAAGCATTCTTGTAGCAAAAATGAGATCCATAGCACTTTGATCTTTCTTGAACCATTTGTTCTTTCTCAAGCAAAGGTTCCACTATCTTCTTAAATCTCATTTCGGTGATCTTTTCCAACAGCTTCAGGATGTGTGACAACAACGCTATGCCCCTATAGTTTCCACATTTATTTCTGTCGGTTGCCCTTTTTAAACAGTGGGATGATTCCCTTTTCTCGAATCTTTTGGGATTTTGTTTTCTTCCAGGATCACTGAGAGCACTCAGTATAACCATAGCTAATTTAAGCCTGGTATTCCAGCTGCCTTTGTCATATGTGATGTCAGACCATCGAAGCTTGAGGACTTTCCATTTTAAATGTTCTGTAGTGCTGTTTTGACTTCAAGCTATGTTCATGGAGGTTGGTTTTTGTGGATATCATCTATTCTACAGTTGGCGGCGGCAGCGGTGGTGGTGGTGGTGGTGGTGGTGGTGGTTCCATCTCCATTTAACAACATGCTGAAGTACCTCTTCATTTCATCTCTGATCCCTTGTTATGTTTTTATCAAACTAACATCATTTGTTTCCAGCACAAGGATGTTTCCATATTCACTTCATTTACTTTTCACTACTTTATATAGAAGCTTCCTACTTCTTGGCAGTCTTCCTCTATTGTGATAGTAAAGTCATCCCCAGCACTTTTTTTTTATTAGTCTTTTTACAGCCAACTTCTTGGTCCGATATTCCTGTGCTCTCTCTTCTGTTTCCACCTCATTGTGTTAACGCGGCATTAAAAATCTAGCAATAAAGAATTACAGCTACCCAAGAAATATTTTACTCAATTACAATTACAGGTATTTTTTCAACAAGTAATCAATAAAATTATAAGTACAATTAAATTACTTCACACACCAGTCTTACGGAAATCATGGATATTTTTTGCGCATGGAGCTGAAATGATATCACAGTTTTCAAAGGTAAAGATATTACTTAATTTAATGTTTCTTTAGCATAAAGACACTAAGTGGCTATCATCACCAAGTGGAACTTTCAAAATGATTTTTTCCTGTAATTTTTACTTTACTGACTTCTGTATTTCAGATAATTTGCCATTTATTTTACAAAATAATTGGTTATTAAAATTATTATTGCTAAACCAAAGTACATCTTTGCATTCGTTGAAAAGACGCTCAAGAGGATCATTTGAAGGAAAACACTTCTTTAGTTTTAAGAACATTTCAAGCAGTAACAGATTTTGTAGGATTAGTTTAATGTCCAAAGACAGCAGAAATAAGAAAGTACCTCATCCAACACTGATGAAATTACTGATTCTTTTTTCTTTCTTGCTAGTAGTTTAATGTTGCACTAACACATCAAAGGTTTTTGGCAATTCAGGGAGAAAGATCTAGGATTGGGAAGGTACTGGTAGCAGCCATGTCCTTAATTAAGGTTCAGGCCCTGCTTTTGCCTGGTGTGAAAATGGGAAACCATGGAAAAGCATCTGCAGGGCCACTGTTGGTGGGATTTGAACCCACCATCTCCTGAATGCAAACTCACAGCTACACATTCCTAACAGAACACCTCACTCAGTGCTACTGGTTCTGCTGTAGTAGAACTGAAATGGCCATCTTCATCATCACTTTATTTTTTCCCCGTTTCTGCTTTTGTGCTGTGTATATCGATTACTAGAATTTATGATTACTATAATGCAATGATAAAAATGATGAAAATTCTATTTTAAGAAGAAATTATGAGTAAATATTTCATTTTGTAAAAGGTTACAATCAAAATGCTTTTTAAAAAAAGTATTTGCTACAAGTCATTCAATTACTTCCTAACTCTGCCTACATGTTAATCTATTTCAAGATAATGATGGGTAAAACTGCTGTCATGAATCAAATTGGAAGTGCAGTATTTATTTAATTCAGTTGTGATCTTGTTAATTAATTTGATGTTCACACATAGTGCTAGTGAAATTACAGGCCTTATTATTAGCCAAAGGACATTCTCCAATGTATATATTGATTTTATAAAATAATCATCTTATTCATACAAAGCTCTATTTGTATCACAATTTTGGAAAATAATAATAATAATGGGCTAGTAGGTGAGGTGCCTTATCATCACAAGGAAAAAAAGAATTTTTCACAGGCACTAGCCCTTCCTGATGCCATTCCTATGTGGAATGATGTATTCACTATTAAATGTCTCTGTGGTGGCTTGGTAGTGTGGTGTGATGTTCCTGAGCCAGAGGAATTAACCACATGCAGTTAAAATCCTTGGCCTGGCCACGAATCAAACTTAGGTCACTTGGAACAGAAGGCCAGTATGCTGACCATTCAGCCAAGGAGCTGGACTGGCAATTCTATATCTATATAAACCACAATAGTTAAAATCAAAGTCATTTTCAGGATTCTAACATGAATTCTTCTCCTCTAGGATCATCAGTGGTCAGAAATCTTTCATTACAATTCAGTGAAAAGATAGGAAACTAAAATGTAAAAATAAATGTTGTTGGTTGCCAAATTAATGACTTACAGGAATTCTTCTCCCTCTAGAATCTCATAACTGGCAGCCAAAATCTCCTCTTAAGTTAGAGTGAACAGCGCTGTGCTCTCTGTGCTCACGTGTGAATTGCAGTACGTTGTAAACATTTCTCTCAAAGAGAGGGACTCTTAAGTTTTCAAGAATCACATTTTTGGTTAATTATTCATAACACATACGCAATACCGTTTGAGAATTTATTTGCACTTCATTTTCTATGACTTCTGTGAAATGCTTCCAGACCCAAGACTTCCTTTTGGTAGCCACAAATGTGGTGCTAAAATTATTACATTCAATAAATTATGAGCAGAAGGGCACAGATTCTTTCCATCCACTATAAATTAAAGGTTCTTTGTGTTATCTGCCTCATGGATTGATTGGGGTAAACCAGACCTCCTAAAACCTTTCTTTCTGCTTGCACATACATCTATTCCATTCATTGAGAATGGAAGACCAACCATCTCCGGACTCATCCGGTTGATTATGATGTCCCAGTGCTTTATCACACCGTGGAAGAGTTTGGTTTGGACCAGACAGATTTCAGTGAAATTTGGGTGAATATCATTAATTGACATTTCTGAAATTTAAAACTTTGCTGTCCAGTGTTACACTGAAATCACAGACCATGTTTTTCTTATTATCTTTGTATGCACACTCAAAAGCCTGAATTTATTCTAAACATCTGCACAGTGTTCACATGGAATGAGGGCATACAATGCTGTTGATGATGATTTGTCCGTCAAATGAAGACGTTAGGCCTTGAGCAGACCCCTTAGTGCTATTGGACAGGAGTAAGCTATGAACCAGCACCAGGTTTCAGCCTCTCCCTTCCTAATATCATAAATCACATCATTCATTTCATCTCATTAATTCTTCTGATGAGGTTGAGATCAGGAAGGGCATCTCGTTTTCAAAAACTTGCTACAAAGATTCATCTCACTTCATACCCTATCCCACAGAGAAATGGGACATGGGTTAGACATACACACATCTTAAGTATGCACACTGTTATTCCATCTTGAATCACCATGGTTTTGAAGTCACAGCATGGCTACACTTATTTCTGGTTGCTAAGCTACAGTAGTGCAGATCTTTTCCACTAGATGTCAGCTATTTTGGGAACCTGCTTTCATGGATTTCTTCTGGATTGATGCTTCATGGTTCCATTTTCTAACAATTACCATGAGAAACACAATTTCATAAAGCAAAGGAAAGCTTTATAACATGTTTCTATGTGCAGGTATTGTATAATAATGTGTAAGTTTTATTCATCTATTTATATAATACAAGTGTTTTGTCTGTACATTGCTCAGAACTTAAGAAGAATGGTATTTTTGTATCGGACGACTCCACAGTAGCAAAGAAATGCACTTTTTAATTTTCCGTAATGTCTGTGTCTGTCTGTCTATCTGTATGTATGATCATGCATCACGGAAAAATGGCTGAAGAGCATTTAATGAAAATCGGTATATAAAGTCGGGGAATGAGTCATGAAAATCTAGGCTATAAATCATTTTATTCACGCTGAGTGAAATGGTAGTTTAGCGGAAGGCCTAAAATTTAATTCTCAAATATGTATGTTATTAGGGTCCTATCAATAAATACTACATAACTAAAGTTATACAGAATTAAATTTCTGATCCTTAATGTCTTATACATTTTTACCATACCAGCTGTGATAACAGAGATATTCATGTATTTTTACTGCTAAGTCCATATCAACGCCAAGCCACAAGAACATGTGTAAACAGAATTTAATGAAAATTTGTATGTAGAGTCGGAGAATAAGAAACTACAGTCTAGGCTACAAATAATTTTATTCATCCTGGATGAAATGGTAGTTTAGGGGAAAGAGCCTAAAATTTAATTTTTAAGTATTTATGTTAATTGTTCCTATCGAAGAGCACTACATAATGAAAGTTACAGAGAATACATTTTCTGATAATTTGCGTTTTATTAAGTTTTGTCATACCGACTATGATAAGAGTGGAATTTCACAGTCGGAAGAAAACTAAAATTAATGTGAAGGCCTTCAATATCAAAAGCTCATAAAATTGATCAACAATAACAGTACATTGACCATTGTTTGTTGTGATATTCTTTGCCTCTTACTGTATGCTGCCACTCATCTCCGATAGATGGGATTACTGCTGCGTATCAAGTATAACAGCCTGCCTGAATATTGGCAGGAAATAGCTGGGGAGTTAGATACTTTCTTCTTTAGCAGGCCATTCCTCTGACTCATACATTTTCTGATACTGCTGGTATGTAACACATTGATTCATCATAGTATTTCAGCTATTCGATCCCTACTCTGAGGCACTGACTGGAATGAGCAGTATGCACTCTTTACGGAATATGTCAGAGGAGTGTTCATGGCTCATGGCTGTCTGTGGCCTAGTTATTCCAGCTCTAGAACTTTGGACTGTTAGATCGGCAGCGTAGCACTATTCATTAAAATTTGAGAAAATATCTGGTTTTTCATTTATCGAGTATTTCATATGATAGCATTACTTTAAATCGCAACATTCCACCTATGTTGATTTCAGTTGGGAAAATCACTAAGACGGACTTTGAGGATGTAAAAAGGCAGATGGAGAGTGAGTGTCTGCCATTATAATGAAAACTCCCCAACTTGATTGTTGATTAAAACAAAAATTCCCTAGCCCAGTCTTCACATGAGAAAGATGTTTGGTGGCTTCCCCATCGCGTTTTTAGGGTAACATTAAGAGCTATGCAATTTAGTATAATCTTACTCACGTGTACACTACCTAACCTAGAATTCTGTATACAATGTAGAATTCCGTAGCAAAGCACGGGTACATCACCTAGTTTTACCGATAAAGTTTGCTTTATAACTTGAAAGGCACATTATGCAATGGAGAACTGCAATCATGCTTTTATTTATTTATTTTGCTGCAGGCTGTTGGATCCCAGTCATTTCTGTAGTAAAGGAACAGATAATATGGCCAATTTAAGGGAAATAAATGGATATGATTCTGAAGATTCTCCCTTATCTGATTCTGATGATGAATTAGGCTTTTCAATACTAACAGTACCGGTATTCCCGAAAGTGAAGATGAAGGTGGAGGCAACGACAGCATGTCAGCAGAGACTGATGTCACAGCAAAAACTGAGAATTCAGCGAGTACCAGTATTAGTATCAGTGTTGATCAAGAAGTTGCATCTAGTTGTGTCAGCACAATACAATCAAATAGGGTGAGTGGAGGAAACAATACTGTTTGGAAGGAGGTTAGCACATGTAGCACAACTGCTGTAATGCCACCTACCACCTGGACCTGATATACCTTATTTAAAAAAAAACTGATTGACAATAATATCTTGGAATCAACAGTGGAACAAATAAATTTGTATTCTACTCAACGGAATCCAGCAAAACCAATAAGTGTAACAAACATGAAATCGAATATGTTTTGGTGGGGCGTTGTCTACATATATCAATTTGTGGTTTGCCGAGCTCCTGTTTCTATTGGAAAACTAAAACTTGAGTTCCAGTTGTTGCTGACACAATGAGTAGAAACAGGTGCGAAGCCATAAAATTAGGACTTCACTTTAGTAACACGAAACTAGATCCAAATGATAAACCGTATAAAGTCGGGCTCCTTTGGCAACCCCCTCATTGAAAAGTTTAATAAAGTACCAATTGGTGAGAAGTTCTGTGTGGATATACATATGATCCCATGCAAAGGTCAACAGTATGTGAAAGGTAAATCAAAGTGGGGATATACAGCCTTTTTGTTGTGTTATTTGAAGGATTGATTGTTTCTTCTTCTTCTTTTTCTTTTATGACCGCATAGGATCACTTTAGTCAGTCCATCGTTCAGGTCTCTTTGAAGGGATTGTTCGGGCTTTGCAGTTCTCCCAGTACTTCTTCAGACGTTCCGATCTTCATGCCCCTTCCGGTTGAAAATATGCATGTTGTTGGTTTGTTTCCTGTAAGGGTAAAGCGGAGGTTCGTATTATTGAGTTTTGTATTCAATTTATCTTATTTGTGGTGTCTTCTGTTGTAGGGCCTATTTCCTTCAGATCCTCTCTTACTTCTCTGATCCATTTACTTCCTGTTGTGGTATTTTTTGAGACAAGATTGTGTTGTACTAGTTGTTTCAGAAGTCTTGAATCCTGCATCCTCATGATATGTCCAAAGAATCCCAGTCTCCTCTTACGCATAGTATCTGTAATGGGTTCTAGCTCTTTGTACATGACTTTGTATGGTATTATCTGCCATTGTCCATTTTTCTGGGATTGTTTATGATATGAAGATCTACTCAGGGAAGGCAGACCATCACCCATCATTGCCAGATGTGGGTGCATGTGACAACATGGTGAATCTTTACAATGAAATTGAAATAATAAATAAGGTAGTTCAACCTATTCAATACAAATAAATATGAAATGTAGTATTACATTCCTATTTAATTAAAAGTGGAAGCGGTACCAGTTTCGACCCTAATCTGGGTCATCATCAGCCGAATAAAATGCAAAAAACAATGCATAGGTAAATAAGAAATTAAAGAGTGAGTCTTCCACAAAAACAGTTGAAGAGGCAAAATATGTTAATGGGGATTGGCACTGTGCAATTTTAAATCATAAAATCTAGAAGAAGTAGAAAGTCAGTCACTTATAAGAAGTAAGGCACGATCTTCTGAATAGTAGCACAACACACGCAAATTTCAGCACTGTCTCATAATGTTTACAAGAAGAGGTGAAAAGTTGAGTGAGCCAGCGAATGAGGCGCGATGTCACAATATAATTAATATGAAGTCCCAAAATTTATTTAGAAGTCGAAGACGAGTCACTTGATAGAAGCAAATTGCTAGCTCCTGAAGATCAGCACAACACACTCAATGTCCGGCACTGTGCTTTCAAATGCTGACTGAACTCGGTGAATAGCTTGACGAACCAGTCTGTAATTGCTTCGGTTGCGAAAATGTGTGTGTGTGTATATATATATATATAAATAATACAATTTAATATAATTTAAGTTTTTGTGAAAGACTCACTCTTTAATTTCTTATTTTCCTATGCATTGTTTTTTGCATTTTATTCGGCTGATGATGACCCAGATTAGGGTCGAAACTGGTACCGCTTTCGCTTTTAATTAAATAGGAATGTAATAATACATTTCATATTTATTTGTATTGAATAGGTTGAACTACCTTATTTATTATTTCAATTTCATTGTGATACATTTCAATACGGAACATTATGAAATTTTTATCTTTAAATGGTGAATCTTTGTCGATCATCATTCTGGAACACCACTTTCATAAATTGTATTTTGACTGCTGGATTACAAGAGTTCAGTCATAGGTGAGCACAAGATATTTAATTAAAGTAAAATCTAGACAAAAATACATGCCTCTTATTCCCCATTCATCTCAGCATTTTAGTGTCTAGCAGTTAAGATTCAGAAGTGGCAGGTCACTATTCATGGGTAGACTAGGATTTCTTGAGATCTTGTGAAATTCCATCATAAGGGCATTAGATCGGCGTAGGTCAGGTGGCATTATACCAGTTAGCAGTGGAAGCCAATGAACTGGAGTAGATGTGATTGTGCCAGATATGATGCGCATTGTGGTATTAAGCTAAAATCACGCCATCCAACTCTGCGTGATGCCTCTAACATGAATGCTAAGGATTTTAAATCTCTTGATGAGTGGAAAAGTAGGTGGGAAGCAGCAACGGATGTGCGCCTTCATACCTTCTTCTCATGTCCCAGACTTCCAAGTGGATCCCACCTACCACGCAAGACGTGGACTCCCCTGAATAGAATCAGAACAGGACATGGTCGGTGCAGAGCCGCTCTCCATAAGTGGAAAAAGCTACCTAATCCAGACTGTGACTGCGGAGCTCCACACCAGACTGTTCGTCACATTGTCAGGGAATGTAGGATTCCAGCCTATCACGGTGATGAGGATGACTTCCTGCTGCTAACTCCGGATGCTGCACGCTGGATCGAAGAATTAGACATTCAATTGTGAGGCACAAGTTGCTTTGTTTCTCAGCTGTAAATATGTATATTACTGATTATGTCTGTATAAGCCATACGCTAAATAATAATAATAATAATAATAGTGTCTAGCAGTAATGCTATGCTGCTGGATATTAAAATATTTGATAGCACTTACTTTAACTTTGCACACTTTGCAGAAGAGGATTTTATCTTCCGCAGAGAAGCATTCCTCCCTGAACTCTTTGGGTCTGGAAACATTTTATTTCCATGTTGGAACTTATTTTCTACAACTCTACGTAGGCTAGTACATTAATCAGGAAAACACACAGGAACAGAACGTACCAGCATACCACAGGAAACTCTTTCTTACATGAAATGTTCAAAATGCTGTCCATTAACGTTGTCCGTATGTTACTGTTACACCCTGTATTTATGGAATGGATAAGGCTCTTGGTTGACTACTTACATACACATCACAAATAACCTTCAGCTCCGCCTAGTCACGGGCCTATTATGTCCTGCTCTCTGCGCATACAACACACTCGAGACCTCTCAATACCTCTCGTGAGCACCAGATCATTGTGAGAGGCTCGAGAAATCTTCAGATCCCATCTCAGACCGCCCGTCACTAGTGCAAACTCCACCATCAGCAGTCCTGTAGATGGTTGTCCACGCTTTCCCACTTTCATACCAGATACAAGCTGCAGCTGAATCTTAATTTAGGTCACAGCTGCTGCCTGTCCAGTCTTAGCCCTTTCCTACCCAAAATTCATATAAGCCTATCTAAATTGGAATTTGTAATTGTATACTTACCCTTACATTAGGATATGGAATGGCTGGTGACTTTCTAAATTCTACACATGCAGAATGAAATGCTCGCACATAAAAATGAGCATCATGACCCACTGGTGTTTCGCGCATCGGAAAGAAACGTTGAAATTCTAACCGACCAGTAGTATGGACTTCACAATCTGAACAGAAAAATAATATAAATGAATGCATCAGTATCTTTATTCTGTAGTGGTAAGTAAGATGGTTGTAATAGTTAACAAGACAGAAGTAACAGTGCTCTTGATTTAGTGGTCATTCAAAAATTAATTGTAATTCTAAGTATGTTAAATTAATTGTAATTGCAATAGATAAGGGCAGTAACAGCAGCACAAAAGTAACTGTGACACTACCTGAGAGCAAACTTTTGCATGCATTGGGTAGAGGAAACGAAGTATGGCACTATATTGTACATGGAGATATTTTAGGACTGTAACCATATGTATATATCCAAATGTGAAGATGGCTACATTCTGCATCTATCAACACTTCTTGGGACCATCTTACTATCTACAAATCAATATTTCATTGGGTACATAAATATGCCAGTTTTAACAATCACCGGAGATGAATTAACCAGGGCCAGTCCGTTACGAATGCAGCAGCTCTCGAGTTGGAGCATGTGGTATGAGATGAAGCCCTGTATCAAGGCAGGCCTGGAGGGTTGGGAACTACATGGCAGACAGTTTTATTTTATTTATTTTTCCGGAATGCTTTGTATTCCTAGACAGTGTGTAGCTGACAGTCAACAAAGTGATAGTAATTTGAGCACACAGTGAAGTTAGGCACTGAATGTTGTTCCCAGAGCGGTTTGATCTGTTGCCCGCCATATTCAGTTACTTCAATGAAGATTAGTTGGGAATGATGAGGAGAGAGCCTATCTATTTGTTGACAGCAGTGTTTGAAGATGTGGAGATTGTCTTCGTCCTTTTGTGTTTTCATGTTTGTTCCTGTCTCCTTTTTCTGTTGCTCCCTCTTTATGCACTAACCTACCTTTATATTTGTTCTATTTTGTGTTCCATTTTTTGTTCCTCCTATCTATCTACATTATGACTTAACTGTCAGTATGGAGCTTTTTTGGAAGTGTAAATGATTTGTCCATTGTGTCGCTCCTCAGATTCCCAGGCTTACTCTAATGCCGAGTTTTGTCCTAGACTGTGAATTCCTGTTTGAAGGTTGTTGTAATCAACCTCTCTAGGGGCTGTTTCAGTTTCAGTGTGGCCTTTGAGTCACCCTGTAGATTAATCACAAAACAATGAATTTTCTTTTTACATTTAAGTGTGTCTGCCTTTGCTGGTGAGACCGAGTGCTTACAGTGCACTACTTCTCCTGGTATGGGGTAGAACAAATTTGAGACTTTCAACGATCTGTCTCTGTCTCATCCTTGTCTTTGACAATATGAAAGTGACTTAGGAACTGTACGAGCAATGCTAGTAATGCTATTTCTTATACAGCCAGTCCCAGTTATGAATTGTATGAGATGTTGCTTATAGAGTTGGTTAGTACGTCATTTCAGTGGCCTTGGCAGACTGATATGTAATAACAACTTCAGGCTTGGTGAAGAAAGCAATGGGAAACTATCACTCTCCTCATTTCCCTAGTATGTCTCTTCAGCGAGGCCATCTATGACAGCTGTGGAGGATACAACCAACCTTTAGGTTGGATACTCAACATACATAATTACCACATGCATATACCTGCTTGAAAGAGAATCAAAGGTACTGTAGCCAGAACGGACAGTTGTGGTGTCTTAGTGTTTCTACTATCTCAGATATGTGAGGCTAGAGAGTCAGAAGGTCTTAATAAAGTATTTTTGCATAACCTTCAGTCTGAAATTAGGAAGCTGCCTAGCTGAGGCAGAAAAGACATGTTGGATTCTCTTACAAGTACGTGGGTTCGATCGATTCGACATCAAGAAGTTGAAACAGAGATAAGACTACCATTTCTAGAGTGGCCCTCCCTTGGGGCTCACACAGCCTACAGCAAAGAGTACCGGATAAATTCCTGGAGGAAAGGTGGCTGGGCATAAAGCTAACCACTTATCCCACTTATTGTTAGTCTTGAGGTTACTTTACCTTCTACTCCTCCAAGGTCCTTCATAATTTGTACAGAAATGGCTTTGCTTTGCTTTATGGTCTGACACTGGAAATCAAGCTGACAATAAAAATTAAAATCAGAAGTGTCATGAGTTTCCCATAAACCTTCTTTAATCTGTTCTCTGGCATGCCTTACTGATGGTGGTAAATATGCTATAGAAGTTAAGTAGGTACCAAATCACACAAACCAAGGTTGCTTTTATGCAGAGACACACACTACTTTGTGTAACTTCACTTGGCTTAATTACACTAATAAAACAACAACAACAACAACAACAACAACAACAACAACAACAACAACAATAATAATAATAATAATAATAATAATAATAATAATAATAATAATAATAATAATAAATTTTAATTTCGTGTGGCTATTTCTAGCCAAGTGCAGCCCTTATAAGGCAGACCCTCCGATGTGGGTGGGCGGCATCTGCCATTTGTAGGTAACTGCGTGTTATTTTGGTGGAGGATAGTGTTATGTGTGGTGTGTGAGTTGCAGGGATGTTGGGGACAGCACGAACACCCAGCCCCGGGCCACTGGAATTAACCAATTAAGGTTAAAATCCCCGATCCGGCCGGGAATCAAACCCGGGACCCTCTGAACCGAAGGCCAGTATGCTGACCTTTCAGCCAATGAGTCGGACAATAATAATAATAATAATAATAATAATAATAATAATAATAATAATAATAATAATAATAATAATAATAATAATAATAATAATAATAATAACAACAACAACATTTTAAACACAGTAAAAGAAAACTTAAAGTTCAAGCAAAAGCATCACAGCACAAAACATAAACAAACAGGTTAGTAAACATGACAACTACAGAATAGATGTGAAAAGCGGCATGGAACACTGAGAGTTAATGGAATGTAGCCTTTTGCGAAGATAGAAAACGGAGAGGGTAATTGCCCTGGGATTACTCACATTTATTTTAAAAGGAAACAAATCAAAAATTCAAAATAGAAGATCTTTACAAAGAGAAATGAAAAGTTATTAACCACGCTTGTAGACCTGCACATTGTGCTAAAGGAAATTTAATCACTGAATTTGAATCCATAAGAAAACCGATCCAACTGTACATGATGATAAAAATGAGGGCTAATCCCAATGTACACAAATACATAAATAAAACCAAACACAGACGTACAGAAAACTTGCATCATTATCTAAAAACTTCAGATAATGTGCATAGATTTTTCCATACTTATGCAAGGTGACATAGAAATACGGGGAGGCAAATCCAAGTGATAATTACATTATAATTTACAAATTTAAGAAAAAGGGTATTGCCTCCAAAACAAAAGCTGAAAAGCTAAGTTATTTTGACAAATTTAGCAGTGACGTGCTATTCGAGGATTAACTCCTATGTAAATAAGGTAATTATCACATTTGAATGAAATAAAAACCGAAATAAACGTAGAAACAGTGCTTACCCTGAGACCAGTTTTCCCAGGAGGGGACCGAAGGAGGAGCATGTCCGTTCACTAAGATGTTCAAAGACACAGATCCTACCTCACTCCCACCAAAGGAGCGAGGTACGATTAAAAAACAGGAAATGGTGCAACCACCAAAGAGAACCAATCAGAATACAGAAATCACCTTCGACTTTCACATTCACTAATTACATTAACTCTTCTTTTCTCCAATCAAAAGTCTCTTTGTTCTTGCTGACACAGTGGTAATAAATGTTTGAGAAAAGTCTCCATTTACACTACAGGAAACGTGCTTCCCGAACTGCACGTGCAGTATAGGATGTTTAATTTAAAGATAAAAATTTCATTGTTCCGTATTGAAAGTATTAACGTTAAAAATTAAATAATTGAAAAAGAGGTTCAACCTATTCAATACATAAAAGAAAGGAATGTAGTGATTACATTCTTATTTAATAGTGATTAGAAATGGGACCGGTTTCGACCCTAGTCCAGGTCATCGTCAGCCGTTCAAAACATAAAAAACAAGAAAAACAATGCATATGAAAATGAATAAGTGAACTCTGGATCGGTATAAGATGAAATATAAATTGATGATGGGGGTAGAAATTGTGAGTCACTTGAAATAAAACATTACGTAATATTATGAAAGGTAGTACGGCACACGCAATGATAAGTAAAGTCTCTCAATGTTTATGAATAGTGGAGAACGGTCAAATGGGTCAGTTTTTACACTCTGTCAGGTGTAAAGTCACAACCCCCATCATCAATTTATATTTCATCTTATACCGATCCAGAGTTCACTTATTCTTTTTCATATGCATTGTTTTTCTTGTTTTTTATGTTTTGAACGGCTGACGATGACCTGGACTAGGATCGAAACCGGTCCCATTTCTAATCACTATTAAATAAGAATGTAATCACTACATTCCTTTCTTTTATGTATTGAATAGGTTGAACCTCTTTTTCAATTATTTAATTTTTAACAGTATAGGATGTTTCACAAGTTTGGACAAAAAACAAAAATATTAAAATTTCACAGATAAATGATATTTTGATACATCCCATAAATAAGAGTTTCAAAAACAGAATTGAAAATGATCTGGATAGATCCAGGTTTACAAGATTGAAACAATTCTTTGAAGTCCAAAGGTCCAAACAGAACAAACTCTTATACAACAAAAAACAAAAAAACAAAAATAAAAAAACTTTTTAAAACAATAAATTAAGAAATGTCAATCAGTTCCCACTACTGTCTTTATACTGCCACACTTTGCACTAGGAAATTAAAGCTGTACACACAAACAAGATTCTTACACACATCTGTATTGACTCTTGCATTATGTGCCTCTGAAACCTGGATAATACAAAAGACAGAAATAGACCACTTAAAAGGATTTGAAATATGGGGCTTCCGTAGGATTATAAAAATCTTGTAGGAGGATAAGATCACTAATTATAATGTCCTACAGACATGAGGCTTTACAGAAAGCTGTTAACACTGTTAACTGTTAACTCTGCTGGTTGACACTAAAGTAGCAATACAAGCAGTAATTAATACTTTATTAACGGTAATACCATTTTCCATAACAGTAGAGAAGAATAAACAAAACAAAACACACTAAAAAGAAAGTTCAATGGAGTATAAGTAGAAAAATATGTACAGATATATACACAGGTTATATTACAAGTAATCACAGGAAAGTAATAGTCAATTCTGGAGATTATGTAAGTGATTTCTCAATTTTGACAATAAGCAGTTAAATATATCAATATCCACTTTGTTTAGAGATCTTGAGATTTGTTCAATTGGCCCATTGAATGCGTAGTTAGTTCTATGCCAATTTGTAGACAATGTATTCTTGAACCTTGTGCGTCTGTCTGGTACATGTACGTTAATTTTTGCAAGGAGTTGTGGACAATTCACCAAGGAATGAAGCAATTTAAAAATGAAGAGTGTATCCAATAATTCACGACGTTGTGACAGGCTATGCATATTTAAGGACCATTGTAAGGATGTATAATCAACATTATCATATGAGAATCCTGCTCTAAATGAATATAAACAAAGAAATATATGTTGTACTGAATCTAATCTATGGATAGAGGTCTGATGAGAAGGGTTCCAAACAGGTGTACAGTATTCTAGTATAGAGCATACCATAGACACATATAGCAGTCGATAGGTAGCTAAGTTTGAAAATTCTCTAGAATATCTAGTAATGCAACCCAATCTTTGAAATGCTTTCTTAAAAATATTTTCAATATGTTCATTAAACGATAGGTTTTAACTGAATAAAACACCAAGGTCATTAACTTGTGAAACAGGAGTTAGAATGTTGTTATTACTAAATTTGTACTGAAATGATATTTTCTTCTTGTTTTTCAAAAACGATATTATTTTACATTTCTCATGATTAAGTTTCAACCCATTTTGAATACAGTACTTTTCCAGATGATGTAAATGTCATCAAATAATAAAGATATATAATAGTACCATAAGGAAAGCTTTTGAATGCCAAAGGGAACTTGGAAAAACTGTTGTACTCTTGTGGATTCACTCCCAAATTGGACTAGAGGGAGATGAAATATCAGATTCAATCACTAAGAAAGGCACCAACAAACATACAAAGGATACTATACCTTTGAAACATTAGCATAAAAAATCTCTTGGCACAAAAGGCTATAATAATGTACAAGGAAGCAGTTGCTGAAAAGTCTGCTACAAAAGAGTGAAAGAACATCCATAAAAAGTGGGAAGAAAACACAGAAAACTATCAGAAGGAAGTAGCAGCAAATTCTAGGCACAGTACATGACATGACTCTCTTGCTGAACATTTAAGAAGAATTGGCATTTATCAGACCAGTATGTGCCAACAATCCCAGGCTCCTGATTCAATAATGGATAATGCCACATTACACAAGCCAAGGCTGCTTTCATACAGAAAAACACACTACTTTGTACTAGTAAATGAAAGCTGCACACATCTTTATGGACTCTTGCATTATACGACTCTGAAATCTGGACAGTACCAAAGGCAGAAATAGACTACCAAAAGGATTACGAAAATCTCGTGGAAGAATTTTTCTAATTTCAAGGTTCTACAGACATGAGGCTTTACAGAAAGCTATCAACATGTTGTTTGACACTAAAGTAGCAATACAAGCAGTGTCATAAAACAATAAGGATGTATACCATAAGAAAAGCTCTTGAATACCAAAGGGAACTTGGAAAAACTCTTGTATTCCAGAGGATTCACTCCCAAGTCAACTAGAGAGAGATGAAATAGCAGATTCATTGGCTAAGAAAGGCACAAAGAAACACACAAAGGAGAGAGATAAAATAGCAGATGCATTGGCTAAGAAAGGCACCAACAAACATACAAAGGAGACCATACCTCTAATACATTACCAGACAAAATCTCTTGGCACAAAATGCAATAATAATGTACAAGAAAGCAGTTACTGAAAAGTCTGCCACAAAAGAATGGAAGAATATCCATTAAAATTGGGAAGAAAACAAAGGAAAACTCAGGAAGGTAGTAATAGCAAATTTTATGCCCAGGATGGAACATGACTGCCTTGCTGAGCATTTAAGAAGAATTGGCATTTATGAGGCCAGTGAGTGCTCACTATCCCAGGCTCCTGATTCAATAATGGATGAGGAACATCATCTCCAATGTCCAGAATTTGATAACTGTGACAGGTACATCATCAAGAAAGAACAGCAGAATTGCATTTTTGTCATCAAGAAAGGACAGCAGGATTTCATTTTTTGTCTGTAATATTTTTGTTTGTGGAAAATGAAATAAGAACTCTCGACTCTGCTGGAATTTTTTTAATATATGTAATTTAGGGAAACATCAAGATATAAATGAACATTGCAAGATGCGAGGATTATTTTTGAAGTGATTTTTCTTTGTATGTAAATTTCATGTAATTGATCATTAAATTAATGTCAGCAAGTGTGAAGAAAAGACATTTGGGACATTTTAACTTGAAGAATTTCTTGAAGAATTATTTGAAAATTATTTTTTAAAATTCTGTATGTCAAAATTGTAACAGTGTGCTTTAAACACATGCGGTGCATAACTTTTGGACCAGTGGGTACTGTACATGGAGAGTTTAGGTGATGCAATTACTCTTGCTTCAGCAAGTCAGGAAATGACCATATATGGTCATACAATTGGATTGGCCAAAAGAACGGTCATTCCAATTGGCAAAAAGAACGGGAATCTAGTGGAATTTACATCCGATTGGTTGTTTGTGATCGGGCCATTTCCGGTCTTCGGGCCGCTTCGCATGCGTTTGGCGATTAGGCCACGTCTATTCCATCTGACCATCCTCGAGAACGGTCGCGCTCGAGGGTTCCCCTCGGGAATCCCTACCCTGATGGGTAAGTGCTACTTCTGTGTTATTTTCAATGTTTTCTGATTTTGTTTGATTTCATTTAATTCCTTTTGCATTTCAGTATTTTCTTGCTTAATGTAATTTTCTAAGTTTTAAATTCAATGTGTCTGAGTTTGCCCTAGATTCCTGTTGGTTCTAATATCTATTCTTTCACCTAAATTTCTTTTAAACTATACATTATAATGCAGCATCACCTTTCTATGTTAAACCGAGTTTTTCACTAAAATACTTAAGTATGTCTTGATTTCGGTTTCGTGGAACTGTATTTTGTTAAAGTCTTTTAAACATCATTGGTTTGTGAGTTAAGTATCAGTTGGGATGTCATTTAACTCTTTTCTTGTAATTTTTTATTTGTTATTTTCAATATACTTAGTCAAGGGTGAGTTATCGTAAACCTTTTCTTCTTCATAATGTCATACCTTCTCATGGACCTCAATAGGGCCCCTTCACATTTCCACGATCCTTCTTAGTTGTCATTATTAGGCCTGTTAAGTGTTTCCTTGATTTGGTTTAATTTTGAGTACTTGATAAGTTATCCGTCACGCTTCCCAGCTTTGATGTATATCCGACGCTACTTTTTTAATTTTTATTATTTTCCGAGTTCATTTTTTTCAGTCATTATTATTTAATTATTTTCATATTATTATTATTATTATTATTATTATTATTATTATTTATTTGTGTACATGCTCGAAATAAATGCTACAATAACAATCAGCAAAGGCTCAGAAACATCACCAGCTCTACTGGGATGCCAGACGACTTCTTCTTCTTCTTGCCATACAAACAACAACAATTTGGTCTAATTCCATATCAATACTATTATGGTCTCATCCTTCATGTCAACCAATCAGAAACATCTTTTCCAGTAAATTCCAACTCTGGTTCCAATAAATTTCATCAAACAACTCAGAATCCATGATGTAAAAAACATTTTGTTTTCCCTGACAAGATAAATTAATTTTGTTCATATTGTACCTCTTAATCATAAGATTTCTCATCCTACAATTATTGTACATTTCTTCATATCTACTGTACTTGGAGCTTCAAACTATGGTAATCATTGTTTGTTGACATATCGAATAATGTGCACAATCAACTGCCTTGAATAAAGACATCTGGATGGTAAAGCAATGTTTAAAATTGTCACGTACCGGTATTACCACTGCCATTATTATTAACTAGCTAAAGTACCCATTATTTGTATGGATTTATGAGCAATGATTAAAGTGATTAATGATGCAAAATGAAGTGTGTATTATAAGCTCAATAAATATGAATCTTAAACCTATGTACATAATATTAAAAAGAAACATGGAATATAAATATAATATGATGACAATGATAATGAAAATGGCTGAATAAATAAACTATATTCCACAGCAGTTCTCAAATATGGATAAGCATGTCATGTTTAGCACTCTCAACAATACAAATGTAGTCTCCAAAAGCTTTCCGCAGAATGATATGCTCATTCTTCAGCTGGCCTGTTAACAAATGAACAATTACTTTACACAAATAATGCGAACATGGCTTCACCGTGAATCCTACTTATGCGTGAAATGAGTAGCCCAATCATTAGAAGGTAACCACAGCCCAAAACACAGGAAAGTTGAATTCTCTTGAAAGCAGACAACGAGCTAAGCTAAAGGCAATGGACTATGCAATTGGTACATGGAATGTGCGCACACTTCTACGAGCTGGAGCACTGCAAGTACTGACGCAGAAACTAGAAATCAACAAAGTGGACATAGCAGCCATACAAGAAACTAGATGGTCAGGAAGAGATGAAATCTGGGACACCAAAACCCACACAATATTTAGTAGTGGGAAGTCAAGGAATGCACAAGAAGGAGTAGTAGCATTTATAGTACGAAAACAAGCCAAAGGTGATGTACTAGAGTTTTTGGCAGTAAATGAAAGATTGTTGATAGGGCTAACCCGTTACCTGTTATTTTAGTTTATATAGGGGAAAAAAATGCCCAAATTTGGAACATACCCTGTAAAATTCCCCACTAGTCCAAAACGGTGAAATATATAAGAATCAAAAATATCCCTTGCATGGCTTGAGATTGAAAGCTATATCCTTGCTAAATTTCAACTAAATTGCTCCAGTAGTTTTTGAACCTATCCAAAACAAACAAGCAGACACCATCTGATTTTTATTAACACCATAGATAACTAGCTTTTCCTGCAGCTTTGCATGCATGGGAATTAATTTTAAGGCAATTTATAGAGCTGAGGAACATTGGAATCCTAAATCCTAATGTGTACAATATTTTTTAGTAATATTGGAACATGTTGGCTTATATTGATTTGTAAAAGAAGTTGAATATTTTCAGAAAGAAGATAATAGGTGTGCAGAGAAACGAACTATAAAAATTTTATGAGAGTGGTCAGATAACACCATAATCAACAAGAAATTCTAGTGGTGACAAATAATATTAACCCACAGAAAATAACTGAGAATAGTCATGCAACAAACCAAGTAGAGGGAATTTCTTGATGTCTCTATTTCAACACAGGCAAGTTCCATGAAAACTGGTTTAAAGTTTTCATGTTTATTCATTTTAAACAGGCAGACAGAAGTTTCAGAAATAATGGATATCATCTTCACATTGTATATAATATCAACCATCTCAACATTGAAACAAAACAAACAAAAATATACGGACAAACACTATGGTATAATCTTGTTATAAATTGGTAAGATTTATCCATTGCCTCGGTCACTTTAGGGACTGACCAGAATGTCACGGAAAGGTGTTAAACCTTTTCTGATATTGTCAAGTAACTTAATGATAGTACACAACAAGATTCAAGATTCTTTCAGCCAGTTCCTACAACTTTTGGCTTCCCAGGCAATGCGAGGAACCTGCACCAGAATAACTACCAGTATGTAACTTCTTCTTCTTCTTCTCCTCCTTGTTGTTGTTGTTGCTGTTGTTGTTGTTGTTGTTGTTGCTGCTGTTGTTGTTGTTGTTGTTGTTGCTGTTGTTGTTGTTCTAACTGGTACAGTAATGATCTGACTCTTATTTACTTCTCTCTTCCATCTGATTCAAAGATTTTCCATAATTTGTTCTCTGGTATTCTTGCAACAGCAATAGTCATTTTCCTTGTTTTCTTCTTCTGAAGATCAGCAACAAATAAGTGATGATCACCATATAGATCTTTACATCATGTACCAACTCTCAAACTTGTTTATCAATCAGTATAATTCATTTCTTTTTTTTTTTCTTTATGCCCTCCAGACATTTTATCATGAACCATTACTGATAATACCAGTAATCGTCACTGGAAATACAAAGTAGGATGAAACAGTGAATTACTTCTATATACAAGAGTACTTATAATTGTCTTACCATCAACACAAAGAGGTACGTTCCAAAGGATACCAGGTCCCAGAAATGAGTAGTAATAAAAGGTGTCTGGCTCCAGTCCTAACAGTCTGCCATCTTCTTTATACTGCTCTGTTATGATGGACTTAGTGGAGCCTTCCTTCCCAACAGATATGAAGCCACCACCCCATTTAAGCCAGAACCATGACCAGTGGGTGCCTTTGATTAATCCAGGTGTTGGAATCATATCTATCTGAAGCAATTTACATACAAAATATTAGTTCAAAATATCATCATATGGGGAGCATTTGTGAAATCTGGCTACCAACTAATCTTTGGTAATAAGACAAATGAAAAATAAACCAACAGAAATAATACGAGCATTACTCATACAAAAAAGGAAACCTCTTTCTACTTGTTTGTTGTGATCTCCCAAAAATCCATCCAACCACTTGTCCACATCATGGGAGAGGGGCAAGGGCATGAAGTAGGGGATTGCCTGTAGGCCCAAAGTAGAGTGAGGATTATATGCTCACTGACTGTTACGGAAGCTGTGAAGGTCCTACGGGAAATCTCAAAAGTGACAGCTGACAGGGCTCTGGTATAGGAACCATGTTAGGCGTAGCTGGTCAATGGTGAATTAAGCAAGATTTCAAGACAAGTATGAACTTCAGATCAAAGAACTCAAGACTACAACACCAGTTACAAAACTTAAATCAAGTCCCTGTTGCCGGATTGCAATCTTGATTATTCTAACACTGACAATTGAGGGGCCGATGACCTTTGATGTTAGGCCCCTTTAAACAAAAAGCTTCATCAAGTATCATCATTGACGATTAAAATAGAAGAGAAAAATTCTCATCACGGGGATGAGTGAAATAAAATAGAAGGCAACAGGAATAATACACCTCTGGCTAAACTATAAACTGTACTGGTCTGGAAGTAACTTGGAGTCAATAAATGGAGTTGGTTTATACTTCATAAAGATATAGATGTTTGTAGCCAGATTGAATTTGTCAGTGATAGAATAATTAAAGTATCAGTAAAGTGGAATGAAGATAAATATCCTATCGTATCACCTGGTTCAATGCTCCACAATTAGGATGTTTAAATGAGAAAAAAGAAGCCCTCCTGATCAACTTGGAATAAGATATGAATAGTGAAAATTTTATAGTAATGGGAGATTTTAATGCTCAGATTGGATCAGATATACTGGGCTTGCAAAAAGAAGAGGACAAGATAAACACTGTCAGCTTTAACTCGTTTCTGAGTATAATCTTCCGTGTCACTTCACTCCAAACTCAAGGCTGTCTGTGGATGTGTTTACGGTGACTAAACAGTCCAATATTAGCATGGAACAAATGACCACACAGATCACACAGAATTGTTGGTGGAGGGAGTGGTTGAGCTGCCTTGATTTTTCGTGCTCGTCGTCTGGCCTCTTCGTAACTGTGCTGTTTCCCTTCAAATGTCTTGACAGCGCCCGGGATTATCTGTCACCAGGTTGAACGATCTTCAGCAAGCGTTTCCCAGGTTTGTGGATTCAGACCTGTCAACTTCACAGTATGCTTAAACTGGTCCTTATAGCACCTCTTAGGACCTCCATGAGATCTGGTGCCAGAAGAGAGTTTACCAAACAGAATCTGACGTGGAAGTCTCATATCAGAATTCTTGGTGCAGTGGCAAATAGGGTGATTCAAAGATTTTCTTAGCTTCCTTTAGTAGAGCTTGCTTCCACCTTAAGTGAGGTGGAGGGATGTGACTCAGCACAGGTAACCAGTGACATGGAGTTGATTTGATGGTACCAGTAATGCAACGCATTGTATCATTCAATTTTGTGTCTACCTTCTTCACGTGTACACTTTCCAACCAGACAGGAGCACAGTACTCAGCATCTGAGTAGTCAAGGCTGATGCCAGTTAAACATTGACATTCAGCAGACGCTCCCCAAGAGGTACCACAGAGCTTATGCAGTATGTTGTTTCTTGTGGCGACTTTATAAGAAAGCTTAATGATGTGTTCTTTGTAGCTCAGGGTTCTATCTAAAGTGACTCCAAGATATTATGGGAAAGGATTGTACCTCAGCTTTCGTCTGTTGAGAAGAACTCTTGGTTTGTAGTTTGCAGCATGATTTGCTGGATGGAAACAAGACACTTCAGTTTTTGCTGTGCTGGGGATCAACCTCCAGGTCTTAAACAAAGTTGACATCTTCTTGAGGTCCTCCGAAAGAATTTGTTCCCTGTCTTCAAAGTTCTTACTCTCTGCTACCAGTGCGATGTCATCAGCATATATGAACTTGGTTGATGTTGTGGTTGGTAGATCACAAATGTACAAATTGAATAGCAATGGTGCTAAAACAGATCCCTGTGGTTGACCGTTATTTAGTTTTCGTTTGTGGCTTTTAGTGTTGCCTAGAAACACTTTGAATTGTCTTTCACTAAGCATGCTAAATACTAGATCCATGATTTCTCGACTTGGTACAACTTGCAATAGATTTTAGATAAGTACCTGTCGCCAAACAGTGTCATATGCACCTGTCAAGTCAATAAAACCAGCTGTTGATTTTAGTTGTCCTTGAAAACCAGCTTCGATATGTGTAGTTAGGACAAGAACTTGATCGGTGCAGCTGCATCCATATCTGAATCCAGCTTATTGAGGAGGAGTAACAGCTTCAATGAACGGTGCTATTCTGGTTAGGAGGATTCATTCAAGAAGCTTGAATATGAAACTAAGCAGTGCTATTGGTCGATAAATTTGCCAGATTTGAGAATGGCTATAACTTTTGACAGTTTGAATTGTTTGGGCTATCTGTTCTCTTGGAGTATGTAAGAGAAGTGAGCCAGTATATACAATGCGGGCTCATGTTCTTAAAAAGTTCATTATACATGTTGTCGAGCCTTACCGATTTTCAGTTGTTTAATTGCATTTTCTACTTCCACTGTGGAAAAGGGTCTGAAAAGCGGCTTGTTTCTTGGAGCACTGCACTGTGCTTGAGTTCAGAAAGATTACATTTTATCCTATTCTGGTATGATTCTTGTCCCTCTTTGTCCTTATGAGGTCTACAATCCTGTTGGCAATAATGTCAGGACTCAGTTTAGGATGCAGCTTTTTGGATTGTTGCTTGCCAGTTAGCCCATTCAAGATTCTCCAAGCTTTCCTGCTTGACTTTGCGAAGTTCATTTCTTTGAGTGTAGCATCCCATTTCTCTCGTCTGTTCTTATTTAAAGAGTGGAGTAGCTGTGAGCTCACTGTTTGATTTCCAGAACTTTGGTATTCTTGGTATAAAACCTCACAATCTTCATTCCATCCAGGTACATCCCTGGGAATGTTGGACTTTGATAACTAGTTTAATAAATTTGTCATAGTTATTTGCTGTCAGCTGAAGATTCTCCGCAGCTAGACTGGAGTCGAGGTCTTTTGTGAATCGATCCCAGTTGGCTCATTGGCAGTTCTATCTGGGTAAGGGCATTGAGTTTACAAGGGGAATTTTCAAACCGATTTCCACCATAACAGGTCAGTGTTGACTGTTTGGGAAGTTGGACAGAACAGTGCGAGTGGTGCTGAGTGGTTGGTCTAGTTGATCTTTAGACTCGAATGTCAAGTCTGGGTTATAATCCTTGTTCTAGCGTACGGAGTGGAAGGTTCCCTTGTCTTTTACATCAAAAACCAAATGCACATTGTTAGTTTCTGTACATAGAACTAGAGACTCCTCATTCACATCCACAGTGTCATGCTGTCACTTTGTGTGATGCCTGTTGAAGTCTCCAGTGTATATACAAGGATGATCAAAAGCCAGCAGTACTGTAGGAGCCCAATTCACACACAGAGGCTTGTACAAATTGAAAATTTTTAAGTCATTTATCTGAATTGCTATAGTATAAATGTAACCATCTTCAGTGCAACCAGTTACTTGCACTCCATTTAAAGATGACTTCACATAAGTGGCTATTCCATATTGTGGATGGTGGATAGCTTTGATCAGTGTATAACCGGGTATTCGTCCTCTATGCTGGAGATCCTGTTCATCTTTGGTATGGGTTTCTTGAATGTTACAATCCTGAAGAATAGGGATTGTTTGTGGATTCTTCTAAGAGGAGCTTAAAGGCTGCACTACTTCATGATGAAAATATTCTAGCTTCAATTCTTGTGGCACATTTCACTAAAAGAAAGTTATACGGTATCATAATTAAAACTGTTTTAGATAAAATCAAATATCATGAGCACTGGTGGGATGAGCACTGGTGAGATGTGTGTAGTGACTTGAAGGTTTGTGGTATTCTATTACGACAACAAGCAGGCTTCACTAAATTCCCTTCTTATTTATGTGAATGTGAAAGCAGGACTAGGAGGGACAAACACTGATTTACACCTCCCTGGCCCAAGAGACAAGTTTTGACACCTGGTGTAATTTCTTTTTTTTTTTTTTTTTTTACAAATACTGCCTTAGCTGACCCACAAAAAATGATTTTTCCACCACTACACATCAAACTGGGAATCATGAAGCAGTTTGTTAAGGCCTTGGACAAAAAAGCCCTTGTTTCAAGTACATTGCAAGAAATTTTCCACATTTATCTGATGCAAAGGTCAAGGAAGGCATTTTTAAAGGACGACAAATTAGAAAGCTTCCGAAAGACAGAAACTTTGATCAGACTATGAATGATATAGATGTTAATTCCCATAGGGAACCTGAAATATTTATCCTGGATGAGTAAATTTATAATACCAATTTAGTTGGTCCGTTATTGGACGTTATAAATTTTCCAGCTAACTCATTCCTGGTTGCCAGCATTTGTCTCATTTCCAAAGTCTCTCATCAGAGTTGTTTGTGTGTTTGTGTAAATTAGTATTATATTACAATAAATGCTATAAATTTCACTGTAATTTTATACTCAAGAATTATTCACTGTATATAATAATTCAATATTCAAGTCTCTCATAGTGCATTGGCACTGCCGGAGCTCCAAGCAGCCTACGCAGTGGCCTCCACGGGCCGACACACACTGCACAACAGGATCACGAACACATACATCGATCGCTCTGAATACGGACAGCTCCGACCTGTTATAAATCTCCGAAGACTCTCCTCATCATTTTTGTTGCCGGCCGGGTGGCTCTACATCTTTCATTCAGCTCCCCCTGGACTTAATAAAGCATATAGGCCTGACATCGAGTTGGAAGTCAGCCTTCTCAACACCATGCACACCTGCATCATTCCCGATGTTCATCCTGCCGTATCCAAAGATGACATTTACTGCGCACTCCGCACCACTGGCTTCCCAGTCCACGATACTTACCAGATGTTGGACGCCTCCACTTCATCACCATCATCGCAGGTTCTTCTTTATCTACCTACGTTGGACAACTGGAAGCGCCTCCTTGACACTGGAGTGAACATTCACGACCGATACTACCAAGTGGAACCTACTTGTCAACCCATCTTAGCTCAGCTTACAGCAGATCCCACTACAGTGCCCGTCATCAACGTGCCTCAACCCAGGCCATTGCTACAACAAACATTGCCCTCCTCTTCCCCTCATCACACACCTCCCACTACTACCACTATGATGTCAGCCACTACCCCTTAACATATTCCTGTTACTACCATTACG
The DNA here is from genome assembly GCF_040414725.1 of Anabrus simplex. Lineage (NCBI taxonomy): Eukaryota > Metazoa > Arthropoda > Insecta > Orthoptera > Tettigoniidae > Anabrus > Anabrus simplex. The sequence goes on along the minus strand of NC_090267.1, from coordinate 330,140,613 downwards.
TCATGCCATCCTTCGCCTGTAATGATATCATCCCTCCCTCTTACCCTAACTTCTGCACAACCTTGTCCCCAGCAAATCCCTGACAAGATCCTAGACTCCACCGCCACGTCACCACCAGACGACACCACAGCAGCCGCCGCGACATCATCGCCACCGTCGCAACCACCATCTCTCCACACTATGTCAAGCTGTGTCATCCGTGGCGTAGAACCTACCATCTCGGAACGGGACATTCTCCAGGAACTCCAGGCAGCAGGCATCCCTGCTCGTCGTGCATTCAAGATTCACAGTGCCTCCAGCCCTACATATGTGGTCCGAATACACCTTCCCACCGCAGATGATGTGGAACAACTTATCAACACTGGTGCCTACATCTTTCAACATCGCTTCAAAGTGGAGCCCTCTCGTTCCCTACCCCAACCTTCTCACTATACTTCCAACACTCCCTTTCGTCGCCCCTGGCCAGCCAGTCCTCCATTTCAACCTAGCCAACCCGTCTGTCCACCCCTACCCCCAACTAATTTCTTCTATCAACCTCCTCCGCAACTTGAACTCCTCAGACTCCTCACCACCTCCTTATGCAATATAACCACAACACTACACCTTCTAACCCTTCAATTCCATCCTAGCCCTCTCATCTAAACCCTCACTCCTCACACACATTCCCTATCAAATTATTGCAGCTTTTCCCACCTTCTTCATTCCGCACATCTTATTGTTCTCTCCACCTCTCCTGGCCCGAGAGAGTGCATAATGCTCTAGGGGGCCTGCCCCGCCCTGCAGGGAATGAAAACATAGGGGAAAAGAAAAAAAGCCTCCACGGTATGCAATAGACATGTGTCTTGGTAGGTGTGCTATTTACCAATTGATGAGCCCAACTTAGCACACTGGGGTGAAACGCTGGCAACCAGGAATGAGTTAGCTGGAAAATTTATAATGTCCAATAACGTACCAACTATATTGGTATTATAAATTTATTCATTTGGGATAAATATTGCAGGTTCCCTATGGGAATCAACATCTATATCATCTGATGGCCAGGCAGGCATCAATTTTTGGAAATGAGACAAAGTTTCTCGTAGTGTATTGGCACTGCCGGTGGTTCCAAGTAGCCTACATAGTGGCCTCCACAGGGGTCTTTCATCGACCTCTCTAAGCAGGACTGCAATCCTCCGAAGCAACTCCTCTTAGTTTTATCTCGGCTGGGTGGCTCGCCATCTTTAAAATCTGCTACCTCGCCGACTCCAACAAAGCACATAGGCTGACACCAAGTTGGAAGTCAGCCTCCCATCATGTCCAGCTGTGTGCTCCATGACGTTGATCCCGCCCTCTCCGACCGTGATATCCTCACACAACTCCAACAGAAAGGCATCCCAGCTGACAGCATATCCAGGATACTGCGGGACTTCATTCCTACACATCGGGTCCTTGATCCTCTCTATAGGCCAGGCACCCTTCAGCGAATCATCAACAACGGAGTCTACCATAACGGTCAGCGACACCGTGTAGAACCCAGTCCTCTGTGTTTTGACGACGCAGCAACTGCACGACTACAATGGACACCACAATAACAATCTTCGTCTCATTTCTACCCTCCTCCCATTATCATCACCAACAACACCACTACCACTACCACCACCACTACCGTCACTACGACCACCCTGACATCTACCCCAACCTTTTTACAGGTCCCTGTCACAACTGTTGTAATGTGCCATCCTTCACCACTCATTACCTCTTCCCTGCCCAGCTCCATGGCTAAATGGTTAGCGTGCTGGCCTTTGGTCACAGGGATCCCGGGTTCAATTCCCTGCAGGGTCGGGAATTTTAACCATCAGTGGTTAATTTCTTTGGCACGGAGGCTGGGTGTATGTGTAGTCTTCATCATCATTTCATCCTCATCATGACGTGCAGGTCACCTATGGGTGTCAAATCAAAAGACCTTCACCTGGAGAGCCGAACATGTCCTCGGACACTCCCGGCACTAAAAGCCATATGCCATTTCATTTCACCTCTTCCCTCCCTCTCTTCTCTACCTCTGAACAACCTCAACACCAGCACCTACCTGTCAAATCAACCATGTCTACAGCTACAGCACTGCCTTCGTCATCTTCACCTGCCGACGAAACAGCAGACTCCGCACCACCAAGGATAATGCAGCCACCACCACCTCTTCATGCCATGTCCAGCTGTGTGATCCGCGGTGTGGATCCTGCTCTATCAGAACGAACCATTCTCCATCAACTCCAAGCTGAAGGTGTCCCAGTTTGTCGTGTCTTCTGCATCAAGAACGCTTCCGGCCCAACATATATGGTACGCATCCACGTCCCGAGCGCCGAAGTTGTCCGACACCTTATTCACAATGGAGCTTACATCTTTCACCACCGCCATAAAGTGGAGCCCTCCATCTCCCCACCCCAACCTGTTCGACCCCCCACCAATCATACTCACCGTTGCACCCAGCCAGCCACTCCTTTTCAACCTCGTCAATCCATCAGTCCACCCCTTCCCCCACCTAGTTTCTTCCCCTACCTACCTCCGACGCTTGCAATCATACGATTCCTAACATCTTCCCTCTACAATATCACTACGTCTCTGCACCTCCTAACTCTCCATCTCTAATCTGCTACCCTTATTTAAATTTCACTTCTAGTGCACATCCTCTATCATTCCCATCACCGTAACCAAGAGGCCCCATCTTCCCCTTCACTTAATTCTTCGCATCATTCTATCCATCTTCTTCATTAATCACACCACACAGTTCTCTTTACTTCATCCGGCCCGAGTGAGAGCGCATGCTGCATGGACATCATGACAAAGTTCCTAGAAAATGTAAAGGATGAGCAATATGAAACAATAGTAAAATCTATGTTGGATCACATGAAAGAGTTGGGGTATAGAATAAATCTGAAACTGCACTTCTTTCATTCTCATCTTGATCACTTAACAGAAAATCTTGGGCTGTTAGTGAAGAGATGGGAGAGAGGTTCTACCAGGACATCAAGGAGGCAGAAAGAATATACCATGGGAGGTGGCATGTACCAATGATGGCCGACTACTGTTGGTGTTTGAAAAGAGAAGACAAACATGATGCAGTCAGATGCTGGGGAACCAAGCGTTCATTCCAAGGGGACATTTAGGACTGCTAAATAATTTTTCCACATTTATGAATTCATAAAAATACTGAATAAAAGTTATATTTTTTGCTTGTAAATCACACTGAATTGTCAAAATAAATTGCTGAAGTGTCATTGACTCAGGGTTGTTCACGTGTTTTTGTGTAAATCAGTATTATATTACAATAAATGCTATATATTTCACTTTAATTTTATACTCAATAATTATTAATTGTATATAATAATTCAATATTCAACTATTTCAAAATATAAATAATATAAAAAATTATAAATATTTCCAAAATTATCAATATTTGTCGGTACTTTTTACTTGCAATATTCAGGTATATCTCTTATTTTGATATACCTATTGCAAGAAAACATGACATGATACATAGAAACAGACAACGGATTCGTGTTCAGTGATCCCAAATTAGTTAAGATCGCATATCGCACCTCTTGCCGCAAAGGAAAAATGTAAAATGCTGGGTTGTGATATCATTTGTGCTTTACTGCATTCATGGATTCTTTATATTGAATTTCTAAACTTCTTCCTGATTGTCCAATGTACTCTTTTTAACACTCTTGACAGGTCAAGCTATGAACACCTGATCTATGATACTGATTGATTCTATCAATTTTGTGTGAATCGAATAAGACTTTGTTGTTGTTGTTATTATTATTGTTATTATTATTATTATCATTATTATTATTATTATTATTATTATTATTATTATTATTGTTTGTCGTATAAGCTATTTTAATGTTATGTTTTTTTTAAATCTTAGACAATTCATATGAGTGTTTATTATTATAATATGTGAGTACTGCAAAATTTATTTTTTCTTTCTGATCTTTAAGTACCGGTACAGCTATTTTAGGTCTGTTCATAATTTTATTATTTTTTCTCTTGATGTATTATTTAGAATAACTTACCAATTACTTTCTGTAATTTCATGAATTATTTTCATTTCTTTATGAATGATTTTCTGTGGGTATGTATGTCTATTAATAGTGGCAAAAGATCTATAGAGGTCGACGCCATGAACAAATATATATATTTTTAAAAAAAGCTCTATTAATTCAACTTTATAAAGTTGCTGTTTTATGTTGACCAGGGTGATTAGAATCCTTTATAATAATAGTATTAGTTTGTATAGGTTTTATAAATATTTGGTATTTGAATCAGTTAACATTTATAGTAATTGTAATGTTCAAGTAATTTATAGTTTTATTCTTTTCAGATTCCATTGTGATTTTAATATTCATATCTAATTCATTCAATAAATCTAAAAGTTTATCAGGTTTTAATTCTTGTTCATTGATAATAATGAATACATTATCGACATATCTAACCACAATTTCAATCCCTGTATCTTGTTAATTATCGTATTTTACCTGATTCTAATAAATCCACATAAATATTTGCCAGTATACCAGATGCCGGTGAACCCATAGCCAAGCCTTTACTTTATTTATAAATATTATTATTAAAAACAAAATAATTGTTATCCAAAGTAAAAGTTACAATTTTAATAAATTCTTCTAACTTATTTAACTCACTATACGCTGTCAAAAACTTTCTTATAATTTCTAGTGTTCTACAAACAGGTATATTGGAGTACATATCCTTAATATCAAAACGACAAATTGTATAATCATTAGTTAATCTAACATCACTGGTTCTGTTACAAAGTCAATTGTATTACTAAGCATTGTCGTAAAATTAAAGTGCTCTTTTAGAAATCTTTGTATAAATTTTGCTGTCTTGTGTGTTGGGCTACTTCTGAAATTTACTATTTGTCTGATGGGAATGTTTTGCTTATGAATTTTTGGTAATGCTCGCAAAACAGATAAACCTGGGTTCATGTTCATTAAACATTTAGTATCTTTAGAATCAAGCAATCAACTTAAGCTATTAAACATTTTTTAAGTTTATCTGCATTATATTGGTGGGATCTTTCTTGGCAAATTTAAAACTGCCATTAGCTAGGAATTAACTTGTTTTGTCAATCTACTCTTGCTTATCCATTAAAACTATAGTCTGCCTTTGCAACAATAATATTATCTTTTACAATATTTTCTCATTAAGTCACTAATGTCACTTTATTATAAAAGCTTTTTTTTATCATTATACTCTACCATTTTAGAAAGTTTTTTTATAAGCTTCAGGTCTTACTGTGTCTTGTTCAACTACTGCAATGTTTGAAAGAACTTGTTCTGTCTCAGCTATCAATTCAACCATTTCTTTCCACTTTTCAAGTGTACTGGCTGCAGGGTTATGTTAGCGAGTCATGTGAATATTTAAAGTAACACCTAGGTACTTACAGTGATTCCCATGAGGAACTTCCACCCCATGAACACAGTAATTAAAACTGAGAGGACATTTCCTTTCAGTAAAACTCACAACCTGACTTTGCATCAAATTTATCATCATACCATTGCCTGCTGTCCATCTTACAATACTGTTGAGGTCCTTTTGCAGTCGCTCACAATCTTGTAACTTCTTAATCTATACAGTATAACATCATCTGTTGGATTCTCTACTAAGGTGGGTTTACAAGTGCATAGAATCCATGGTACCAGAACCTTTTGGTATGAAAGTAAAAAATACTTAAAACAATAAACCTTAACTGGCGTTCAAGTTCAAAAAATGCAGGCATGGATCTGAAAAGCTTGTCATGTTTCAACTTTTCTTGTGCCAATGATGGCTTATCACACCAGAGGAGAACCCTTGGCAATGTGTAAACAAGAAATTTCCCTATTGATTATCAAGGGATCAATATGTTGCAGTTTCTTTTGAGTGAAGGTTTTATCATGAACAATATCCTTGCTTTTGTGATGTGCATTGCTGTCTGTATAAGAAAAGAGATGCTCATATAGATGTTTATCAAGAGATCTCAAATGTAATGGGCACTGATGGATTCAATATGGTCGAATTTAAGGTAAAAATATGATCAATTAGGAATGCATACACTCCGGAACTGGGAAAAATGTTAAAAAGCAAGAAATCTGGTGCAACAACAGGTAACCTATACAAACCTAAACTGGCATGATTCCCAGAAGCCGACAGGATTATGCATGAAGTCGTTTGAATGAGGGGAAACACAAATGACAGAATTGTAAGTACTGTACTTCGTTAATAATGACTACAGTGTTGGAAAGGTGTGGCAATCCAACTGAAGAACCCACGACCAAACTGGGGCAAAATGTTGATCATTTCATGATTCAAAAGGCCTAAAGAGCTTGAATTAACTTTGCTATCAGTGAAATTGAATTATGGTTTCCTTCTGGGAACTTAATTTTTATATATGGGCTAATAGGACTATTTATGTAAACTTACTGTACTGTCCTTTATAAAGGTATTATTTGTTAACCCATTTGATTCCAAGGTGACTTGGCACTTATTTTTAATTAAATGTTAATCTATTCCATGGTTATGGAATACATTGAACACACACACACATACACACACACACATTAGTTTCACATTGTTAACAATGCATTTAGTATCTACCAACGGATGATCCAAAATTGGAACAGTGGGAGCAAGTGGGTGCAGGTAAATAAGTGTAGTATTTCTAACAAAATTTCTCTTAGCCAGAGGCCCCAGGTTCAATTCCTGGTCAGGTCAGGGAATTTTACCTGGATCTGAGGGCTGGTTCAAGGTCTACTCAGCCTATATGATTACAATTGAGGAGCTATCTGACGGTGAGATGGTGGCCCCGGTCTAGAAAACCAAGAATAACCGCTGTGAGGATTTGTCATGCTGACCACATGACACCTCATAATCTGCAGGCCTTCGGGCTGAGCAGCGATCGCTTGGCCGGCCATGGTCTTCCAGGGCTGTTGCGCCATGGGGTTAAGTTAGGTTAGTTTTTTATTTCCCACAAAATAAACAGTTGGTCATTTATATATTTCCTTGCTCACTATACATATTCAGAATAGTATTCTAGTAATGCAATCTCTTATATGCTCAAAAAACTTGTTAGTATTGTAAAATTTATCTTAGAAAGGAAAGCATGCAAACATTGAATTGCGTTGTTTGTTTACTCTTTCTGGATTAATGTAAGTGGAATTGAACAAAACAGTTAGCGTGGAGAGGGACTTTACGTTTCTTGCATTGTTTTGTTGTATTTTTCTTGCACTGGCCAAATCTTAGTTGTTTTTTTTTACCTAATGGCAAAATCAGATTTTTTCCATCTTACCATATGTCATTCTGCACCCTCTTATGTATTGCTTTCAGCTTTCTCATTGGTGAAGGCCAAGTTGCGTATTTCTGGAAATAACTATTCACCACATACCTTGTGAAACCTAATAGATCCAAAGGATTTTCCTTATACTATGGAGTTTATCTGTACAATACCCATGCATTGCTAACTGACACATTCAAAGGAAAAGCAAGCAGCTGGTAGTACCACTTTTTTTTTAAATTGACGCTGAAGTTTCCTACATTCTCAGCAGGTCTATCAACTCCTCCCATATAACAGTTGTAATCAATAATTGTACCAGGTGTAATTATCTTACTGTATCTCCATTCACATTGGCTATATCGCTTTGATTTTCCGTTAGGTCATACACCTTTTCTGTTCGAAGTGATATTGACAATGCTGTTATCGTGATACTGAATGAGAGTAATATCTGACTTTTCATCGCTCACTTGGCTATACAAGCCTCTTTGTTCCTTTTTCATTTCCTTCTCAATCTGTTGAGAATACTTCAATTCTATTTCATGGAATTGTACCAGTTCCAGTGCAGCCCTTTTCTTTTAATATGTCCAGCAAGGGCAGTTAAGTATTATCAAACTATATCTTCAGCAGGAAGTTTGTACACTAAATCCAAAACAAGTGAACCACTTACACTGCACTCAGGCCTAGTGTTACCGGTTGTTACACCTTGGTGTGGCTCGCCTTGAATTAGGTAACCTAGCCATGTGCATAGACATCAAACTTTATAGCCAAATCTCACTGGTTTTCCTGCCATGTGCTGTTTGGTACCGTGCTTGCTGTAATACAGGATCATGTTTTGTCAATGCACAACAGTTTCTCATTGTTGAAAGCTTGTAACAATCTATCATTCAACATTTTCCAAAGTGGTCGAACTTTAAAAAACTGATCAGTTTGTGATAGATTGTTGTTGTCGCAGGCATGTAAATACTTGATGCTCTTCTCAAATCTTCCTCTTGACATTGTTTTCGATACAGCTAAATTGTGGTAGTCCTCGCTTATTTCCCAGTACATTCTATATCTCGGTAGTGGATTATAGCCTGTCAGGAGAAGTGTTGCGAGTAATACCCTAATCTTGTCATCTGTTACATGGAACATTATATATCCACGCTGATGGGCATAGGTATTTGTAAAATCAACTAACATATCAACTACAGCCGTATCACAGAGAAGTTCAAATAGCTGTACTGGCGACGGGTCTTCTTCTAAAAACTCTGGCAGCACCCAAGTTTTCACCTGTCCTTCACTTATGTCAGTTTCAGTCTAATTCCTTTCAGCCTTCTTTCTTCTACTACCACTAGCCTGTGTTACAAGAACTAAGGGTTCTGAGGGTGTCGGATCACTTGATTCTTTTGGCCCAATCCCCTGGGTAATAGTTTCTCCATTAACATATTTGGTCACTCTTGCTTCGGCTGCATATCTCAGTTGGTTGCTCTTTAGACAATTTATGCCAGTGTCATGTTCATCACCAGAATCTTCATCTGATTACCACAGATTCTCAAGAGGCATAATAAAAATATCAGCATTACAAAAGTCACCTTCATCTTCTAAAATAGCTAAAACTTCACCAATAGTCAACCTAAAAGAAAAGGAAAGAGAAAACGTACCTTAATTTCTATGCCCCCATTCAATCACACTGTTCCAAAAATGGAACATCTAATTTTACTGCATTATTGGCAATTGTTAGTAATAATGAAATACGGAGTTACCACATTTTAAATATATATATTTGTCCTATCAATCATGAAAGTACATTAACCCGTGAGTTATCGCTAGCCAAAATGTAACGTGAATGGTCGCATGTGAGACTTTCTCTCACATTAAAATAAATATGACATTTTTCACAATTTTGTGAAGGCTAAAATTTACTACTGAAATGAAATGAAAGTTCTACCTTATATATTTTAGATCAAAATGAAATGATTAGCTGTTTATTAAAGACACAAATTACTACTTAAAATAACGTATGCAATGTACATAAAAATAACTTCCATCCTGAAGTTGTAAAGTTGCATTATATCTAGTAATATTTACGTACAAAGCAAGGTTTCTGAACACAATAACATTTTCAAAAACAAGAAGTGCTCATAATACAAATACTAATGCGCACAACAGGAGTAAGTTTCCCGCTCCACTTCAACATAACACCAATATCATTAGTCGTGCGATGAAAGAAACTCCCACGCAGCCTGCACGGACACATAGGAACCTTTGTTCTGACTAAGGGAGGGGGTGCTTACCCTTCAAATGTGAATCACTCTACTCATGACAGTTATAAGCTCAGCTAGAAGAGGGAACAGTCATCTCTCTTTCATCACTGTGAAGTAATATCACAATAAAAAATAATGTGAGAGAAAATCTCATATAGTGACCACTTGCGGGTTAACAAATTATATTAATGTTTATGATGAAATATCCTTACCTTTCCCTTCCTGCCATGTCTTGAAGGAAAAAAGACCAAATTTACACATCAGCTATGTACCTTCCAGTATGCTATCAAGAACAAATTAGATTTCAAATGAAAGTTGGAGCTTGTCAAAACCATTTTATGTGACAAACCTTGAAAAATTTAAATACCTACCTGCAGCAAAATTCAAAACTTTTGATTCAAAATTGGATCAGCGAGATCAAACGAATTTAGTTTCATTAAACCTTACCTCTTCACCTCCAACAATGAAGCCCGTCTGAACGTTGCCAATGACTAGTTCCACGGCAGCTCCCCAGCGTATCATTTTTTCTCCTGTAGCAGGGGTTGCCAACACACTTAGTACTAGGCGAGCCTCAGCACCACGCCACTTCCCAGGATGCCATAATTTGAGTGCAAAAGTCAAGTTACGGAGTGAAGTGTTGAGACTCGTGAAGTGTGTGAATGTGAGATGTTTCTTACTGTCATCACAGTACTGCATACAATCTGGACAGAAAAGAGAAATTACACCACTTCTGGCTAGCAATAATATTAGCTTACAAATAGACTGTCTCTATTGGGGGCTTGTTTGAGGTTATGTTAGCTGCATGTTTGAACTTGACATACTGTATTTCAGATATATTTGAGGATGACAGTTTCCTAGGACTCCGAGTATTTAAGCAAGTAACACTGAAACTTTGTATGTTGGTAAGTAAACCTTAAGGATGAATGATGTTTCCATCTATTGCACTTTCTGGCAGTCACGTGCATATGGGAATACTGCATCAAAGGAACGTACATAAATTATGAAGGAAATAATTTAGACACAATTAAGGATACAAAAGTATATGGTGGGATTTCATTCAGAAGTGGTTGCTTATCAATCAATCAATCAATCAATACTGATCTGCATTTAGGCCAGTCGCCCAGGTGGCAGATTCCCTATCTGTTGTTTTCCTAGCCTTTTCCTAAATGATTTCAAAGAAATTGGAAATTTATTGAACATCTCCCTTGGTAAGTTATTCCAATCCCTAACTCCCCTACCTATAAATGAATATTTGCCGCAGTTTGTCCTCTTGAATTCCAACTTTATCCTCATATTGTGATCTTTCCTACTTTTATAAACGCCACTCAAACTTATTCATCTACTAGTGTAATTCCATGCTATCTCTCCGCTGACAGCTCGGAACGTACCACTTAGTCGAGCAGCTCGTCTTCTTTCTCCCAATTCTTCCCAGCCCAAACTTTGCAACATTTTTGTAACGCTACTCTTTTGTCAAAAATCACCCAGAACAAATCAGGCTGCTTTTCTTTGGATTTTTTCCAGTTCTTGAATCAGGTAATCCTGGTGAGGGTCCCATACACCCTGGAACCAACTCTAGTTGGGGTCTTACCAGAGACTTATATGCCCTCTCCTTTACATCCTTACTACAACCCCTAAACACCCTCATAACCATGTGCACTGAAGGAAAATGTTGATTAGAAGAGGAATTAGGTATTGTAGGGATTGGAGTAATTCACCAAGGGAAATGTTTGATAAATTTCCAACCTCTTTGAAATCATTTGAGAAAAGACTAGGTAAACAGTTGATAGGAAATCTGCACCTGAGCAACAGCCCTAAATGCAGACCAGGACCTGTGGGCATGACATTTTGAATGTTAAGCTCAAATACTGTAATTCTTAACAAGTAATCAGTTATTCTGGATAAGTATTTGCTATAGGTACCTGTGTACCTGTTAACTATGACATTCCTATTTTTAGAGCATTGTGTTCAACCTCTTTTATTCTTTTCCTGACATGAACCATAATGCTCATTTCATGGTAAAATCAAAAAACACTTCAAATTTAATGTGAAGAACATGTGGGGTTTATAAAAGTAATAATGATGATAATTAAGAAGAAACTAGTTATAAGGTGATTATCTCTCCTTTTTACATAAGCCTAAACAGTGCTGTATAGCCATCCCAGTGGAAAATTATATTTCTTTTCTTTTTCATCAAAAATCCACCTCGTAGGATTTTAGACAAAAGTTTGAATCCCCAGATGAAGTCATCAAAATAACATCAATACCTCTTATGGGTAGGAATGGTAGAACATATCCATAATATCACCTGCCTGTCATGAAAGGCAACAAAAAGGAGATCCCCAGGGACTGTCAACTTTTGAGTGTGGGTTGGTGACCATAGGTCAAATGAGTGTCATTGACTCCATTTTTGCCAGCCTCCTCACTTTCATCATTCCTGTCTGACCACCCTTTATCAAAACTTGTTCTCCTCCAATCCTGACAGTTTGTGAGTCCTAGAGAGTCTTTCTTTATGCTTTTCATGGCTCTTTTTCTTCTTGTGGCGATACCCTCATTCTTTGAAGGGGTCCAACCTATTAAATATTCCCTTTAATTAGTGTTACAAGAAGATGGACTCCATCTGGTGGCCATGATCATTACAGCATCAAGTGTAAATGGTCTGTCACCATGGTTTGCCAGTTCAAGTCCTGTTGGTGGAAAACATTTTCTCCATAAGAATGTTGGCTGGCAAAGTAAGAGAGGTGGTGGTATACAATTTCTAATCACAAGTTTGTGTGCCAAAAGCCTGAATTAAATTCCTAAGCTCTCTGCAGTGTTCATATGTAGTGAAGATATATGACACTGCTGATGGGGATTCATCCGTCGGATAGGGACGTTAAGCCTTGAGCAGACCGCTTGGTGCTATCTGATAGGAGTAGGCGATGTGCCAACACCAAGTTACACCTCCTCCCTTCCTACTATAATATATCACGTCATTCTTTTCATCTCATTAACTCCTTTGATGAGGTTGACATCAGGAAGGGCAACTGGTTGTAAAAACTTGCTATAAAGATTCATCTCGCTACATACCTGACTGCATGGAGAAAAGGGACTAGAATTAGACAACAGTGTTAAAAGAAGTTGGTTGCCCATTTTTAGTTCCTGTTAAAGCAGTTACCACTGCCATAAATATGACACCAACAACCTCAGTCCATGTAGCAGTCCTGTCAATACAGAGTGCATTTTTTCTGATCATAGTGCACATAGTCTCAGAAAACAAGTTGAAATTTTGAGTGAGTGACATCTAGAAAGAAAAAATTAAGCAATTGCAACTCTGTAATAATAATTATTTTGTGTGGCTACTCCTACCTGAGTGCAGCCCTTATAAGGCAGACCCTCCAATGAGGGTGGACGGCATCTGCCATGTGTAGGTAACTGCGTGTTATTGTGGTGGAGTATAGTGTTATGTGTGGTGTGTGAGTTGCAGGAATGTTGGGGACAGCACAAACACCCAGCCCGCGGGCCACTGGAATTAACCAATGAAGGTTAAAATCCCCGACATGGCCAAAAATCGAACCTGGGACCCTCTGAACCGAAGGCCAGTACGCTGACCATTCAGCCAACGGCAACTCTGTAGAAGAACACTAGGTGTTAGAAACAGAGTAAAAGGAAGAGAATACAAATTAGGGACTTAAAAAACCTTACTAACAGATTAAATTAAAAAGGACTTAACAATGAATATGCCTCAGAAATTATTAATAACAATAAATTAATGTTTAGTTTAAAGTTGGTAATACAGTAGGTCTTGCTTTAGTTTGCAAATTGGGGCAGTCTGCGTACATATCTCCTGCTTCTTGTATTATTTTTGTAACTACTACATATCTACTCAGTGTCACTCCTTATGGTGTTATTTGATGTTGTAGGAATAAAAATAACATCAGGAAGGGCATCCGGTCGTAAAACTTGCTATAAACATGCTATAAAACATTCTATATGCATGTATTATGCAGAGTAACAAGACATCTTACATTTTTGTGACATATCCTATATTTCTGCACTATTTTAGAGGCATTTAAAGGATAAGGGTTGACACCAACACAAAAGAAAACAATTTATAACAGGCTTGACGTTTATTTCAAGATATGCACAAAACAAAAACCATCTATTTAGCCTAGAAAAAGTGCCAAAATGTCCTACATTTCAGGACATCTTGATTCAGTGTTTTTTTTTCAAATGAAAGTTTAGACTACACATTTAAAAAAAAAAAAAAAAATTACAAATTTGATATGTGAAAGGAAATGAAAAATATCTTTTTAAAGTGTGACAAATTTTGAGCAATACTCTGAATTCATGAATATTGTGGCAAATTCGTTTCCCATATCACGTCATAATACTAATGAAGAAAGCTTGTTTTCTACAATGCCTGCACAATGGACTGATTCATAATCATTTAAACATTGAATCAGTGAAAAATTTGTTTTTGTGATACACAATTTTAAATACCATATTTTGAATGCATAGAATTAGAGGCCTACAATTATGTATTCAGGGAGAATGATTTATTGGCAAAACTCACTTCAACATATCAGTATGAGTATGACTATGGCCATCTCGATATGTACTGCCCCCTATTTACCCGGCCTAACTCGGGGAGCATACAAGAGATCTCAAGGTGGACTGTTTGTTTGCTAACTGTCCCAATTTTAGAGGCATTTAAAGGATAAGGGTTGACACCAACACAAAAGAAAACAATTTATAACAGGCTTGACGTTTATTTCAAGATATGCACAAAACAAAAACCATCTATTTAACAAAAAATCATCTCTTGCTAGATGTTGCCTGAATGACTCATGAATTTACAAGTTCAAAAAATTGTTTTTACAAAATCAAATTGCTGCATTTTTTATGATGATGATGATGTATCAGGAATATTCTGGAAAAAAAAAAGAAAGTAAATAATAAAATTAGCCATATATTGTGGCTGCACAAAATTAAGTAAATGGAAGAACTACCTTCTTATCCTTCGATAATTGATCTATCCTAATAAATTATCCCATAAATTGTCATTTCAATGTCTTTAAACATAATACCAGCTGCATTACTTCGCAAAAGAATTACATGTCCAACTTTGTACACGTGTTCGATCACCATGCTATCCATAAACCTAATTTGTTCACCATGTTAACAGAGAAAAACATGTCTATGTTTGTCGATGATTTTCTAGGCACATTTGACATCATCTAAGCATCATAATTGAATGTTCTTTAAATGAGTATACACCAGGCAAGTTGGCCGTGCGGTTAGGGGCGCGCAGCTCTGAGCTTGCATCTAGGAGATAGTGGGTTCGAGCACCACTGTCGGTAGCCCTGAAGATGGTTTTCTGTGGTTTCCAATTTTCACATCAGGCATGTGCTGGGGCTGTACTTTAATTAAGGCCACAGCCGCTTCCTTCCCACTCCTAGGCTTTACTTATCCCATTGTCACCATAAAACCTATCTTTATAGGTAGATCTTAAATGAAATGCAATCTTTCAGGTTTAGTGTTCTCTTAAGCTGGTTGGAATCGAACCGGTGATCATGGGTCGGTCACTACCACTGATCTCCAGAGGAAGCTAATAAACCAGAGAACAATGTGTATGTACAACCTCTGGCAATGCTGTAAACTCAAATTTTGTATTTAATAATAATGGTGCATGGCATCTGTATAGGTTTGGTGGTGACCTAATTAGGATGAAATAAATGACAAAGACGTCATAAACACCCAGTCCCCTAGCCAGGGGAATTAAGAGTATGAGGAGGTTGATCCGGGGCCATTGGACCAAACACAAGCATTCTATCCACTTAGCCACAAAACCGGACTTCAATTTGCTAACCCTTAGGCTACCATATCCACTGATCAGGTGTTGAATATTGACAGCAGCAGAGGCCAGGACAGTTGCTTGTGAAGCGCTTGACAACAGCAAGGCTAATGGAAGTCCACGTCTTGGACTTAGCATACGCCACTGAAATGAATACAGTCTCAACTGAATCAAGTTTTTTTATTCAACTCAAATTAATATTTGAGTCTTAAACATCCTTTAAAAAATATCTGAATATTTGAGTTGACTATGAATTTAAATAAGCCTTACCGGTACAAGATGTTCATGAGGTTTTACATTATCATAATTTCCTTTGCTGGTACTTGCTCATTTTTAGAAAATTGATCGATCTTATTCAGTTCAAACTAATTCACATAATAAATGGATTAATCCTGTCACCAATCTTAAGAAATAAACAAACAATTCTCAGTAAAAGAACAAAAGCACTGACACTGGCATACTGTGATGAACACAAGGTCAGATTAGGATCCACATTTCAAATAAATTACACTAAAAAGTATTTCTCACCGAGCTCAATAGCTGCAGTCGCTTAAGTGCAGCCAGTACCGGTATCCAGTAATTGGGAGATAGTGGGTTCGAGCCCCACTGTCGGCAGCCCTGAAGATGGTTTTCCGTGGTTTCCCATTTTCACACCAGGCAAATGCCGGGGCTGTACCCTAATTAAGGCCATAGCTGCTTCCTTCCAATTCCTAGGCCTTTCCTATCCCATCGTCGCCGTAAGACATATCTGTGTCGGTGCGACGTAAAGCAAATAGAAAAAAAAAAGTATTTCTAACTACAGCCACATTCATTCCATGCATTCAGGATACTCGACATTTATTTACAAGGTTATATTCAAAACCTAGGCTTTATTTTTAGTCATGAATTTTATGGGAAAAAGGTTGGATTGCATCGATTGATGACCTGTTAAATTATCACTTAATTGAATTTTCCTCTAACATTACAATGATGGTATATTCCAATATCATTTATATCATTCAGAAGACTGGGTAGAAACAATAAATATGCACAATACTTGGGTTAAAATGAACTCTACTCTACCACGTGGTCATCGAGTGTCGAAAATGTTATTATTGTTATTGTTCCGGGGTTACCCGTGGACTACAGAGGTGAAACAAGGTGGCCAAATGGCCAAGATACAAGAAAAGCCGCAGTTTAAAAACCCTTGGGGAAAGTTCAAGATCATTCATGAATAATCAAGATACACCCACAGAATTTTTTTGGTTAAATTCAAAAGTGACACTTAGAATCGAGGAAGAAGCCTATGATAGGTGGAAAATTAATTACAGAATTTAGGGATTGGCTAGATTCAAAATTGGCAGAAAGAAAAGATAAATATTGCCAACCAAAAAATAAATGAACATCAATCAATAAAAAAACTTATGAATGCAAACATTCTTTAAATCAAAAGTTCTTTCACTTCGCACCAGGGTGCATGATCATAGTTTTTTGGTAGTGTCATCTATGAGAGAAAGTCCAAACTTCTTGATGAATGTAAAACAAAACAAGTAGAAATACAATCAGTTCAGGAAACTTCACAATAACAAAATTATATCATATATTGGTGATGACATCTTGTGAGTAAAGTTTTAAGTAGGTATAGTTTCAAGTTCACGGTTTCTCCAGTAGAGGAGTTCCTTTGGGCGCTAGATTTAAATGCGCGGCGTTGGGGTGTACCTCCCGGTACAGACCTCCCCCCCAAAATGTCCTTCCTAGGGGTGACACAGAAGAATTTTGAAAAAAAAAAAAATTCCAGTTGAAGGAAATTTTCTAATTTTTTTGAAGTAGATATGTAGAAGGTAGTTTAACTCCAGCTTTAGAACGTCTTTGTTGTAGTAGAATATGACCTACATGTTGATAATTTGACGGCAAGTACTGCCACTGCTGCCGATATCCAGTTGAGGTCACCCGGACCCCTCAAGTACACTCAGATACACCTCTCCCGCTACTATGAGAGGGGTAGTCGTGGTGAAGGACGCAGCAGATTAGAAGTATATCTCCAGTCCCCAGGTGAGTTGGCGGCAGGGGTGCCGCACTTCAGCCTTTGCTGGGAGATGGACTCCGGTGCGCCGTACACAAGTAGACTTCACAGGAGTGGTGTGGGCCCGTACCCCACCTCTGTGGTAGTACAGCGGCGAACGGCTGCGGGGGCACTGGAACAGTAAGACCTTGGCGACAGAAAGGTGTTGTTGGAGATTTGAGAGTACGATCTTTATTGGTGATGCTGAGGGGCGGGCGGCGTGGAAGACTTTTTTTATGCCAATGGTGTGGATATGCAGAAGACGGGGGCTTGGTAATTGCCACTCAGGAATTGACAGCAGGAAAACCAGACGGGAAGATTGTACATACAAATCATACACATAAAGAAATGAAACCATAGGGAAGAAGGCCTTAAATTTTAAAAAATATAACCTTCAAAGCTCCTGCTAAATTTTAGTGGCAACAAGATACTGCCATTAAACAGGTTTTACTTGTGAGAGGTGCACTCTAAAGATCCTCTCCATGGCTGGATTGCTCACTAATAATGTAACGGGAGTCAGGAAATCCAAGATGATGCACGGCCCATGAAATCTGGGGGCAAGCTTGCCTGCAGGAACAAAGTTTCTACCCATGACTTGGTTTCCTACTTTTAAATTGGTGGGCCTCCGTCCACAATCATATCTTTCCCTAACCTTTTCATGAGAAACCTTAAGATTGGCCTTAGCCTTCTTCCATAGATCTCTAATATTATTGGAATCTATTGTCTCTGGTAGAATATCATTAAGTGACCAAAGGTTAGAGAGCGGCATGTAAGGCACAAATTTAAACATCAAAGAAGCTGGAGTGAACTTATGGGACTCATGAACTGCTGAATTCAAAGCAAAGGCCAACCAATGCAGGGATGTATCCCACCTGGAATGATCTTCATGATGAAATGCAATAAGCGCTGATCTAAGATTACGGTTGACCCGCTCAGCCATAGATGGTTGAGGATAATACGCCAATGTAGTTACGTGTGATATAGACAAGTCAAAACAGAATTTACAGAAGAGGTTGGGTGTAAATGCCTTAGCATTATCAGAAACTATGTATTGACATGGACCAAAAGAAGCAAAGATGGTATTTAAACTAGCAATAGTGGACTGAGCGGTTGCCAGCTTAGTCAGAAATAACCAGGAAAACCTAGTGAAACCATCTACACACACAAGAATGAATTTGTTGGCGTTCCCCTTTGATTGGGGGAAGGGCCCAACGTAGTCTATATAGAGGCGTTCCATGGGGTGCGACGCGTGATGAGAAGATAATAGACCTAGCTTAGTGGACAAGGTGGGTTTACTAAGCAAACAAGATTTACAAGCCTTTACCAATTCACGAATTTCACCGTCCATACCTTTCCAAATAAACATCTCTCGGATCTTTTCTCGAGTTTTGAAGATGCCTAAATGCCCCCCTAATGGGGTCTCATGATAGTACTTGAAGATCATAGGTACAAGGACAGCTGGAACCACAACTTTCATCTTTTGATCATGCCTCGACGGGCAACATAAATCCCCATTCCTCAACACATAAGGGACGACATTTTCCCCAGAAGAAAGGGTTTCAATAATCGGAGCCAGCACAGGACTTCACGTTGATATTTTTCAATATCCCTGAACAACATGGGGGCATCAGTTAGAATGGCATTTACACCCGAAGGTATGGGCGTGGGAAGAGACGAACTATCGTCCAATTCTGAGGTCTCCACATCATAAGAAAACATGCGGCTTAATCCATCCGCCACAACATTTTCAGATCCTCTAATATGCCTAACATCAAACTAGAAATCCTGATGGCCCAACGGGCTATACGACCAGTACGATGCGGCCTAGCTAAGACCCAATTTAATGCTTGGTTATCTGTTTCCAGGTCAAACTGAACATGTTCCAGATAGAGGCAGAACTTCTCTAATGCAAATAAGACTGCCAAACCTTCGAGTTCATAGATGGAGTATTTGGCTTCTTGAGCTGATAGTGTCCTATATTCATAGGCGATGGGTCGCCTTCTGAGTTCAGTTTCTTGAAGAAGCACAGCAGCCACCGCTGACGACGAGGCATCAGTTTGAACGATGAATTTCTTCGAGAAATCAGGCATAGCAAGGACAGGGGCATTGCAAAGGGCTAATTTCAAATCTTCAAAAGCGGCTTGTTGAGACAGCCCCCACTCAAATTTAACGCCTTTCCTACGAAGTAAGTTCAAGGGCGCCGCTCTGTTAGCGAAGTTGGGAATAAATTTCCTGAAGAAATTCACCATGCCGATGAACCTGGCAATACCTTGGATGTCCTTAGGAGGTTTGAAATCATGGATGGCCTGTGTTTTAGAATGATCAATAGAAACACCATCGGACGACTCAATATGACCTAGGAATGACATGGAAGGTTTAGCAAAAGCTACCATAGATAACTTCACAGTTAACCCTGCCTTACGCAGGCGATTAAGGACCTCTTTTAGATGATCAAGATGTTCTTCGAAGGTCTCCAAAGATACGACGACATCATCAAGATAATGGTACAAGCATTCAAATTTGATGTTGGAGAAGACCCTATCTAGCAGTCTCGTTAACACAGCTGCCCCCGTGGAGAGCCCGAAAGGCACGCGGTTGTACGCATACAAGTTCCAATCCATGGCAAAAGCTGTGAGATTTTTTGATTCTTCTGCTAGAGGGATGATTGTACGCCTGATTAAGGTCTAAGATGGTGAAGAACTTTCCGAAACCATGAAAAACAAGAGTGCAGGTCAGGAAGAGGCACGGCTTGTAACACCATCTTCCAATTTAAAGCCTTATAGTCAATCACAGGCCTGAAGCCACCTTGGGGTTTTGGAACCAGGAAAATAGGCGATGAATACGCCAACTTAGAGGGTCGAATGATACCATCCTTTAACATCTGATCGATGATCTCCTTGAGAGCCTTCGTTTTAGGAGGAGATAGCCTATAAGTTGGAAATCTAACCAAGATTGAGTCCGTAACCTCAATCTTGTATTCAATAAGGTCAGTAATACCAAGAGTATCCAAAAATACATCCGGAAACGACTGACACAATTGACGAATACTATCAGCCTGCTCCTCGGGTAGATGTCTAAGGTCTAAACAACATCTCATCCTGGGTAGGTGAAACAGATGAACATGATGCAGAATTACACTTGAGCAAAGGAATTTTACAGTTACTATCAAATTTGAAAGTGCACGACTTGCTCTGAATTTCGAGCACTAGACCGGTATGAGACATGAAGTCCGCTCCTAGTATTATGGGGCAAGACAAGTGCTTAGCCACAAACAGTTTTACTTTCCAAGTAAATTTAGAAATCCAAATTTTGGCAAAGATGAAACCTAAAATTACTAAGGTAGAGGAATTGGCCAAAATGCATTGAACCAAAGATGAACAATAGTCAGAAAATTTACAAACAGACTTTAATTTTGATTACCATTCTGCCGAAATAATGGAACAAACACTCCCCGAGTCTAATAGAGCGGTAACGGGTTAACTATTCAACTCAATCTTGAGAAAAGGTACAAGTGCAGGGGACTCCGCCGCAATCCTAAGGCATTCTTTAGGGCATTCAACTGCGGGGTTAGAAGAACTTCTACCCTGTTCCAAGCTTTCGGTGATTTTAACTGGGGCTGAGCCTTGGGAAGATGAATTTGCCGACTCAGCCGATGCCACTAGTCACTTTCGATTATTCAAGTTGTTAGAGGTTGCACCAGAAGTTGAACAGGAGGCGGTGCTATTGGCTTTAGGGCAATTCTTGGCAAGGTGATTAAAGGAGCCACACTTGAAACATCCTTGTGATGAACCTGCTCCATTCTTTGTCCCACTGGATTTAATCAAAGGGCACTTGTTACAGAGATGATCTGCCGACCCACAAGCATAACATTTGCGGGTGGTGAAGGTTCGGCGAGGTTGAGGCCGAAAATTACTCGAGGACGGAGGGGACTCCTTAGCGACACGTAAGGTGTCAGCATACCTAACTCCTTCAGCTGAGACCGCCACAGCCTCTAATTCAGCAAAGGTTTGAGGACGCGACGCAAAACACAAGTACGACCTATAGGGTGGGGAGATGCCCTCCACAATGGTCTGAACAATTTGATCTTCTGGGAAATGAAGAGCAAATGCCCTTGTATAAAACTTCATGTCCTGGATGAAGTCGGCGAGATTTCCTCCAGTCGCTGTACTCTGTAATAGTACCTTTGAATTAATGATGACATTGCTCGAGCCGGAATGAAATTCGCCAAAAGGTGTGCATGGAAGTCTTCTATAGAGGATTGTTCAGCTAAGGCTCTGACTATTTTGTCCGAGAGGACACCTATGGAATAAGGCTAAATAATTTGAAGAATTTGAGAAGGAGAAAGAGTAAATACTAGAGCGTGATCTTAAGAATGAAACGACATCATTAGTAGAATTAATCGAAAATTTAGAAATTCCCCTTAGCAACATAGCCAAAGGATGAGGCAAACTACTGAACCTGGCTGACATAGTAGGTAACGGCCTAGGGGGTAAAAAAGCTTCAGAGACAGCATTATTTAAAAAGAATGGTGGAATGGATGTTCGGCGATCAGACTCATTTCCTAAAGGGGCAGAAGTTTGTTGAGTTGCCACAAATTTTCTACCTTCTTCACCCTTGGAAGAATCTTCCTCACTTACAATGTTTACAACAGTGGCCTGATCGGTTTTGGGGGTAGCTGCCCCAGTTAACAATTGACTAACTTTACTGGACATTCTTGATAGATGATCAATTAAATTACTTGCCTCCTTAGCATGATTTTCCTTTAATTTTAGAGACAATAGATCGCTCACCCTGTTATGAAAGTGGAACAGTCTTGCCTGCAGAAGGATCACTCACTTCAAAAAAACTAACTACGGATGCAAGCTCAGTGGTGTTGTCAGTGATAGTGGAGAGAGCCTCATCAATATCCTTCTCTCCCAAAGTTGGGAGACTAATAGGCAATTCAAGGGATTCCTTAAGCTTGGTGGTATCTGCCGCAACCGTACCTCCAGACTGAACATTTCTAATAAGTAATTCATAAATTAATTCCTCCTTGCGCAAGTAGCTGGGGTGGAGGACTTCGCGAGGGCCGGACATGATGACAGAAATTTACAAATTTAGAAAATTTCCAGCGACCGCGAAAATTCTTAGAGTTCGGTGTGGACACTATGTTTAGCCGTCAAAAGGGGCTTGATTGAGACCCATTCAACCACACTCTGCTAACACTTGTTCCAAGGTTACCCGTGGACCGCAAAGGTGAAAGAAGGTGCCGGGGTGAATGGGTCTAACTACAATGTCAAGAAAAGAATTTAAAACTTAAACTGAAGGTTATATTTTCTTAAATAACAAAATCTTCATACAAATTTTCATGTCAAGTACACTGACGAATTCTAAACAAGACAAGAAATCCAAAATTTAGTGACTGTTTAAAAAAACTGGGCTTCAAGCTCTTCGCTTTACAGTTCTTGAGCTCCTAGCTCAAATTTACAAAAAGCACAAATTTACTCAAGGGCAGAAATCCCTCAATACATGGAGCACTTGCTCCCAATTTACATCATCAAGCCTGCCAGAGGCATTTTTACAACACTTGAAAAGAGCTGACGTGGTCTCAGTTTTCCAGGCCTATTCAAAGCAATATCAGAAAATTACCATCACTCGCCACCAAGGCACAATTTACGAAATTTGAAACAGGGGTATCTAGTACCCAACCTATTGGGCTGTTGTGGAAAAATTCAGGTTAAGTAAATGGCCCAAAACACAAATTGAATGGAGGCGTGTACTTGCACTCCTAGAAATGAATTCTTAAAACCTAAAGGGCACTAGGCCGATGAAACAGGGGCTATTCCCAAACTATGGAGGTGACTCGTATAAGAATAAATTAAGACATTACAGAAAGGAAGAAAACCCGTTACAAAACGTAGTCACCTCAAACCAATATGAAGGGGAGTTCGAGAGGGTACATCACTCTCTATCTCCCATTTACAGTTAAAGATTTTATGAAGTTTTTACATTAGCCGGCAGAAAGTTACATTTTTAGAAAAGTAGGTTACATAGTTAATGAGTTGGACCTTTCCCTCGGGTTAAACTGCGGAGCTAGCAAGAAAGTAAGATGTTAGGTGGCCATTACCCTGCTGAAGAACTGCTGCCTGATGAAAGAGGCGCCGCCCACCTCCTGCTTGACACACACACTTAGTTATATGATGATCAAATGGCCAAGATACGAGAAAAGCCGCAGTTTAAAAACCCTCGGGGAAAGTTCAAGATCATTCATGAATAATCAAGACACACCCACAGAATTTTATTGGTTAAATTCAAAAGTGACACTCAGAATCGAGGAAGAAGCCTGTGATAGGCGGAAAATTATTTACAGAAATCAGAGATTGGCTAGATTCAAAACTGGCGGAAAGAAAAGATAAATATTGTCAACCCAAAAATAATATATAATATTAAAAAGGAGGCAACTAGATGGTTATAGGCATTATGTATTAAAATAAGCAAAATTTTCTCTGCTGCATACAACCTTAAGAGCATGAAATTAATTTATATTAAATCATTTGATATATATTTGTAAAAATAAAACATTGGCATTTTACCCAACATCTGGGCCCGAACTGCAGTTAAAGACTTTATGAACTTTTACATTAGCTGAAAGGAAATTTACATTTTAAGAAAACAAGTTACATAGTAGAAATTAGGACCTTCCCCTCATGTAAGTCTGCAGAGATAGCTACAGAAAAATAAGTCTGGTGGTCATTACCTTGGCTGATGGTCTGCCTGTCTTAACACACACACATTCTCAGAAATACGGCGATCAAGAGACAAGGTAGCCAGAAAATCCACAGTTTATATATGAGAGGGGACGGTTCTAGAGGGTTCTGGACTAATCCGGACATACCCTCTCAATTTTAATGGCAGAATCAAAAGTTACACACAAAAAACTAACAAGAAGCCTGTGGTAGGTTGAAAAATAATTACAGGAAATTCCTATTGGCCAGATTCAAAACTGGTGGATGAGAAAGAAGTGTTGCAAACTTTGAAATATATATAAAAAATAAATGAAGGTAAATTTACTTGAGAAAACCCATAAACACAAAATTTCTTTCAATAACAAATTGTTTTACCTTGCACCAGAGTGCATGACCTCAGTTTTTGTAATGACATCTATGGAGAAATGTCCAAACTTCTTGATGTACACCAAAACAAAACAAAATAAATCCAATCAGTTTACGAAACTTAGAAATGACGAATTTCTCAATTATTCAGTAGTGACATCTTCTGATTAATGTCCCAACTTCATGCCGTAACAGTTTCACATTTTGTTGGATAGATAGAGTTCATTAAGGCACTTCTTTTGAATGAGCGGTAGAGGTGTACCTTACATGTAATAAATATCATTTTTGGTCCGTATTGATGATATTTGATTGAAATAATAACATTAAGTTATTTATTAGACCACCTAATCAATACAAAATCGTCTTGGATGATTTACATAAATTTGTTAGCTAATAGTGGTACATGTTTCGCCTTCCCTGAAGGCATCATCAGCCATAGTCTTAACCTTAAATTAAAAATAAGCGTCTAAATAACATGTAGTAATGCATTTTAAAATCTTAAAGAGATCTGAAGTAAAATAACATTAAAAATAACAATGATGGTTTGAAAATACAATGTGATGAGATATAATAGTGGAAGTATTAACAAAATTAACATTAGAAGGCTGCTAAAATAAGTACAATGGATAAAACAACAGATTGTTATACAACAAGTAGTAAGATTGCATAAAAGTAAGGTTGATAGTCTGACGGTTATAATTAGACGATGGCGAAAAATCGTATATAATCAAAATAACATGCTACTAGCAAGAAGTCTACTGTTGCAAATACTTCTAACTCATAATGTTACAAGCTATCTTTGTCACCGTCAAATGATTCCACTTTTATATGCTTTTTCAACTAGAATATCTACAAACTCACAATTTACAACATTTGAACATCACTTCAAATTTTGAGATGGTCCATAGTGATCCTATTTGAAACTGTTCTTCAACTTCTATTCACCAACTTCATATCCTCAACGTGTTCTACAACTTCACCATATGCATCTGACTTTCGTCTTTTATCTTCAAGATCATGATTAACTTCGGATCTCTCGACCAACTTTGACTTTTATTCTCTCTTCGTTACTTTGATTATATACGATTTTTCGCCATCGTCTAATTATAACCGCCAGACTATCAACCTTACTTTTATGCAATCTTACTACTTGTTGTATAACAATCTGTTGTTTTATCCATTGTACTTATTTTAGCAGCCTTCTAATGTTAATTTTGTTAATACTTCCACTATTATATCTCATCACATTGTATTTTCAAACCATCATTGTTATTTTTAATGTTATTTTACTTCAAATCTCTTCAAGATTTTAAAATGCATTACTACATGTCATTTAGACGCTTATTTTTAATTTAAGGTTAAGAATATGGCTGATGATGCCTTCAGGGAAGGCGAAACATGTACCACTATTAGCTAACAAATTTATGTAAATCATCCAAGACGATTTTGTATTGATTAGGTGGTCTAATAAATAACTTAATGTTATTATTTCAATCAGAGGTGTACCTCCCGGTACAGAGACCAAAATATTCTTCTTCTTGGTTGGGACTTGATTTTGAATGTCATGACTCTTCATACAATTCTATGAACCATGCTCCACAATATACCGCAATATTTAGCTGTATGCATTATTCGTTCAAGTGGCGGATTCGTCGAGCTTTTTATCTGATCAATGTATCGGTTTGGGGAACATCCCGTCATCGGTTTTCCTTTAACTTTGCCCTGAATGAAATGCTTCTCAATGCCGTCTCTCAGACGACATGTTGAAAAATTTCAATATGCATTTGGATGTTTGGAAGTAGGCATGCGTTAAGGGAAATCCTTAGCTCCTACAGAAGGGAGTCATTCATTCTTCTTACTACCCATGATATTTGTAGTATTCTTCGATAGCATGTCATCTCAAAGGCTTCAATTCTCCTACAGCATGCAACATTTATAGTCCAGAACCCAGAGCTATACATGGCGATAGGAAATACTAAAGCTTTGACCAGTCGCTTCTTTGTTTCCTTGGTAATATGATCATCTTTTCATATTTTTGTTAGATTAGACAATACAGTCTTAGCCATACCTATTCTTCTTTTGAGTTCACCTTCACAATTTCCTTTTCTGGAAATGTGAATCCCTAAGTAGACTATTTCTCCCTTCAAATTTATATCCTGTATAAGCTGGAAAATTGTTAACCAGTCTGCCCACTACTGGCAAGCAACACTTGGTTCAGTTTAATTTAAAACCTGCTTCGTCACTCAAACTTTCAGTGCGTTGTAGAAGTTCTGCTAATTCTTACTCCGAACTAGCCAGTAATGTAGTATCGTCTGCGCAGTGGAGATTTTCTTGCCGCCTATTTGAACCTCACCTTTCCAGTCCACTGTGGCCTTTTTGATGATCCATTCCCATAGGTGTTGAATAGGTGTGGTGGCAAAACATATCCCTGTCTGATGCCTTTTCTGACCTTACAGGGCTCTGATAACTTCCTATCGATTCTAACGTTTGCCTTGTTGTTGGTATGTCATAATTTTATCAGTTGTATAAGATGAGTTGGTTTTGCCATTTCCTCAAACACGTCCCAAAGACAGTTCCAATTAACATTACCAAAGGCTTTAGGGTAATCAAGGAAACAGAATATTGCTAGCACATTGATTTCTCTATCATTTGCCACATATTTATTATATTTTCTCTTGTTCCTCGTCCTGTGCAAAACCTGCTTGCTCTGACATTATTTGAGGAAGGAGATACTACTTCAAGCACTCTTGTCATGGTTTATTAGTGAGATGGTTCTGTAATTCCAATATAAAGGGTCTGTTACTGGACATCATAAATTTTCCAGCTGACTCATTCCTGGTTGCCCCAGTGTGTCAAATTATCTCATCAGTTGGTAACTAGCACACCTACTAAGATGCATGGCTAGTGCATATAGTGGAGACCACTGTGTAAGCTACTTGGAGCCACAGGCAGTATCAATTCACTATGACAGGCTTTGTCTCATTTACAAAAAATGATGCCTGCTAAGCCATCAGATGATATAGATATTTGAAATATTTCACGTTCCCTATGGAAACACAGCTAACTGATATGCACAGCACCACAGCAAATAGTGGAGACGCGCGCAGAAATGTGTAGTAGGGTTGGGCAGACCGGAACAGTCAGCTGTTCCGAAACATTAAGAGCTTGAGGTGGACTGTTTCAGTACACTGTGCCAGCACACGACACATGGAATTGTAACAGTGCGGAAGAGATAACTTTGTGAAGCAACATTCCATGCTCTGTATCAGCTGGAAAGTGCCTGTACCGGGCGAGCTGTGTGAAGTTATAGCCAGCATAAAGCTGCACGGAACGCGAAGGAACAATCAGAACTCTGAAATTCGTATCCAGTAATCAAGTTTAAAGGCTGCTTTTATGTTAAGATTTTACAGTCAACATGAAATACGCATATCACAGTTACAGCGACAATACAGGTGTTTACAAGTAACTATTCCAAGGATATTTTCACAAATTGAAACGTATCGGCCTGTATTATGAGCAATTAGGAGCAGGATAAAGCTGACCCAGATGACTTGGCACCACTGACCCCTGCAATGTTCCTGCAGGACAATCTTTCAGTTGGGGTGGCAGACCTTGACCACCTGGATGCTATAGATATCAGGAAGAGAGCAAAGTACGTCCAACATCTGCGGGAGCAGCTGAGGAGAAGGTTTCGGGAGGAGTATCTGAGTGTTCTGGTGCAGCAGAAGACAGGGAAGGAACACAAGGAACCTTTGAAGGTCGGTGATATAGTTCTGGCTGGTTCTGATGATAAAAGAAGACTGGAATGGCCTGTTGCTAGAGTGGTAGAGGTAATCCCAGGACAAGATAGTCACGTGAGAGTAGTGAAAGTTAGAGTTGCAGGAAGAGATATCATAAGACCTGTTCAGCGAATTTTTTCCTTGGAGGTGTCTTCACCAGAGGATGTACCACATCTGGAAAGAGATAGTGATGTCAACCTGAGAACTGATACTCCAGCTGTGGAGCCTTCAGTGTTGAAGACTAGGAGTGGGCGTTCAGTGATTTTTTTGCTAGGGGCTTTACGTCGCACCGACACAGATAGGTCTTATGGCGACGATGGGATGGAAAAGGCCTAGGAGTTGGAAGGAAGCGGCCGTGGCCTTAATTAAGGTACAGCCCCAGTATTTGCCTGGTGTGAAAATGGGAAACCACGGAAAACCATCTTCAGGGCTGCCGATAGTGGGATTCGAACCTACTATCTCCCGGATGCAAGCCCACAGCCACGCGCCTCTACGCGCACGGCCAACTCGCCCGGTCGTTCAGTAAATATACCAGTTCGGTTTAGGGAGTAATCTAATGACGATAATTTTTTAGGGTGATCGTTTTGATTTTATTGTATAACAAAAAATCAAGGTGGGAGGTATGTCACGTTCCGTCCTTTTGTAGAGATCTAGCCGAGTGAAATAACTTTACGTTTGACGGGCTTTGGTTCACTAACACGAGACAGTCACTTGTTACAGTCTTCAAGTTATGGTTATGTTGCGTATATACACTGACTGACAGAGCAAATGCAACACCAAGAAGGAGTGGTTCGAAAGGGATGAAAGTTGGGGAAAAAACAGAGACGGCACGGACGAATAATTGATGTTTATTTCAAACCGATATGCAGGTTACACAATGCGCACGGCATCGACTCAGTAGGATGTAGGACCACCGCGAGCGGCGATGCACGCAGAAACACGTCGAGGTACAGAGTCAATAAGAGTGCGGATGGTGTCCTGAGGGATGGTTCTCCATTCTCTGTCAACCATTTGCCACAGTTGGTCGTCCGTACGAGGCTGGGGCAGAGTTTGCAAACGGCGTCCAATGAGATCCCACACGTGTTCGATTGGTGAGAGATCCGGAGAGTACGCTGGCCACGGAAGCATCTGTACACCTCGTAGAGCCTGTTGAGAGATGCGAGCAGTGTGTGGGCGGGCATTATCCTGCTGAAACAGAGCATTGGGCAGCCCCTGAAGGTACGGGAGTGCCACCGGCCGCAGCACATGCTGCACGTAGCGGTGGGCATTTAACGTGCCTTGAATACGCACTAGAGGTGACGTGGAATCATACGCAATAGCGCCCCAAACCATGATGCCGCGTTGTCTAGCGGTAGGGCGCTCCACAGTTACTGCCGGATTTGACCTTTCTCCACGCCGACGCCACACTCGTCTGCGGTGACTATCACTGACAGAACAGAAGCGTGACTCATCGGAGAACACGACGTTCCTCCATTCCCTCATCCAAGTCGCTCTAGCCCGGCACCATGCCAGGCGTGCACGTCTATGCTGTGGAGTCAATGGTAGTCTTCTGAGCGGACGCCGGGAGTGCAGGCCTTCTTCAACCAATCGACGGGAAATTGTTCTGGTCGATATTGGAACAGCCAGGGTGTCTTGCACATGCTGAAGAATGGCGGTTGACGTGGCGTGCGGGGCTGCCACCGCTTGGCGGCGGATGCGCCGATCCTCGCGTGCTGACGTCACTCGGGCTGCGCCTGGACCCCTCGCACGTGCCACATGTCCCTGCGCCAACCATCTTCGCCTCAGGCGCTGCACCGTGGACACATCCCTATGGGTATCGGCTGCGATTTGACGAAGCGACCAACCTGCCCTTCTCAGCCCGATCACCATACCCCTCGTAAAGTCGTCTGTCTGCTGGAAATGCCTCCGTTGACGGCGGCCTGGCATTCTTAGCTATACACGTGTCCTGTGGCACACGACAACACGTTCTACAATGACTGTCGGCTGAGAAATCACGGTACGAAGTGGGCCATTCGCCAACGCCGTGTCCCATTTATCGTTCGCTACGTGCGCAGCACAGCGGCGCATTTCACATCATGAGCATACCTCAGTGACGTCAGTCTACCCTGCAATTGGCATAAAGTTCTGACCACTCCTTCTTGGTGTTGCATTTGCTCTGTCAGTCAGTGTAGATGTGTCGGAAATACAGTCTTACCTTGAATGAAGTAATTTGTTGTTACTGTTTCCGAAAATAAGAAGTGCCTGCATTTTTGACAAACCAGTCTGCCAGGTAGGTTTTCTGGTTTGAATGGAACATAACGGTTAGAATTATCAGCTGCCGGGCTCGATTCCCGGTACTGCTAGAGATTTAAGAATGGCAGGAGGGCTGGTATGTAGTTAAAATGATACATGCAGTTCATCTTCATTGGAGGTGTACCTGAAAAGAGCTGCACCTAAGGATGAGAACACTACTTTATTTTACTACCCACCATCACGGGAACTATTTCTTCTAAACGATACATTAATGGGAAATGAATCATAGCTACGAACAATAAATTCAAGACCACGACTACTGTTTGGAATGTAACCACGGTAATCGTTATCAACCACTACAGGAAATGAGCAATTCATTTATGATATTTATTGTGTGATACGACTTATTCGCTGGCATTACTCCTTGGAAGCTCTAGGTTCACAGAATTAACGGATTAAACATCATTATCACAATGGGGTTTGTGGTTTGTCGTTTTTTAGAGGTTTCCTTTCTGTCTGACTCATTCACGCCTATGAATTGCACTGACAATGAAACATCTTCCAGCTGGAACGAAATGGATGACCTCAGGGTTCGGTCTGTACAGGTTTCTAGAGACCCTAGAGACGTGCCAGCGAACTAGTGCTTTGAAAAGTCGGCTGCAAGCTTGGACTTTTAAGTAGCCGTTGACAATTTGCTCATTCCCAAACTCAAGACACCTGCCCAGATCCGTTTCTGATGTGATACAGTGTTTCCAGGTTAGTATATGTCCGGCTCCTTGATTGAATGGTGAACGTAGTGGCGTTCGGTTCAGAGGGTCGCGGGTTCGATTTCTGCCGGTTCGGCAATTTTAAATGGTTTATTCCCTTGGCTCGGGGATGAAATTATTGTTATTAGTGTACTATGTATCCTGGTATGGCCTAAACAAGGTTTCTCCTTCCTCACTGACAAGTCTCAGTCAAATCTTTAGCTTTGACACTAATAAACCTTTCGACTTGGGAGTAAGGTGTTCATTTATGTAGACGAGCTGGTTAGAAGCATTCACACCAATTTCCGAAGAGTACAGTCATCTAATCTGCTTTATCGCTACCATCAGTTCTTGCTTTTTTCCACCGGTTTGTAAATTTCACACCGGGCAAGTTGGCCGAGCGGTTAGGGGCGTGCGGCTGTGAGCTTGCATCCAGGAGATAGTGGGTTCGAATCCAACTGTTGGCAGCGCCGAAGATGGTTTTCCGTGGTTTCCTATTTTCACACCAGGAAAATGCTGGGGCTGTACCTTAATTAAGGCCACGGCCGCTTCTTTCCACTCCTAGGCTTTTTCTATCCCATTGTCGCCGTAAAACCTATCTGTGTCGGTGCGACGTAACACCACTACCAAAAATTTTTTTTAAAAAAAAATTAAAATTAAAATTTCACGATGATAGATCGCAGAATACTTTTGTTGATAGAAGGAACTCTGTGAGAGATAATGATATCAGCTTTATTCACTTCGCATCCCATGGCTTTACCAATGTTCTGAAGAACTATATCTTCACCTTGTACTGTTGGGACTCCATGAATTTCCACATTTTTCCTCGACATGTAGCCTACTGATTCAATTCCATTTCATCAGTTGATCACCGAGCTCGATAGCTGCAGTCGCTTAAGTGCGGCCAGTATCCAGTATCCAGGAGATAGTAGGTTCGAACCCCACTGTCGGCAGCCCTGAAGATGGTTTTCCGTGGTTTCCCATTTTCACACCAGGCAAATGCTGGGGCTGTACCTTAATTAAGGCCACGGCCGCTTCCTTCCCACTCCTAGCCCTTTCCTGTTCCATCGTCGCCATAAGACCTATCTGTGTCGGTGCGACGTAAAGCAACTAGCAGCATCAGTTGATTCTGAAGCCTATAGTGATGCCGTTCCTAATGTAGCCAATCATTATGATGAATTGTGTTAAGTTATCACTTGCAGAGTTAATAATAATTGTACCTCGTACACCTCTACGCCGCGCGTTCAAAACGATCGCCTAAAAGAACTCCTCTATCTATCAAATGTGAAACCAATAATACAAGTTCGAACTTTACTCTGAAGATGTCACCACTAAAATCTGAAATAATTTTGTTATTGTGAAGTTTCCTGAACTGTGTGAATTTCTACTTGTTTTGTTTTCGATTTATCAAGAAGTTTGAACATTCTTCCATAGTTGTCACTACAAAAGACCTATGATCATGCACCCTGGTGCGAAGTGAAAGAACTTTTGATTTAAAGAAGTTTTGTATTCATAATTTTTTTTTACTAAGTGATGTTCATTTATTTTTGGGTTGGCAATATTTACCTTTACTTTCCGCCAGTTTTGAATCTAGCCAATCCCTAATTTCTGTATATAATTTTCTACCAATCACAGTCTTCTTCTTCTTCTTCTTCTTCTTCATCATCATCTTCTTCTTCTTCTTCTTCAATTTTCAGTGTAACTTTCAAATTCACCAATAAAAACGAGAGGGTGTGGCTAGTTTAATCTTGAATGGTCTCGAACTTCCCCCGAGGGTTTATATACTGCGGATTTTCACGTCTCTTGCCAATTGATCGTCATCTTACTGAGTGTGTGTGTCAAGCAGGAGGCGGGAGGCCTCTTCGTCAGCTGCTAGAACTTCTACCAGGTAATGGCCACTTAACATCTTTATTTCTTGTTAGCTCCGCAGTTTAACCCGAGGGAAAGGTCCGAAACTGTAACCAACTTCTCTAAAATGTAAATCTCCTTTCGGCTAATGTAAAAATTTCATAAAACGTTCATGGTAAATCGGGGATAGAGAGTGATATACCCTCTCGAGCTCCCCTTCATCTTGGTTTGAGGTGCCACATTTGTTTCTGCGATGTATTAAAGTTATTTCCATGCGAGCAACCTCAGTAGTTTGGGATTAGCCCCTGTTTCGTCGGCCAAGTGCCCTATAGGTCTTTAAATTTTTTGGAGCTCGATCTGCGACTTCATTCAAGTTGTATTCGGGCCGTTTATTTAACCTGTTCTTTTTTACTAAGGCCCTGTAGGTTGGGTACTAGATACCTCTGTGTAATAAAATTCTAATTGTAAATAGTGCCTTGTAAGGCCAGTGATTATTAGGTTTTCTTGTTATGTTGCCTTGAGTAGGCTTGGAAAACTGAGAGCACGTTAGCTCTTTTTAAGTGTTGTAAAAGCGCCTCTGGGAGGCTTGATATTGTAAGTTGGGAGCAAGTGCTCCATGCATTGAGGGATTTCTGTCCTTGAGTAAATTTGTGTTCTTTTGTAAATTTGAGCTAGGAGCTCAAGAATTGTAAAGCGAGGGGCTTGAAGCCCAGATTCTTAAACTGTTACTAAATTTTGAATTTTCTTTTCTTGTCTAAAATTTGTCATTGTACCTGACGTTTCGTTGTTCTGAAAATTTGCTAAGGTAGAATTTAAGAAAATATAACCTTCAGTTTAAGTTTTGAATTCTTTTCTTGACATTGTAGTGCACCCGTCCACCTCCCGAGTCCCAGACTAGCATTTATCTCAGGGGTGTCGGTTCATTATTTAAATCATCAAATATAAATATAACGGCATAATAGAACACGGGGATGAACGGAGCAACTTAAAATTAAAAGGGGGAAGGCTCGATTGTAACTTGACTTTAAGGACTCCATGATAGGACTAGGAAGTGACTGTTACTTTAAAAAGGGCATCATCTAACTACAATAAAAAGATTATGAGAGTGGTTTCCTTTGAAATAATTTGCCAGAAGGAGCGGTTTATTACGCCATTTGACGTATAAAACTTTGATACACGTGGCATCAATATTTGAATTTACACACATGTTACATATATAAATCACTTGCCATACCGCAAGTGGTATCAATATCTTGCTGCGTTGCTTCTGAAATAAAATGACATTTTGGAGGTATAATTTACGGATCGATTCCATTTGAATCGAACCGTCACTCAAAGATATAGCTTCCTTCTATCGGGAGCCCGAGCATAACCCATGTTACGGTCGGCTTCCCGATTTAACTAAGATGATGTACTCCGGCTATATACATTTTTCCGAGACCGGTACTCGGACTGGGTAATGTTTCTCGTGAAGTGCGAAAACTGGATTCCACGGACAGTCCCTATCTTACGATATCCAGCTGATGCCATACCAATGAATTAGCATTTGCCTTTTATTTACATGTGATCTGAATTGTCACCAGTTAGCCTCAGTAGACTACTGCCACAGATGAGATAACGAGAAGCGGTGGGAAATACCGTGGCCATGGCCCCCCTCGCATCGCGAGCGAAGTAAACAAACACGCAAGTATGACTGTCACATCGTCCCATACGAAACCGTACAAAAACGAGGCAACCAAATGATTCTAATATTAACACTCTCATTATTCAAACATACGAATAGAGGGATGTTGTCACCAAATAATTTAATCCACGAAATTATCATCCTCGAAATTATTATTATTATTATTATTATTATTATGCAACGGTTCCTGGCACTGTCACGTTGATTAATATCGTCATTATTATGCGGGATGCAAACACAAATGGTTATTACTGTTATTATTATTATATCCCTCTCGTGGTTATATTTATTATTAATTGATAGGTGACTCAAGATATTATTATTATTCACGTCACTTAAAAAGGTTATTATCATTAATGAACCGGTCACTTACGCCAAAACATATATTAAGATATCGGTCGCAATTACAAATTAATTCACTGATCAACCAACGACATCACTACAGTTATTATTATGACAATTATTCTTAATCCGACCGCGGTGATTTAACATCGTCCTTACATTGTTATTATTATTATCGGTTGCATATTATCATTTAGATTCCCGTTTAACATCTTCATCAACGCTCAATTAATTAAGGCGGTCCAATCCTTTATCTGCAATATTTATTATTATTATTATCACGACATCATGATTGTCCTCACTCGTTATTACCATGAATACAATATACGACCATTTCTGTGGAATCTGAACTCTCATTATCCTTAGATCCGTTGTATCTCAACGAATAACTGTGCAGTCTATTTATTTCGTACATGCTGTCACGGGTTCGAATTCTACCCGCTGCGTAACTCAGTATTTCTCTGTGACACTGCCCGTACATTTTACACTCATATCAATATCCTAAGTGTCTCTCGTACGGAATTTATTTTCCTCTCTATCTCAATATTCCTCGATTCATTTATTTATTCCTCACAGAATTATCAACGGACTTATTTATTCATTTCGGACATCGTACGACCTTTTATTATCTGACTGCAAATTCTTTCACATTTTCTATCTCATTTGGATCTATGCCTTAGTTCATTCTCCACAAATAATCGTAACATCTTGAAATTATATTTACCAAAATTTGACAATCATGGTCTCGTAATATTAGCACTACATGTTCCGGCTAATGAATCGCAACTTCAAAACGCGACATTTATACGTAAAAAAAATATTGGACCGTAATTTAAACCACACGTTCATTAACATGTACGGATTATTAACACCGATCTACATTTCAATATTATTATTCGATCAAATTAAGTTATCACGCACTTTAATTCCAAATTAAAACGACCTCCCGTCATTAAATGATTCCCAATAAACTCAACACTTGATCACATAAATTATTATTATCTCCAAATCATATTTAAAAAAGAAATATCTTCTTAAAAAAAATAGTTATATTATTTATTTATTATTATTATTAATATTTAAAAAAATAATAATTTCGCCTGTAATACGGTAGTCCACTCTTATTATGTTTAACGCATAACCCCTTGTACAAAGTCAATTTATTCTGGCACTAATCACTCCAGATATGATTTACTTGGAAATATTATATTAATCGCATCTCACAAATTTAACAACTTCACTTTGAAAATATGACCATATTAATTTCAACAAAACACTCTTGGTATGGCGAAGCTGGATTTTCCTTCCATGTCATTAAATGGCTCGTTAAAATGACAAAACATAAAAGCACATATCGGGTCTTATTTAACTAGCATAATCAAAATCAAATGTAAAGAAATTATCGACTACAAAGAAAATATGAATGCATGCATGACTTAACGTACTACACTATATATACAAATTTACATCTCCAACAAACTGAATACATAAAAGACCCGATTATTTACATTATTATGATTTACTACTGTCCGTGCTACAAATTTAGGATGGGGTCGTTAAGCGACCCATCTTGTTACAGAAGGTAACCAAGTATGACCAAATTATTCCCATTTTTCCCATCACGATAACATTTCCCAAATATATTTTACAGTTTAGTACTCATCTTAGTTATCGGTATTCCATTGCAGCTTTGCAGACGAGAGGCTCCATCCAGCCCCTCTCTGCGTTTTACTCCTCCATCCTTGATGGCGTAGTTTCACAAAAGATTTCCTGGCACATTATTATTATTTTACACTCATATCTTGATTACCACAAACCTTCACCATTTACTACGTTAACACTGTATACTTTAATTTGGATACAACAAATTTCTATCCTAGACCCAAGAATTTAATATATTTACACTATTTAATCTTCGTCCACCTACCGCACAATGGACCTGGACACGTACGACGAGGTGTCAACTATTTCGCCCGTCGCGATACGCCCGATTTATACGGCATTCTTGACGTGTTCATTACATCGGTTCGGTATAGCTAAGTACAGGCTACTACTTCCTTAAAGTACTGTTCGTCACACAGTCTATTATGTACGTACTTATGGTGATATATTTTATACTACTCTCTTGCAGGATAATTACTTTACGTCACTGATTATTCATAAATAACAAACACTATCCTACGTTAACTATTTCCAGATTTAACATGTTGCTTGAGCGCGATCACACTTTACAAACACTGGCGGATGCTCGCGCCATTAAATGACTGTACGTCCGTAGAATTCTAAGTTACCGGCGACCAACAGTTCAGCTCCCGATATTCAATTCACGTGTGCTGGCGACCGTCAATTCAGCTCCAACGATTCAAGACAAGTGGCTGGCGACCGTCAATTCAGCTCCGTATATATGGATGAAGCCTTTTTCCCGCGGATTCGTTGACGTCATACCCCTTAGGGAGGGGGTGGATTTTTAATATCGGTACTTGCACTCCGAATTGGAAGTTAAAATTTACATCAAATTAATCCACTCCGCTAGCATATCTGCTGGATAAAATATGAACTCCTGGTGATCACAGATTTAGGAGATATGGGTGGATTTCGCTCCTCACATTTCGCGCCTTCGTAAGCGTCTCTGACAACGTGGTCTTCTTTCAGCCAATGAGATTCAAGCTGTCCGGTTTCCAAGAAATCCAGCCTTCAATTTAATTAATTTGCCAATAAGTATTGATTATTTTTCCATGCGTGACATCTAATAAATTCATTACATCCATCCGCGTACTCATATTAATTTATTACTGATTACTTTTGTAGTTACGAAAATATCTCATCCCTCATTCCTTAAGATGGTATCACTGAGTCTCCCATCAAATTTTTACTATTGGCCGGCAAGCGGTCACGTGATTTAAATCTCCACCTGCTCGAACTTAGGCTAGCGAACGTACACTCAGCCGCTGTAATTTTCCATGAGGTCATGGAATTTCCGTCCTACCAAAAATATCCCAAGGTCTTACTCATGTGGTGGGTTTTCTTTGTATGACTCTCACCCTTCCTCTTTCTGACCAAGACTTATTTGTGGACTCTGTATTTACTTGTACGCCAACTAATGATATTCCCTGCTGTGAAGTAGCTAAAAGTTGTCGTGTTGAGCTAATCCGTCAGGCTCCAGTCTGTCGTCCTTCCTTCGCTCTGATTTCGACATTACCTAAACGAAATATTTTCAAATACACTCCTCTGTATTTCAATAAATGTACCATATTATTTTACCGATCAAATCATGATTGATTATGTGCCTAAGTCACTCGGGTTCATCTTCCTCTTGCCCAGGTAAAAAAAATCTAGTGAGCATCATGAGATTTTTTTTTATGATGTGTCCATATCATCACTATCATGATTTGACATCGGATCCTCTGTTCTGCGACGGCTATTGATTTCGTCTCTCAACATCTGGTTCCTGACCCTTAACTCCTCGTTCTGTCTTTCGATTTGATGGATTGTATTGACAAATTCCTGCACGTCGCTGTCTATCTCTCCACACTCTGGACATGGCCTTGCTTCAATTGGTGTATGGATTACTTGGACTTCTTCTTCCCTTCCGTCATCTTCTTCATCCTCTTCTTCGACATCATCTTCTTCCGGCTCGTCATCTGCTTCCTCTCGTTCATCCTCTGCTTCCCTGTGGTCTGCTGGCGTGTGGTAAAGCTTTAAATTTGCAGCGTTATAGATGTTCTCTGAACTTCCATCCAAGCTCTGAACTTTGTAAGCATTGTTGTCATAAGTTTGTATAATCTTGAAAGGTCCCACGAACAATTTGCAAAACTTGTGGTACACCTTCTGCTCTGGGTTAGATACACTAGGCTTCTTCACTAGAACGAGCTCGCCAACCCTCAACGGACGGTGGAATCGCTTATTCCTCAGCCTTCTCAATCGTCGTTCTGCTTGTGCCTCCAAATGTTCCCGTGTCTTTCTGATACAAATTTCGCTGGATACGCGTGGATCTACAGGACATGCTACTGCATCGTGCCATGGCCTGGCCGGATATCTGTTAAAGTGGACCACTTCCGGTATCTGTCCTGTTGCTTCGTGGATCGTGGTGTTAATACATTTAGTTATAATGGGCACCACGTCAATCCACCGCCAATGTGCCTCGGAACAACAGATCCTGCAGAATTTTGCAATCTCTCGCATGATCCTCTCTGATGGATTCGATTCGGGATGGCGAATCGAACTAAGTACATGCTGAATGTCTAGTTGTCGTAATTGATTTGCAAACGCAGCAGATGTGAACTGACTACCATGATCAGTAAGGATCTTCTTAGGCTTCCCCATCTGTGGAATGATATGTGAAGTAATTCCTCGTAGTACAGTTTTAGAATTTGCCTTTTGCAGCGGATACAAGGCTACCAATTTAGAGAATACATCTAAACTAACAAGGATGAATTGATTTCCCCTACGGGCCTTGGGGAGTGGTCCGTACAGGTCCATTGCGAATATCTCGCGGGGTTCAGTAGGTAACAGTGGGCGCGGAGATTGCTTAAGTAAGTATGGATTAGGTTTAATCCTTTGGCAGACGTCACATGATCGTAGTACATTTCGGACTGTTTGGTTCATCTTGGCCCACACGAATGTCTCTTGGATAGTTGCCAAGACCTTCCCTATACCTCCGTGTCCAATGACCCGGTGTACATGGTTGACTACCGGTACTTGCATTTCAGATGGTATGACTATGCGAAGTTTCGTGTGTTCCTCATCCAAAAACTTATGAAGAACCCCATTCAAATAATGGTAGCTCGCTGATAATTTACTAGCTCTGTCATACTGTGGATTGTCTGGCTGCAATGTTTTGTTAAAAAATTCTATCATCAAGTTAGTGAACCCATCTCTCTTCTGTATCGCTCCGATGTCCTTCAGATTCCTTAAGACTTCCTGATCCTCTTCTATCAACTCAATTTGGTGGATTACGACTTCCTCCGGGTTTGGATGTCGACTCAATGTGTCTGCCAAAATATTGAGTTTCCCGGGGCAATGTTCGACTGTTAGATCAAATTGCTGGATAAATAATGCCCAACGGCTAACCCTCTCGCTTGCCATATTGGTTTTCATAATGAACGTCAGCGCTTTGTGATCGGTACGGATAACAATGTGAAAACCATACACGATCTTCTTCCAATACTGCAAAGCGCTCACGATAGACAGCATTTCCAATTCTGTGATAGTGTACTTTATCTCATGCTTCCGCAATTTCCGGCTCATGAAGGCAATATAGGTTTTTATGCTTGGATCATCGGGGTTTTCCTGCAGTAATACGGCTCCTATACCTATGGTTGAGGCATCTGTTTGAATTATGAATTTGAGGCTGAAATCAGGGTATCCGAGCTTAACATTATGCAGTAATCGTTGCTTGGTCTGAGCGAATGCCTCATCACAAGTATGGTCCCACTTCCATCGATTATTTTTCTTAAGCAGGTCCTGCAATGGTGCTACTACGGTTGTGTAATCAGGGCAATGATCAGCGAAGAATTGACACATTCCAAGGAACTGCCGAACATGTTTTACTTTAGTAGGCTTAGGAAACATCCTAATGGCCTCAATTTTGACTGGGTTTGGTCGCACACCATCTCCATCTACAAGGTGACCCAAAAATAACACCTCCTTCTGACAAAAATGTGATTTCGATAGGTTGACCTTGAAATTATGCCTTCCTAAATCGGTGAGGACTTCATTAATATTTTCCAAGTGTTCCGAAAGTGTTCTTGTAGCTACCAAGATATCATCCACATACATGATAGTCGCCTCTTTGACCTTTGGACTTAGATTGCGGTCAAGAGCTCGAATGAGAACCGAACCCGCATTCTTAATACCGAATGGGAGACGATTAAAGACATAAGTCTGTTGATCGAATAAGAATCCCGTCAACAACTTAGATTTAGCTTCCAACAGTATATGATGAAACGATGACGTCAGGTCAAAAGTGGTAAAATATTCCATATCTTTAAATCTCTTCAAGATCTCTTTAATAGGCGGGGCCTGCTCATACTCTGGGACTAATCTCTCGTTGATAGCACGTGCATCAAGGCAAATGCGCACTGATCCGTCCGGTTTCCTTACTATCACTAAAGGATTCAAAAATGGCGTCGGTGACTTCGATATCAATCCACTTGCTTCCATTTCTCTAATAGCTTCGCGGACTTGGGGATAGAATTTCTCGGCAATTGGATATAATTTCTTCTTATACGGGGACCAATCATTCACGTTTAATTCGTATTCAAAATTTTCAATTTTTCCAGGTTTTGAGCCAAACGTGTCGCTATGCTTTGTTAAAATTTTGAATAAATCTTCCTTCCCCTCGGAACCTATTACAGCTGCATTAACTTTATCTGCTATAACCTTCCCACAGTTGATTTCACCTTCCTGCAATTCTGCCGCAAACAGTTTATAATCATCAGAGGTCACATGATCATCCGTCTCACTCATGACACTTTCGTCCGTCCTAAGCGGATTCACGACTTCGGTGTTCCAAATTTCTTCATGTTCTCCTATCTCCGACTGAGGGTTCATGGTTGTATCCTCAATACCTTCCCTGTGCTTAAATCTGACAGAGTTATCTCCCATATCAATCACAGCCTGGTATTCAGTCATAAAATCGGCCCCTAGGATCAAGTTATAGTTGATTTTATTCATGATAATAAATGTATGAGCAAATTTTGAATTTCCAATTTCGATGTCCAATAATGCCTGGTTCTTACATATGACGGATTTATCCGGGATAATTCCACGAATCTTCAAATTTGAAACTGGGATAATCGGGATGTTTACTTTGGATTGTAGTTCATTTACCAGAACTTGGGATACTACTGATACGCTGGCGCCTGTATCAATGAGTGATCGAACCCTCACGTGGTTGATCCTAGTATATATCACGGGTAGTCTCTTAATTTCCTTGGAAATTTGGATTTCGGGATCGTCAATTAATTCGTCAGAGGTCACAACCCATGTATCGACCTCTGCGATGATCCATTCTTCAGTTAAAATTCGGCGTTTTTTTTTTCGCCCCGAGCCGTTCTTCAGATTCGAACGTCGGTGCATTCGGGTTTAGGTCGCTGCCCCCTTTCCTTGCTCTTTGGAATTGCAAGCTCTCCGCTCCTGTCGCTTCCTCATCACGGCCTCGATCATGGATCGCCTCCTTCCATTTTCTCTTGTTCAGCTCTTCTATGTACCGCCTAGACTCTTGGTATCTGTCATCCTTCTCTTGACGAGATCCTCCCTGGTAATATCTCGGGTTCCCTTGATTCCTAGCTGGATACGGCCTATAATTACTTCTCTGGAATCCACGGTATCCCCTGTCGGCTCGAAAATTCCCTTGGTTTGTTTGCCGGTTGCCTTCCGCAAAATTCCTTGGTCTCGTCCATTGTCGCGGCTTCCACTCCGTATTATATGCTCGACGAGGTTCTGGATCAGTACTAGTTCCCTGGTTCTTCGTACTAGTGGTCTTCGGTTCGATTGTCCGTTCGATATTATTCACCTGTTGGTCCCTGCTCCTAATTTGTCTTGGGTTCGAATGATGCGTTGTGAGGTCTAATTGACGTAATAAAGCCTCCGCATCGACAGCTGTCTGGACATTTGACGCTATCATCATTCGTTGGACCTCGAATGGCAATTGCTTTCCAATGGCGCTAATCAATTCTGTTTCGCTCATTGGATTATCAAGCTCCCGTAGCTTGTGAAATTGTGCCACAAAGTAATCAGAGAATTTCGTTGGTGAAGATGTTGCATATCGTCTGGAGTATACTTCCAGCCTTAACTCCTGCTGTTCCTGAATACTCCAGAACTTTTGGAGAAAAGCCCGCCGAAATCCTTCAAAATCTTCAAAAGTATACAAGAAAGCCCTGAACCATACAGCTGGTGCTCCGTCTAGGAATTTCTCGACCGTTCGCAGTTGTCGCTCTACTGGTATTTTATTCTCATTTATATAACCGGCGATTTCCCGGATGAAACCTTTCGGGGTGACATGCCCACGGGCATCGAACTTTGGTGGCTTGTCATCAGACATCTTAATGACGTGTACCACCGATGTCGGGATAGCACTTGATGACGTAGACGACCCATCTCTGTTTTCAAACTTGAAACCGTGTGTATCAGCATGGGATAGGCCTCCTTTCTTATGAATCCCCTGGTTATCATGGGGTTCGTATTCGCGATATTGGAGGTTAAAATCTTGGCTAGACGCTGATGGTTCCAACCTAGCCTTCAACATCTCCAAGTCTTTTCGGATGTCATCCATTCCGTCGGGATTACAACTGGCTATTTCTTTTGTGCCGGAATTTTGCCCATTATACGCCTTGCATTGTTCTAATAGGCGAACTTCCGTGTCGGCAAATGATTGGCCCTGTTCGATTAGATCTTCCGTCCGCTGGAATAACGCTAAGTTTGCGTCTTCGCACTTAGTTATTCTCTGGCTACGGTCTTCTAAATTTATAGTTAGTTCTTCGACTTTGTTTTTCAGTCCTGCTACGATGACAAGTGTACGTGCGGCTTCCCCACGTAACTCGTTCATGCCCTTGTCATGCTTGTCCAAGGTGCCAGCTATCTGCGCGCATTTTTCTTCTACTTGTCCCCGGACAATGTCATTCTCCTTCCTACACTCATCCCGAATTTCCTCTATGTGTGATTCTATGTCTTTTCTGTCAGTTAATCGTAGAGCGGCGAGTTCCTTGACACTAGCGTTCAATTTTTCCTTAATTTCTGCGCGTTCCATTTGAGCCTCATCTCTAACGCGGTCAACCTTTTCATTAACGATGGTAATGTACGCATCCATGTGCACTTTTAATTCGTCTTTCGCGAAGTGACATGCTTCCTGGACTTGAGTTAATTTGTCCCTAAGTTCCTGTCCCATCGCTACGCTCGCGGCCTGAACTGCATCTATTTGTGCCTTGAGTTCTGATTTATTTATTTCACACGCAGCCTGTACTCGGTCGATCTTATTCTCTAGTGAAACACTCGCAGCCTGTACTTGGTCG
This sequence comes from Anabrus simplex, assembly GCF_040414725.1. Lineage (NCBI taxonomy): Eukaryota > Metazoa > Arthropoda > Insecta > Orthoptera > Tettigoniidae > Anabrus > Anabrus simplex. The sequence goes on along the minus strand of NC_090267.1, from coordinate 330,096,454 downwards.
ATTTTGTCAACAAGTTCATGTTTAGCTGAAACATTATCGGCCTGCATTTGATCAACTTTATTTTCTAATGAAACACTATTAGCCTGTACTTGGTCTACTTTATTTATGATTTTGTCATTTGTCTGCTTAACTGAAACGCTATCGGCCTGTAATTGATCTAACCTACGTTCCATTGGACCAATACTTGCAGCCAATGCTTGCATTAAGTCCTCTAACGTGAGAGCTTTCACCTCTCCCTGTCCTTCTACCAATATGTCCTGGGATTGCTCCCCACCGTCGTCAGACATTATAACTTTTCTTGAGAAAGCAAAAGGGCCGATCGGCCTCTCGCCTTGCTGCACACGAAGGAATACGCTACTGGGTCTAGGCCCTATCCTATGACATTATACCCCTACACTAACTTTCATTTAACAAAAAAAAATTTTGACTCTAAAACTTGTTTACATTTGCCGGTCATTCAACTTGAATGCTGGCTTGCGCCTAAGATTTCACAATAAACCGCTCCAATATAACAACAACAACAACAACATAAAAAAACGATGAAGTTGGAAATCTCCTGCCCTGAAATACGTTAATTTTAATTTATACCATCTCAACCTCTTTTTTAAATAACAACTTGAACTGGTGCTCAGTAATATTTTTACCATTTCAAGCCTTCCTAAACAACTGTTTATAATATTCATCTCATGTCCAATGACATTTAAATGGAGTCCTGAATTACCAAAATAATATTAAATTTCATATGGGAAAAGAGAAACATCAAATCTTCGAGCTTATTGAATTTTGAATCATTGCCAAACTTGAAGAGATTAGCAATGGATTATAATAATACACTAGTCAGATCTAGCTCCGTTCGAAACTAACCTTACTCTAGCATGATATTACGTTACAAGTGAACACACACTTGACCGTGATGCGGTCATCAATTAATAAAAATCAAAAATTTAAAAATATAAAATTTTGAAAAAAAGTATAAAAATATAAAAATTGATTAGCAATAAAATTTGCCTCTCTGCCGTTCTTAAAGCAACACGTTGCCGTTCTTAAAGCCCCACTTTGGGCCAGCCATTTTGCACCCGTCCACCTCCCGAGTCCCAGACTAGCATTTATCTCAGGGGTGTCGGTTCATTATTTAAATCATCAAATATAAATATAACGGCATAATAGAACACGGGGATGAACGGAGCAACTTAAAATTAAAAGGGGGAAGGCTCGATTGTAACTTGACTTTAAGGACTCCATGATAGGACTAGGAAGTGACTGTTACTTTAAAAAGGGCATCATCTAACTACAATAAAAAGATTATGAGAGTGGTTTCCTTTGAAATAATTTGCCAGAAGGAGCGGTTTATTACGCCATTTGACGTATAAAACTTTGATACACGTGGCATCAATATTTGAATTTACACACATGTTACATATATAAATCACTTGCCATACCGCAAGTGGTATCAATATCTTGCTGCGTTGCTTCTGAAATAAAATGACATTTTGGAGGTATAATTTACGGATCGATTCCATTTGAATCGAACCGTCACTCAAAGATATAGCTTCCTTCTATCGGGAGCCCGAGCATAACCCATGTTACGGTCGGCTTCCCGATTTAACTAAGATGATGTACTCCGGCTATATACATTTTTCCGAGACCGGTACTCGGACTGGGTAATGTTTCTCGTGAAGTGCGAAAACTGGATTCCACGGACAGTCCCTATCTTACGATATCCAGCTGATGCCATACCAATGAATTAGCATTTGCCTTTTATTTACATGTGATCTGAATTGTCACCAGTTAGCCTCAGTAGACTACTGCCACAGATGAGATAACGAGAAGCGGTGGGAAATACCGTGGCCATGGCCCCCCTCGCATCGCGAGCGAAGTAAACAAACACGCAAGTATGACTGTCACATCGTCCCATACGAAACCGTACAAAAACGAGGCAACCAAATGATTCTAATATTAACACTCTCATTATTCAAACATACGAATAGAGGGATGTTGTCACCAAATAATTTAATCCACGAAATTATCATCCTCGAAATTATTATTATTATTATTATTATTATTATGCAACGGTTCCTGGCACTGTCACGTTGATTAATATCGTCATTATTATGCGGGATGCAAACACAAATGGTTATTACTGTTATTATTATTATATCCCTCTCGTGGTTATATTTATTATTAATTGATAGGTGACTCAAGATATTATTATTATTCACGTCACTTAAAAAGGTTATTATCATTAATGAACCGGTCACTTACGCCAAAACATATATTAAGATATCGGTCGCAATTACAAATTAATTCACTGATCAACCAACGACATCACTACAGTTATTATTATGACAATTATTCTTAATCCGACCGCGGTGATTTAACATCGTCCTTACATTGTTATTATTATTATCGGTTGCATATTATCATTTAGATTCCCGTTTAACATCTTCATCAACGCTCAATTAATTAAGGCGGTCCAATCCTTTATCTGCAATATTTATTATTATTATTATCACGACATCATGATTGTCCTCACTCGTTATTACCATGAATACAATATACGACCATTTCTGTGGAATCTGAACTCTCATTATCCTTAGATCCGTTGTATCTCAACGAATAACTGTGCAGTCTATTTATTTCGTACATGCTGTCACGGGTTCGAATTCTACCCGCTGCGTAACTCAGTATTTCTCTGTGACACTGCCCGTACATTTTACACTCATATCAATATCCTAAGTGTCTCTCGTACGGAATTTATTTTCCTCTCTATCTCAATATTCCTCGATTCATTTATTTATTCCTCACAGAATTATCAACGGACTTATTTATTCATTTCGGACATCGTACGACCTTTTATTATCTGACTGCAAATTCTTTCACATTTTCTATCTCATTTGGATCTATGCCTTAGTTCATTCTCCACAAATAATCGTAACATCTTGAAATTATATTTACCAAAATTTGACAATCATGGTCTCGTAATATTAGCACTACATGTTCCGGCTAATGAATCGCAACTTCAAAACGCGACATTTATACGTAAAAAAAATATTGGACCGTAATTTAAACCACACGTTCATTAACATGTACGGATTATTAACACCGATCTACATTTCAATATTATTATTCGATCAAATTAAGTTATCACGCACTTTAATTCCAAATTAAAACGACCTCCCGTCATTAAATGATTCCCAATAAACTCAACACTTGATCACATAAATTATTATTATCTCCAAATCATATTTAAAAAAGAAATATCTTCTTAAAAAATAGTTATATTATTTATTTATTATTATTATTAATATTTAAAAAAAATAATAATTTCGCCTGTAATACGGTAGTCCACTCTTATTATGTTTAACGCATAACCCCTTGTACAAAGTCAATTTATTCTGGCACTAATCACTCCAGATATGATTTACTTGGAAATATTATATTAATCGCATCTCACAAATTTAACAACTTCACTTTGAAAATATGACCATATTAATTTCAACAAAACACTCTTGGTATGGCGAAGCTGGATTTTCCTTCCATGTCATTAAATGGCTCGTTAAAATGACAAAACATAAAAGCACATATCGGGTCTTATTTAACTAGCATAATCAAAATCAAATGTAAAGAAATTATCGACTACAAAGAAAATATGAATGCATGCATGACTTAACGTACTACACTATATATACAAATTTACATCTCCAACAAACTGAATACATAAAAGACCCGATTATTTACATTATTATGATTTACTACTGTCCGTGCTACAAATTTAGGATGGGGTCGTTAAGCGACCCATCTTGTTACAGAAGGTAACCAAGTATGACCAAATTATTCCCATTTTTCCCATCACGATAACATTTCCCAAATATATTTTACAGTTTAGTACTCATCTTAGTTATCGGTATTCCATTGCAGCTTTGCAGACGAGAGGCTCCATCCAGCCCCTCTCTGCGTTTTACTCCTCCATCCTTGATGGCGTAGTTTCACAAAAGATTTCCTGGCACATTATTATTATTTTACACTCATATCTTGATTACCACAAACCTTCACCATTTACTACGTTAACACTGTATACTTTAATTTGGATACAACAAATTTCTATCCTAGACCCAAGAATTTAATATATTTACACTATTTAATCTTCGTCCACCTACCGCACAATGGACCTGGACACGTACGACGAGGTGTCAACTATTTCGCCCGTCGCGATACGCCCGATTTATACGGCATTCTTGACGTGTTCATTACATCGGTTCGGTATAGCTAAGTACAGGCTACTACTTCCTTAAAGTACTGTTCGTCACACAGTCTATTATGTACGTACTTATGGTGATATATTTTATACTACTCTCTTGCAGGATAATTACTTTACGTCACTGATTATTCATAAATAACAAACACTATCCTACGTTAACTATTTCCAGATTTAACATGTTGCTTGAGCGCGATCACACTTTACAAACACTGGCGGATGCTCGCGCCATTAAATGACTGTACGTCCGTAGAATTCTAAGTTACCGGCGACCAACAGTTCAGCTCCCGATATTCAATTCACGTGTGCTGGCGACCGTCAATTCAGCTCCAACGATTCAAGACAAGTGGCTGGCGACCGTCAATTCAGCTCCGTATATATGGATGAAGCCTTTTTCCCGCGGATTCGTTGACGTCATACCCCTTAGGGAGGGGGTGGATTTTTAATATCGGTACTTGCACTCCGAATTGGAAGTTAAAATTTACATCAAATTAATCCACTCCGCTAGCATATCTGCTGGATAAAATATGAACTCCTGGTGATCACAGATTTAGGAGATATGGGTGGATTTCGCTCCTCACATTTCGCGCCTTCGTAAGCGTCTCTGACAACGTGGTCTTCTTTCAGCCAATGAGATTCAAGCTGTCCGGTTTCCAAGAAATCCAGCCTTCAATTTAATTAATTTGCCAATAAGTATTGATTATTTTTCCATGCGTGACATCTAATAAATTCATTACATCCATCCGCGTACTCATATTAATTTATTACTGATTACTTTTGTAGTTACGAAAATATCTCATCCCTCATTCCTTAAGATGGTATCACTGAGTCTCCCATCAAATTTTTACTATTGGCCGGCAAGCGGTCACGTGATTTAAATCTCCACCTGCTCGAACTTAGGCTAGCGAACGTACACTCAGCCGCTGTAATTTTCCATGAGGTCATGGAATTTCCGTCCTACCAAAAATATCCCAAGGTCTTACTCATGTGGTGGGTTTTCTTTGTATGACTCTCACCCTTCCTCTTTCTGACCAAGACTTATTTGTGGACTCTGTATTTACTTGTACGCCAACTAATGATATTCCCTGCTGTGAAGTAGCTAAAAGTTGTCGTGTTGAGCTAATCCGTCAGGCTCCAGTCTGTCGTCCTTCCTTCGCTCTGATTTCGACATTACCTAAACGAAATATTTTCAAATACACTCCTCTGTATTTCAATAAATGTACCATATTATTTTACCGATCAAATCATGATTGATTATGTGCCTAAGTCACTCGGGTTCATCTTCCTCTTGCCCAGGTAAAAAAAATCTAGTGAGCATCATGAGATTTTTTTTTATGATGTGTCCATATCATCACTATCATGATTTGACATCGGATCCTCTGTTCTGCGACGGCTATTGATTTCGTCTCTCAACATCTGGTTCCTGACCCTTAACTCCTCGTTCTGTCTTTCGATTTGATGGATTGTATTGACAAATTCCTGCACGTCGCTGTCTATCTCTCCACACTCTGGACATGGCCTTGCTTCAATTGGTGTATGGATTACTTGGACTTCTTCTTCCCTTCCGTCATCTTCTTCATCCTCTTCTTCGACATCATCTTCTTCCGGCTCGTCATCTGCTTCCTCTCGTTCATCCTCTGCTTCCCTGTGGTCTGCTGGCGTGTGGTAAAGCTTTAAATTTGCAGCGTTATAGATGTTCTCTGAACTTCCATCCAAGCTCTGAACTTTGTAAGCATTGTTGTCATAAGTTTGTATAATCTTGAAAGGTCCCACGAACAATTTGCAAAACTTGTGGTACACCTTCTGCTCTGGGTTAGATACACTAGGCTTCTTCACTAGAACGAGCTCGCCAACCCTCAACGGACGGTGGAATCGCTTATTCCTCAGCCTTCTCAATCGTCGTTCTGCTTGTGCCTCCAAATGTTCCCGTGTCTTTCTGATACAAATTTCGCTGGATACGCGTGGATCTACAGGACATGCTACTGCATCGTGCCATGGCCTGGCCGGATATCTGTTAAAGTGGACCACTTCCGGTATCTGTCCTGTTGCTTCGTGGATCGTGGTGTTAATACATTTAGTTATAATGGGCACCACGTCAATCCACCGCCAATGTGCCTCGGAACAATAGATCCTGCAGAATTTTGCAATCTCTCGCATGATCCTCTCTGATGGATTCGATTCGGGATGGCGAATCGAACTAAGTACATGCTGAATGTCTAGTTGTCGTAATTGATTTGCAAACGCAGCAGATGTGAACTGACTACCATGATCAGTAAGGATCTTCTTAGGCTTCCCCATCTGTGGAATGATATGTGAAGTAATTCCTCGTAGTACAGTTTTAGAATTTGCCTTTTGCAGCGGATACAAGGCTACCAATTTAGAGAATACATCTAAACTAACAAGGATGAATTGATTTCCCCTACGGGCCTTGGGGAGTGGTCCGTACAGGTCCATTGCGAATATCTCGCGGGGTTCAGTAGGTAACAGTGGGCGCGGAGATTGCTTAAGTAAGTATGGATTAGGTTTAATCCTTTGGCAGACGTCACATGATCGTAGTACATTTCGGACTGTTTGGTTCATCTTGGCCCACACGAATGTCTCTTGGATAGTTGCCAAGACCTTCCCTATACCTCCGTGTCCAATGACCCGGTGTACATGGTTGACTACCGGTACTTGCATTTCAGATGGTATGACTATGCGAAGTTTCGTGTGTTCCTCATCCAAAAACTTATGAAGAACCCCATTCAAATAATGGTAGCTCGCTGATAATTTACTAGCTCTGTCATACTGTGGATTGTCTGGCTGCAATGTTTTGTTAAAAAATTCTATCATCAAGTTAGTGAACCCATCTCTCTTCTGTATCGCTCCGATGTCCTTCAGATTCCTTAAGACTTCCTGATCCTCTTCTATCAACTCAATTTGGTGGATTACGACTTCCTCCGGGTTTGGATGTCGACTCAATGTGTCTGCCAAAATATTGAGTTTCCCGGGGCAATGTTCGACTGTTAGATCAAATTGCTGGATAAATAATGCCCAACGGCTAACCCTCTCGCTTGCCATATTGGTTTTCATAATGAACGTCAGCGCTTTGTGATCGGTACGGATAACAATGTGAAAACCATACACGATCTTCTTCCAATACTGCAAAGCGCTCACGATAGACAGCATTTCCAATTCTGTGATAGTGTACTTTATCTCATGCTTCCGCAATTTCCGGCTCATGAAGGCAATATAGGTTTTTATGCTTGGATCATCGGGGTTTTCCTGCAGTAATACGGCTCCTATACCTATGGTTGAGGCATCTGTTTGAATTATGAATTTGAGGCTGAAATCAGGGTATCCGAGCTTAACATTATGCAGTAATCGTTGCTTGGTCTGAGCGAATGCCTCATCACAAGTATGGTCCCACTTCCATCGATTATTTTTCTTAAGCAGGTCCTGCAATGGTGCTACTACGGTTGTGTAATCAGGGCAATGATCAGCGAAGAATTGACACATTCCAAGGAACTGCCGAACATGTTTTACTTTAGTAGGCTTAGGAAACATCCTAATGGCCTCAATTTTGACTGGGTTTGGTCGCACACCATCTCCATCTACAAGGTGACCCAAAAATAACACCTCCTTCTGACAAAAATGTGATTTCGATAGGTTGACCTTGAAATTATGCCTTCCTAAATCGGTGAGGACTTCATTAATATTTTCCAAGTGTTCCGAAAGTGTTCTTGTAGCTACCAAGATATCATCCACATACATGATAGTCGCCTCTTTGACCTTTGGACTTAGATTGCGGTCAAGAGCTCGAATGAGAACCGAACCCGCATTCTTAATACCGAATGGGAGACGATTAAAGACATAAGTCTGTTGATCGAATAAGAATCCCGTCAACAACTTAGATTTAGCTTCCAACAGTATATGATGAAACGATGACGTCAGGTCAAAAGTGGTAAAATATTCCATATCTTTAAATCTCTTCAAGATCTCTTTAATAGGCGGGGCCTGCTCATACTCTGGGACTAATCTCTCGTTGATAGCACGTGCATCAAGGCAAATGCGCACTGATCCGTCCGGTTTCCTTACTATCACTAAAGGATTCAAAAATGGCGTCGGTGACTTCGATATCAATCCACTTGCTTCCATTTCTCTAATAGCTTCGCGGACTTGGGGATAGAATTTCTCGGCAATTGGATATAATTTCTTCTTATACGGGGACCAATCATTCACGTTTAATTCGTATTCAAAATTTTCAATTTTTCCAGGTTTTGAGCCAAACGTGTCGCTATGCTTTGTTAAAATTTTGAATAAATCTTCCTTCCCCTCGGGACCTATTACAGCTGCATTAACTTTATCTGCTATAACCTTCCCACAGTTGATTTCACCTTCCTGCAATTCTGCCGCAAACAGTTTATAATCATCAGAGGTCACATGATCATCCGTCTCACTCATGACACTTTCGTCCGTCCTAAGCGGATTCACGACTTCGGTGTTCCAAATTTCTTCATGTTCTCCTATCTCCGACTGAGGGTTCATGGTTGTATCCTCAATACCTTCCCTGTGCTTAAATCTGACAGAGTTATCTCCCATATCAATCACAGCCTGGTATTCAGTCATAAAATCGGCCCCTAGGATCAAGTTATAGTTGATTTTATTCATGATAATAAATGTATGAGCAAATTTTGAATTTCCAATTTCGATGTCCAATAATGCCTGGTTCTTACATATGACGGATTTATCCGGGATAATTCCACGAATCTTCAAATTTGAAACTGGGATAATCGGGATGTTTACTTTGGATTGTAGTTCATTTACCAGAACTTGGGATACTACTGATACGCTGGCGCCTGTATCAATGAGTGATCGAACCCTCACGTGGTTGATCCTAGTATATATCACGGGTAGTCTCTTAATTTCCTTGGAAATTTGGATTTCGGGATCGTCAATTAATTCGTCAGAGGTCACAACCCATGTATCGACCTCTGCGATGATCCATTCTTCAGTTAAAATTCGGCGTTTTTTTTTTCGCCCCGAGCCGTTCTTCAGATTCGAACGTCGGTGCATTCGGGTTTAGGTCGCTGCCCCCTTTCCTTGCTCTTTGGAATTGCAAGCTCTCCGCTCCTGTCGCTTCCTCATCACGGCCTCGATCATGGATCGCCTCCTTCCATTTTCTCTTGTTCAGCTCTTCTATGTACCGCCTAGACTCTTGGTATCTGTCATCCTTCTCTTGACGAGATCCTCCCTGGTAATATCTCGGGTTCCCTTGATTCCTAGCTGGATACGGCCTATAATTACTTCTCTGGAATCCACGGTATCCCCTGTCGGCTCGAAAATTCCCTTGGTTTGTTTGCCGGTTGCCTTCCGCAAAATTCCTTGGTCTCGTCCATTGTCGCGGCTTCCACTCCGTATTATATGCTCGACGAGGTTCTGGATCAGTACTAGTTCCCTGGTTCTTCGTACTAGTGGTCTTCGGTTCGATTGTCCGTTCGATATTATTCACCTGTTGGTCCCTGCTCCTAATTTGTCTTGGGTTCGAATGATGCGTTGTGAGGTCTAATTGACGTAATAAAGCCTCCGCATCGACAGCTGTCTGGACATTTGACGCTATCATCATTCGTTGGACCTCGAATGGCAATTGCTTTCCAATGGCGCTAATCAATTCTGTTTCGCTCATTGGATTATCAAGCTCCCGTAGCTTGTGAAATTGTGCCACAAAGTAATCAGAGAATTTCGTTGGTGAAGATGTTGCATATCGTCTGGAGTATACTTCCAGCCTTAACTCCTGCTGTTCCTGAATACTCCAGAACTTTTGGAGAAAAGCCCGCCGAAATCCTTCAAAATCTTCAAAAGTATACAAGAAAGCCCTGAACCATACAGCTGGTGCTCCGTCTAGGAATTTCTCGACCGTTCGCAGTTGTCGCTCTACTGGTATTTTATTCTCATTTATATAACCGGCGATTTCCCGGATGAAACCTTTCGGGGTGACATGCCCACGGGCATCGAACTTTGGTGGCTTGTCATCAGACATCTTAATGACGTGTACCACCGATGTCGGGATAGCACTTGATGACGTAGACGACCCATCTCTGTTTTCAAACTTGAAACCGTGTGTATCAGCATGGGATAGGCCTCCTTTCTTATGAATCCCCTGGTTATCATGGGGTTCGTATTCGCGATATTGGAGGTTAAAATCTTGGCTAGACGCTGATGGTTCCAACCTAGCCTTCAACATCTCCAAGTCTTTTCGGATGTCATCCATTCCGTCGGGATTACAACTGGCTATTTCTTTTGTGCCGGAATTTTGCCCATTATACGCCTTGCATTGTTCTAATAGGCGAACTTCCGTGTCGGCAAATGATTGGCCCTGTTCGATTAGATCTTCCGTCCGCTGGAATAACGCTAAGTTTGCGTCTTCGCACTTAGTTATTCTCTGGCTACGGTCTTCTAAATTTATAGTTAGTTCTTCGACTTTGTTTTTCAGTCCTGCTACGATGACAAGTGTACGTGCGGCTTCCCCACGTAACTCGTTCATGCCCTTGTCATGCTTGTCCAAGGTGCCAGCTATCTGCGCGCATTTTTCTTCTACTTGTCCCCGGACAATGTCATTCTCCTTCCTACACTCATCCCGAATTTCCTCTATGTGTGATTCTATGTCTTTTCTGTCAGTTAATCGTAGAGCGGCGAGTTCCTTGACACTAGCGTTCAATTTTTCCTTAATTTCTGCGCGTTCCATTTGAGCCTCATCTCTAACGCGGTCAACCTTTTCATTAACGATGGTAATGTACGCATCCATGTGCACTTTTAATTCGTCTTTCGCGAAGTGACATGCTTCCTGGACTTGAGTTAATTTGTCCCTAAGTTCCTGTCCCATCGCTACGCTCGCGGCCTGAACTGCATCTATTTGTGCCTTGAGTTCTGATTTATTTATTTCACACGCAGCCTGTACTCGGTCGATCTTATTCTCTAGTGAAACACTCGCAGCCTGTACTTGGTCGATTTTGTCAACAAGTTCATGTTTAGCTGAAACATTATCGGCCTGCATTTGATCAACTTTATTTTCTAATGAAACACTATTAGCCTGTACTTGGTCTACTTTATTTATGATTTTGTCATTTGTCTGCTTAACTGAAACGCTATCGGCCTGTAATTGATCTAACCTACGTTCCATTGGACCAATACTTGCAGCCAATGCTTGCATTAAGTCCTCTAACGTGAGAGCTTTCACCTCTCCCTGTCCTTCTACCAATATGTCCTGGGATTGCTCCCCACCGTCGTCAGACATTATAACTTTTCTTGAGAAAGCAAAAGGGCCGATCGGCCTCTCGCCTTGCTGCACACGAAGGAATACGCTACTGGGTCTAGGCCCTATCCTATGACATTATACCCCTACACTAACTTTCATTTAACAAAAAAAAATTTTGACTCTAAAACTTGTTTACATTTGCCGGTCATTCAACTTGAATGCTGGCTTGCGCCTAAGATTTCACAATAAACCGCTCCAATATAACAACAACAACAACAACATAAAAAAAACGATGAAGTTGGAAATCTCCTGCCCTGAAATACGTTAATTTTAATTTATACCATCTCAACCTCTTTTTTAAATAACAACTTGAACTGGTGCTCAGTAATATTTTTACCATTTCAAGCCTTCCTAAACAACTGTTTATAATATTCATCTCATGTCCAATGACATTTAAATGGAGTCCTGAATTACCAAAATAATATTAAATTTCATATGGGAAAAGAGAAACATCAAATCTTCGAGCTTATTGAATTTTGAATCATTGCCAAACTTGAAGAGATTAGCAATGGATTATAATAATACACTAGTCAGATCTAGCTCCGTTCGAAACTAACCTTACTCTAGCATGATATTACGTTACAAGTGAACACACACTTGACCGTGATGCGGTCATCAATTAATAAAAATCAAAAATTTAAAAATATAAAATTTTGAAAAAAAGTATAAAAATATAAAAATTGATTAGCAATAAAATTTGCCTCTCTGCCGTTCTTAAAGCAACACGTTGCCGTTCTTAAAGCCCCACTTTGGGCCAGCCATTTTGCACCCGTCCACCTCCCGAGTCCCAGACTAGCATTTATCTCAGGGGTGTCGGTTCATTATTTAAATCATCAAATATAAATATAACGGCATAATAGAACACGGGGATGAACGGAGCAACTTAAAATTAAAAGGGGGAAGGCTCGATTGTAACTTGACTTTAAGGACTCCATGATAGGACTAGGAAGTGACTGTTACTTTAAAAAGGGCATCATCTAACTACAATAAAAAGATTATGAGAGTGGTTTCCTTTGAAATAATTTGCCAGAAGGAGCGGTTTATTACGCCATTTGACGTATAAAACTTTGATACACGTGGCATCAATATTTGAATTTACACACATGTTACATATATAAATCACTTGCCATACCGCAAGTGGTATCAATATCTTGCTGCGTTGCTTCTGAAATAAAATGACATTTTGGAGGTATAATTTACGGATCGATTCCATTTGAATCGAACCGTCACTCAAAGATATAGCTTCCTTCTATCGGGAGCCCGAGCATAACCCATGTTACGGTCGGCTTCCCGATTTAACTAAGATGGTGTACTCCGGCTATATACATTTTTCCGAGACCGGTACTCGGACTGGGTAATGTTTCTCGTGAAGTGCGAAAACTGGATTCCACGGACAGTCCCTATCTTACGATATCCAGCTGATGCCATACCAATGAATTAGCATTTGCCTTTTATTTACATGTGATCTGAATTGTCACCAGTTAGCCTCAGTAGACTACTGCCACAGATGAGATAACGAGAAGCGGTGGGAAATACCGTGGCCATGGCCCCCCTCGCATCGCGAGCGAAGTAAACAAACACGCAAGTATGACTGTCACATCGTCCCATACGAAACCGTACAAAAACGAGGCAACCAAATGATTCTAATATTAACACTCTCATTATTCAAACATACGAATAGAGGGATGTTGTCACCAAATAATTTAATCCACGAAATTATCATCCTCGAAATTATTATTATTATTATTATTATTATTATGCAACGGTTCCTGGCACTGTCACGTTGATTAATATCGTCATTATTATGCGGGATGCAAACACAAATGGTTATTACTGTTATTATTATTATATCCCTCTCGTGGTTATATTTATTATTAATTGATAGGTGACTCAAGATATTATTATTATTCACGTCACTTAAAAAGGTTATTATCATTAATGAACCGGTCACTTACGCCAAAACATATATTAAGATATCGGTCGCAATTACAAATTAATTCACTGATCAACCAACGACATCACTACAGTTATTATTATGACAATTATTCTTAATCCGACCGCGGTGATTTAACATCGTCCTTACATTGTTATTATTATTATCGGTTGCATATTATCATTTAGATTCCCGTTTAACATCTTCATCAACGCTCAATTAATTAAGGCGGTCCAATCCTTTATCTGCAATATTTATTATTATTATTATCACGACATCATGATTGTCCTCACTCGTTATTACCATGAATACAATATACGACCATTTCTGTGGAATCTGAACTCTCATTATCCTTAGATCCGTTGTATCTCAACGAATAACTGTGCAGTCTATTTATTTCGTACATGCTGTCACGGGTTCGAATTCTACCCGCTGCGTAACTCAGTATTTCTCTGTGACACTGCCCGTACATTTTACACTCATATCAATATCCTAAGTGTCTCTCGTACGGAATTTATTTTCCTCTCTATCTCAATATTCCTCGATTCATTTATTTATTCCTCACAGAATTATCAACGGACTTATTTATTCATTTCGGACATCGTACGACCTTTTATTATCTGACTGCAAATTCTTTCACATTTTCTATCTCATTTGGATCTATGCCTTAGTTCATTCTCCACAAATAATCGTAACATCTTGAAATTATATTTACCAAAATTTGACAATCATGGTCTCGTAATATTAGCACTACATGTTCCGGCTAATGAATCGCAACTTCAAAACGCGACATTTATACGTAAAAAAAATATTGGACCGTAATTTAAACCACACGTTCATTAACATGTACGGATTATTAACACCGATCTACATTTCAATATTATTATTCGATCAAATTAAGTTATCACGCACTTTAATTCCAAATTAAAACGACCTCCCGTCATTAAATGATTCCCAATAAACTCAACACTTGATCACATAAATTATTATTATCTCCAAATCATATTTAAAAAAGAAATATCTTCTTAAAAAAAATAGTTATATTATTTATTTATTATTATTATTAATATTTTAAAAAAATAATAATTTCGCCTGTAATACGGTAGTCCACTCTTATTATGTTTAACGCATAACCCCTTGTACAAAGTCAATTTATTCTGGCACTAATCACTCCAGATATGATTTACTTGGAAATATTATATTAATCGCATCTCACAAATTTAACAACTTCACTTTGAAAATATGACCATATTAATTTCAACAAAACACTCTTGGTATGGCGAAGCTGGATTTTCCTTCCATGTCATTAAATGGCTCGTTAAAATGACAAAACATAAAAGCACATATCGGGTCTTATTTAACTAGCATAATCAAAATCAAATGTAAAGAAATTATCGACTACAAAGAAAATATGAATGCATGCATGACTTAACGTACTACACTATATATACAAATTTACATCTCCAACAAACTGAATACATAAAAGACCCGATTATTTACATTATTATGATTTACTACTGTCCGTGCTACAAATTTAGGATGGGGTCGTTAAGCGACCCATCTTGTTACAGAAGGTAACCAAGTATGACCAAATTATTCCCATTTTTCCCATCACGATAACATTTCCCAAATATATTTTACAGTTTAGTACTCATCTTAGTTATCGGTATTCCATTGCAGCTTTGCAGACGAGAGGCTCCATCCAGCCCCTCTCTGCGTTTTACTCCTCCATCCTTGATGGCGTAGTTTCACAAAAGATTTCCTGGCACATTATTATTATTTTACACTCATATCTTGATTACCACAAACCTTCACCATTTACTACGTTAACACTGTATACTTTAATTTGGATACAACAAATTTCTATCCTAGACCCAAGAATTTAATATATTTACACTATTTAATCTTCGTCCACCTACCGCACAATGGACCTGGACACGTACGACGAGGTGTCAACTATTTCGCCCGTCGCGATACGCCCGATTTATACGGCATTCTTGACGTGTTCATTACATCGGTTCGGTATAGCTAAGTACAGGCTACTACTTCCTTAAAGTACTGTTCGTCACACAGTCTATTATGTACGTACTTATGGTGATATATTTTATACTACTCTCTTGCAGGATAATTACTTTACGTCACTGATTATTCATAAATAACAAACACTATCCTACGTTAACTATTTCCAGATTTAACATGTTGCTTGAGCGCGATCACACTTTACAAACACTGGCGGATGCTCGCGCCATTAAATGACTGTACGTCCGTAGAATTCTAAGTTACCGGCGACCAACAGTTCAGCTCCCGATATTCAATTCACGTGTGCTGGCGACCGTCAATTCAGCTCCAACGATTCAAGACAAGTGGCTGGCGACCGTCAATTCAGCTCCGTATATATGGATGAAGCCTTTTTCCCGCGGATTCGTTGACGTCATACCCCTTAGGGAGGGGGTGGATTTTTAATATCGGTACTTGCACTCCGAATTGGAAGTTAAAATTTACATCAAATTAATCCACTCCGCTAGCATATCTGCTGGATAAAATATGAACTCCTGGTGATCACAGATTTAGGAGATATGGGTGGATTTCGCTCCTCACATTTCGCGCCTTCGTAAGCGTCTCTGACAACGTGGTCTTCTTTCAGCCAATGAGATTCAAGCTGTCCGGTTTCCAAGAAATCCAGCCTTCAATTTAATTAATTTGCCAATAAGTATTGATTATTTTTCCATGCGTGACATCTAATAAATTCATTACATCCATCCGCGTACTCATATTAATTTATTACTGATTACTTTTGTAGTTACGAAAATATCTCATCCCTCATTCCTTAAGATGGTATCACTGAGTCTCCCATCAAATTTTTACTATTGGCCGGCAAGCGGTCACGTGATTTAAATCTCCACCTGCTCGAACTTAGGCTAGCGAACGTACACTCAGCCGCTGTAATTTTCCATGAGGTCATGGAATTTCCGTCCTACCAAAAATATCCCAAGGTCTTACTCATGTGGTGGGTTTTCTTTGTATGACTCTCACCCTTCCTCTTTCTGACCAAGACTTATTTGTGGACTCTGTATTTACTTGTACGCCAACTAATGATATTCCCTGCTGTGAAGTAGCTAAAAGTTGTCGTGTTGAGCTAATCCGTCAGGCTCCAGTCTGTCGTCCTTCCTTCGCTCTGATTTCGACATTACCTAAACGAAATATTTTCAAATACACTCCTCTGTATTTCAATAAATGTACCATATTATTTTACCGATCAAATCATGATTGATTATGTGCCTAAGTCACTCGGGTTCAGTAGTTAGACCCATTCATCCCGGCACCTTCTTTCACCTCTGCGGTCCACAAATACCCCGGAACAATAATAATAATAATAATAATAATAATAATAATAATAATAATAATAATAATAATAATAATAATAATAATAATAATAATAATAATGCGTTGTAATAAATACGTTTCACTCATGTTATCTTACACACCCTCCTTCTTATGACAAATATGAATTAACGTCCGTAGAAGAGGAATAAAATAAATATACTACATAACAAGGAGAAGTTTACTTCACAACCGTCTAAGAAAACAATCAAAATTATAGCAAAACAATCGATATGAACTTCAGAATGACCAGCCTACTACATGCGTTGGAAGAAAGTTGCTAGAAATTAGCAACAAGAACAATTAAAGCAAACCAAAAACCGAGGGACATAGCCAAGGGGAGGGGTGGGGGTAACTAGGGGTTAGACCTCCACCCCATAGAATTTTTACAAAAGAACATGAACAGAAAGTGACAATAAACAAGTGACAGTTGACTCAAAGTGTTGGCTATTTCGAACATTCACAGAGACATAATTGTAAATCCAACAAATCTCTCGGATCTATTTTCTAAGAAGCCTCAAAAGTTGATTTTAGATTGTTACCTAAACAAAGAAGTCCTTGTAAAACTACTGACCTTGATCATATTGTTCTCATTCTGCATTTTAATGTAAGATTTTTTAGTGCACGGCAATCTGAATATCAACATACAGTAATTCACTTGTATCAGTATCCTTAAAATAACACTTATGCATGCGCGTATCACACACACACACAAGCAACTTAATTATGTTCTGTCATCATTTTGTGGCTATACCCCCCTCCCCTTCCATCGGTCGATCCTGGCTACGCTACTGGAAAAACCGAATTGAAGCTAACCAAAAAACCGTCGATATTTATCTTCTTATAAACCGGTGCCGGTATAAAAATGAATGTTTGTTCGTATTCTATAGACTCAAAAAGTACTCCACCGGTTTCGCTGAAAATTTCATACTTGGTTCTTATTACTACTGGGAGGGTTATGGAAGTGGTTTTCCATGTTAAGTCCTCACCATTCCCCAGATTTAGGCCCTTTGGCACATCACAATATGCGAATATAGGCGAAATGTCGAATCTGTCGTACAAGGACGAGACAAAGCTCATTTGAAGTCTCGCGATGCGAGGAACAAACCTCAGTACGTTCCTAGGGCCCCGAAAACCACATTTTAAGGCCCTAAAACCAACCGTTTTTGAGATATTGCCACCTAAGCACCCCAGCTCTAGGAATCGGCTGAATTAGTGACCCGCCGTAATCATGGCAACGTTAAATCATGGATTTTAGATTATCGAAAAAGGCCAATATTAGTGTCGATCCATAGTTTTCAGGGTCGCTGAGATGAACTGTGGCAAATTTATAGATGTAGCACCACGAGAGATACAGTTACTGGACCCACATCTCCATACTCTTATCACTACGTTGTCGTAGTTGCCTTTACAGAATGTCTCATTTACAGGAATACGATCAGACGTGTTCTATCAGACTGCTTCATAATGCTCATTTCACTAAGTTTTATTCGTCATACACGTTATTCATCTCTCACCGGCATGGGACGTGAGAAGGGGTGGAAAAGAATAATATCCAAAATGACCGAGATTATCGAAAAAGGCTAATATTACTGTCGATCCATAGTTTTCGGGGTCGCTGAGATGAACCGTGGCAAATTTATAGATGTAGCACCACGATACTCACTTCCGGAATGAAGTTCAGATCTTCACTACGGTATACCTTTCCTATAGCAACAAAATAGGCTATATGAAAATAAGTACATAGTAACGTCTGAGTTGTGTTTTTGTACATCATTATTTCATCCTCCCACATACAAAATATAATTATTATTATTATTATCGACGTCGATCAATGTACGGTAAGTCATATTTAATGGAAATTTTCCGGTGCAAACAGTAATTTTTTCTATTTCTTAAGTGAATCAACGACGATATGTTAGGTTATATAAGCTTATATCGTATTACATAGCTTCATCAAAACATAAGTCTCTCAAACGTTCGTCACTTAGTAGAACTACCAGCGCAGTACGTAGAAATAAGAGAATTCGAGCTTCTCAAACGAACGGGGAAAGACAAGTGAGCAATGGAGCAGATCGTTTACGAACTGAAAATTCACGTGCATCAGAATCTCAAGATCACATCGCCACATTATATTCGATTTGCAAACATTTTTCCACCCACACAATGCATTCATAACATTATTCAAAACTACAACTGACAACTTACCGGCGGATAATTACGCAATTCAAATACGAGCCGACAAAACACCACTCGAAAAAAAAAAATGGCGTATGGCTTTTAGTGCCGGGAGTGTCCGAGGACAAGTTTGGCTCGCCAGGTGCAGGTCTTTTGATTTGACTCCCGCAGGCGACCTGCGCGTCATGATGAGGATGAAATGACGGTGAAGACGACACATACACCCAGCCCCCGTGCCAGCGAAATTAACCAATGATGGTTAAAATTCCCGACCCTGCCGAGAATCGAACCCGGGACCCCTGTGACCAAAGGCCAGAACGCTAACCATTTAGCCATGAAGTCGGACACCACTCGGACAGCATCCCGGACGCTACAACGCACCCACCATCAATGAAGTAGCAAGTGTTATAGTGATACGTGTAATATAATTCTCACCGAGCTCGATAGCTGCAGTCGCTTAAGTGCGGCCAGTATCCAGTATTCGGGAGATAGTAGGTTCGAACCCCACTGTCGGCAGCCCTGAAAATGGTTTTCCGTGGTTTCCCATTTTCACACCAAGCAAATGCTGGGACTGTACCTTAATTAAGGCCACGGCCGCTTCCTTCCCACTCCTAGCCATTTCCTGTCCCATCGTCGCCATAAGACCTATCTGTGTCGGTGCGACGTAAAGCAACTAGCAAAAAAAATATATATATATAATTCTTCAGCGACGGAATAATACAATTCAACGTGTCGCTGAAACAAATTGATCATACGATGCGCTGCAGTATATCATAATTTTATGGGAAGGGTAGTACGGATATCACTTCAATATTATGCAAACGAATCCAGTTACAGGTAACTACAGATATCTTTATTTCATTTTTACAAATGAAAATATACATTTCTTTTTAACTTTGCATTATTCGTAAATGTAATTGACATTTTTCATGCTCAGTGGCTCAGACGGTTGAGGCGCTGGCTTTCTGACCCCAACTTGGCAGGTTCGATCCTGGCTCAGTCCGGTGATATTTGAAGGTGCTCAAATATGTCAGCGTCGTGTCGGTAGATTTACTGGCACGTAAAAGAACTCCTGCGGGACAAAATTCCGGCGTCTCCGAAGAACTGTAAAAGTAGTTAGTGGGACGTAAAGCAAATAGCATTATTATTATTATTATTATTATTATTATTATTATTATTATTATTATTATTATTATTATTATTATTATTATTACATTTTTCATATCTTTCGTTCTCTTTATTCTTACAGGTAAACAACTCAATAAAAAGTATCAGCGAAGAATTA
Source organism: Anabrus simplex (assembly GCF_040414725.1). Classification (NCBI taxonomy): domain Eukaryota; kingdom Metazoa; phylum Arthropoda; class Insecta; order Orthoptera; family Tettigoniidae; genus Anabrus; species Anabrus simplex. The sequence goes on along the minus strand of NC_090267.1, from coordinate 330,076,128 downwards.
TTATTCATACCGCATAATAATATCTCAGAATGGAAGAAATCATATTCATTGACAGACTGTAGACCACCGAGCGAGTTGGCCGTGCGGTTAGGGGCGCGCAGCTGTGCGGTTGCATTCGGAAGATAGTGGATTCGAACCCTACTGTCAACAGCCCTGTAGATGGTTTTCCGTGGTTTGCCGTTTTCATACCAGGCAAATGCTGGGGCTGTACCTTAATTAACGCCACGGCCGCTTCCTGCCCACTCCTAGCCCTGCTCTACTCCTCAGTCCATAATTAAAACCCTTGAACTGACCGTGAAACGAACTTAGGGCCTTGAAATTATTACTGTGCGCTTTCTCCTGTAAGTAAAAGCTTGAGAAAATCTCTATCAAGTGAACCCTGTCCTAATCCTCAGTCCAGAATTAATATCCTTGAGCTGGCCGGAAAACTAACCCAAGGCCTTAGAATAAGAGACAGGCACGTTACCTCTACACCACAGGGTAGAGAATAATAAGAAATATCTTTCGATGAATGCCGAATTTCAGCATTACTATTCCGTCGTTAAGCCCGAAGCGACTTACGCTAGTGAAATACAAGTTATTTAAATTGAACACCAAATCAACAACACAGACTGCAGAAGGTTGACAGAACGAATCTCAGAACAATCATTAATAAAAAGCAGCAGGTTGATGGACAATGGAGATTATTGCCTAATGCAGTAGTGTACCTGGGAAGTACACTTTTAGACACAGTGAGAAAAAGGAGAATTGACTTTTTCTGTCATATATCAGGATTAGATGAAACCAGGCTTTTGAAACAACTATTTAACTACTTTTGGAAAAGTAAAACAAAAAATTATTGGTTCAAAGAAGTCTAAGATGATTTAGAAGAGTTGAATAATACATTGCAACAAATGAAATGAAATGCCGAATGGCTTTTAGCACCGGGAGTGTCCGAGAAAATGTTCGGCTCTCCAGGTGCAAGTCTTGGTTTGATGCCCGTAGGTAACCTGCGCGTCGTGATGAGGATGAAATGATGATGATGACGACACATGCACCTAGCCCCCATGCCAGCGAAATTAACCAATGATGGTTAAAATTCCCGAGCCAGCCGGGAATCCAACTCGGGACCCGTGTGACCAAAGGCCAGCACGCTAACCATTTAGCCATAGAGCCGGCGAATGCAACAAATTGCAAATAGAGAAGAGAAAAGGATTCTGAAGTACAAACATTCACGACTTAAACTAAAAACTTTGCAACGAAAACAATACTTTGTATGTCATATCTGATGAAGAAAGGGCAGCCAGGTTGGAAAGATTGAAGAGGTTTTGGGAAAGGAGGAAGTTCATGTAAGCAAAATTTCCAGTTAATTCATTGAAGACTTACATGTATATGGTTTGATTTAAGTGCTCCAATGCAGGTGTAAAATAAATAAATAAATAAATAAATAAATAAATAAATAAATAAATAAATAAATAAATAAATATTTGAAAGTGGGGGAACAAAAAATAGAGATCGTCACAGATTTCAAATACCTTGGTGAATGGATCAGTTGGAATGGTCTTGAGAAGAAAGCAATGGAATCTCGGCGAACCAAAATAGAAACAGCTTTCCAGCTTACGAAAGACACCTATAACAAAAAATCCCTTTCCTGGAACTCCAAGATCAGACATTATAATACAGTAGTCAAGCCTGAAGCCCTGTATGCTGCAGAAACTCTATCTATAACTATGCATGGTCCAATGGAAAAGTTAGAGATAAAGGAAAGGAAAATTCTACGAAAAATTCTAGGCCCCAAATTTCATAATAACGAACTTTCACACATCCGCAATGAAACTCTGTATAGGAAATCAGAAAGGATTTCCGACACAATAAGGGAAAGGAGAATTGACTTCTATGACCACATCCTATGAATGGATCCGAAAAGGATAACTAAAAGAATCTTCGACTATTTCCGTAATAAGAAAACCAAGCCGAACTGGTTTAAGGAAACTGAGAAGGACCTACGAGAATTCCAAATTACAGAAGAGATGCTTGTAGATGGATCTGCAAAGAAAATAACCAAAGATAAAATGAGGTTTCAGGACAGGGTGAAGCCCAAGCGACTATACAGAATTTCTGAAAAAGAGAGGAAGGCAAGATCTGAAAGATTGAAAAAGTACTGGGAGGACAGGAAAACACGACTCACTAACCATTGATTGATCTATCGTACCCCAAAGAGGGTGAAACGGACAAGAAGAAGAAGAAATAAATAAATAATTACGAGATCTATGATGTCTTTCATTTTCTCGCAATTCATGAGCGTTACCATCCTGTAAGAATGCTGAATGAAGAGATACTGAATCGAATTGGTGAGAGGAGATCGAGTTGGCTAAATTTGATCAGAAGAAGAGATAGAATGATAGGGCACATCTTAAGACACCCAGGTCTTGTACAGTTGGATTTGAGGGTCGTGTAGGTGGTACAAACGGTAGGGGTAGATCAAGGTACGAATATGACAAGCAGATTAGAGCAGATATAGGATGTAGTAGTTATCTAGAAATGAAAAGGTTAGCACAGGATAGGGTGGCATGGAAGCTGTATCAAACCAGTCTACGGACTGATGACTCAAACAAAAACAACAACAACAACAACCAGTCTTTTGTGAATACACTCATTTTTATTTCCACTGAGGGTGAAGTCAAAAGATACATGTCGTACGAGGAGAACAACCAAAGAATCTGCACTCGTTCTCTCGTCTTCTAAGCCCAAAAAATCCACGATTCTATGCTTTTCCGTGTAGTGGAGAAAATGTATGAATGCAGGGTATTATTTAGGAGTAATTTGATCCTGCTTATGTAACTGGTGAGATCGGGCAAATGACTTAAATGTTAGGCCACTTTAAACAACAATCAACAAATGGTGAAATTCCAGGAATATTTTGCGATATACTATGTCTTATCTTTCTGTCGTAAAGTTAAGGTCGACGTGTGACTACCAGCCGTTAAAATGCAATAAACGTTTCATGTTTCGTGGTATCGCTTGAAGTACTGAGTTCCACTGAAACAAGAACATCAAGCACAGGAATCACTGAGGCAGGTAAACAGCCGTTATCGCCTCTTGTCAAGCTTGAAACATACTGCAAAATTTAATAATGGTAAAGCAGCGGACCGTTGCCAGTTCACACATAGGCACTTTTAAATGTTATTAGATATATTCAATAAGGTGAGAGGAACGAAATAAGGTGCGAAAATACTGCATTCTTTTACAATTTCCTGAGATATAAAACTTCGAGAGTACATGTCGCCCATGTTTGCAGGGCGATGTAGGAGCGATGATGTCATGCCCAACATGTTTTAAGTGATCTTGAAGTGATTTAATATAACCATAAAGACTACACATTGAATTGACATCACAGGGAGTGGAAGCACGTTTAAGATAACTCTCTTACACATATTTCTGTTAATGGATCTTCCCATACCTACGTCTTCTGGCAGCTTCTTCACCCCATCCACCCAGTAGCCCTCACTTAGATGTTTCATTTGGTGTTGATATGCTATGCCTAGAATTTCAACTCCTCCTCCGTTTTTAATCTCAATCAATACTTGACTATTCGTTTCACAATATCTGCCCGTATACTCACCCCTTCACACACCATTCTCACTCCACGATTTGCAGTACAGCTGGGCAATCCCTTGATTATTTTGGCAAATTTACTAACGACTCCATCTTGGGCTACAATTCCATGTTCTACTCCCTATATTTCCGCTCTATACAATACCTTTGCTTTAACTACTGAATTAAACACGTTTTTTCGTACTTTTTATTGTATGTTAGGCACCTTTTGTCGGTAGGGACCAAGATTTACCGAAGTTTTCTGGAAAACAGTTCAATCCTATGGAATATGTAAAACTAGTTGAGAAAAGATTTGCAAGTAAGTTGAGGAAATATTATTGAATGAGAATACGTGTTGGAGATATTGTCGAATGTTGTTATCGGTGAAAGTAAAATATGGTTTCAGATGTACCGCAATAATATGTCAAATTTAGGAGAATTTAAAGACAAGTTAATTGACAAGTTTTGGAATGAATATATACAAGGTCGCGAGAGAGAACGTATTATGTTTGGCAAAAATAGAGCAGTAGAGGGAGGGGCAAACATGTCAGACAAGTATCAGAGGACTAATAGAATTTTCAATGGCGATAGGGTTCAGCAGAGTGACCAGAGACAATCCGAAGATGGGAGGCGTAAGAATTTAATTATCAGAGAGATAATGATAGGCCGAATATGAATAGTATCCAGGAGTCGTCTTCGAGGCAGTGTATTTCAAACTCTCAATGGATCGGATAAAGTAGGTCACGTGGACAGGCCAAAGGTAGAAAATGAACAGGTAAGTAGTGTAAATAATTTTGTAGTGAAAGTAGATTGAAGAGAACAGTGTGATTGTGACCTAAGTAATGTTAAGTGATATATTTTAAGTAATGAAATAGTCATAGTTAATAAAGTAATTCATGGTAATAGTAAGCTAGACGTAAGAAGAGATCTATTAAGATATGAAAGTTAATAAGTGCAAAATTGGACGAATCCAGTTTAGGTGACAAGGTGCTAATCAGGTTTACATTTCCATCACCAGTCGAGGCAGGAAATATGTATAAATTCTTTCTTTTGTATCCGGGGTATTTCACGATTGTGAACCGTATCGGGGAGTGCGCATATTCCTTACAAAATCAGGAGGGGAATATTGTCGGTACTTAACATCAGAAATTTAAAGAAGTACGTCACGTGAGAGTTGTTCAGATATTAGTAAAGTGACTGGTTTTTTTGTAAGAAGCTCGCAAAATAACTGTAACTTCTGTGAATTTGCGTGTGAATCAAGTGTCGTATTGGTGCACTGAACTCCAGTACATGGAAAAATAAGTGCTATATTGTTGTGAATTGTATGAGAAGGAGAGAACGGGACACTAACGGTCATTTATTATGACAATGTGCGAGAAAAGTTCTCATATAAGTGAAATTTTATAAAACGTATTGATATGTTAAAAATGTTGTATACTCATTTAAAAGTGTATGTGTCAATTTCAGTGGTATACTGAGTTGTTCATAAATCAATCGATTCTTCGTTCTTCGATTTATTTATGAGGGAGGCGAGTTGTAACGGTTCAAATCCTGTTACAAGCTTTTATCTGTATTTTATCATATTTGTATTATTATTATTATTATTATTATTATTATTATTATTATTATTATTAGTATTATTATTATTACTATTAATACTATCGTTTGATTCAATTCTATTTTCTGATTTCGCTATGTATTAATTAATTATCGCTTGCTTCATTGTATTTAATTTACTATGTATATATATATATATATATATATTATGTATGTGTGTGTGTGTGTGTGTGTGTGTGTGTGTGTTAGCATTAAAGTAATGTAGAGTGAGAGTTGCTGCCTAATATCGGATAGGGATATATTATTTGTGAAACTACTTTTAAGACATTACAACATATGGTGGAATTGTGTTACTATAACTGTCGAGTCATCGCTCTGTCATTGTATGCATTTAGAATTATGAGATAATTTAGGGAATTCCTATTTTCCTGAGACTATTTCAACACAGTCTGTAACACTTGATAGCTGGGTGGGAGTGATATCATGGATGTTTTTAACTATGACGTGGGTGTTACACCATGTGACAACTAATGACTATAAAAAGAGCTGGATCCTATAGCAGCTAGTCAGATGGAAGTGGACACTCAGTGAGTCGGTCAGAGAGACAGATGGCGAACAGTGAGATAGTCAGTCGTATGGAGAGTGAGGCCACAGTTGGTCAGTGAGATGAACAAGAAGCAGTCACATAGATACGAAATCGTCACTGGCCAAATAGATTATATGTTCGGAGTGTGTGTCGTGTATCTGTTCGGTCAAGTTCTTGTGTCAGTTCGGTGACAGCCGAATATTGAGTCATATTGAGACTAACAGTTATCAGTGAATTACTTGTAAAGTTGATTTTGAAGTGTGAATATAATTTCAAGCCATGCTACATCTCGTTTGTGAAACTAAAAGGATACATCACCAAATTAGGTTTGAGATACCTACAGCTGATACCAACTCAAAGGAATACGTCGTAATAACCAAAAGTGTTGAAGGTACTGTTAAGTGAACCAGTGAGGGATAAATTTCATGTACAACTTTTAAATGTCCGGTCAAGAGGATTTCAAATTTAATATCTAGAGTTTCTTTCAGTTGTAATGTCAGAGTTTTATATTATCATCTAAATCATCGCAGCAAACCTCGGCATTAAAATTATACATTTAAAGAATATATTATGTTTGGTATCAAATACAATGAATGAATTGTTTTATTTCAATGGTAGATCACATAACCTCAAATTTTAATTGGGAAACCAAACGACAATGCCATTTTCCCAGAACCTATATGTTATGCTGGCAAAGTAAGCTTATTACCTCACACCCAAGATATTGAAGATTCTCTTTCTATTATCGTCACATTTATTTGTAGCTGGCGTCCATTAACAATTGTATGTGTAAGTAATCAGGTAAGTACGAGGAGATAATACATAGTCTGACGATTGAGTATTTTATTTCATAAATATTTTAATTCAGTTTCATTTGAAAAATAATGAGCTAACCACAAACTAAAGCTATAATTAAAGCTATGTTGAATTGACTGAATATGATTATTTCATTTTAATCGAACCTGATATGCCAGTGAGCATATTATATGTAACAAAACTGAGCGTTAGAAAACAGGAGAAAGCTCGTTTTGAGGCAGCAGAAATGCGGTTTTGGAGGAGAATTGCAAGAACTAGCTGGAATGACAGGAAGAGGAATGAGGTGGTTCTCTAAGAAATAGGAGACGGAAGACAGCTGCTTAAAGTATAGAAAACACAAAGCAAAGCTCATTGAACACTTACTTAGACATGATACTCTTTTACGAAAATTTTCGACAGCAGGATCTTAGGGTACAAAACAAGAGGTCGACAAATAATATCTTAAAAAAGAAGGATGGCCAGTGATATGGGGTGTTCTTCCTACTTGGAGTTGAAAAACATTGATGGGGAATGGAAATATGGCTACAAAGGGACGGCTTCGCCTTTTTGAAGAAGAAGCAGTTCACTAGGAACAACAAAACAAAAACCTTTCGTGAGTTAGAAGCATTTTATAAATGTTTTTAAACTCAGCAGTTGACAATTAATATTTATTTCCGTCATAAACACGGTTGCCAGCATGCACTTCCTTAATAATGACTGAACTACTGAAATACCATGAAAACCTGTTGTTGAATACTGTTCGTGTAGTAGTACCGCTACTGTCGGTACTGATTTACGCATGTCAGTTTGTTATTTGTTCAAATACGTAACTTTGTGTGGTGTAATGCATGTAGATTACATGTTGACGTGCGGGCACCGAAGAGGCCTATAGGCAACGAGTTAGAACAGGGATGGCGAATCTATAACACACATGCCACGAGGTGACCCGCGAACACGACTCCTCTGGCACGCCGTACAACATACTAACATATTTTAATTTTTTAAACATGTAATAAATAGGCTGAAAACCTAGCAACATAGCATATTTTAACATTACGCGTTAATAAAGATGTACTGTATGTCAAAATTAATTCTGTGGTCACATTTTTTTAATTTACAAATTTACCGATCTCGATAGCTGCAGTCGCTTAAGAACGGCCAGTATCTAGTATTCGGGAGATAGTGGGTTAGAACCCCACTGTCAGTAGCCTTGAAGGTGGGTTTCCGTGGTTTCCCATTTTACACCATGCTGTACCTTAATTAAGGCCACGGCTGCTTCTTTTCCACTCGTAGCACTTTCCTGTCCCATCGCCGACATAAGACCTATCTGTGTCGGTGCGACGTAAAGCAACTTGTACATTTATACTTTTTTATTAAGTTAAAGCAAAAATATACCTTATTCTTAAAATGTACCTGTTTATATAAATGTAATTTTCATTGATGTTTGCAAAATAAAATAATGAAACATTCTAATAGATTTATATGTAACTAACCTACTAGCGCTTTGCCCGCGGCTTCGCTCGCGTCATAATTGACTTATGTCCCATTATATTATTTTATTTCCCATTTTCTCTTGAAGTCCACTGAACCAACCTTATGCCTTCATCGAATTTCGTAAGAAATGTAAGACATGAACGTAAATGATGTGTTTTTCCGTCCCGGCTTCGGCCGGAATTGAAAAGTTTCACGTGTATTCCGAGTTCGCTGTTAAATGAAATTCTCCTGTAATAACAGTAGCTTCTATTATTTTTTTAAACTCCGTCACACGTAATCTAGTGCCATTGCACAACTTAGGTGGTTTGAGGTTATGTAACAATATTACAGGTGCTCCTACTTTCAAACGAAGTTTGTGAGATGGGAATCCTGGAGGATTAATAGTATGTAGGAATTCTACTGGATAATTGACAGCATCGTTCGTTTGTAATACCGTGTCGACCGATTTATACTCTAATTCTTCTGCATCAAAATATGTAAGCAATGCTTCATTTAATTCATTAGCCGTCTCATTAAAGTAAATCTGCAAAAATCGAGGATCTTGATGAGCATTTTGCAATAGACTGCCTATGGAATGCTAAATTTGACCTTTTACTTTGAAAGTTGGCATAAAGCCGGGTTGGATGACTTGGTTAGCACCAAAAGATGTCATTTGAAAACAGCTGCTATGTTTTCTAATTCGATAAAAAAAAAATGACCATGATCTGGATGGGCACCCATTAGTAACTGTATAATGGTTCAGGTGGAGATTAGAGTGGTGGCAGCTGAACCTTGCCAGAATCGCAACACATGCCTGGTGTTTCATCTTTCCACTTGAGAGCATTGCAGAATTGGCATTTATGGATCATTGTACCAGTGGTTATCAAGCTGTTATCTTCCTAATTAATTTCAGGATCGTAAGACATCCCGGAACCAAACTTAATTTTACATGGACGCAATCGTCTTTCTTTTCGGACCCCAGGGTGATGTTGCTCATATCGCATTTGAATTGTCCTGTGATATTCACGATTATTTTGCTGGTTTGTAGCTGCCGCTGCTCTATGAAACTCGGGATTATTTTTCTGGTATGTCGGTGCAGCTGCTCTATGAACCTTGGGGTTATTCTTCTGGTACGTGACTGCCGCTGCTCTATGAACCTTGAGATTATTCTTCTGGTACGTGTCCGCTGCGGCTGTATTGACTTCGGGATTTTTCTGTTGGTATTTACTTCCAGCAATGGTATGTGCGGAAGGATTATTCTGTAAAAATGTGGCTGCTGCTTTTTTAAATTTTTTTTCTTGTAGCATTTGAGTATCGAGGACGACGGTTTTCAAAAACTTTTGTAACAACGAATATAGCACTTGTTTCTTCGCACAGACATTCATATACATTACTTCAAAATGTCCTTTAGAGAGATTACCAGTAAATCGCAATCTCTTTACGGGATTAGCTTCATCACTAAATGTCCAGTATAACTTTTGATCACGATAAACTTCAAAGCGGAATGGAAATATTTTGCCTGCTGCCGTCAACTCACATGTTCCACCATAAGTTGAATCTTCTGACACGAAAAGTCGGCACTATTCTGAAGAGGAATAGTTATTACCAAGATGATTTTCGGACAAAATTGAGACAACTTACGAAACAATAGCTTCACGAACTCATTGTGCCGTAACTGAGTAGAATATAAAATGTAAGAAAGAAATCTAAATAGCACGCACCGTCAACTACAATAGAAACAATGTTATGTGGCAACACTTCACCATCAATGTATAGATAAGTTACTGGCATTATGCTGTGTGCGTGAAAAAGACGTTTTCACGCTGCAGTCTGTTATTTAGCTGTCTCCTTGAAATATCACACAGCAGTACGTTGAATCTTCTGATATGAAATGCTGATACTCTTCCGGGGAGGATTAGTTATTAGCAAGGATTGACAAGGTTCAAACCTTTATTGCTCAAGAGTTCTATCACACTCACCTGATTACTGGCCGACAATATTATGTAAGTTGCCTCCGGTCTCTCCTTCGCCACGACCTCACACACGTTACAGCACGACCTCAGACACACATCCAGGACACAATTACGTTCAAGTGGGCATCGATTTCTTTTCAGCATTATTTTTTCGGCCGGGTCTTCACCTATATTTGCTACTCAGCCAACCTCAATTAGCAAAACAGTTGACGCCTCGTCGGCTGTCGACTTCCCCACGACCATGGCCTTTTGCATAATTCCCGGCCTGGATCCTGCCATCCCTGAAGATGACATCTTCGACGACCTTTGTGCCGCTGGCCTTCCGGTCCACAATGTCTATCGACTGGTTGGTGGCATCACCTCCGCACCTTCTTCACAGATTCTGGTTCATCTCAGCGACGAGGCCGCCCTTCAACGTCTCTACACTTCGGGCGCAACGATTCACTCTCAGATCTATGCAGTGGTGCCAACCCCTCCATACATTGAAGACCAGCTTTCTGCCAACCCAACCCTTGTCCCAACTGTCCATGAGCCTCCATTTCAGACGATGCCTCTGCCCTCAACTCTCACCAACCCGACAACCACCACAATTACCACCACAACACCGTCCGTTCTTCTCCCTTCCTCACTTCCCATCAAGACTGTTACCACTTGTCATCCCTCCCCTGTTATGTCGTCCTCTCTCCCTATTTATGCGCCCCCTGCCTTTCAGCAAGTACCTGTTAACCCGCCGGCCTCGTCTGTCGCAGTTTCGCCACCGCCATCTCCGCCGGCTAACAACACACAGCAGTCATCATCGACCCAGCCGCCTTCATCGTCCACTTCTGCCGTGTACAGCTGTGTGATCCGAGGAAACCCTCCAGACTTCTCCGACAGGGACGTCCTCCAAGAACTCCGTGCAGCCGGCGTTCACGTCCGACGAGCCATTCGGATCCGGAACGCCTCCGGCCCAACTTTTATGGTACGCCTCCAGCTGACTACACCCGAAGCAGTCCAACAGCTCATCGCCACCGGTGCCCGTGTTCACGACCATTTTTATCGCGTAGAGCCCTCTCTTTCTCCGCCTTCACCTGGTCGCCAACCCTCAGATTGCCCATCTCGTCGCCCCCGGCCAAACCCTCCTCCCATTTTTCCACCTCCACCAGTATGCCCACCCCCTCTTCTCACGGCTTCTTCCCTTCTCCCCTTCCAACATTTGACCTCCTCCGTCTTCTCACCACTTCTCTTACCCATCTAACCACTTTCCTCCATCTCCTTACTTTGCACATCTACCCCGGCACTTCCTTCTAAGCTCCGCTTCCTCCCTTGCATTTCACTTCTTTCCTCACGCATATCCTGTAACTTGATAACACATGTATTTGTAATCACAGCATTGTATATACCATTTGTAAATCTGTCAATAAAGCTCTAGATAACCCACACATCCTTAACTCCTTAACTTATTCATTCATAGGCATAGGTACAATTCTCCTCCCATCTCCTACATATTCACATCCTTTACCCCTTCAGGGTGGGGAATGAAAGCAGTGTTAGTTAGTTAGTCAATATGAATGACATATCTTCGAAACATAGACAGCTTTGCTGATGACGCAGGCGCGCGCCGAACTGGTACTGCTTTCGCCTAGCCTGTTTTACCAGTTGTACGGATGAAACAATTCATTTAAACTGTAAACGGCTGCATAACTCACTAACAAAATATAAAACTGTAATAAATCTCATTAATAAAACAATATCCCTGTGTTAAAAAAAGGCCGCCAACAGGCAGATTCGAACCTGCATTCTTGCAGTCTGTAGTCCGTTGACTTCACCGTTGCGCGATCAGCGCAGCGTGAACTTTTCTTGAATTCACTCACAAACATTCATATATGTAGGCGTATATACTGTTAATTGTATTTTCTTTTCTTTAAGGATTTGGTTTATTACCATCTTAAAATACATGGAAGCGGAGTGAATTGGCGCGTACACTTATATATTGGAAAGTGCCGCGGCCATTTTTAATTGACAAAAGCCAAAGATTCATGCGCGCAAGGGATTATTTCATCTGGAAAATCTTGAAAATAAATATATTTCCATTGACTTTTCAATAAATGCAAGATTTTTGCTGTACTATTGAGACGATTTGGAAGACTGAATGAATATATATGTACAATATTGTTAAAAAAAACGGAGTTATTGAGCACAAATGTAAAACCACATATCACCGCTTTTCACTCCTTTAAAATACGAATTTTAACAATTTATTTTAAAATAGTATTTATGATATATGAAAATAAATATCTGATTGAATATAAGTACAACATTTTTCACAGAAACGGAGAAATTCAACAAAAAAGTACAATCACATATCAACCCTTTTTACCCCTTTAGAATAGCAATTTTTAAAAATCCTTTCTCAGTGCACATCTAAGCTATGGTAGAAACATGTTCTCAAATTTTCATGCAGTTATCTTCGGTAGGTTTTGCTGTGCGTTGATTATCAGTCAGTCAGGACATCTTGCTTTATATAATTATATAGAATATATAGATAACAGTTGCCGGCGGCTTCCCCCGCATTTATTAATTCAACAGCGTTAGATGTTTCTAAACCGTTTAATAAAATGCAAAAGAAAAACTATATTTACTAACATACATCGTTTTCACTTTTAATATTGGTCGTTTTCTATTATTTTAATATTTCACCCCCTTTCCACCCCCGTCCGTAGGGGTGTCTTACCCTACAGTTTTCTTTCCCAAACAGTAAGTCGTATGAGTATCATGTTTGGTTGAGAGCTATGACTGGAACATGCACACGTACGTCCATAATCTCGGTCATTTTGGACATTCCTTTCACCCCCTCGAACTCCCATCCCGATTGGAAATGAACTTTGGCTCAGATGGCAACTAGTGGCACGGTTCATCTCAACTACTCCATAGACTATGAACTCGCCACTAACATCGGACAATTTTTCGGTTTTTAGATTTCACCCCTTCCTTTAGGGGTGCTAGGGGTTTCTTGCCACTAGAGTATTTTTTTCCAAATAGTAAGTTATATGTGTGTCTAGAGTGGTTGAGAGCTATGCTAAAACATACATACACAATCTATGTCATTTTCGACATTTTCTTTCTTCACTCCTTCTCACCCTCTATGCCATTGGGACTGAACCTGGACTTTTCATTTTGATATACCGTTTATAGAAGAAGAAAAATAAAATAAGTTTTAAGAAAGACATCATAATCTTCATATACTGTTGATTAGGCAACCCACTGATCAGATTTGTCATGCGGTTTACTTACCTTTCCCTAATATTTTTCCGCCCTTCTCACCCCGTATGGCGAACTACCCTTCAAATTTCGTTCAAACCACTTCCTGCTCCCGTAGTTTTTGAGTCCATTGGAGACATACATACAAACAAACAAACATTCATTTGTACATATATTGATAATGCAATCTATCACCTAAACGAAGTCAAATAATGTAGTTTCATGATGATTTTAAATGAAAATAACCGATGGCACACTAGGCAGTAAAAAATAATAAACAAGACCTTAATTGACACACTAGTCGGAAAAGGTTTGCCATCCCTGCCCTAAGATATCCCTAGCTCTGTTTAGAATCTGTTTCCAGATACCCGTAAGCGATTCAGTTATTAGAAATGTAGATCCTTTGAGAAGTTTTTTAACTCTCCAAACCCGGTTACGATCTTGAAACCTAAGGAACTTCACGATGATCGGTCGTTTTCCCGTCACTACGGCTTCAGCTGCTGTACGTTTCCGCTCACCAAGCCTGTGGCAGCGGTCAATGTCTCCTAGTGAGATGTCCAGTTGTAGCTTATCCCTGATGAAGTCCGTAAGTAGTATAATACAGGGATTCAGCCGCCACCTCCACCTCAGGCTCCCAGTGGCCACCTCCACCTCCACCTCAGCCAGAGGCCTCCCAGTGGCCACCTCCACCTCCACCTCAGCCAGAGGCCTCCCAGAGGTCCCCTCCACCTCCCGCGGGAAATTTGAATTTGTAAACAAAGCCACGTGCTTTTTGACAGCTGCCATCGACAACAACGCATCGCTAACCTCAGTACTGCCATCTTGACGGGCCTAAACCTCAGTAGTGCCAACTTAACCTAACTAGCGCGAGGTAAACAAAGCCACGTGCTTTTTGACAGCCACGTGCTTTTTGACAGATTTGTAAACAAAGCTACGTGCTTTTTGACAGACAACAACGCATCGCTAACGTCAGTACTGCCATCTTGACGGGCCTAAACCTTAGTGGTACCAACTTAACCTAACTAGCGCGAGGTAAACAAAGCCACGTGCTTTTTGACAGCCATGTGCTTTTTGACAGATTTGTAAACAAAGCCACGTGCTTTTGACAGCTGTCATCGACAACAACGCATCGCTAACCTCAGTACTGCCATCTTGACGGGCCTAAACCGCAGTAGTACCAACTTAACCTAACTAGCGCGAGATAAACAAAGCCACGTGCTTTTTGACAGCCACGTGCTTTTTTGACAGCTGTCATCCGCCATCTTTAAACTACAGAGCACCGTGCTGCCCTCTTTCGTCACCTGTCATCAGCAGTGCTGCCATCTTGACGGGCCTAAACCTTAGTGCTACCAACTTAACCTCACTAGCTCGAGATAAACAAATCCACGTGCTTTTTGACAACCACGTGCTTTTTTGATAGCTGTCATCCGCCATCTTTAATCTATAGAGCACAGTGCTGCCCTCTTTAGCTACTTACCTTTGAAATGTGGTGGCGGATAATTTGAAAAATGCTTTTCGACAAGCAGCCATCTTTAATCCAGAGAGAACCGTGCTGCCCTCTAAGTGGTGGCGGCAAATTGAAAAATTCCACGTGCTCTTGTTTGAAAACAAACTCACGTGCTTTTTTTGACAGCTGTCATCTGCCATCTTTAATCTATAGAGCACAGTGCTGCCCTCTTTAGTTTGAAATGTGGTGGCGGTAAATTCCACGTGCTCTTGTTTGGAAACAAAGCCATGTGCTTTTTGACAGCTGTCATCCGCCATCTTTAATCAACAGAGCACCGTGCTACTATCATGCGGGCAATTTCATCACCTGTCATCCGCCATCTTTAATCCACAGAACACCGTGCTGCCCTCTTTATGACTACTACCTTAAGCATGTAGTAGTGGGCAATTTGAAAAGTTCTGTTAGCTATCATCCGCCATCTTTAATCAAGAGAGCACCGTGCTGCCATCTTTAGCTAGATACCTTTGAAATGTGGTGGCGGCAAATTGAAAAATTCCACGTGCTCTTGTTTGGAAACAAACTCACGTGCTTTTTCGACAGCTACCATCCGCCATCTTTAATCAACAGAGCATAGTGCTGCCCTCTTTAGTTTGAAATGTGATGGCGGCAAATTCCACGTGCTCTTGTTTGGTAAACATAGCCATGTGCTTTTTTGACAGCTGTCATCCGCCATCTTTAATACAGAGAGCACCGTGCTGCCCTCTTTATCGTAGTAGATGTAAATTCGTCACCTGTCATCCGCAGTGCTGCCATCTTTAGCTAGATACCTTTGAAATGTGGTGGCGGATAATTTAAAAAGAAAAATTCTACAGCAGCCCTCTCTCGACGCTAATTGCATAAGATGGCGACTATACATGACTCCTTAAGGGTGCTTACGCAAGATGGTTGCTATACACAGGTTCTTATGAGACGCCCTTGGGATGCTTGCTCAAGATGGTAGTTATACATGGCTCCTTATGAGATGCCCTAGGGATGCTTGCTCAAGATAGCGGCTGCTCTTATGGGACGGCTTAAGTGTCCTTGCACAAGATGGCTTGAGACGCCCTAAGGATGCTTGCGCAAGATGGCGGACACAAGATGGCGGCTATACAAGTCTCCTTATGAGACGCCTTAAGGGTGCTTGCGCAAGATGGCTGCTGCTCTTAGCTTAGAGGCTAACGTGTCGTGATAGTTCGATTCATTAAATTTAGGGCTTAAATGCAAAATGTTAAATATCTCGAAAACGGTGCATCGTAGAGCAAAACGGACAACATTTTTCTACCCAATACCTAGGTTCGCAGTATGAGGAACAAGAAAATCATAGTCTAATGATGGGATCAACGGTTCGGTTCCTACTTAGGCCCTTTGGCATTTGCTCTGTTTTAGCTTGTATTGAAGCGAGTCTTCGTAACATGATCAGGTCTAGCTATGGTAGAGAGTATAACGTACCGTGCAGGTTCGATTCATTAAATTTGGAGGCTTAAATGCAAAATGTTAAATATCTCGAAAACGATGCATCGTAGAGCAAAACGGACAAAATTTTTCCGCCTAATACGTAGGTTCGTAGTATCAGGAACAAGAAAAAACATAGTCTAATGATGAGATCAACGGTTCGATTCCTACTTAAGCCCTTTGCCATTCGCAGCTATCTATTTCTACAAGATGGTGGCTGCTCTTATGAGAAACAAGATGCCTTGAGACGTCCTAGGGATGCTTACGCAAGATGGCAGACAAAAAATGGTGACTATACATAGCTCCTTATGAGACGGCCTAGGGGTGCTAGCACAAGATGGCGGCTACTCTTATGAAGAAAGCTAGCTTAGAGGCTACTGCGCAAGATAACAGCTGCTGTTATGCATGTGGTGGAGGGCAATTTGAAATTCTATGTGCTTAATCAACAGAGCACCCTGCTGCCCTCTTTAGCTGAAATGTGGTGGTGGATAATTTGAAAAATTCTTTTGACAGCTATCATCTTTAAAAACAATGGCGACTATACATAGGCTGTTAAGGCCTTATCATTCTCCTCCTCCTCCTCCTCCTCCTCCCCCTCCTCCTCCTTCTCTACCTCCTCCTCCGCCTCTTATGTCAAGGCATAGCTTTATATCGAACAAGTTTAAACCTGCATCGCGAAGGCAAGCGTGTGCAGCGATAACATTATTGTGCATGTTTAGACTTTCGAAACATAAGAAGAGTAGAATCAAACGCTGTACTCGATACGACATGTGATCAGAACATTGATTGATGCGTTCAGAAAACAAAATAAGTGATCAAGACTAGAATCGAACAATGTACTCAATACATCATGTGTTTAGAATATGTCAGGGGATACGCTTGTTCTAAGAAGATCAGATTGAAACATAACAAGACTAGAATAGAACACTGTAATCGATGTTGTTAACTTCAACATGTGATCAGAACATTGATTGATGTGTTCAGAACACAAAATAAGTGATCATGACTAGAATCGAACACCGTACTCCATACAACATGTGATCAGAACATTGATCGATGTGTTCAGAACACGAAATAAGTGATCAAGACTAGAATCGAACACTGTACTCAATACAACATGTGTTTAGAACATGTTAGGGGGTACCCTTGTTCTAAGAAGATCAGAATGAAACATAACAAGACTAGAATCGAACACTGTAATCGATGTTGTTAACCTCAACATATGATCAGAACATTGTTTGATGTGTTCAGAGCAAAAGTACAATTTTGATGATTTGCTTAGTGTAAAATCAAAAACTATGGAAACACACTGTGCACATATCGCATAGCTAACTCGCTCAGTAAGCAATATTGCAAAACTACAACTTCAATGATTTGCATAGTGTAAAAATCAAAAACACACTGTACCCATACTGCGCAGCTAACTCGCTCGGTAAACGATATAGCCAAAGTATAACTTCAAATTATTTACCTTCCATCATTCGTCTTGTGTGTAAAAATCAGTCGAACAAGTTATCGCATAAACATAGCTGAAAAAAATCGTGATAGGGTATGGAACCCAGGGGTTACATCTTATCAGAAGGGCAAAAAGGATGAAAGGACTCTTCCTCCTCCTTACCGCACATTCCTTGTAGGGCTAATTGGCTGAAGGGCTAATGGGCTAAAGGGCTAAAGGAGCAACAACCTCGTCGGTCGCTATCAGCAAGAACGCTTGTACTTTGTTAAGTGTAGAAAATTAATCTTTATTTGTAAATGGTTTCATGTTCAGAACAAGGAATGGAACCTAGGGGTTACGTCTTACGTAATAAAATCCCCGAGGTGCGATGAGTTACGTTTTTTGAACTAGTGTTTGGAACACTGAACTTTTCAAGATGATAGCAGAGAGTTTAGCAATGTTCTGTTGTTGGATTTTAAATTCCGCGCTACAACATGCATAAGGTGGTAGCCTTGAGGTTTACCGCCGTAAAGATGGCAAGAGTGAGGTTAACAATGTTCTGTTGTTGGATTTTAAATTCCGCGCTACAACATGCATAAGGTGGTAGCCTTGAGGTTTACCGCCGTAAAGATGGCAAGAGTGAGGTTAACAATGTTCTGTTGTTGGATTTTAAATTCCGCGCTATAACATGCATAAGGTGGCAGCCTTGAGGTTTACCGCCGTAAAGATGGCAGCAGTGAGGTTAGCGACGCTCTATTGTCCTTCAAAGTGAGGTTAGGGTTCGTCAAGAAGACAGCTGTCAAAAAAGCACGTGGCTATGTTTACCAAACAAGAGCACGTGGTCGTGACGTCACGGTCACGTAATCAATCCTTAGCTCGACGTCGTTAAGAGCAGTATTAGGGTTAGCTATGCTTAAAAGTCTTGGGAACAGAGCAGCAGTATGAATTGCTATGTTTCAAAGCGTGCACACATGACCTATCGATTTTACATGCATCGACCATCGAACTAAACTTCACCCGCTAGATCGTGCTGCTATCTTAGCATAACCTATACCCATAAAATTAAAGTACAATGAATAGCCATGTTTCAAAGCGTGTACACATCACCTATCGATTTTGCACGCATCGACTCTTGTACTAAACTTCTTCCGCTAGATTGTGCTGCTATCTTAGCATAACCTATACGCGTGACCTTAAGGTACAAAGAATAGCCATGTTTCAAAGCGTGTACACATTACCTATCGACTTTGCATGCAACAAATATCGTACTAAACTTCTTCCGCTAGGTTGTGCTGCTATCTTAGCATAACTTATACACATGAACTTAAAGTACAAAGAATAGTCATGTTTCAAAGCGTGTACACATTACTTATTGATTTTGCATGCATCAAATATCGTACTAAATTTCTTCCGCTAGATTGTGCTGCTATCTTAGCATAACCTATACCCATGAACTTAAAGTACAATGAATAGTCATGTTTCAAAGCGTGTACACATCAACTATCGAATTTGCATGTATCGACTCTCATACTAAACTTCTGCAGGTAGATTGTGCTGCTATCTCAGCATAACTAAGACGCATGAACTTAAAGAACAAAGAATAGCTATATCTCAAAACGTGTACTCATTACCTATCGATTTTGCAAGCATCGACTCTCGTACTAAACTTCTTCCGCTAGATTGTGCTGCTATCTTAGCGTAACGTATACGCATGACCTCAAGGTATAAAGAATAGCCATGTTTCAAAGCGTGTACACATTACCTATCGACTTTGCATGCAACAAATATCGTACTAAACTTCTTCCGCTAGGTTGTGCTACTATCTTAGCATAACTTATACACATGAACTTAAAGTACGAAGAATAGCCATGTTTCAAAGCGTGTACACATTACTTATTGATTTTGCATTCATCGAATCTCGTACTAAATTTCTTCCGCTAGATTGTGCTGCTATCTTAGCATAACCTATACCCATGAACTTAAAGCACAATGAATAGTCATGTTTCAAAACGTGTACGCATCAACTATCGATTTTGCATGTATCGACTCTCGTACAAAACTTCTTCAGGTAGATTGTGCTGCTATCTTAGCATAACTAAGACGCATGAACTTAAAGTACAAAGAATAGCCTTGTTTCAAAGCGTGTACACATTACCTATCGATAATGTATGTATCGAATATCGTACTAAACTTCTTCCGCTAGATTGTGCTGCTATCTTAGCATAACCTATACGCATGACTTTAAGGTACAAAGAATAGCCATGTTTCAAAGCGTGTACACATTACCAATCGACTTTGCATGTATCGACTCTCGTACAAAACTTCTTCCGCTAGGTTGTGCTGCTATCTTAGCATAACTCATACACATGAACTTAAAGTACAAAGAATAGCTATGTTTCAAAGTGTATACACATCACCTATCGATTTTGCATGCATCGAATCTCGTACTAAACTTCTTCCGCTAGATTGTGCTGGTATCTTAGCATAACTTATACCCATGAACTTAAAGTACAAAGAATAGCCATGCTTCAAAGCGTGTACACGTCACCTATCGATTTTGCATGTCTCGTACTAAACTTCTTCCGCTAGATTGTGCTGCCATGTTAGCATAACCTGTACGCATGAACTTAAAGTACAAAGAATAGCCTTGTTTCGAAAGCGTTTACACATTACCTAATGATTTTGCACGAAACGACTATCATATTAAACTTTTCCCACTAGATTGTGCTAAAATAATGTAAGTGTGCTGCTATCTTAGCATAACCTATCGATTTTACATGCATCGACTATCGTACTAGACTTCTTCCGCTAGAGCATGTAGCAATCGCTTTTGTGTATCCCAAACCCATGTGCACGAACTTAAAGCATAAAGATGAGCTATGTTCTAAAGCGTGTACACATCACCTATCGATAATGTATGTATCGAATATCGTACTAAACTTCTCCTGCTAGAGCGTACGAGTATCGCTTGTGTGTGTGTGCACGAACATAAAGCATAAAGAATAGCAATGTATAAAAATCTTGTAAACAAAGCAGCAGCATTACGTATAGTCAAGATTAAATGCGTGCACACATCATGTATCCATGATGCTCACAGTACTAAACTTATTCCATTAGAATGTACAAAGTTCGCATGTGTTTGTACTGCTATCTTAGCATAGCCTATGTGCATGAACTTAAAGCATAAAGAATAGTTATGTGTAAAAAATCTTGTGAACATAGCAGAGTGTTAACTACGTAGGTGTAGACATTGAACTTTACATGCTGAGGCAACATACTACGTGACCGTGACGTCACGACCACGTGCTCTTGTTTGGTAAACATAGCCACGTGCTTTTTTGACAGCTGTCTTCTTGACGAACCCTAACCTCACTTTGAAGGACAATAGAGCGTCGCTAACCTCACTGCTGCCATCTTTACGGCGGTAAACCTCAAGGCTGCCACCTTATGCATGTTATAGTGCGGAATTTAAAATCCAACAACAGAACATTGTTAACCTCACTCTTGCCATCTATACGGCGGTAAACCTCAAGGCTACCACCTTATGCATGTTGTAGCGCGGAATTTAAAATCCAACAACAGAACATTGTTAACCTCACTCTTGCCATCTTTACGGCGGTAAACCTCAAGGCTACCACCTTATGCATGTTGTAGCGCGGAATTTAAAATCCAACAACAGAACATTGCTAAACTCTCTGCTATCATCTTGAAAAGTTCAGTGTTCCAAACACTAGTTCGAAAAACGTAACTCATCGCACCTCGGGGATTTTATTACGTAAGACGTAACCCCTAGGTTCCATTCCTTGTTCTGAACATGAAACCATTTACAAATAAAGATTAATTATCTACACTTAACAAAGTACAAGCGTTCTTGCTGATAGCGACCGACGAGGTTGTTGCTCCTTTAGCCCTTTAGCCCATTAGCCCTTTAGCCCTTTAGCCCTTTAGCCCTTTTGCCCATTAGCCCTTCAGCCAATTAGCCCTACAAGGAATGTGCGGTAAGGAGGAGGAAGAGTCCTTTCATCCTTTTTGCCCTTCTGATAAGATGTAACCCCTGGGTTCCATACCCTATCACGATTTTTTTTCAGCTATGTTTATGCGATAACTTGTTCGACTGATTTTTACACACAAGACGAATGATGGAAGGTAAATAATTTGAAGTTATACTTTGGCTATATCGTTTACCGAGCGAGTTAGCTGCGCAGTATGGGTACAGTGTGTTTTTGATTTTTACACTATGCAAATCATTGAAGTTGTAGTTTTGCAATATTGCTTACTGAGCGAGTTAGCTACGCGATATGTGCACAGTGTGTTTCCATAGTTTTTGATTTTACACTAAGCAAATCATCAAAATTGTACTTTTGCTCTGAACACATCAAACAATGTTCTGATCATATGTTGAGGTTAACAACATCGATTACAGTGTTCGATTCTAGTCTTGTTATGTTTCATTCTGATCTTCTTAGAACAAGGGTACCCCCTAACATGTTCTAAACACATGTTGTATTGAGTACAGTGTTCGATTCTAGTCTTGATCACTTATTTCGTGTTCTGAACACATCGATCAATGTTCTGATCACATGTTGTATGGAGTACGGTGTTCGATTCTAGTCATGATCACTTATTTTGTGTTCTGAACACATCAATCAATGTTCTGATCACATGTTGAAGTTAACAACATCGATTACAGTGTTCTATTCTAGTCTTGTTATGTTTCAATCTGATCTTCTTAGAACAAGCGTATCCCCTGACATATTCTAAACACATGATGTATTGAGTACATTGTTCGATTCTAGTCTTGATCACTTATTTTGTTTTCTGAACGCATCAATCAATGTTCTGATCACATGTCGTATCGAGTACAGCGTTTGATTCTACTCTTCTTATGTTTCGAAAGTCTAAACATGCACAATAATGTTATCGCTGCACACGCTTGCCTTCGCGATGCAGGTTTAAACTTGTTCGATATAAAGCTATGCCTTGACATAAGAGGCGGAGGAGGAGGTAGAGAAGGAGGAGGAGGGGGAGGAGGAGGAGGAGGAGGAGGAGAATGATAAGGCCTTAACAGCCTATGTATAGTCGCCATTGTTTTTAAAGATGATAGCTGTCAAAAGAATTTTTCAAATTATCCACCACCACATTTCAGCTAAAGAGGGCAGCAGGGTGCTCTGTTGATTAAGCACATAGAATTTCAAATTGCCCTCCACCACATGCATAACAGCAGCTGTTATCTTGCGCAGTAGCCTCTAAGCTAGCTTTCTTCATAAGAGTAGCCGCCATCTTGTGCTAGCACCCCTAGGCCGTCTCATAAGGAGCTATGTATAGTCACCATTTTTTGTCTGCCATCTTGCGTAAGCATCCCTAGGACGTCTCAAGGCATCTTGTTTCTCATAAGAGCAGCCACCATCTTGTAGAAATAGATAGCTGCGAATGGCAAAGGGCTTAAGTAGGAATCGAACCGTTGATCTCATCATTAGACTATGTTTTTTCTTGTTCCTGATACTACGAACCTACGTATTAGGCGGAAAAATTTTGTCCGTTTTGCTCTACGATGCATCGTTTTCGAGATATTTAACATTTTGCATTTAAGCCTCCAGATTTAATGAATCGAACCTGCACGGTACGTTATACTCTCTACCATAGCTAGACCTGATCATGTTACGAAGACTCGCTTCAATACAAGCTAAAACAGAGCAAATGCCAAAGGGCCTAAGTAGGAACCGAACCGTTGATCCCATCATTAGACTATGATTTTCTTGTTCCTCATACTGCGAACCTAGGTATTGGGTAGAAAAATGTTGTCCGTTTTGCTCTACGATGCACCGTTTTCGAGATATTTAACATTTTGCATTTAAGCCCTAAATTTAATGAATCGAACTATCACGACACGTTAGCCTCTAAGCTAAGAGCAGCAGCCATCTTGCGCAAGCACCCTTAAGGCGTCTCATAAGGAGACTTGTATAGCCGCCATCTTGTGTCCGCCATCTTGCGCAAGCATCCTTAGGGCGTCTCAAGCCATCTTGTGCAAGGACACTTAAGCCGTCCCATAAGAGCAGCCGCTATCTTGAGCAAGCATCCCTAGGGCATCTCATAAGGAGCCATGTATAACTACCATCTTGAGCAAGCATCCCAAGGGCGTCTCATAAGAACCTGTGTATAGCAACCATCTTGCGTAAGCACCCTTAAGGAGTCATGTATAGCCGCCATCTTATGCAATTAGCGTCGAGAGGGCTGCTGTAGAATTTTTCTTTTTAAATTATCCGCCACCACATTTCAAAGGTATCTAGCTAAAGATGGCAGCACTGCGGATGACAGGTGACGAATTTACATCTACTACGATAAAGAGGGCAGCACGGTGCTCTCTGTATTAAAGATGGCGGGTGACAGCTGTCAAAAAAGCACATGGCTATGTTTACCAAACAAGAGCACGTGGAATTTGCCGCCATCACATTTCAAACTAAAGAGGGCAGCACTATGCTCTGTTGATTAAAGATGGCGGATGGTAGCTGTCGAAAAAGCACGTGAGTTTGTTTCCAAACAAGAGCACGTGGAATTTTTCAATTTGCCGCCACCACATTTCAAAGGTATCTAGCTAAAGATGGCAGCACGGTGCTCTCTTGATTAAAGATGGCGGATGATAGCTAACAGAACTTTTCAAATTGCCCGCTACTACATGCTTAAGGTAGTAGTCATAAAGAGGGCAGCACGGTGTTCTGTGGATTAAAGATGGCGGATGACAGGTGATGAAATTGCCCGCATGATAGTAGCACGGTGCTCTGTTGATTAAAGATGGCGGATGACAGCTGTCAAAAAGCACATGGCTTTGTTTCCAAACAAGAGCACGTGGAATTTACCGCCACCACATTTCAAACTAAAGAGGGCAGCACTGTGCTCTATAGATTGAAGATGGCAGATGACAGCTGTCAAAAAAAGCATGTGAGTTTGTTTTCAAACAAGAGCACGTGGAATTTTTCAATTTGCCGCCACCACTTAGAGGGCAGCACGGTTCTCTCTGGATTAAAGATGGCTGCTTGTCGAAAAGCATTTTTCAAATTATCCGCCACCACATTTCAAAGGTAAGTAGCTAAAGAGGGCAGCACTGTGCTCTATAGATTAAAGATGGCGGATGACAGCTATCGAAAAAGCACGTGGTTGTCAAAAAGCACGTGGATTTGTTTATCTCGAGCTAGTGAGGTTAAGTTGGTAGCACTAAGGTTTAGGCCCGTCAAGATGGCAGCACTGCTGATGACAGGTGACGAAAGAGGGCAGCACGGTGCTCTGTAGTTTAAAGATGGCGGATGACAGCTGTCAAAAAAGCACGTGGCTGTCAAAAAGCACGTGGCTTTGTTTATCTCGCGCTAGTTAGGTTAAGTTGGTACTACTGCGGTTTAGGCCCGTCAAGATGGCAGTACTGAGGTTAGCGATGCGTTGTTGTCGATGACAGCTGTCAAAAGCACGTGGCTTTGTTTACAAATCTGTCAAAAAGCACATGGCTGTCAAAAAGCACGTGGCTTTGTTTACCTCGCGCTAGTTAGGTTAAGTTGGTACCACTAAGGTTTAGGCCCGTCAAGATGGCAGTACTGACGTTAGCGATGCGTTGTTGTCTGTCAAAAAGCACGTAGCTTTGTTTACAAATCTGTCAAAAAGCACGTGGCTGTCAAAAAGCACGTGGCTTTGTTTACCTCGCGCTAGTTAGGTTAAGTTGGCACTACTGAGGTTTAGGCCCGTCAAGATGGCAGTACTGAGGTTAGCGATGCGTTGTTGTCGATGACAGCTGTCAAAAAGCACGTGGCTTTGTTTACAAATTCAAATTTCCCGCGGGAGGTGGAGGGGACCTCTGGGAGGCCTCTGGCTGAGGTGGAGGTGGAGGTGGCCACTGGGAGGCCTCTGGCTGAGGTGGAGGTGGAGGTGGCCACTGGGAGCCTGAGGTGGAGGTGGCGGCTGAATCCCTGTATTATACTACTTCCGTAATTTTTTTATACACGTCTTCATCAGGTTCCTCGGCAACACCGTGCAGTAGGAGGCAGTTACGACGGCTATACTGAGCCAAATCGTCAATCATTTCTTCATGACGGGTTAAAGTCTCGTCCATCGTCGATTTCTTAGTCCTTAGTTCGGCAATTTCAGTGGTCACTTGGTCTTTGAATGTTTCAAAGTCGGCAGCCAGGCTCTGTATTTCTTGTGGGTTGGTAGTAGTGTCGCCAGCACTGGTGGTCGCTGCTGCTAGGCGAGCTTGGATACAGTGTTGCCAACTTATATTTTCAAGATCCGCTAAATACTACTAAAAATCTGCTAAATTCCGCTAAGAAATCCAGTCTCAAATAATAATAATAATAATAATAATAATAATAATAATAATAATAATAATAATAATAATAATAATAATAAAAGTAAATGTCTGCACTCACCTGATCTGTGAGTTTCACTGGGATTAACCCCCTGCCTAAGAGCCGGCGAGCTAAAACTTGTGGGCGTTTTACTGCCGGGTGCAATCTATGTGAATCCCCTACCTCAAGGGCCACACACAGAACAGGCCAGTGCATTAAACGGTCTTCCTTCATAGCATAAATATAAATGCTACTCTCTCACAGTTTCGTTATCTGTCGTCATTCGTCAACTAAGAGATAAGTAACCTTTCCCCACGCATTACAAATTTATGATACCATGATCTCATAACATCAAATCCAATTAACATGTTTTCCTCATGTGACTGCTAACTCCTGACAATAAATACGGATTAGCTCGGAGACAGACTGGAGTACAATTTTTTAAATAAAGTGAAATGGATAAAACATTAAATTCCGCTATAATAAATCTAGAATTCCGCCAAAAATCCGCTATCCGCTAAATGATATATTTCTCCGCCAACAGTCTTCTAATTCCGCCAAATTTAGCGGAAAATCCGCTAAGTTGGCAACACTGGCTTGGAAGTCATTCAGTTGACTTTCAAAGACAGTTATTCTTTGATTAGCTTCTTTAAGTGTCATGTTTTAGTGATATATTTCCACTAGAACACTGTACAAATGTTTTCCGTGATAGAGTTCGTACCTAGATGCGGTTGTTCTTACTGTTTTCGTAGGATATAACAGAGAGCACTTAACATTCACACTGCACCGGCCGCCATCTTTACGTGTATGTATTATTCTAGCTCGTTGCCTATAGGCGATCTGCTCATTGAATTCTAATGCTGATGATGGCACGAATACCCAGTTCCCGAGCCAAACCAAAGGAATTAACCAATTAAGGGTAAAATCCCTGACCTTGGATCCCTGGGACCAAAGTCCAGCCATGGAGCCGGTTAGAGCACATATGAAATGAAAAGAAAGAGTGTTTCTAGTGTAACTGTCCACTGGGAGAGAAAATTGGGCAATTGCATTTTCAAAAAAGAAATATACAAGTATCCAAACATGTAGTACATTGTGAGTATTATATCACAATTTAAATAGTTTTACCATGTGTTTTAGAAGTGCTATTCTTAATCTCAAGTCGTTTCTGACAGTGTTACGTACGAAAATCGTAAGTAGTAATGTTCCCAGTTTTTAAGTACCGATATATAATTCTGGTTAAGAAATCGGAATTTTCTCAGGCTACACTACTCTCTGTGGCTACTGCTTGAAGCCAACGCCCTCCCCCCCCCCCCCCCCGCGCCATATAGAGCAAAACATGGCAGTTCTTACGCTGTGGATATAATATACAAACTCAAGCATTTTCTCGGGAGTAGGGAAATCGCATAATCATGTATAATCAGTTTCAAAATAACACGGCGATTAACTGCAACAAAACTCTCTGGCCAACAGACCTATTAATGATTTATTACTAAGCTCTACAGAAGTGTTTCTCATGATTCGCAGGCTTAAATCCACTCTCTCGCTAGTTGACTATCGGTACTATAAATTGAGTATCTTGAAAACAGATGTAAATCTTCACCAGATATCGGTAAAGACAAGGAGTAGGCTAATAATAACGGCATATCGCAATCAGAATGCTTGAGGGGAATGTGCAGTAAATCACCGAACTGGGCTTAACAACAATGTTTACTACATATTTTAGAGTGGTGTTGGTGGCGATTATTGTTTTAACAAGAAGTACAACCATCAAGTAAACCATCCTCCATTAACACTAATCAGAGGGAAAAATGGACGGGACCCAATACTTCGAAAAATGGAAGTATTTCCGAAGAAAGACAAGGGCCACGAAGGGCGTGAAAATGAGACTCTCTAGGCCTCCACACGTAATACCATCGGGCTCGAAAAAGAGCTAGAGTCGACAAGGGAATTTGGATAGGATAGATGGAAGTGAGGACCCTGACACAAGTGGAAGCAATGTAGGACTCAGCTAAGTTTCCCGTAGTTGCCAATCCACACTCCCAAAGAGCCCGTTGGGCACCTTTTAGTCGCCTTTTACGACAGGCAGGGGTACCGTGGTTTTTTTACCGTCTCCACCCACCACGGGATACATATTCCAGAGGTGGTAGGTAAGTCTAACCTAAAAATTCTTAACGAAATTTGGACGGTGCTTGCAGGACTCCGAAATACTAGCACATGAACAATGGATGTGGATGCAGAGTGGGTCTCGGCCCACAAGTGGTCACGGCTGGTCCGTAGTCCAACAGCTCTACCTTCCGACCGGCCAACCGAGCAGAGGAGGGGTGGCCACGGCTCTACCGTGGCT
Organism: Anabrus simplex; assembly: GCF_040414725.1. Taxonomy (NCBI): domain Eukaryota; kingdom Metazoa; phylum Arthropoda; class Insecta; order Orthoptera; family Tettigoniidae; genus Anabrus; species Anabrus simplex. The sequence continues at coordinate 330,047,887 of NC_090267.1, read as the reverse complement.
CTATGCCTCTGTATTCGGGAGGCGGGAAAGGGCTGGACCTCACGGCTGATCCCAACCGTCGGCTGTCCTGAGAAGGGTTTTTCACGGTTTTCCATTCTCCTGCACTAAGGCGAATGCCAGGACAGATCCTAGAATAGGCCACGGCCGCCAACTCCCTCATCTTGTCCGTGCCTCTCCTTCACCATAACAAATCTCCCGGCCTGGGAGACGACGTTACCGTTTAAAAGGCCCGCCTCCCCCTTCAGGAGAGGAATCAAAACGTTTTAGTAGTAGTAGTAGTAGAAATTAAAATTTGAGTTCACCGTATTCATTTAAATGAGCTGTGATGGGTTTGACTGTCAAAAACAACATGCGTTCTCGCTCCTGTAAATGACCACGCCCCTTAAGTAGAGTACCGTCATTGGGCTTCACTTTCCAAGGCATCTCTCTGTATTATTTACTTTCTGGACTGTTCTGAATATAAGTAGGATTGTCAGTATTTCTGCAGGGAGTTTCTGATGTCACGATATTATTTTAGAGGATTATGTGGGAGATTAAATTGCTTTAAAACGTTTTTAACTTGTTTTAGGCTATATTGAGTAGGCCTATCTATTTTTTACATTTTGCAATGTATGTGTGACGTCGAAGAACAATATGGCTACTTTTTTGGGTATATTAACCACGTGTTGTGTGACGTCATAAATATGGCTAACATACCATTCCCTTAGCCGCACAAATAAAATAAAATTCAATTAAATACAGGCCAATAAATCACTTCCAGTTCACCAAGACATCCAAGGAATTGCTTCAGTCTGACTGAAATTCAGACACACTCTCCTCCCGCTGGCTCAAAAACTGATGAACGAAAACTACTGTGGACTGCGAATCTGGAATGAAGAATGGACTTTTAAGACTCCCGACGAATGGAGATCGATCTTTGACCTTTTCCAAGCTGTGACTGTGCTGAAGAATTTTCCGTCATCTCTGTATTTATGCATTGCGCCCGTTTAGGGATAGCGGAGAGCAGGAGACACCCCAGGAGTGGTCAGTAAGGATTTGCATAAATGGCCATAGTATTCACAAGTGGCAGCAGAATAACGATAGGTCCGGCAATAAAAAGAACCGTCGATATCAATAGAAATTTAACATAATTTATTAATAGAAAAGGAAAAATTTCTTGCCATCCTGACTAACTGCGATGATGAATATGACCCCTACGTTAATTTTGACTTTACTAAGGCTCTTGAAGTAACATAAATATATTCCAAACAAAGGGGATGGTACAGGCAAAATTATTTATCCTGATCATTCTAACGGAATTGATTGATAATCACAATTTCGTTTTAGTATATTTTAAACAATTACATTAGCTGAGCCTTGAAAAACGAGGCTGTCGAGGTAAAATTTCCGAAAGAATCTGAAAATACACTGCATTTTAGTCAGAAAATTGAAATATAAAATCTATATATATAAAATAACTTGTCCTGACTGACTGACTGACTGACTGACTGACTGATTCATCATCGCCGAGCCAAAACTACTGGACATAAAGAGATGAAATTTTGGGGATATATTCATATTAAGACGTAGGTGCTCGCTAAGAGAGGATATTTGGATATTCCTTCGCTAAGGGGGTGAAAACGGGGGTGAAATTTTAAAATGAGTTGCTCTATATCTCAAAACTTTAAAAGTTTACAGATGTAAAAATTGGTATTTAGAATCTTCTTTAAAAATAAGGAAACACGTATTTTTTTGTTTTCAGAAAATCCCAATAGGAGGGGTGAAAAAGGGTGAAAATGGGGAAAAATGGGTTGAATGCCTTTAATCAGGATACCGGTACCTATATCTCAGAAACTGAAGATATACAGACCTGAAAATTGGTACTTTTGATCTCTTTTAAAAATAAAGAAACACGTAATTTTTTGTTTTTGGAAAATCCAATTAATGGGAGGGTGAAAAGGGGGTGAATTTTTAAAATGAAGGAATCTATATCTCCAAACTTTTAAAGTTTGCAGATGTAAAAATTGGTATTTAGAACCTTCATTAAAAATAAAGGAACACGTATTTTTTTGTTTTCGGAAAATCGCAATAGGAGGAGTGAAAAGGGGCTAAAAAGTGGTTGAATGCCTTTAAAGAGGCTACTTATATATCAGAAACTGAAGATATTACAGACCTGAAAATTGGGGTTTGGGATCTCCGTTAAAAATAAAGAAACACGTATTTTTTTGTTTCTGAAAATCCAATTTAGGGGGGGTGTGAAAAGGGAGTAATATTTTAAAAGGAGTGTATCTATCTCAAAATTTTTAAAGGTTATATATGTGAAAATTGGTATATAGAATCTCCTTTAAAAATAAATAAACACACGTATTTTTTCGTTTTTGGAAAATCCAATTATTGGGGGGTAAAAAGGGGGGAGGGTAAATTTTTTAAAATGAGTGTGTATACATCTTAAAACTTTAAAATTTACATGTGTAAAAATTGGTAGTTAGAATCTCCTCTAAAAATAAAGGAAAACGTATTTTTTGTTTCCTGTAAATCCCAATAGGAGGGGTGTAAAAGGGTGAAAAATGGGTTCAATGCCTTGAATGAGGATACATATATCTCAGAAACGAAAGATATTACAGAACTGAAAATTTGTATATGGGATCTCCTTTAAAAATAAAGAAACACGTATTTTTTAGTTTTGGAAAATCCAATTAATGGCGGTTAAACAGGAGTGAAAATTTGGGTGAATTTTTGAAAGACTATATCTACAGAATATCTTGGAAACGTAAAATGTTACAGACGTAAAAAGTGGGTGTTTGTATCTCCTGTAAATCTAAAGAAACATAGGTGATTTGTGTTTGGAAACTCCACTTAAGGGGAACTCAAAAGGGGTGAAATTTTAAAATGAGAATTTTTACAGTTTATCTCAAAAAACTTAACATTTTACAGAAGTGAAAAATGGTATTTTTTATCTCTATTAAACATAAAGAAACGTGTATTTTTAGCTTTCGGAAATACCACTTGGGTGGAGGGGGGGGTAAAAGTGACTGAAAATGGTGTTGAATTCTTTTAATTAGGCTACTGATATCTCAAAAATGAAGATGTTACAGACGTGAAATTTGATATTTGCAATCTGCTTTAAAAATAAAGAAACACGTATTCTCGGAAAATCCAATGAGGTGGGGGGGGGGCGAAAGAATTGAAAAATTAATTAAATTAATTGAATGAGAATACATACATCTAATAAAAACTAAAGTTGTTACAGACGTGAAAATTCGTATTTGGATCTCCTTTAAAAACAAAGAAAAACGCGTTTTGGGGGGAAACCATCTTGGAGGGCGGGAGTGTAAAGGAGTTGAATTCCTTTCATGAGGACACATAAATCAAAAACTGAAGAAGTTAGAGTCGTGATAATTGGTATTTAGAAGATCCTTTACTATTAAAGAAACAAGTATTTTTTGCGGGAAAATTCACTTATGGGGGAGGGGAGTAGTGTGAAATGAAGTGAAAAAAGTAAATTATTTTTATGGGGATACTTATATCTCAAAACTGAAGGTAATAGACGTGAATATTGGTGTTTGAAATCATCTTTAAACATAAGAAACAAGCCTTCTTTTAATTTTTTTTTGGAGGGGGGGTGCCGGTAAATAAACTTAACGGCGGTGGGGTGTAGAAGGAGGTGAGACCAATTGATTTTACTGTTCTTAATGTACTTATAAGGATCCTCGGCAGCGCGCCGGCCTCTCACAGCTGGGTTCCGTGGTTCAAATCCCGTTCACTCCATGTGACATTCGTGCTGGACAAAACGGAGGCGGGATAGGTTTTTCTCCGGATACTCCGGTTTTCCTGTCATCATCCATTCCAGCAACACATAATAATAATAATAATAATAATAATAATAATAATAATAATAATAATAATAATAATAATGATGTTCCGGACCGTCGTCAAATGTGCGGACCGCGCTGGAAACGGCTCCTGGACGGGTAATGACTAAGAATGCAGTCCGGCCGCGGGTTCAGTGCCTTCTAGGCACCCAATATGACACCACGCCGGGTCTCCTGAAGGATTTTATCCATATTAAAAATGATTATAGGAAAAGATGACAAAGATTTACGGACCCAACTGACCGGGAGGAATACCTGAGCCTAGCCCGGGAAGAACGAAATCGATTGCTGGAAAAGAATATTGAAAAATGGGAGGAAACATGCCGTAATCTAATAGAAAACGAGTCAGATCAGGAATTTTGGTGGATTCTCGCAGAAAACGAGTCAGACCGCGAATTTTGGCGGATTATATATCTAAAACAATAAGCATTCAATTATAAATTTCAGTATAATACCGTAGCGAAGCACGGGTATCTTGCTAGTATTTAAATATTCAAAGAACTGAATTTTCTTGTGATGAAATTTAGATTGAAATTACATCGTGGGAATTTACAAATGAAATTATATTATAATTTTTATTTTATTTGAATATGCTTTCAAAACAGTCAAAATTAAATCGAGACGTCAACTATATATCTTTTCCGAATCATTGTCAATTATATAATTACGTAATTAATCATTTAACGTTAAGTGGTCAGTTGAAATAAACTGCAATAAATAACACTTCTTCAAAAACACAAAATGAATCAACAACGCTGGAATATGGACAGCAAAGTAGATCATAATCCTACACATGAAAACACAAATGATCTGCCTACATATCTGAAATACACTGACTGACAGAACAAATGCAACACCAAGAATGAGTGGTCAGAACTTTATGCCAATTGCAGGGTAGACTGACGTCACTGAGGTATGCTCATGATGTGAAATGCGCCGCTGTGGTGCGCACGTAACGAACGATAAATGGGACACGGCGTTGGCGAATGGCCCACTTCGTACCGTGATTTCTCAGCCGACAGTCATTGTAGAACGTGTTGTCGTGTGCCACAGGACACGTGTATAGCTAAGAATACCAGACCGCCGTCAACGGAGGCATTTCCAGCAGACAGACGACTTTACGAGGGGTATGGTGATCGGGCTGAGAAGGGCAGGTTGGTCGCTTCGTCAAATCGCAACCGATACCCATAGGGATGTGTCCACGGTGCAGCGCCTGTGGCGAAGATGGTTGGCGCAGGGACATGTGGCACGTGCGAGGGGTCCAGGCGCAGCCCGAGTGACGTCAGCACGCGAGGATCGACGCATCCGCCACCAAGCGGTGGCAGCCCCGCACGCCACGTCAACCGCCATTCTTCAGCATGTGCAAGACACCCTGGCTGTTCCAATACCGACCAGAACAATTTCCCGTCGATTGGATGAAGGAGGCCTGCACTCCCGGCGTCCGCTCAGAAGACTACCATTGACTCCACAGCATAGACGTGCATGCCTGGCATGGTGCCGGGCTAGAGCGACTTGGATGAGGGAATGGCGGAACGTCGTGTTCTCCGATGAGTCACGCTTCTGTTCTATCAGTGATAGTCACCGCAGACGAGTGTGGCGTCGGCGTTTAGAAAGGTCAAATCCGGCAGTAACTGTGGAGCGCCCTACCGCTAGACAACGCGGCATCATGGTTTGGGGCGCTATTGCGTATGATTCCACGTCATCTCTAGTGCGTATTCAAGGCACGTTAAATGCCCACCGCTACGTGCAGCATGTGCTGCGGCCGGTGGCACTCCCGTACCTTCAGGGGCTGCCCAATGCTCTGTTTCAGCAGGATAATGCCCGCCCACACACTGCTCGCATCTCCCAACAGGCTCTACGAGGTGTACAGATGCTTCCGTGGCCAGCGTACTCTCCGGATCTCTCACCAATCGAACACGTGTGGGATCTCATTGGACGCCGTTTGCAAACTCTGCCCCAGCCTCGTACGGACGACCAACTGTGTCAAATGGTTGAGAGAGAATGGAGAACCATCCCTCAGGACACCATCCGCACTCTTATTGACTCTGTACCTCGACGTGTGTCTGCGTGCATCGCCGCTCGCGGTGGTCCTACATCCTACTGAGTCGATGCCGTGCGCATTGTGTAACCTGCATATCGGTTTGAAATAAACATCAATTATTCGTTCGTGCCGTCTCTGTTTTTTCCCCAACTTTCATCCCTTTCGAACCACTCCTTCTTGGTGTTGCATTTGCTCTGTCAGTCAGTGTAAATCACACATCCAAGAATCTCCAATAACTACAAATATATCTCAACTCTACAATCTAACTACTAAGGATACTGTACAGAAGAGCTATCTACAATATCTACAAGTTATGAATCAGTACTCACACTCTCCAATCAACATAACTTCGAAGTGTCTATGCAAATGATAAACGTGAAATTTAACACGTAGTCCTGGGTTCGTGCGATCATGAATTACGTTCGCTTGAAATTGAGCTAACACATGTTTTAAGTTATTAATCATGGAAGAATCTACGCCATAATAGAAATATTCCTCGGTAAATAGCCAACAAATAAACTCGTAAATTTTGACAATTGTCAATAACTTCACATCAGGACAAATTCATTTTCACAGTAACGAATTCAGGATTTAGGAGTACAACTGCAAGACTTATTAATATTAAAAGACTTTACTATTGCGATCACGTGTACACGAAGACACTACTATTTATCACTTCTGACATTCAAATGTGGAATAATCATCTAATATCACGTCATTAAAAACTGTCAGAATTCAGTTATCTGAGGACTATTTTCACATCCATTAATAATCCATTAATTCAATAAGTCCACTCAAAAGACTCACAGTATCGACCACTGTAATCCATTACAGTATCTCACATAAAACACGTGGTCAGGAAAATCACAAAGTATCACACAAGAAACAAGCCTCAGTTTGTCGAAGTCGATCTCGAAGATAAAATCTAACACTCGTAATCATATACTTTTACTCAAGTACTCATAAATTAAAATATTACCGGATCTCTGAATTAATATCCCAATGACACTAAGTTCAATCACCACGAGGTATAAACGTAAGCTCCAAATATTACCGAAATATTGATCGAAAATGGAAAATATTACCAGATTAGATTCATATTACACATGTCAATTCACAAAAATTATATTATTTAAATGCTTAAGGATGATCCTGATAACACACGGATAAACTTTCAATGATTCACCACTGTCATAAATACGTAACATGTGGTTAGAAAAACCTGCAATTCCCTATCACTCAAATATCCAAAACGGAAATCTACATTTCAACACATTTCATCTGGAGAGTAATTAATAGAAAAATATGAGACATAGAGCAAATAAGCTACAAGACCACACCACAAGAAAAAGAAGTAATAGACTAATACATAGAACAGATATCTAGTATAAGGTGTAATCGACTTAAACTGTAGACTTCATGTTGAGTGGTGGGAAGTCGTCCTTAATTGACAGGTTGAAGGTGGATATCCCTGCATTTCTTCTCCGTTGGCGACGGTCGGATGATTTAGCAGCTCATAGTGGAATACATGTTGAACACGGCGATGAAACCCATCCTTGGGTTCTGCTGATTGTAGAGGTCCTATTCACGGCCGCAGTTCCGTCGTAATTCACTGAAACTTGTTAATCCTGGGCACAGTTCCTTTCAATATTATGGAATGATACGTGCTTTCTTACTAATAATTAATCACATTCGATGTCTGTTGGTTAAGTAGCGTTATGTTTAAGTTGTGGAAGCAAGCACACTTCTATAAGCTCCCGTCTGGCATCGAACGGGTCGCCTCATTGTCCACTGCGACGGTCAGGGTCGGAATGAGAGCTTGTACTTGACGTTCGGAATCGAAGTGAGAGTTCGCAGCGACGTTCTAGATCAGAATGAGAATGAGCACATGTACTGCTTCGTTTAAGTAAAGTACCTTCCCCCACTAGTCATCGGAAATACAGGTCCAATTCAGATACTGAATTCTTGTATAATCATCTGATTTATTTAGCACTAAAGTCACACGTAAGTTGTCAGATAATAAAGTATAAATTATATTATTAATGTTGTAATTTAGATATGACTTCATTATCAGTAAATGACCTAGTTTCCTATTAACACGTGCATTTGTAATTACGGTAGATCGCGCTGTTAACTCTTCCCGGTGATATCTTACATTACCCTTTCATTTATTAGATGAGAGTCAGCTGTTAGGGTGCATGGCTTATTTACCGTATTTCTTTTTGTGTCGGGCTGGTCTGTCCCCTCTCGATCGATAACATTTCGCCTCTCCAATAAGACAAATAAGAAGACGTGTCACACTGACAAAAGAGAAGCCAGGTGTTGTACACTTGAATAAAGTAATCCTTGGTCATTTGGGAAGAAGCATACTGTCACGGTATGTATGTATGTATGTATGTATGTATGTATGTATGTATGCATGTATGTATGTATGTATGTATGTATGTATGTATGTATGTATGTATGTATGTATGTATGTATGTATGTATGTATGTATGTATGTATGTTTACGTACGCGCATCACGAGAAAATGACTGAAGAGAATTTAATGAAAATCGGTATATGAATTCGGGGAATGCGCCGCTACAATCTAGGCCAGGGGTGGTCGATGTGCGGGCCGCACTCAGCCCGCGGAGGCATTTTATGTGGCTCTGGCTGAGTTTTTATAATTTATGTTTTTCGTAGATGCCGGAAAAACTAGACAATAAAAACTTTATGGTAATACGGTGAAAGGGGATAAAACCATAAGAAAAATCTTTGAATTAATCGTAGTTTTTTCTTGACATGATGTTTCTTTTACTGTGCTGTAGAAAAGCTCTAAGATGCATTCCACGGGGGATTAAATAGGTAGGCCCTTCAGTTATCTTGGGAGATCCACAGGAAATGGCCATTTTATACCCGGAAAGTGCTTTGAGAGGTTCATTGTGGGTTACTACTTGACTGTGAAATAGCGTTTTTACGAACTACAGTTATTCAAAGTAGTTTTAATAATTTATTTGTGAACAAGAATGTCCCTTTCCAAACGTAGAAAAGTGGATAGTGATTGCCGCATTTTTAAAGAAAAATTGACTGACGACTATTTTTGTATTGAGAATAATGGGAAATTAATGTGTCTGTTATGCAAGGAAAATATCTCAGTTTTTAAAGAAAACAACATCAGGCGGTATTATGATTCGAAGCACAAATCTGTATATAATAAATACGATGGAGTATTACGGAAGGAAAATATTTCAAATTAAACGAAAGTTCTCACCGCTCAAAAACCGATGTTTACGAAACAGATCGAAGCATATATCTACAGTCCACGCTAGTTATAAAGTTGCACGTTTATTAGCCGCGAAATGGAAACCATTTTCTGGTGGGGAGTTTGTGAAGAACTGTATACTTTCTGTAATAGAAGAAATCTGTCCTGAAATGAAACAACTGATGAATTCGATTAGCTTATCGCGCAGCACAATTACGAGAAGAACAGAAGAACTAGAGGCTAATTTGTGCTCACAACTACGCGAAAAATATAAATCATTCAAGTGCTTTTCCTTGGCTTTGGATGAAAGTAATGACGTCCGTTATACAGCACAACTTTTAATTTTTATTCGTGGGATTGACAAGGCGTATGAAATAACTGAGGAGCTGGCGTCTTTAAAAAGCATCCATGGAACTACAACAGGCGAGGATTTATTTCTCCAACTGAGTGAAACGTTGAAGGATCTCGATTTAGGACGGAATGGATTGGCAGCTATAACAACAGATGGAGCAAGGAATATGAGTGGTTCAAAACTGGATTGATTGGAAGAATAAGAAATTAATTTACTAAGAGAAATATGAGAGAAGGGCACGGTCCCACACTTTTCATGTTGTACTTGAAGCTCAAGAAGCGAACTCAAACACTTTAGTGCCATATGATCGGTTTATTAAGTTGATTGACCTACTGAAGAATGAGTTTGAAACCAGATTTAAAGACCTTTCTGTGAATGAAGAGAAAATTAGTTTGTTCGAAAATCTATTTGCAGTTGATGTCGGTGATGCGCTTGTGCAACTACAGATCGAATTATTTGAACTTCAGAGTTGTTCTCAATTAAGGGACAAGTTCGCGGAAGGAAATCTTATTAACTTTTACAGGGCGATTATTAATTTTAAAAAATCCGGCTTTCTTAAAATTTGCGAGGAAATTCGTGTGCGTGTTTGCGAGTACTTACATTTGTAAACAAACATTTTCAAAATTGAAGTTTATAAAATGAAAATTACGTTCCCGGATCAGTAATGAACACCTACACTTCATTCTGAGGGTGGCTGTGTTAAATCCGTCTCCAGACATTTCAACACTGTCACTTCAAGCGAAGGCCCAGGCCTCTCCTTAATTGGTAAGTTTATCCCAAGTTACAGAGTATTGTTTACTTTTTTCAGTTTGTTTCGTATTGTGGTTCAGGTTATTGTTTATCACTGGCGTAGCCAAGGGGGCGGGGCACGGGAGCTGGGCCCCACCAAAATATTTCCTGAAACTAGAGCGAGGATCAGCCGTTGTTTTACGTACGGTACGAACAACTTCTTACGCCGAAATGTTAAGTTAACGTTGCAACAAAGAATCTACTAGCAAGGCTCAATAGGCCCATACATAATTCTCCATATCTGTACTGCTTGGATGAAAGGAAAACACTTAGGATTGTGATGCGCAAGGATATTTCTCTGTAGAGGCCTCAGTGTTGGGAATGTAACCGTGTGTTGACAAATGTCAAGAGATGAGGAAGAGGGCAATTAGCAAGGGATTACTCAGTAGGTGGCCGGAAGGTGACCACCGAGATAAGGGGGTCCACGGCCAGAAACAGTTGCAAGCTTACAACATCGTGTCAGCTTTTGCACATCGGTTCCAGGAAACAACAATGTCGTAGGAATCATCGGGTTGTACCGTGGTTGAGAGATGTGCTGTGTTTAAGTTGCAGCGTTGGGAAGACTGTGACAGGATTGTGAGCTGCACGTTATTGACTCATTTTTTGCCACATAAAAAACTTTTCTTGAAGATGGACCGTTCTGTTACTAAGAAGCCAAAACTATGTGCATCCTCGGTAAGTTTCTAACAGTGGCCGGACAGATCGCGGATGCGTGCCTGAATTCTATAGGTAGGCCTATATATTTTGTCAAATGTCTGTGGACTCATACGAACCTCAAATGACACCATCGAAAGTGCGGGTAACTATTTTGTAATTAGCGGGCGTGATAACTCAGTTCCAATGGTTCTATCTTCTCATCAAGACGCCCGAGGTTTGAATCGCAGTCGATGCATGAAAATAATTTAAAATGGGAAGTCACGTTCTATTGATTCGGATTCTACTTAAAACACTAGATTCCATCCCTTTTCTTTAGAACTTTTGAGCCATAACCGCATCATTTTTGTTGGTGTATTTTGAGTATCCAACCATTCTTCGGGCTTACCTTGTACCTTAAATGGTGAGTGGATGCAGTGGCGTACCCACAAAATAATTTCAGTGGGTGGGGTATAAGTCCAGGCCAGTAGTGTGAATATAACTTTTTCTTGGAAGGGGCTGTGAAAAGATTTTTTATTTTTTATTTAGAATTTGCTTTACGTTACACCGTAGATCTAATGGCGACGATGGGAAAGGGAAGGTCTAGGAGTGTGAACGAAGCGGTCGTGGCCTTAATTAGGGTACAGCCCCAGCATTTGCCTCGTGTGAAAATGGGAAACCAAGGACAAGTATCTTTAGGGCTGTCGACAGTGGGGTTCGAACCCACTATCCCCCGGATGCAAGTACACAGCTGTACGCCCCTAACCGCACGGCCAACTCGCCCGATGGATATGAAAAGAAAGCCGGTCCTACAGAGTGCGGTGACGGATCTTCGGTACATATTGGTGGTTTTGATTGTTACCATGTACAATCATAGCTTCTGTACTCTTAACTTAAACCGGCTGCATTATTGAAACTGTTCGTAAAATTAATAATATCGTTCTTCGTTTGTGAGGAAGTAGAATCTTCATTTAATTTGTGTTGTTAAAAAAAACAAGGAACCACTTTGGTACCACGTCCCGTGAAGGTGACTACCAATCACGTGTCAACAGCGTGCAGATCCGCAGTGTAGCGGCGGGAAGCGCACAGTTATATCTTTTTATTAACGTGCCAGTAATCAACGACATGGAGCTACTGCCTTTTCAACACCGTTTTAAGGGCCACCGACCTAAGCCGGGACTTGAACCTGCGAACTCGGACTCAGAAGGACAGTGACTCAACCAACTGAGCCACATGAAAAGGAGGCGTTTGTGATTATTATTATAAATAGATGCAGTTAGAATTTTTACAGAGGTTTTCTGCGGAGCATTTATTAAGGCGTACGTTTTCCAACTGTCCTAAATGCACGAGATCGGACGAAAGAAATAGCTGGAATTTAGAGAGCCTTGCAGGGCTGTCGCTTCCTTCTCTGTTCACTGTTCCAAACCAAACTCCATGGCGTAACAGCTCCGAAGGGCCATCGCCTACCAAGCGACCGCTGTTCAGCCCGAAGGCCTGCAGATTATGAGGTGTCGTGTGGTCAGCACGACGAATCCTCTCCGCCGTTATTCTTGGCTTTCTAGACGGGGCCGCCATCTCACTGTCGCTAGCTCCTCAATTATAAGCACGTTGGCTGAGTGTACCTTGAACCAGCCCTCAGATCCAGGTAAAAATCCCTGGCCTGTGCGGGAATCGAACCCGGGGCCTCCGGTAAGAGGTCTCCTTATTTTAGAATTTGACTTAAGGCATCCTGCATTCGATTCCCGGCATTGACAGAGTTAAGAAAGGCATGGAATGGGGAAGACACAACCTTGTCTGTGAGTGCTGTAGAGTTGGCTTTGAGTCTCCCGTAATCGAAATATCTACGAGGCTACACTGCGGATCTTGCGCGCTGTTGTCACGTGATTGGTGACCTTAAGACCGAGCTTTGCGTTCAAATCAGTATTTATTTATTTATTTATTTATTTATTTATTTATTTATTTAATTTAATTTAATTTATCGTATGGTTTTTAGTGCCCGGAGTGTCCGAGAACATCTTCGACTCGCCTGGTGCAGGCCCTAGGTGACCTGCACGTTTGGATGTGGGATGATGATGATTATGGGATAGGGAGAAGGTGAAACAGTGTCGGCACGTAGCCTACTGCTATTTAATAACACGGACGGATTAATCACCATCAACAGCGTCATCAGCCCTCACTCCATATGAACACTGCGGACAGGTTTGGAAATTAACCCAGGCTTTTGTCACCCAATCTAGTGATTACAAATTGTATACCACAACCTCTCCTTCCCTGCCGGCCAACATTCTGATGGTGAAACATTTTTTTCTACCAATGGGACTCGAACCGGCTAACCACGGTGTCAGACCATATACTGTACACTTGACGCCTTAACAATCATGACGGGCTGTTCAAATCAGTGTAACGGTGAGAAGCGACCGAAGTTATACTTTCTGAACTGTAGAGGGCTGTACGCCACTTTGTGGCGACTAACCCACGACCCCTTTGCTCGCCGTGTTAGTCTGGGTCCGATCCTAATCAAAGCAGTCACCACTGTCACTTCTTGTTTATTTGTAGGATAGTCCAGTCCCCATAGCAAGCAAAAATATGATACAGAGTTCATTAATTCAAGTTTTGTCTAAGTCGAGCATAGCTTTAGCGCATTGTGACAAGCCGAGCCACGCCATGTTAGATCTCCACCCTATCTTTCGCGATCCGAGTAAAAAATGAAATGGCCTATGGAGAGTCTGAGGACATGTTCGGCTCGTCAGGTGCAGGTCTTTTGATTTGACTACCGTAGGCGACCTGCGCATCGTGATGAGGATGAAATGATGATGAAGACGACACATACACCTAGCCCCCCGTGTCAGTGAAATTAACCAATGGTGGTTAAAATTCTCAACCCTGCCGGAAATCGAATCCGGGACCCCTATGACTAAAGACCAGCACGCTAACCATTTAGCCATGGAGCCGGAAGCTTTACAATAATACGATAATATGTAAAATTATTCATATATAACTTACCTAGATCTTCACAGAATGGGACGTCGCAATACCGCCGGCGATAAGATTTCTTCTCAGAACTGTCAACGAAACACCAAGGTCCTCCAGGGTCGCCATCTGGATTGCGGCAGTAGCTCTTGGAGTCTTTGCGTGACTCACCGGGAAATAGTTTGTAGGAGAAACGAAAACCCGTCTCATTCTTTTTGCCCCAGCTGTTGCAATCCTCGTCAGTGCCAGTTTTCTTTATGTCACCGCTGTACTCCACCCCGGGACCAGTCAGGCGACAGTCTGTGCAAGAATTGTTCTATCCTTAGAATAATATTTTATAGAAAAAATCACATCAAAAATAATTTTAAAAAACGACAGGTATGTGCTATCATCAGAGGAAGTGATTGGAAGAGTTCCATTTCTATAATGTCAGTAAGCCCTAGCAGTCCAATAAGTTTAGCTACATACATATATAAACTTCGGTTTATTATTTAGCTAATAAATGCATAGTTAACTCTCAAACAGTACTAGTTTCGATTGTATATAGCGGTCATCCTCAGCTATTAATCATAAAATCAGAATTAGGACATAGGCTTCGCAACAACAGCCCGCCTGCTCACCGAATCAAAAACTTTTTGCAGGTATATAGCTGCAATGTATGATCTACCATCTGTTCTCTTTAAGTATTTATCTATTATTGCTTTAATTATGGATATACTAGTTCTAGTACCAGACGTTGCCCGGATAGTTCTTGAATATTTACCTTTAAGATTTGTATTAGCTGTTAATTATATGTGAAGTGAATTTTTATAGAATTCCTTATTGAGATGTTAATTGATATTTTATGAGCTATTATTTAGATGTGTTTGATTTCACGTTTCAGATTATTTAATTTTCGAGTAAAGCTTTGTCCGTGTGGAAGCTCTAAATTGACTGGGAAGTATCTGATCCTTTTTAAAAAAAGTGGTAACTATATGTATTTTCCCGTATCGCTGTAGATATGATGTACAAAATTTCTATTGTCATTGAGACTTTCATCAACCAGCCTTGCGACCCCAAAAACTGTGGATTCAACACAAATCTTGGCCAGATTGAACATTTTCTTCTTTATCACTTCTCATTATGGTGATGGGGGTCGTACGTTTGACTTAAACGACATCCGCAATATCAGTATTCATCTGAGCGTCCCCGTAAACTATGAATTATACACTAATATTGGTTGTTTTCGATTATTTTCACATGTCAACCCCTCCCTTAAGGGTGCTAGGGGTTCCTAAGCGCATAGTATCTTTTTCCCGATAATGTCTAATGTGTACTATGCTTGAGTGGGGGGTGTTCTGCAAATTGCACACGTACATCCATAATATCGGTATTTTTTGACATTTTCCTTCACTCCTTCTCACCCCCATGCACGTAAACGGCATGGGGATTTTCACTGTTTATCTCATTAACCCCCCAAACCATGAATTCTACAATGCAATTGTTCGTTTTCGATTATTTTTATGTCACCTCCACCCCTGGGATTGCTAAGGGGTGCCTTACCCCCAGAGCATATTTTTACAAATAGTAAATCTTCCACGCACCATGTTTTGTTGAGAATTATGCTGGAGAATACAAACATTAATCCATAATCTCGGGAATTTTGAACATCTTTTTCAGCCTTTCTCAACCCGAATTCCGACTGAGGCTGAACCAGGACGTAAACGGCACCTAGAGCGTCACAGTTCATCTCAGTGACTCCGAAAACTACGGATTCAAAACGAATTTAGTGATTTATTTTTACAAATCATCTCCTCCCTTAGTGGTGCTAGGGGTGTCTTACCCCCATAGAATTCTTCCGTATAGTAAGAAATATGTGTAAGAACTTTGGTTGAGAGCTGTGCTGGATCATACGCACGTACATCCATAATCTCGGGCATTATGGACATTTTCTTTTCCACCTCTTCTCAACCCCCATGCCGATTGGGCTCAACTTGGACTTTGACGACATCCGGAGTGTCACTATTCATTACAGCTACCCCGAAAACTACTGTACACATTCGACACTAATTTCGAATATTTTTATATCTCACCACCTCCCCACTCCTAGGGGTGCTAAGGTTGTACCCACACGCGGTTTATCTTCTGATAGTAAATCATAAGTGTACCAAGGTTGGTTGAAATCGCTCCAGTACTCCTGAAAACTATTGATTCGATACTATTATTCGTCGTTTATAATTATGTTTTATATATATGTCATCTGCTCCCCTGGTGGTTCTAGGGGTGTCTTACCCCCCACAGTACTTTTTCCAAATAATAAGTCATACTTGTATCAATTTTGGTCGATAGCTACGCTGGAACATGCATACGACCATTATCTCGGTCATTTAGGACAATTTATTTTTTACCCTCTCCCAACTCCTATGCCAAAGTGGGCTGAACTTGGATTTTAAAAAATCTGGAGTGTCACTATTCATCTCAGTGAGCCCGAAAACTATGGATTCTACACTGATTTTGATTATTTTTATATTCCAACCCCCCTCAACCCCGCCCCTACGGGTGATAAGGGTATCTTACCCCCACGAGGTTAGTCTCCTGATTGTAAGTCATAAGTGTACCACGTTTGGTTCAAATCGCTCCAGAAACTATGGGTTCACACTGTTATTGTTCTTTCTCATTTATATTTGTATTTTACCCTCTCCCCTAGGGTTTCTTTTCTATTTTGCTAGTGACTTTACGTCGCAACGACACAGATAGGTCTAGGGTTTCTAGGGGTGTCTTGCCCCCAACAGCATTGTTCACAGATAGTAAGTAATATTTGCACCAAATTTAGTTGACAGCTATGCTGGAAAATCAACACATAAGTCCATTTTGGTTATTTTATTTTTTCACAGGTTCTCATCCCTTATGCCAAAGGGGGCTGAACTTGGATTTTAAAGCAATCCGGAGTAACACCACTCATCTCAGCGGCCCCGAAATCTATGGATTCGACACTATATTAGATTTTCATATCTCATACCTCCCCACGCGATTACTCCTGATAGTAAGTGGTATGTGTACCAAGTTAGATTGAAATAGCTCCAGTAGTCCTGAAAACTATGGTCCGCTACTAATATCTATCGTTTTTAGTTATATGTTTATTTAACCCCCTCCCCTAGGTGATCTAGGGGTCTCTTACCCCCAACAGGACTTTCTCAACTCCTATGCCAAAGGGAGCTGAACTTGGAGTGTCACTATTCATCTCAGTAACCCCAAAAACTATGGATTGGACACTATTTTCGATTTTTTTTATATCTCACTTCCCCCTCGCCCCCCCCCCCCACCACAAATGGGGCTGAACTTGGACTTCAAAAAATCCGGAGCGTCACTATTCATCTCAGCGACCCCGAAAATTATGGATTCAACACTCTTTTCAATTATTTTTATACCTCACCCTCATCGCCACCCACCTCTAAGGGTGCTTGGGGTATCTTACCCCCATGCGGTTTGTCTCCTGATACTAAGTCATAAGTGTACCAAGTTTGGTTGAAATCGCTCCAGTGGTTTAGGAGGAGGTGTGAAACACATACACGCAAACATACATACTGTCTGTCTGTTAGGTCATCAGCCCAGAGGCTGGTTGGATCCTCAAATAGCACTACCAAAGGCTATGCAGTCATAGGGAAACAGCAAAAACCAATGGCAGAGCCCAAATGAGGCGTACTAGGCAAAATGAGGAGTGCCATTGCTTTCCTCACTGGGCCAGAATGTGCCACTGCAGCATGACTGACCCTATGAGCAGCACTTTTCATAACACTCAGACACTATTTGTGTTCCGAATGTCATTATTCAGCACCACCCATACCCCAGCAACTTCCATATTGTCACAGCTATGGATGAGGCTGGGTCTTCAGTGGAAGCTACACTTTGCTCTGGCCAGTGCCAAGGAACAGGTACAAAAGTACTGCATCCATCAGGAAATGGCAACCGGCAAAAACATACATACAATGACATTTATATATATGTACAGTATATATAATTTAGACTTGCCTTTGCTGGTTGGGAATCCCCAGTTGATCTTCGTTAGGTGTGGGTGATAACTCGTGTCATTCCACCGTTGATATTCTACAGTTTCTAAAATATTTTTTCACACCTAATACATTCTTCAAACAGGGCAGACCTATCAAAGTTGGTCATATGACATGAAAGTATATATCTCGATCACGGCATGCTGGATTGCTATTTCCAAATAACAGACACGTTCATGAACCTCCTAGCATATAATAATATAATTTCTTGTGGCTATTTCTAGCCGAGTGCAGCCCTTGTAAGGCAGACCCTTCGACGAGGGTGGGCGGCATCTGCCATGTGTAGGTAACTGCGTGTTATTGTGGTGGAGGATAGTGTTATGTGTGGTGTGTGAGTTGCAGGGATGTTAGGGACAGCACAAACACCCAGTCCCCGGGCCACTGGAATTAACCAATGAAGGTTAAAATCCCCGACCCGGCCGGGAATCGAACCCGGGACCCTTTGAACCGAAGGTCAGTACGCTGACCATTTAGCCAACGAGTCGGACAACTTCCTTGAAAGAAATGTACTTTATAAAACTTGGCGGCGTGTTCCCATTCTCCTATGCACAGCATTTCTTACCGTATTATGATACATCGTAAGCTGCTGTCGCTTAGCGACAATCTGTCCATCAAGTCGACCCAATCTTGGTGCGGCTTAACAACAACAATAAAATTAATGATATAAAATACTCATCATAAAATAACTACTCATCGGATTTCGTTCAAACCACTTCTTAAACCCTTCCAGGAGTAATAAGAACAAATTGTGACAATGTCAGCGAAATCGGTACTGTAGTTTTTGAGTCCGTTCGAGACATACATATAGATAGATAGATAGATAGATAGATAGATAGATAGATAGATAGATAGATAGATAGATAGATAGATAGATAGATAAATTATGCGTGATTGTCATTCCGTTCCTAAATCCTCACTGGTACACTCGACGTGTACAGGGTGTATCCGTGTTGATGTTACAAAGGTTCTGGGATGATGGAGAACGGCAAATGGATCAATCTGAGATAACGAACCAGATTCCGGAAACGATCGAATCAAAGGATAAGCAAAATTCTACTCATTAAGTCCGTTTACCTGCACAAGTTTCACAAGCTGATCCGTTTACAACAAATGTTCGAAATGGCGTCCCCCTGCGTCAATACAGGCATGGCATCGTCGCGCAAAGTTCTGTCGTACCCGTTCGAATATCCCCGGTGTCGTTTGAACAGCGTCTCAGGCAGCGAGAATTCTTGCCAAGAGAACTTCTTCAGTTCGACAGGTGTCTCTTACATAAGACTTTTCACATGACCCCACAAGAAGAAATCAGATGGGGTGAGATCAGGTGAACGAACGGGCCACGGAACAGGACCCCCTCCTCTTCCTATCCACTTCGTAGGGAATGTCTAATCCAGGTCTTCACGAACCCTCAGTCCAATGTGAGGTGGGGATCCATCATGTTGGAATCACATCCGTTGACGAAGGGCAAGTGGGATGTGTTCCAGGAACGTGGGTTGTGCCTCTCTGAGCACCACTGTGTACACTGCTGCATTTAGGCGGCGAGGAAGAAGAATCGGGCCAATTACGTAATCAATGACTATGCCTACTCACACGTTGACTGAAAGTTGGAGCTGATGGTTCTTCACAACTCCACATGACGATTGTGACTATTTAGCATTCCGTCTCTGGTGAAACAGGCTTTATCTGTGAAAAGTGAGGATCGACTGCAAGGCGCTGCAAGACCCATTGGCTGAACACGACTCGATGTACGAAGTCAGCAGGACTCAAAGCCTGCATTTTCTGTGGATGTTGGGGGTGTAGCTGCATTTCATGTGCAACTGCTCGAGTGCTGATTGCAGGCGCCTCATCCACGCAAGCAAGCACTGCATCTTCTAAGTCAGGAGTCTGTGTAATTCGTCGTCCTCCTCGGCATACGGACGTTAAACAACTTGGATTATCAACAACTTTTGACTCGAACATTTAAGCACTACGGTTCCTTATCTCAAATTGATCAATTTGCCGCGCTCCATCATCCCTGAAAGTTTGTAACATCATCACAGATACACCCCGTACATCTTACTTACTGAGTGTATCCAACAAGGTAATACCGCTATATTTATTTGTGTTTGATCTTTACCCCTTCCTTTTGTATATCGGACATATTACTCCTTCTTTCCAAACACTTGGGACTATCCTACCATCAAAAATGTTGTTAAATATTTGAGTTAATATTTCTAACATCTGATTGTTATTTCCTAGCTCTTTCCAGAATTTATACGTAATTCCACTGAGAGCACTTGATTTTTCCCCCATTCCTTTTTTCAATGTGTCTAATACTTCATCCGTAGTTATTGCATCATCCAGAACAGGCAGGATGATATCTACATGTCTAAGTATGCCAGTCTCAGTTTTATTCATGGTTCCGGTAATACTGCCAAGTAAATGGAAATGAAATCTGAATTAAATCGATGGTATGGTCGATCGATATGAATTTTTCTAAACCGTCGTTTCCGTGTAGGTGTTCTAGGTTGTTCCTGTGATGTACTTTGATTTTCTTCACTCATGTTCAATCTTCATCTATATTTTGACTTTGCTGTGTAAATAACAATAGCATTTAAAGTGTTGCAATTATACCGCCAGATGTCTCACGGCGATGCATACTCGATTCATATTTTTTGTGTCAGAGGTTGTCAGTACGAATCTCGAAAATAACCGAGAACTAATGGTGTTCTGAATTAACTGAAGAGACTCGTGTAGGGGTGCACCGTGCAGTAAGATAATGTAGAGCAGGGTCTCTCAGGGTGCATGCGCTTGGTGCATGCACTGTGCGCGGTGCAAAAGACGACTTCCCTTGGTTGACTAGAGTGCAGACCACCCACTCCTCGATTTGGAGCAACAGCGCTTACTCTCTCTTTCCTCACGCCTGTCTCGCTCGCTCCCACTGTCTCCCTTTACCACACTTGCTCCGTAGCGCTCTAAATCCGAGCTGACTTGAGCCGAGTAGAGCCGAGCTTAGCCGAGTAGCCTAGAGACGAAGAGTTGGTCCGAGCGGGACCGATGCACAGTGCACGGAGCTCTTGCACCTCGATTTGCACGCGTAAGATTTTGGGCGTTTGAGAGGCTCTGATGTAGAGTGTGGGTTAGAGTGAGTTGATATCTGTATTTGTCAGAATCGACTTGAGTGACAGGGTAGTCAGTTTTACCTTGTGATGGTAAAGTAGATAAGCAGTGTATGGACTTGCTGATATTTGTACTTTTCAGAATCGACTGTGTGATGGTGAAGGGACTGATCAATGTGAGGAGTGAGGACCTGTTGATATCTGTACGTGACAGAATCGACAGTGAATGGTTTCAGTGTGTTTCTCTTAATAGTTTAGCGTTGTGTATAACTGTGCGTTGTTAAGGAATAGACGTAGCGGCAATAACGTTGTTTTATGCAAGAAAGTGAACGTATCTCGTGTGATATTTATTGACACCAAAATAAAATCGCATTGAGAACGATCATCTTTACCTCCTAGCTACCCCTTGAAATACACTAGCCACACTTATCTAACTTGCTTTCCTGCGTTACACAATGGAATCAACTTGCTAAAGAAAATTCTCCATCGGATACTTACAATACACTCTACCATGGCAATTAAAAAAAAAGTTGTTTTTGCTCTTAGTCAGTTAAATGTATCGAATGTACTACCAGAGAAATTTGAAAGTGACAATTTGGAATCGAGATTTGGACAGTATAGACAAGTAGCCGGAAGTAGTTATAATGTCACAATTACCCAAATTCTCGAAGCAGAAAATAAGATAAGAATTGAAGTGATCTTGGCCTTCATTCTGCGGAGATATGGAGCTGTTACCTTCTCAGTAGATAGTATTGAATCCACTGAGCGTAATGATAACTAGGTTTGAAACTCTAGCCGTAGATCAATGTGAAACGTTCTTAAGGGTTTTGGAAGAGAATAATGTGGAAAGTATTGAGTTGGATAAGTCTAGTTTTCTGTATATTTGTGATTATGTAGATGTTAAGCTTGCTGCAAATATAAGTTGTAGTTACTGCTGTAAATTTAAATTTAGTAGACCTATAAGGGCTATCAAGATGAGCATTTTCAGATACTGAACAGGGGAGGACTTCCGGTGCCATCTGATGTTATTTTGTTAATCGCAAAACATGTAGTGGGAGTTGCACAAACTCTTCTATCGGTGAAGTATGAAAGTAAGGTTTTGGCTGTATGTAACCAGACATACATTCTTCGCCATTTAAGTGAAATGGGAGTCCAGAATGATGAAATATTAACGAGTTTGCTTCAAGAATCTTGTTGTTGTTGTTGTAGCGATCGTTTAAATGATGGGAGGAATGTGTAACCGTTATTGGCTGATTACACAAATAAATAATAATAAATTAAATAATGAAATTTAAAGCTTAGTATAAAAACTTAGATCCAACAAAAGCATCGCAGCACAAAATGTAAACAAACAGGTTAGGAAACACGACAACTACAGAATGGATGTGGAAAGCGGCATGGAACCCTGAGAGGTAATCGTAGCCTTTTGCTATGAAAGAAAACGGAGAGGGTAATTGCCCTTGGATTACAACATTTATTTTAGGAGAAAAAAAATCAGAAACGCAAAAGCTAAAAGTCCTTAGACACGATACAAGGGAAATTATATGTTATAAGTAGGGCCCGTATTCATATTCACTAAAATATGCAAAAATATGCATGCACAAATGCACAAAAACGTTGAAAATATGCATGAAAATATGCACTAAAAATAAAACAAAATACACTTACTAAATACATTTTTTCCCATGGCACTACAGCCCTTGAAGGGCCTTGGCCTACCAAGCGATCGCTGCTCATCCCGAAGGCCTGCAGATTACGAGGTAACCTGTGTTCAGCACGACGAATCCTCTCGGCCGTTATTTTTGGCTTTCTAGACCAGGGCCGCTACCTCACCGTCAGATAGCTCCTCAATTCTAATCACGTAGGCTGAGTGGACCTCGAACCAGCCCTCAGGTCCAGGTAAAAATCCCTGATCTGGCCGGGAATCGAACCCGGGGCCTCCGGGTAAGAGGCAGGCACGCTACCCCTACACCACGGGGCCGACACTAAATACATTAGGCCTATTTAATTTTAACTCAGTATTAAATTGAAATGAAATAGCGTATGGCTTTTAGTGCCGGCTCGCCAGATTCATGTCTTTTGATTTGACACCCGTAGGCGACCTGCGCGTCGTGATGAGGATGAAATGATGAAGAAGACGACACATACACCCAGCCCTCGTGCCAGGGAAATTAACCAATTAAGGTTAAAATTCCCGACCCTGCCGGGAATCGAACCCGGGACCCCTGTGATCAAGGGCCAGCACGCTAACCATTTAGCCATGGAGCCGGACAGTATTAAATTGATAAACATGTTTAATTCCTTGCAAAATGATGCCTGCCAGTAGGTTACCAACATTTTTTAAATGTTTTCAGGGGTCGATCACTTTCTGTTGTTCGACAGAATTAATTTATACGCTGAAAAAGATCATTCTACGTCGACAGACGTAACTGGGCAATACTTGTACACTGGCACTGACTGCTCGGAACATCCCTCTGGCAAAGAGTGCCTGATTCCACTTTATTTTATTTTTTATTTATTTATTTATTATTATTACTTTTTATGTAGTTGCTTATGGATTGAATCTTCTTCAGTCCTGGTTTTGAGTCCAACACCGCATTGAGTTTCCTTTTAACTTTTTCTTCAGTTTCATCAGATACACCATTTAAAGAACTAATGGTGTTTTGAATTAACTGAAGAGATTCGTGTAGGGGCGAACCTCGAGTTTCTAGGCCCTTAATCGTCTTATAAACTGATGATTGATGAATAATGCACATGGATGGAACTGATATCTT
The DNA here is from genome assembly GCF_040414725.1 of Anabrus simplex. Taxonomy (NCBI): domain Eukaryota; kingdom Metazoa; phylum Arthropoda; class Insecta; order Orthoptera; family Tettigoniidae; genus Anabrus; species Anabrus simplex. Next base: position 330,024,092 of record NC_090267.1, on the reverse strand, counting down.
TATATACAGTTTCCGATTCAAATGTGCACTTTGCTTCACGAACACACGCAGTATGACTATCATCAATACTTTTAACTATATCTTTCACTTGATTAAAGTTCCTGGTATAACGTTACTGCGGATATGTTCCCCATGTTATGAGAACAGGTTCCGGCGAGTAACCTGAGGCATATGAATTTTGTACAAGTGTACACGGGCTAGTGCTTTTAGGAACAGATTTTTCCCACTTGAAATTAATTTGTTGACAGATAGAAAGAGGGTACGTATCTCTTCTGCAATACAATGAAATCCATGGGCCAAACATGTGACATGGGTGAGATTTGGGAAAAAAAAAATACTCGAATAGACTGACCAGCTTTCAACATACACGAAGCTGTATCTATGACTAAAAGGCGGCACTTTGTAACAATCACTCTCCGATTCACTAGGTCACAGGAGTTGCAGAGAATCGTTAACAAATATTGCAAATGTAGCGTAGTTGTCTTTTTCTAGAATTTTGCACGAAAGTAAATGAGGTTTGTCGGTTCTTCTGGGCATAATTTACCCACTATGAAGTTCGCAATGTATCGACCGCACGAATCGGTTGTTTCATTTACCGTTATCCAGACACATAGTGCATTTACATGGGGATTGAGTTCGATTTGAGTACACTTACCGTATTGAGTACGATCCCCGTTTACATGTAGTAGGTAGGCTATTTGAGTATCGTCTTGAATCCGCCAGGCAACACCGACGTATACAGACGATGCAGAATTTAAAAACGCCAAATGAAGTAGAAGCTCATGAGATAACTTTCAAATGTAATTGGTGCAATAGATAGAACGCACATTCCAATTTTACCCCCAACAGAAGGTCATCGTGATTTTCTTAACAGCCAGGGCTGGCCGTCTTATAATATGATTGCAGTTGCTGATCATTTATACAGGTAAATATATTTACTGGCTTATTATATTTGTTATTTCGACAGAACTTTAATGATGATGATCTTGTCAGAACAAACATGGAGTGTGTGCGCAGTCGTTTTCAATACTATCTCAGTACGATCCACGTTTACATGGAACTCAATTCGAACCGAGTACGGTACGATCCCAGATTTTACCGTATCGACCTTGAGACTCAATCCGAACTGAGTCCTCGCTTACATGGCGTTTTCAATACGGGAAGTGTACTCAGATCGATCTGAATCCTGCATGTAAACGTACTAACAGTTCTCCCCTAGTGTCAGATCGTGTCGAATTCACGACAGAAGCGTGGAGTGAAGGTAAATAGTTCTTCCTAAGGGTATTCTTTGATTAGCACAGTCCAGACACGGGCGTAGATGTGGATTATTCAATTTATGCAGCGGAATGTTGCTGCATACAAAAGCTTTTAGGGGAAAATGTACTAACTTCACACTGTGTTTTCACGCCGGTTAAAAGTAGCTGTTGCATATTCTTACTCTGTTCTTTTGATGTGATATGTGAAGCTGTTTTCGAATGTTGTTCAATTTGAAATTTGTTATCGCATTTTACACTCTTGTTGCACACTTGCCAGTACATTACATCACCGTCACTTGTATAGGTACTATTGCCTGATATCCACTGTTTAATTTTTAAAAAAAATACCTATAGCTCTTATCTTTAGGCATTTTTACAGTTTAATCTGGTAAAAAAACTGCAATAGATGAAGAGCAAGTTAACAGATGAACGCACTTTTTTAAGCAAACCTTGGGAGGCTACTGTAAGGAGAAAGGAATGTCAGAAAGAAGGAAATAGCTGTCGTGAAAAGGATCATTATTCGTCTACCTGCTCTTATTGCGACACAGAAAGCACTTTCCTTGATCAGGGAAAGCTTCTCGTGTTGCTAAAGGATGTACAACATATAGAGTTCATTAGATTTTTCATTTCGTCCAGAAATCTTAGATTACAATCGAACGCACATACGAGGAGAAATATATCTTTATATGCACTAACATTTATAATATGCACTAACGTTCAAAATATGCATTTGCATATGCGCATATGCATTTTTTTTAATCCGGGCCCTAATTATAAGATATATCTACAGACATAAGCGGTGCGCTTAAAGAAATGTCACTGATTTGAATCTTTAGGAACACTAATCCCACGATATTGTTGACTAAAATTAGGGCTAGTCCCAATCTACACAAATATAGAAAGAAAAAAACACAGAGGTACAGTGAACTTGCATCATTATCTAAAACTCTTCACGTAATGTGCACAGATTTTCAGTACTGAAGGAAGATGACACAGAAATACCGGGAGGCAATGCGAGGGATAGTTACAAGATTATACAAAGTATAATGTGTATAACAAGTATTATATGATATTAGCTGACAAGCTGTCGTTCAACAAATTTAGCGGTGAACGTGAAACTCGAGGACAAACTCCTGCGTAAGAGAAAGATAAAGTTAAAGACCGAAATAAAGGCAGAAACAGTGCTTACCCCAAGACCGGGTTTCCCACAAGGGGACCGAAGGATGAGCACGTCCGCTCGCTAAGATGGTCAGATGATAAAAGACACAGACTCTACCTCGCTCCCACCGAGAAAGCGGAGTAAGACCGAGAAACAGGAAATGGTGCAACCACCAAAGGAAACAAATCAGAATACAGAATTCATCTTCGACTTTCATATTCACCAATTACATTTATTCTTATTTTCTCCAATCAGTAGTCTCAAGTGTCTTCTTTCTTGCTGACACAGTGATAATAAATATTCGAGAAAAGTCTTCATTTACGCAACAGGAAACGCGCTTCCAGAACTGCGCGTGTGGTATAGTATGTTTCACAAATTTCGACAAAAATGAAAATATTAAAATTAACATATAAAATTATAATTTTGATACAACCAATAAATAGGAGTTTCTAAAACAGATATAAAATGATCTGGATATATCCAGGTTCATAAGATCGGAACAATTCTTCAAGTCCAAGAGTCCAAACTGAATGAAATTGTATACAACAAGAAAATAAATTTGAATACAATAAAATAAGAAATTTCAATCCATTCCCACTGCTGTCCACAGGATGCAATAAAAATAATCAGCAATGTATTACTAAATAATTACTCTAAGAAAAGAATTGAGTCTGTTGAAACATATAACAACAATAGGAAAAGGGATTATTGTAGCCTAAAGTAACAAAGTTGAAGTAATAATATTATACTTCCTTTACTTATTCACCCATTTTTTAATGTTTAATAAAAGTTGAATGATGAAATATGCACGTATTATTGATTTCATAATGTATAGAGATTAGCAATAAATCTCAAACTAAGATTTCACGGAGGGCGGTTTCCAGTTGTACTTCGTCTTAAAACAATAATCACCATCACTTAGATTTAACGTTACAAAGAGCGCATGGCTTTTCGTTTTCTTCTATCACGTCAGGCAACTGCAAGGCGGCGTTGCCAGTTTTAACGCCGCGGCCTTGTACTGTAGACGGCTATGAAACTGGACAATGTTCTACGAAAAATTGTACCATTTCCAGAAATTCCCGAGTATGTTTAATCCAGTTGAGTCTGGGAAATTCACTTACGGCTTGAATTTTACCGGGATTTCGTTTTACGCCATTTCCATCAATTACGTGTCATACAAATAATATTTCCGATTGACAAAACCTTGATTTCTTCAAATTTACTTTGAATCCCGATTCATATAAATTCGTGAGTAATTTCTCGAATTTTTCGACATGATCTCAGAAAATTTCCGTTGCTGAAATGGTGTCATTCGCGTAACGTACAACAAAATCCTTTACTTCTGTTTTAAAGTTCGTATAGATAGTCATACTTAGTAAACGTCCTTTTAGATGAGCGGCGGGGCGTGGTCATGGCGGTGGTGGTGATTGTTGTTTAAAGAGGAAGTACACCTAGGCAACCATCCTCTATATAACTCTAATCAGAAGTAAATTATTGAAGGGGTTCGACACTTCAAAAAATGAAGGTATCGGTCAAAGAAAGACAAGGACCACGACGGGCATGAAAATGAAAAACTCCCTAGACCTCGCCAACCTAATGCCATCGGGGTAGGTAAAAAAACAAGAGTTGATCCTACTAGTGATGGGATAAACGAATAATGTTAATAATCGAATAACTTACATCCCATTATTTAAATATCGAATACATAATCAAATAATCGAACGAGTTTCAAATATCATTCATTTGTATCGCATAGAATATTCGGATGCGTCATGAATCAATTTTTTGGTTTAAGTGTGTTGGATGGATAATCGATTGAAATAAGTGAATAGATGAACTCTTATGAAAATAGAAATACGCCCTTTTCCAAACGTATCTCCAAATGTTGAAATTAAATGAGTAAATTAACTCTCTTAATAACATCACTTTTCTTTCGATTATTTCGAAAGCATTCACTATTCAAGTACCTCATTCATTCGAATACAGTTCTGAATGAATAATCGAAAAAATAATCGAATGGAGAAATTCACTTTTCGATTGCGTCATAGATTCTAACGGGTTTCGGGTGGATATTCAAAAAATAATCGAATGGAAAATATATTCACTATTCGATTGCCTCATTTACGCGAATAAATAATCGAAAAATAATCGAATGGGAAATATAATCGAATAATCGAATACAATGAAATAATCCAATAAGCTATTATTTTGTATTTGATTATCCCATCACTAGCGAACTTGTTCGAAACTGAGTTGACTGTCACTACACCACGTTATTGTTGGATTTATACATTATTTTCAAATAATTGTGTGAAAAAGTTCGGCTAAATGATACGCAAAAGTTGTGCATAATACGATCTCAGGTACACTACACTTCAAAAAAGTATAATTTCTTTCTTTCTTAATCCGTTTACCCTCTAGAGTTGGTTTTTCTCTCGGACTCAACAAGGGATCCCACATCTACCGCCTCAAGGGCAGTGCCCTGGAGTGGGAGACTTTGAGTCGGAGATAAAACTGGGGAGGAGGACCAGTACCTTGTCCAGGCGGCCTCACCTGCTATGCTGAACAGGAGCCTTGTGGGGGGGGGGGGGGGAATTGGAAGGGATAGACAAGGGAGAGGGAAGGCAACGGCCATGGCCTTCAGTTATGTACCATCCCGGCATTTGTCTGGAAGAGAAGTGGGAAACCACGGAAGACCACTTCGAGGATGGCTGAGGTGGGAACCGAACCCCCTCTCTACTCAGCTGAGTGGACCCCGTCCCAGCCCTCATACCACTTTTCAAATTTCGTGGTAGAGCCGGGAATCGTACCCGGGCCTCTGGGGTGGCAACTAATCACACTAACCAGTACACCACAGAGGCAGACATCATTTTCTAACTAAAAATATGATATTTTGGTATCCATTTTCATTGCTGTAATTATTTTATTTTTGAATAATTTAGTCTTGGTCTTTTGTGTCGCGGTGTTGCAAGGACAGCTGTGCTGTGTTACACTCAACACAACAGCTTTTAGATGCAAGCACATGCCAATTCTTCAACATACAAATTGTAAAAGCAAATTATTTCGTCGTGATCTGATCTCCTCAACATTTCCGTGCAGAGTGACATTTAAATTATTTTGCGAGGAGTCTGCGGGGCCCCTTTAAGGTCTGGGCCCGCCCGCAATGCAGGCTCTGCAGGCTCTAACGTTACGCCCCCGTATCGGACAAAGAGAGGCAAGGGCCACGAAGGGTGTGAAAATGAAAGACACCCTAGGCCTTGGAAACCTAATATCGTTGCGGTCGCAAACGAACAAGAGTTGACTAAAGAAAGTTGGAAATGAAAACAAGGAGCCTGCCAGAAGTGAGTGGAAGCAATGCTTGGACGTATTCGTGTGACCTCCAGCGAGGCCTGGTGCGTGAATCACCGCGCACCTCATCCCTCCTGCGGTCGTCGCAGCCACCTGCTGCCCGGTGTCGTGAATTTTGAGATTCACTAGAATGTTACTTCGGCTACTAGTTTGTAGTCGTGAGTCTTGATACTATTTGCTACTAATTTTAGCCCGTGAGTTTTGAGACGTAACCCTCTCTCTTCCCGGTTCGCTAAATCTTAACTCGCTTGTTGACAAGTGTTCAGCCACTGCGTACACATCTCGTAAGCAACGATTCACTGAGGTTGACTACAACCCTGTTATACCAAATAACTATCTTAAGGTCAACAAACAGAATGTTTTAACCCTTCAGAACCAGCATCTCCTAGATATAAGGCCTCACAACCGTTCCGGAAATGTACCATGACGTCAGCATCGGGAGGCAAGCTTTGAGTTTCTCAGTAATAAGAAAGCAATGATTTTGGCCATGTGACGGTGTAATTAGAAGCGTTTTAATTCGTTTAATCGTGCCGACTCATAATACCATTATGTACAATGGTACTGAAGTGTTGTGTAACCAACTGTAAGGGGAATTACGACAGTGATAACAATGTGCATGTATTTAAGTTTCCGAAATATGAGGTTATGCAGCAAAGATGTTTACGTGCAATTCCACTAGCCGACCGAGTTACAAATGGTGTCTGGACAGTTTTGACACTTCCACACACTGCAAAAAATACTGACATTTCCCCACAGCCCTTGCACGGGGCTACCTTATTAATTACTCAGAAATAATCTCGAGTGAAAATTCCACACACACACACACCCCGCTCCAAAGACTAACAAAAACTTAAAATGCTACCATCCACTTCCCGAACATTTATTATACATTATTTGATGCATTTATTTAATACTCTTCAGCTATATATTATTATGTGTAGTAATACATTAAAAATGAGAAATTTCCAAGCGCTCCTCCGCATACTAGCCTGTGAAGTGTACAGGTATAGCGCATTTTGCACGCCACCGCCGTATGCCGCTCTGGTCATTCTACGCTCTGTGGGATTACCCTCTTGGGGCAGTGACCTGTTGTTGTTGGATTCCTGGATTATGCGGTCACATTCCATATTATAGATTAGCCATTGGGGTAGCAGGTATAAATTCTTTGGGATGCAAGTATCTACGTAGTCTACTGGTATTGCCGTGTTGATTCTTGCCGTGTTAGCATCGTGACTACTATGGAGTTAGAATTTGATCGGACATCTAAGGGAAAGAAGTGCGTTTACCATGAAGGCTATGAACACCAAAAGTTAAGAATGACGAAAAGTGGTGTTGTGACGTTGGTGTGCGTTTTCAAGTATTCGAAAAAGTGTTATTCATCAATTCAGTCCAAAGATAATATTTTAACACGTGGACGAAACAGTAAGCATCAATGTGGTGTTCCTGACGTTGCCCGTTTAGAGGTTTCGAACATTTTCTGTTCACCATTTTGCTTGCACAACTCCTGTTCTTTCGAGCTTGGAAACAATGCTCTCAACTTCCGCTGCTTCTTTACAAAAGCCTCATAAATGCATGTCATCAGTCTTTCCCACATATAGGATACACTGAGAGCTCTCTTTTGCTCCTAGTCCATCCTTTGTTTCTGTACAAACCCATAAGTCACCAAAGTACGCCTTTCCTCCTTCTATCCCCAAATCTTATGTTTAACTTAGAGACTTGGCATACCTTATGGAATATATGGAATGGCTTATACTATATTTTCCCTTCCATATCTCTCGCCAAATATAGCCCATACCCAGATTCACGACGTAGGTTTTAGTTTTTGCTAACCAACTATCGTCATACATACCTTTCAATTCTTGTTTGAATGCTTCCTGTAACACAATACCTCCTTCGTCGCTGGAGTCGCATCCAATAATTCACTACTCTTTTAACGCATTCCACCTCTAAATACTCCTCGCAAATTATTAACGCCCCCACGTTAGCTGTACATTGCGGTAGTCTCATACCTATCTTACTAAATTTGTGTATGATTTAGTTCAGAATGTCCCTCTTCTCCAGTCCCCATAATTCTACCCCATATAGAGCTCTACTTAGTACTAATGTCTTTAACACTAATCTCAGTAACTTATAGTTTATCCCTGGGTATTTAGACACTAGAATTTATACCGCTGCGAGAGCTGCAAACCCTCTCAATTTACCCCTCTTAATGTGACCATCCCATCCTCCTCTGCTATTTAGCAGCACTCCTAGATGTTCTAACCTCTCAACTTCCTCAATTATCTCCCCCTGTATCATCCATTTCATTCCATGTTTCGTCCTCTTCCTCTTACGTATAATCAACACCTTCCGATTCGTTACAATTAATTTTTTTGCTATTTTGTTTTACGTCGCACCGACACAGATATGTCTTATGGCGACGATGGGACAGGAAAGGCCTAGGAAGTGGAAGGAAGCGGCTGTGGCCTTAAGTAAGGTACAGCCCCGGCATTTGCCTGGTGTGAAAATGGCAATCCACGGAAAACCATCTTCAGGGCTGCCGACAGTGGGGCTCGAACCCACTATCTCCCGATTACTGGATACTGGCCGCATTTAAGTGACTGCAGCTATCGAGCTCGGTAATTAATTTTAATGACCACTTTTTTGCATATTCCGCTAATTTATTAATACTTCTCTGCGATCCCCCTTGACAAAGTCATTAAAAATATATCATCCGCGAATATCAAACCTGGAATCTCTAAATTGTACACTGCCCGTACAGCCCAATTTGCTCCTCCGTGCCCATCCAGTATATCATTTATAAATAATAAGAATGATATTGGCGATAATCTGCAGCCTTGTTTTAGACCAACCTTGCATTCTATCGGCCAGCTAATTAAATTTTCCTCTAATTTGACACTGCAATATTTGTTCTGGTATAACGCCTCAATTGTTCGAATTTCTAGAAACTTCCAACCTCCCTAATTTTTGTGTTAACGCTCTTCTACTCACCGTGTCAAAAACTTTCTCGAAGTCAATAGCTGCTACAAATACACTATCTATTTCCCTACACATGTATTTATCTATTATCATCTTCACAGTCATGATGTTATCTTCCGTTTGCCTCTCTTTCCTGAACCCTCCTTGGAATATGGATAATATAGCATTCTCTTCAGACCAATCTCTTAACCTATTTGCAAAGACTCCTGTGTAGATCTTGTTCAGTGAGTCTGAGAGAGTTATCCCTCGGTAGTTATTCGGGAGGTTTTTATTCCCTTTCTTTTTATATATTGGGCAAATAACCCCATATTCCCATTCGTTTGGTAAATACCCCATTAAAAATCCTGTTAAATAATTTTACAATTCCCTCCCCCATCTGACTGTATTTTCTCATTTATTTCCAAAATTCATTGCTAATACCATTCCTCTGCCCCCCACTCCCCCCGCCGATCTCCTCCTCAGTTTACCTATCACCCCCTGAACTTCTTCTACTGTAAATTCCTTATCTAGTTCATATATACTTACTTCCATATTGCTCCATATGACCTGCCTCCTTTCCTTATACCCCCATTCTTCTTTTCCTCGTAATAACTCGCTAAAATATGTCACCCACTGATCGTAATCAATATACGTTTTTTATCCCTTACCTCTTTTATTAATTATATTCTTTCCCATATTCTTCATTTTGATTCATCCTGCATTCCCTATTTATTAGCTCTGATTGTTCCTTTATGCATAGCTTCTTCCTCTTAGCAATTTTAAGTTTGTACTCTTTCCTTAATCTACAAAAGACTTCTCGTTCTTTGCTCCCTCCTTTTACTCTATAATCTTTTAACGCTCTCATCACTACTCTTCTAAAAGCCTCACATTTCTGTTATACCACCCTCCACGATCCATGTTATCCTTCTACCTACCTTGCACTGCACTTGCCACCCTCTTTATAGGATATTCTATAACTCCAGCGCTCTATCGATGTTATTTTCCTCAAAAGCTCTTTCCCACCAACGTCTAATTAATTGTATCTCATTTTCCATAAGGTCGTCTAGTTCCCGTTTTGTTTTATCTGTCCATTTATATTTAGTATAGCCGCTACCCCTCTCTGAGGAACTTTTTCTGTCTCCCTCCTTTAATTTCTCTCTCCTCACTATTCTCACCCATACTGGTGCATGATGCGACTCAACCTAATCACCTACCCCTATATTTTATATTTTTTCTAACATGTCTTCTCAACTCATTACTAAGTCGATAAACACCCCCCCCCCCCCGTTCAGTAATATAAGTCATTTTACCTTCTCTGACTCCCTCACAACAACCATTTAAGATGAAAAAATCCCTACTTCGCCGAATTTCACGAGTTTCCTCCGTAACTATTAATGTCCTTATCAGACTTCTTCCTATCCCTATTATCATCCGTCTTCCTTACTGTACATTGGACTTCGCTCACCTATTGTGGCATTCCAATCACCAAGTAATAATATTCCGTCCTCATCATACCTCCCTCTAATGATACTGGTTTCTAGTAGTAATTCCTCAAACAAATTACCGTTTGCATATAGGGATCCTTTGGGGTGATAGTAGGCAAAAGCCAAGCAAACATATTTTTCTCACCCTTTCTCCCTACTCATGTTAAATCTTATCCACATAACTTCTTCCAGGTCGCTCTTAATTCCTCTATTAATTCATTGATCTCTTCTTTAACTAGCACAACTATTCCTCCGGGCAAACGCCCTTTATTATTCAATTATTTCTTGACTTGTGCCTCACTGTAACCCCGCCCCCAAGTTATTTCCTTGTCTACCTCTAGCCATGTTTCCAAGAGTGCTACAATGTCAAGAGTTTCTATTAAATTATTCACTTCTATATTACCTATTTTGCCCAATAAACCTTAAATTTTTTCAAAGGCTATCTTCCAGTCCAGTTACAGCTTTTTCCCTGTCTTCCCCATTTCTATCTTTGTTTTTGCTTCTCGTCACTATCTCCTTCTCTCTTTCTACCTCCATTCCATCGTACTTTGACATTTTATTACTAATCTTTCTTTTTCTTTTCTTCGATATCTTTATTTTTGCCCCCACGTCGTCAAGGCTCTTTTCCTCCCACAAATCATCAATCACTGTATCTGTTTTTCTTTAGGCACATTATCTAATAGCAATTCCTGCACCTGCGGTTTTAAATTTCCAATCTCGCTGCACTGCACTGAACTGTCCTCTTGACTCGACTTTTCATTAATCCTTACCACGTTTCCTCCCTCTTTTTGGACGGCCTCCTGCCTGCCATTTTGCCGTGTTGTTACGTCCTCTTCCTCTTTGAGCTGCTCCTCTATGACTTTCAGTCTGGCCACAGACCATACACGCCACCATTACCATTAGATACCATCAGCTTTTGATCCTTTATATATGTCCTAAGACTCTGCTGCCTAGCTCTCCCTAGATGTTTCTTCAGAATTTTCAAGTTCTCGCTCCCTTCTCTTCCCAAGTCTCTCTTGACCCAGATTTTTTCACCTTGCAAGTTCCTTGCGTTTTTTTAGCACTATGTCCGCCATCAGAGTTGATATTAACTTCACTTTAATTGGTTTCCGTCCTTTCGCTTTTCCTACCCTTTCAACATCGTCAATGTCCACTTCGCTGAAATTGATTTTCATTTTATTTTGGACGACGTCCACCACTTTGTATATAATGTTCACTTTCTTCTCACTCCTTTCGTCCTGCAACTCATATATGAATATACATTTCTTCATCCTTTCTTCACTAATGTTGTCCATCTCCTTCTTCAAAAATACCATCTCCTTTTCCAGGTTTTTAACTTTCTCCCTAAACACTCCAGTTGCAATCACATTACTTTCTACCTTTTTTATTGTGTCACCCCATTGCTCTTGGAACCATACCTTTATATTTTCGAATCCCTTAGCTTGGTCCTTTCTCATTTCCTTTACCTGCTCGACTCCGGCGTTTTCTTTAACAGCTTCTCCTATCAACTCCTTATTCTTCTCCCAGTCTTCCCAGTTCATGTTTGGGCCGGGTTTCAACTACACCCCCTATAACTAGTAGAATGGTTATCACTTATCACCGCCGCTACCAATAACACCTCACCCAACTTCCCCTGCACTCCCTTGCTCGTCGGCCACCCCGCCATCTTCTTCAGCCTTCGCTGCCAGCTCCCAATCGCTGCCCAGTGTTGCTCAATGCCCACCATGTCTCTCTCCGCACTCACCACTCCACACGTCTACACTGGTTGCTCGCTCAGGTTGAACTGGTATATTTACAATTTTTTACAATTTATTTGCTGAACACAACAGGCTTCCGCCCAAATACATGTTCCCATTCAAACCAAATAATAAAATAAAATAAAATAAAATAAAATAAAATAAAATAAAATAAAATAAAATAAAATAAAATAAAATAAAATAAAAGTCTAAATCTACTATGTGGACACTCATATGGACAGAAAACCGTGCCTAATGTGAGCACCACCCCTATAACTCCAAATATCTTAACTTAATCTTGTGACCCCTCACACATGTGGTAACCAATCCACACGTGAGGCGCCACAACTATAGCTACTGGCCGGGCGTGCTGCTCCACCCTGGTGAAGAAAAAAAGGAACCACCCTCCCTGGAACAACACGTCCGGCCCCCATGCAGTTGACAGAGTTAGATTCTCACCATTCCGTTTGGTGGCAGATCACACGGGTTCTGACGCCCAGTCCCCCATGTATCCTGCCTCTCTCTCTTTACCACTTGTCAACCACACTAGGGATAGGACCGTCCTATCCCTCCTTCTTATGACGTCCCCCCCCCCTCTACCCTTCTTACAAACAACAACAAATATTTTTAATAAATACAAAAACAATATAATAAATAAAAAGATATATATACTGAGTCTACTGTGTGTTCACTCACATGGGCGGAAAAGCCTCCTGTGAGCGCAATCCCTATAACTTACTCTAAACTTCTAGCTTATTAAATGACACCTCACACCGGCGGATGACCAGACCCCATGTGAGGTGCGATCCCTAAAACTACTGTCCGCCCGTGTTCAGAATTGTTACGGAGATATCCGTGGTAGGTAGAGGTGAAAGAAGGTGCGGGTGTGAATGGGTTTCAAGCTACGAATTTAACGTGCAATGTAAAATTAATTTAAAATTTAACTAGGTTATATTTTCTTTTCAAAAACAAGAGATAACAATCATAACAGGTACAGAGTAGCAAAAATGTAGGTACAATATTACTGGATTCGGGCTCAGTGCCCTTACTTCATAACTCTTGGGCAATCAGCCCCGCCTTACTCCAAAAAATTTTTAGCCAAGGGGCAGAAAGCCCCATTCATGCCCAGGAGCACTGGCTCCAAACATTACACATAAAGCCTGCACGAGGCATACAGAAACAAATTTCAAAGAGCGATCCGCTCTCAAAATTGTAAGCCTATCACAAGGCCACACCAAACTCTACCTTCAAGCTGTCCTCTAAGGACGTTTTCACAGGGGTAAAATACCCAACCTACTGAGGTCTATTACATGAAAAGAAGGTTGATTACATGACCTCTAAAATAACAATTTGAGAGGAGGCGAACTTGCACTCCTAATACACTTTGTTTTTAAAACCTAATCTGGCTCTGGGCCACTAACGCAAGGGCTAATCCCATACTACAGAGGTGACTTAGAGAAGAACACTTTACATTACATAAACGAAGAATAGTTTGAGAAAATAAGTTCACCTCAAAACAAATGTGAGTGGGAGCTCGAGAGGGTTAGCACTCTCTATCCCAATATGTAGCTTTACAAGAAAAAGATGAAAAGAGTAATTACATTGTAGGAGAAGGTTACATGATGGAAATGCTTCGAACCCGCCGCGAGTGTTAAACTGCCGACCTAGCAAGAAAAGAAGTTATTAATAGGCCATTACCTGGTGTTGAACGGCTGAAGAAGAAAGAGGCGCTTCCCGCCTCCTGCTATGTACTTAATACACTGAAAGATGGAACAGAAGTGGCCCGGAGACCCCAAAATCAGCAGTTTAAATACTCTCGCGGAAGTTTCTAGGCGTTAGGGGAATGAAAACACCCGCCCACAATGTTTTTATTGGATAGGACCCCGCAATCGATTCAAGTTGGGGGAAGATACATCTGATTGGATAGAAATTAATTTAAGAAATTCGGGATTGGCTACATGCAAAACAAGGGGAACGAGAGGGGTATACAGCCAACTTAAACAATAACAGAAAGAAATTTAGCAAAGAACAAACATTTGAAATAAAAATTTCTTCAACAAAATAGTTCTTTGACTCCGCACTAGGTTGCACTATTGTTGATCTTTAGTAGTGTCCTCTAGAAGAGAAAGTTCACACTTCTTACTTCAAGCGAAACAAAAACACATCAAAAGTGACACAGTTCAAAAACTCAAAATTTTCCACGTGGTGACATCTTCTGAGAAAGTAGAGAATTAATAGAATAGATAAAGTTCAACCTTCCTCCAGAAGAGGAGTTTCAACTGGCGCAACTTTTAAATAAACGGTGTAGAGGTGTACCGCCCGGTACAGACCTCCCCCCCCCCCCAAAAGTTCCTCCAGGGGTGACACATGAAATCAGTTTGAAACAAAGTCCAAGTAATGATGTTGATACGAAGATAGATAGCAGAAGCATTTACAAGATTTCTTAATTCAGTTTCAAAATGTTGTTGTTGCAGGTGAATGAAAGTCTTTATGTTTGTAGAATTTGAATTTCTGAAGATAAACTTTTAATACTTAAAGGTGAAGAAAAATTTTGCAATGTCCACCAAATATTGTTGTTGAATTCCCAAGTGTAGTTATTGCTTATGGTGACTGTCCATGTAGTTGATGTAGATTGAGTCGGATGGCCAGACCGGCCGTTGCAGCTTGCGTCCAACGGAGGCCGCTCGGACCCCTCAAGTACCCTGAGATACCGCTCGCCCGCACTATGAGGGGAGCAGAGGTGTTGAAGTACGCCGCGCCCGCGGTGAACAGATACAGGCTGCGGGCATGTAGCAGGTCGTGCGCCGCACATCAGCCTTGGCCGGGAGGAGAGCTCCGGCTCGCCGTGCACATGTCGTCCTCGCTGGAGAGGAGGGGGCCCATCCCCCTCCCCAGTCGCTGCACGGCGCTGCGCGGCTGCGGGGGCGCTGAAACATTAAAGCTAGGCGGCAGAATTGTGTTGGACTATCATCTTCTTTGAGGGTACAGGCTTGTGGAGAGGTTGAGGGGCCAGCGGCGTGTAGATATCCATGGCATTTACTATTATGAAGCCACAGTGTAAGGTGGAGCAGGAGACGGGAGCGTGGTAATGGCCGTGGCAAGAACAGGATGGCAGTTTAACGGGTCGGGGCAGGTTTTACACAAGGCTTACATCTAAAACCAAAATATTACAGAAGGGGCAGAATGCCTTAAAAGTGAAACTCAAAAAAAATATAACCTTCATATCCTTTCAAAATAATATGAAGCAAGTTAACACAGAAATTACACCGGTTTCACCTGGGACAGGTGAACTCTAAATATCCTCTCGGTGGCTGGATTACTTAGCAATAAGGTAACCGGCGTAAGAAAATCGAGAATGATACAAGGCCCATGAAATCTGGGGGCAAGCTTGCCCGCGGGAACAAAATTTTTGACCATAACCTGGTCACCTACCTTCAAAGTGGTGGGTCTCCGTCCACGATCATACCTTTCCCTAACCTTTTCATGAGACACTTTAAGATTGGCTTTAGCCTTCTTCCAAAGATCTTTAATGTTATCCGGATCTATTGTCTCGGGTAGAATGTCATTCAAAGACCAGAGGTTAGAGAGCGGCGAGTTGGGAACAAACTTGAACATCAAAGAAGCTGGAGTAAATTTGTGTGATTCATGGACCGCCGAATTCAAAGCAAAAGCTAACCAATGCAGGGACGTGTCCCACCTAGAATGATCTTCATGATGATAGGCAATAAGTGCGGACCTGAGATTACGGTTAACCCGTTCAGCCAGAGATGGTTGAGGGTAATAAGCGGAAGTAGTTACATGAGAGATGGACAAGTCAAAACAGAATTTACGAAATAAATTAGATGTAAAAGCCTTAGCATTATCAGATACAATGTATTGGCACGGACCAAAAGAAGCGAAAATAGAATTTAAGCAAGTAATGGTTGACTGAGCGGTAGCCAGCTTAGTCGGAAATAACCAGGAAAATCTTGTAAAACCATCTACACACACAAAGATGAACTTGTTGGCATTACCCTTTGACTGGGGGAAGGGTCCCACATAATCAATATACAGGCGTTCCATGGGGCGCGACGCTTGATGAGAAGACAAAAGGCCTACTTTAGTGGGCATGGTGGGTTTACTGATCAAACAAGATTTACAAGCTTTTACAAGTTCCCGAATTTCACCGTCCATACCTTTCCATATGAACATTTCACGAATCTTTTCACGAGTTTTAAAGATTCCAAGATGCCCCCCCAATGGGGTCTCATGATAGTATTTGAAGATCATAGGTACAAGAACCGCTGGAACAACAACTTTCATCAACTTATCATGCCTCGAAGGGCAACATAAAACACCATTCCTCAGAACATAAGGGACGACATGTTCCCCAGAAGAAAGGGTTTCCATTATCGGAGCCAGCGTAGGATCTTCACGTTGGTATTTCTCAATATCCCTAAAGAGCATGGGAGCATCGGTTAGGATGGCATTAACCTCGGATAGTATGGACTCGGAAGGTGATGAACTGTCGACCGGTTCATGGGTCTCGACCTCGTTTGAAAACATACGGCTGAGTCCATCAGCCACAACATTTTCGGTACCTCTGATATGTCTAACATCAAACTGGAAGGCGGAAATACGAATAGCCCAGCGGGCTATACGACCAGTACGACGCGGCCTACCTAAGACCCAGCTTAAGGCTTGATTATCTGTCTCCAGGTCGAATTTAACGTGTTCCAGATAGAGACGGAACTTTTCTAAGGCAAATAAGACTGCCAACCCTTCGAGCTCATATATGGAGTACTTTGCTTCTTGAGCCGAGAGAGTCCTAGATGCATAGGCGATGGGGCGTCTCCCTAGTTCAGTCTCTTGAAGAAGGACTGCAGCTACCGCCGACGACGACGCGTCGGTTTGGACGATGAATTTCTTCGAGAAATCAGGCATAGCAAGTACAGGGGCATTACAGAGAGCTAATTTAAGATCTTCGAAAGCGGCTTGTTGAGAAGGTCCCCACTCGAATTTGATGCCTTTCCTACGAAGAAGGTTTAAGGGCGCCGCTCTATTAGCGAAGTTAGGAATAAACTTCCTGAAGAAATTCACCATACCAATGAATCTAGCGATACCTTTGATGTCCTTAGGAGGTTTAAAATCACGGATGGCCTGTGTTCTAGAATGATCGACAGCTACACCATCAGGTGACACAATATGCCCTAGGAATGACATAGAGGGCTTAGCAAAGGCAACCTTGGACAACTTAACAGTTAACCCAGCCTTACGAAGGCGATTGAGAACTTCTCGCAAATGATCTAGATGTTCTTCAAAGGTTTCGGAAAATACGACGACATCATCCAAGTAGTGATATAAGTACTCAAATTTGATGTCGGAAAAGACCCTATCTAGTAGCCTAGTGAGCACAGCTGCCCCCGTGGGGAGCCCGAAAGGCACGCGGTTGTATTCGTATAAGTTCCAGTCCGTGGCAAACGCTGTAAGATGTTTAGACTCTTCGGCAAGGGTAATTTGATTATAGGCCTGATTCAAGTCCAAGATGGTGAAGAACTTGGCCTTACGAAACCATGAAAAGCAAGAATGAAGGTCGGGAAGGGGCACAGATTGCAACACCACCTTCCGATTGAGAGCCCTGTAATCAATGACAGGCCTGAAGCCTCCTTGGGGTTTCGGGACTAGAAAAATAGGCGAAGAATACGCTGACTTAGAGGGCCTAATAATACCATCCTTCAACATCTGATCGATGATTTCTTTCAGAGCCTTCATTTTAGGTGGAGATAGCCTATACGGTGGAAAACGGACAGGAATCGAATCCGTGACCTCAATTTTGTATTCAATAAGGTCAGTAACACCAAGAGTATCAGAGAACACCTCGGGAAACGACTGACACAGTTTCCGAATACTATCAGCCTGCTCCTCAGGTAGATGTCTAAGGTCTAACAACATCTCATCCTGGGTAGGCGAAATAGATGAACATGATACAGAATTACACTTTAACAAGGGAATTCTACAATTGGACGCAAATTTGAATGTGCACGACCTACTCTGGAGATCGAGCACAAGACCAGTGTGAGAAATGAAGTCCGCTCCCAATATGATGGGGCAAGACAAACGCTTGGCCACAAACAATTTGATCTTCCATGTAAATTTAAAAACCCGAATTTTGACATGTAAGGAACCTAGAATTTCTAATGGAGATGAATTAGCCGAAACATATTTAACAGGAGATGAGTCATAGTCAGGGAGTTTACAAACAGATTTCAATTTAGAATACCAATCAGCCGAAATAATGGAACAAACACTGCCTGAATCTAAGAGAGCTGTTATAGGCTCGTTATTTAACTCAATCTTAAGAAAAGGAACAGGTGCGGGGGTATCCGCCGCAATCCTAAGACACTCTTTAGGGCATTCAAAAGATGAATTTGAAGGCTGGTCGTTCTCTGCATTTACAACCTGTTTACTAGGGGCTAAGTCTCGGGAAGATGGATTAGTCGGCTCAGCCGACGCCACTAGTCACTTTTTATTATTGGCATAGCTGGAATTTGCACCAGAAGTTGAGCAGGAGGGGGTGCTATTTGAGTTTGGGCAATTCTTGGCGATATGTGAGAAGGCCCCACACTTAAAACAGCCTTGTGATGACCCTGCTCCATTCCTTGTCCCACTTGACTTGATCAGAGGACACTTATTCCGCAGATGGTCAGGCGACCCGCAAGCATAACATTTACGGGGATTGACTGGTCGGCGAGGTGGAGGCCGAGTGTTACTAAAGGAAGGCGGGGGTTCTTTCGCGACACGCAAAGAATCGGCGTATCTAACTCCTTCCGCTGAGACGGCCAATGCTTCAAGTTCAGAGAAGGTTTGCGGACACGCCGCGAAACACAAATATGACCTGTAGGATGGCGAAATACCTTCTACAATAGCCTGCACAATCTGATCTTCAGGAAAGTGCAGAGCAAACACCCTAGTGTAGAATTTGATATCTTGAATGAAATCAGCCAAGTTTTCATCCAAGCGCTGTACACGGTAATAGTACTTCTGAATCAGGGAGGACCTGGCCCTAGCCGGGATGAAGTTAGCTAGCAAATGGGCATGGAAATCCTCAATAGATG
Source organism: Anabrus simplex (assembly GCF_040414725.1). Taxonomy (NCBI): domain Eukaryota; kingdom Metazoa; phylum Arthropoda; class Insecta; order Orthoptera; family Tettigoniidae; genus Anabrus; species Anabrus simplex. The sequence continues at coordinate 330,005,057 of NC_090267.1, read as the reverse complement.
ATTGCTCGGCAATGGCTCTTACGATTTTATCAGAGAGAATACCAATAGCATACGGATAGATAATTTGCAAAATTTGACATGGCGAAAGAGAAAAAACAAGAGCATGATCCTGAAATTCCACTAGAAATCTTAAAAATGAAATTACGTCACTGGTGGTATTAACGGAAAACTTGGATATACCTCTGAGCAACATTGCCAATGGATGAGGCAAGCTGCTAAACCCGGGCGACATAGTAGGTAAAGGTTTCAATGGCAAGGAAGTTAATTCAGCACGTACATTGTTCAACGATGTGCGGCGTTCAGACTCGTTGTCCAATGGGGCAGAGATAGTTTGAGCAGCAACGGTTATCCTATTGCCTTCTCCCTTAGCAGGTTCTTCCTCACTACTTACATTCACTATGGTGGGCTGATCAGATTTGGGAGGAACTTCCCCAGTTAACAATTGAGTGACTTTACTAGACAATTCAGAGATAGTTTCAAGGAGCGTATTAGCTTGCTTCCTCTGAACGTCATTCACCTTCAGAGACAACAGATCATTAACTCTATTTGCAAAGTGATACAGCCTGCCTTGCACACGCTTAATTTGATTAGGAGACGGATCGTTTTCATCAAAAAAGCTGACTACAGATGCTAGCCCAGTAATATTCTCGGCGATCGTGGAAAGAGAGTCATCAATTTCTTTCTCTCCCAAATTGGGGATGGAAATGGGCAAATCAAGGGACTCTCTAAGCTTGTTGGTGTCGATTGCAACCGTGCCTCCAGATTGCACATTTCTGATAGTTAACTCGTATATCAACTCCTCTTTGCGCAAATAGTTAAGGAGGAGAACATCGCGAGGGCCGGACATGATGACAGAACAATTTAAAAAAAAACTCAAAAAATTCCAGCAACTGAGAAAATTGTTAGAGTTCGAATTAAAGCAATGTTTAGCCGTCAAAAGGGGCTAAATTGAGACCCATTCAACCACGCTCTGCTACCACTTGTTACGGAGATATCCGTGGTAGGTAGAGGTGAAAGAAGGTGCGGGTGTGAATGGGTTTCAAGCTACGAATTTAACGTGCAATGTAAAATTAATTTAAAATTTAACTAGGTTATATTTTCTTTTCAAAAACAAGAGATAACAATCATAACAGGTACAGAGTAGCAAAAATGTAGGTACAATATTACTGGATTCGGGCTCAGTGCCCTTACTTCATAACTCTTGGGCAATCAGCCCCGCCTTACTCCAAAAAATTTTTAGCCAAGGGGCAGAAAGCCCCATTCATGCCCAGGAGCACTGGCTCCAAACATTACACATAAAGCCTGCACGAGGCATACAGAAACAAATTTCAAAGAGCGATCCGCTCTCAAAATTGTAAGCCTATCACAAGGCCACACCAAACTCTACCTTCAAGCTGTCCTCTAAGGACGTTTTCACAGGGGTAAAATACCCAACCTACTGAGGTCTATTACATGAAAAGAAGGTTGATTACATGACCTCTAAAATAACAATTTGAGAGGAGGCGAACTTGCACTCCTAATACACTTTGTTTTTAAAACCTAATCTGGCTCTGGGCCACTAACGCAAGGGCTAATCCCATACTACAGAGGTGACTTAGAGAAGAACACTTTACATTACATAAACGAAGAATAGTTTGAGAAAATAAGTTCACCTCAAAACAAATGTGAGTGGGAGCTCGAGAGGGTTAGCACTCTCTATCCCAATATGTAGCTTTACAAGAAAAAGATGAAAAGAGTAATTACATTGTAGGAGAAGGTTACATGATGGAAATGCTTCGAACCCGCCGCGAGTGTTAAACTGCCGACCTAGCAAGAAAAGAAGTTATTAATAGGCCATTACCTGGTGTTGAACGGCTGAAGAAGAAAGAGGCGCTTCCCGCCTCCTGCTATGTACTTAATACACTGAAAGATGGAACAGAAGTGGCCCGGAGACCCCAAAATCAGCAGTTTAAATACTCTCGCGGAAGTTTCTAGGCGTTAGGGGAATGAAAACACCCGCCCACAATGTTTTTATTGGATAGGACCCGGCAATCGATTCAAGTTGGGGGAAGATACATCTGATTGGATAGAAATTAATTTAAGAAATTCGGGATTGGCTACATGCAAAACAAGGGGAACGAGAGGGGTATACAGCCAACTTAAACAATAACAGAAAGAAATTTAGCAAAGAACAAACATTTGAAATAAAAATTTCTTCAACAAAATAGTTCTTTGACTCCGCACTAGGTTGCACTATTGTTGATCTTTAGTAGTGTCCTCTAGAAGAGAAAGTTCACACTTCTTACTTCAAGCGAAACAAAAACACATCAAAAGTGACACAGTTCAAAAACTCAAAATTTTCCACGTGGTGACATCTTCTGAGAAAGTAGAGAATTAATAGAATAGATAAAGTTCAACCTTCCTCCAGAAGAGGAGTTTCAACTGGCGCAACTTTTAAATAAACGGTGTAGAGGTGTACCGCCCGGTACAAGAATAATAATAATAATAATAATAATAATAATAATAATAATAATAATAATAATAATAATAATAATAATAATAATAATAATAATAATAATAATAATAATAATAATAATAATAATAAAGAGAATTTAAAAGAACTGTTATATTTAGTATCTACCTTCATACCAAGTTTCAGCTCAATCGGTTCAAAGGTTTTTGAGTTAAATCGCCTCAATTACAAATTTTGGACCATTAATAACGGTGCCAATTGTAACACTATATAGCATTGTTCTTATGGTAGTAAATCCAACATGGCTGGCAGCCTATGCAGACTCTTAAATAGTATGTAGGTAATCACATTCAAGATTTTAGTAGGCCTATCCAATGTAATATTTCTAAAAAAATTTAGCTTTTTCCCAGATTGTCCCCGATGGTTTTCTATATTCTTGTTCAGAATGCAACTCCGCGCAATTTGAGTACCCATGTAATAACATAGAGTGAATAATTGCAGGCCAGTCAGCTTGATACGTGTTATTAGTAAGCTCTGGGATGTCCGGCCCCGCGGTGTAGGGGACAACGTGTCTGCCTGTCACTCGGTGCTCCCGGGTTCGATTCCCAGCCGGGTCAGGGGTTTTTAATTGTTAATGATTAATACCCTGGCCTGGGGACTGGGTGTTTGTGTCGTCCTTAACGTTCCTTTCCCCGCATTCAACACTCTATACTTCAATAACTCCACTTACACGCAGGTTCATTTCATATGGTGAATGTAGTGGCAAAAGATCTACAGAGGCCGACGCCACGTACAAATATCTATATATAAAAAATTAAAACAAGCTCAGGGATAGCAGACAGAAGGCAGTTCGGTTTATTCCAGTGAGGCTTAACTTGTAGGACTCCAGCAAGATATAGAAGATGTTTTAAATTCAGGAGGTCAAATGGAATATATCGCTATTGACGTAACCAAGGCTTTTGATATGGTAGATCATTGAGACTAGTGACGAACTGGACTAATATGGTTGAATGGGTGGCTAAATTTCAAGAAAATAGAAGTCAGAAAATTAGAGAAGGTGAAGCGTTATCTAACCCTGTAATGATTAACATTAGGGTCCTACAGTGCAGTATTATTGGGCCTTAATGCTTTCTTATAAATAAATAGTATGGATAAAGAATTGGAATCTCAAATAAAGCTATTTGCGGATGATGTTAAACTGTATAGAGTAAAAAATATGCCAGAGGATCTTTACCGACGACAAAAAGACCTCGACAATGCTGTGAGATTGACAACAGACAATGGTATGATGGTAAACAGGATGGAAAGTTAGGTTGTGACTTTCACCTACAGTAAATTATGGGATAATAGTACCTCATGGGGATCACTGTAAGAGCCTACTGTTAATATAAGTTATGATCTTCATTGGGTAACCCGCATGAACTAGGTCATAAAGAAAGGATACAGATCTCTTCACATGGTTATAGCCTAAGAGTATTTACATTGTTATAGCAAGGATATGAAGAAGAAGAAGAGGGAGTATAAGTTTCGGGTGAATCCCCAATTACAGTATGATTCCAGTGTATGGGATCCCCCATCATCAATTACTTGATATGGGAACTGGAACAGATCCAAATGGAAGCAGCACAATTTGTTATTGGAAGACATCGTATTTGCATGCAAATGCATATTTTGTTTCCTGGTATGTAGACTAAACTTACAAGACAGACAAGGAAGTGCGTTTGAAGGTGAAATTGGACAAGTTATTAAGTGTAATTGTGCATTTATATGCATATTTGCATATATTTGAGATTAGTGCATACGTTTCAAATTTCGGATGTATTGTGCATACTTTCGACTTTTATTATGCATATTTTAACATTTTTTACAAGCAGGCTGCAAGAAAATGCAAAGTAATTAATGCCGTGAACTCTTTGCAATGAAACGGTTCAAAGGGGACTGGCACTTATCAAGACACACTTCCAAGCCATACCCGCTAGAATCAATCAAGAAACTAGAAACACGTGGGCTGCCGTCTTGGTGATTCGCTGGACATCATGGAGAAGTGGAGAAGGTATCCCACGAAACCTCGGATTCCGTTTGCAAACAGAATATCGTGACGACCTTAAACGAAATGCGGGCTACGACATCATGGTAGCTGTAAACAAATATTTGGCTGGTACTGATAACGTGGATCTTCCAGAATGTTTAACACCTACGCTCGCTCCCGAATTCCAGTACTGTCCTGTCACATCTGTAGATGTTGAGATCATTCTCCGCACTGAAACCAGATTTAACCAACACCAAAACAAAAAACAAAAAAAAGCAGAAAACCTTGGAGAAGACTGCTGCAGTGTGCTGCAAAGCAAATTACGGACAGGAAAACTAGGGTGTGCAGTATAAAAAAAGAATGTGTGTTAGTGTTTCCTCACCTTTGTGTTTTTACACGGTTTGTCTTACAATCTTACTAATTCATTTATCATATGTATTAATGAACACGCCGTCCAGCTCCATGTCTACATGGTAAAAGGTTTTTTTTTTTTTTGCTTTACGTCGCACCGACACAGATAGGTCTTACGGCGACGATGGGACAGGAACGGGCTAGGAGTGGGAAGGAAGCGGCCGTGGCCTTAATTAAGGCACAGCCCCAGCATTTGCCTGGTGTGAAAATGGGAAACCACGGAAAACCATTTTCAGGGCTGCCGACAGTGGGATTCGAACCTACTATCTCCCGAATACTGGATACTGGCCACACTTAAGCGACTGCAGCTATCGAGCTCGGTAATGGTAAAAGTGTGCTGGCCTTTGGTCACTGGGGTCCCCGGTTCGATTCCCGGCAGGGTTGGGAATTTTAATCATAATTAGTTAATTTCGCCGGCACGGGGGTTGGGTGTATGTGCCGTCTTCCTCATCATTTCATCCTCATCACGACGCGCAGGTCACCTACGGACGTCAGATCAAAAGACCTGCATCTGGCGAGCCGAACTTGTCCTCGGGCACTCCCGGCACTAAAAACCATACGCCATTTTTAACACGCTGTGTCTTATCTAGGAAATGAGTGCATATTTTTTTAACAGGGAATACTGATAGAGTAATACGTCTCACAATCTATACATGGATTGTTTGTACGAGTGGAACAGCCGCAGTTGTAACAGAGTGTGTTTTTGTTTTTTCATTCAGTTCTTTTTCCATGATCATGATTTTATGTATTGGTGTGGATGAACCGCGTGAGTCTAGAAAGGAATTTCACACAAGTGTTTAATAGCATGAAAATAAGTGCAGGTACTTAAATGCATATTTCACCACATTTTGCAGCATAGTTGCATGCTTATATTGGTGATTTATACAGTATATAAATCCGATGTCTAGTGTTTACCGACAAAAGAATAGCGTTACGAAAATGTTGCAAACTTTGGGCTGGAAAGACATGGGACTAAGCAGACGAGCTGTTCGACTAAGTGGTACGATCCAAGCTGCCAGTGGAGAGAAGGCGTGGAATGACAGTGGTTGAATAAGCTTGAATGGAGCTTTTAAAAGCTAGAAAGATCATAATACGATGATAAATTCGGAATTCAAGAGGACAAATGAGGGCAAATATTAATTTATAGTAGCCTCCGTGGTTCAGAGGGCAGCGCGTCGGCCTCTCACCGCTGGATACCGTGGTTCAAACCCCGGTCACTCCATGTGAGATTTGCGCTGGACAAAGCGGAGGCGGAACAGGTTTTTCTCCGGTTTTCCCTGTCATCTTTAATTCCAGCAACACTCTCCATTCTCATTTCATAGCATCTATCAGTCATTAATAAAATCACTTTGGGAGTAGCGACCCCATCGTACTAATAGCCTATATATGATTCATTCATTACATCCCTGACCCGGTCAATGACTGGAAAGCAGGTTGTAGGTTTTCATTTTTCATTTTCATTAATTTATAGGATGAGGAATAAGGGAAATGTGTGATAAATTTACAAGTTCTTTGAAAGCATTTAAGAAAAAGTTAGGTAAACATTTTTGATAGGGATTCTGCCTCCTAACCTTAAATGCAGATTGATTGATTGATTGATTGATTGATTGATTGATTGATTGATTGATTGATTGGAAGAATAGCGACCCGACGGATGTGAAAATGAAAGCCAATCTAGGCGTCGCAAACCTAATACAGTTTAGGGGCCGGAAGAGAATCATTCCTCTTTCATTCACTAAGACAATATTTAAATAACAATTCATTCATTCAGACAATTAAATTAGGCAATCTAGAGAAATATATGTAAATGCAATTTAAATCTGAAAATTACCTTTGCGCTTCCTTCAAGTTACACTACAAATATGAAGGGACTTTTTCTCTCCTAATCATAAGATTTAATATCGGAATATCTTATTAATAGTTAAAGATATGTTGTGCGTTTACGATAAGTTCTGGTTTGACATAACTGTATTTCTCAGTGTCATCTCATTCCTGTCAAACTCTCTCGGTATTTCTTCTTATTCTTTTACCGCTTTTCCCACACTGTGTGGTCGCGGGTGCGAACAACGTAACACATGGTGATTTGGCTCTGTTTTACAGCCGGATGCCCTTCCTGCCACCAACAATATTTGGAGGGACGTAATCACTATTGCGTGTTTCTCTGGTGGTTGGTAGTGGAGTGTGTTGTCTGAATATGAAGAGGAAAGTATTGGGACAATCACCCAGTCACCGAGCCAGAAGAATTAATCACACGCGATTAAAATCCCCGACCCGACCGCGTATCGAACCCGGGACCCTCTGAACCAAAGGCCTCAACGCTGACCATTCAGCCAAGGAGTCGGACGAACTCTCTCGGTATTTGCTAGGTGTAAAAACTGAGAACCACTGAAATCCATTGCGTAATTGCTGACAGTAGGTACGTTTCAAACCCACCATGTCCTAAATTCAGTGACAACTAAAGTGGACTGTCAGGAGGTGTGGGCATTTGACCCTGCCAGCCCAACTTAATCATATTCTCGGCTGCCATCACTTTATCAAGACGAACAGCTGCAGTGGCGACCTTGACATTACTTAAAGCCATACAACACCAGTGCTGTTATCCTATATACAAGACAGCTGACTGACTCATCTGGCAATTGGACTTGTTCTCTTTCTAGAAGCGGCATCGGCAATGAAGTCATACGTATGGTTGAATTACGTTTGAAAGCAGTATTTCATAGACGATTATATATTATCTGGTCTTTGTGATACCGAGGCGTTATTTTTATCATAGTCAACAAAGATACATATACACACAGGCAGAGGGGGAAAAAAGCTTGACATAATTTCTCCAATTTCAGTATTTAAAACAGGAAATATAATTTGCTGTATCGGAAAACTACATAACACAAGTTGTATAAAATATAATTTTCCTTTCTTTCTTTCTTTCTTTCTTTCTTTCTTTCTTTCTTTCCTTCTTCGTCCATTTATCGTCCAGGGTTGGCTTCTTCCCTCGGACTAAGCGAAGGAACCCACCTCTACCGCCGGTAGGGCGATGTCCTGGAGCGTGGACATTTGGTCGGGGATAAAACTGGAGTGGAGGACCAGTACCTCGCCCAGACGGCCTCACCTGCTAAGCTGAACAGACGCCTTATGGAAGGTGGGGGGGGGGGGGTGGAAGGGATAGACAAGGAAGAGGGAAGGAAGCGGCCGTGTCCTTAAGTTAGGTACCATCCCGGCATTTTCCAGGAGAAGAAGTGGGAAACCACGGAAAACCACTTCAAGGATGGCTGAGGTGGGAATCGAGCCTCCTCTACTCAGTTGACCTCCCGAGGCTGAATGGACCCCGTTCCAGCCCACGTACCACTTTCCAAATTTCGTGGCAGAACCGGGAATCGAATCCGGGCCTCCGGGGGTGGAGGCTAATCACACTAACCACTATACCACAGAGGCGGACGTTTAATTTTCAATCTTTTATATCTGATACTTTTGTACAGTGTGAGAAACAATTACGGCATTATTCGCGACTGTTACATTTTTCACAAACTTCCAAATATGCCGGATATATTACTACAGTATATCTGCCGGGCTGGGTGGCTCAGGCGGTAAAGCGCTGGACTTCTGAGCTCAAGTTCGCAGGTTCGATCCCGGTTCAGTCTGGTGATATTTGATGGTGCGCAAATACGTCAGCCTAGTGTCAGTAGATAATAATGTCGTGTGGCTATTTTTAGTCGAATGCAGCCGTTGTAAGGCAGACCCTTCGATGGGGGTAAAACCAATATTATTATTAGTCATATCTAGAAAAAGTGCATAATAGAAATTACAGATAATCCATTTCCTAATCATTTACACCTGACACACTTTTATCGTGTAATAATAATGGAGGCATTCACGAATTTGGATTTTTATTTCAAAGTCTATCAAGGCGAGCTTCGCTGATTTAGAAGTATTAGTCAGTCGTCATGGCAACGAGCCAACTGACGATGGACGTGATTATTGTCTTGATTGTTTTTGTAAGCTCGAGAATCATAGCCCCTATTGATGAGAAGATGAAGATGACTATCGAAATGAGGCAGACCCCACATAAAATGGGTAATGCAAAGAAGATGATGACAATTGTTGTTAGTTGAAGTTTGTTCCGTCTTTTCTGCTGCCCTTCATCTCCGCTAGATAGCATTGACTCCTCGGGGAATACGGGGAGAAATAGTTCTAAAACTCGGGTGGTGGGGTTGGACGCAAAAGCCTCTAAAATCCAAATGCGGTGAGGTGGAACTAGACAACATACGGTGGCCTGAAATGTCGTAAGCCCTCAAAATGATCAACAATAACATATCACTGACTATTGTTGTGGAAGAGTGAAAGATGAGTCTCAAAGAATTTGAGATGAATTAAATCTGAATACGGATACCTGGAATACGGTGACCAAAACTGATTGCAAGATCACTGTGTGCGGGCTTCAGCTCAATAAAGTAACACAATTCAAATACCTAGGGTCATGCGTCACCTCGGACTGCAGTACGATTCTCGATATCAAGACAAAGAGTCAGTGCCGCATAGATGAAATGGCTCTAAGTTACTGGAGTCCTGTGCTAGAAGAAAATTCCCGTGCATCTAAAATTTAAAGTCTACCGCAGAGTAGTTCCATCAGTGGCCCTTTAAGGAGCTGAATTCTGGCCTACAACATCGAAGTATGAACAGGCACATCGTGCAATGGAAATGAAGATGTTGCGATGGTCCAATGGCTTGACTTGACTAGACCGTGTCAGAAACGATGATGTGACGGAAAAAATACCCCAATCACAGAGAAAAGGCGTGAAACGCTTGCGATGATATGGGCTTGTACTGCGTAGCAATGAAACCTCAGTTGCAAAGACTGCCCTTCAACTGAACGTGGGAGGTGGGTTGTCGGGCGACCTCAAACACGCTGGTTGGACCGGGTGAGAGACATGTGGATCGCAAAACTCAGTCCCCGGGACTCTATGGATCGACTGAAGTGGAGGAAACGTTGTAAGATGGCAGACCCAATATAAATGTTAGCTGAAGTGTGCTCTGCCTCTTTTGCTACCCATCATCTCCGCTAGATAGCATTACTTCTTCGTCGTCCTCTTCTTCCTCTTCAAGTGCCATATCCAGTCCTCTAGATGCTGACGATCACCCTGGAGAAAGAACCTCTTTCTTTGACTAATCTGAAGAGTTGATTGAAGTTGTTGATGCTGACCCAGTATTCGATGTTTTGGAGCCATGACATCGGTGTTTACCAGCTTCTCGCTACATTTAGTTGCCTCGTAATATCAGGTGCAGTAGACTATACTTTCTACCTCGTAGAACATGGCCTAAATAAGTCATTTTCCTGGATTTGATGGTGTCTGCCAGCTCCAGCTCTTCTTAACATTTCATTATTTGTTATATAATCTGTCCAGAGTATTCTGAGCATTCTCTTTTGTAATCACATTTCAAAGGCATCTAATTTGTTCTTGCAGGAAACTTTGACAGTCCACGTCTCTCGACCAAAGATAACATTTCAACATTTTTTGCCTGAGTCTGAAGTGTAGACTATCATCGCAAAAGAATGGCCTCATCTTTGGAAAGATTATCTAGAATTCTTAATACGGCGTCTGATCTCCTGTCCAGGATCCAGGTGGTCTGTTATTGTGCTCCTAAGGTACCCTACGTAAACTAACTCACTCGCTCTGTATATTGATTATTTAATGAAATACAGGCACCTAAATGGTTGCTTGTACCAAATATCATTAATAACTTAGTTTTTGTGGTACTAGTGTTTAGACCATCCACTGTGATGAATTCTACTGAGCTGCTCTTGAACACTTTGAATGGTGTCACATACAACTGGGCGTTATCTGCATATCTAGTATTGTTCATGATGACTTATTTTACCTTCATACCTAAATCAGTAGCATGCAAGGGTTCCTTGAATATAAGGTCGACACAGAAGATAAATAGGAAGAAAGTATGCAACCTTGGCGTACTTCTCTGAAGTTATTGTTCGTCCAATCTTGACTGTAGCTCGTTAGTTACGGTGAAGGTGGTGTTAGATCCGGATATCTTGTTTAATCATTTCTGCTGGAGGATCTCGATCAGTTTTCGTGTTCGACTCTGTCAAATGCCATCTCATAGTCAACGAAAAATACAAATACATCTTTGCATTGTTCTGGACATCTTTGAAGGAAAACATTGATTTTGAACAAAGCCTCGTGCATGTATAATATGCAGAAACGTCGTCACATGTTGCTCATTAGACTTATAAGGCTGTATTCACTGCATTTTCTTGGGTGTGACATCTTCGGTAGTGATTTACGGATGCAGTTGCGGAAACTAACGCGTCAGCGACGGATACACAACAGCTATTCTATAATAAAATATTCAGAGGAAGATCAGTGACAGCGGTGTGCCCTGGAGTTTCTTGTTGGTGGTGCTATTGCACAAATTCTCTGAATTCTAACGTAGCAGCTTCGGCTTTCACGACTTCCAGTATGCTGATTATAGAAGTTTTCCAGTCTTGTGGATCGTATTCGTGTGGGATGTGGAGCTCTCGATCCTTCGTCGGAAAACATGTTCAACATTTTCAATGTTGCAATAGCTCTGCTGTTTGTAACGTGTTGAAAATAGAAGTTTCCTTATAGGACGTGGTCGTGAGGGATTTGAAGCCTAACGTTGCACCAAAAATCGTGTTCGACACTTTCAAGGTCCTGATGCCCGGCTCCATTGCTAAATGGTTAGCGTGCTGGCCTTTGGCCACAGGGGTCCCGGGTTCGATTCCCGGCAGGGTCGGGAATTTTAATCTTAACTGGTTAATTTCGTCGGCACGGGGGCTGGGTGTATGTGTCCTCTTCATCATCATTTCATCATCATGACGCGCAGGTCGCCTAAGGGTGTCAAATCAAAAGACCTGCATCTGGCGAGCCGCACTTGTCCTCGGACACTCCCGGCACTAAAAGCCATAGGCCATTTCATTTCAAGGTCCCGAACTCTTTGTTATTTGTTGTCTGTAATATGTTAACACCGTATATAAGTTTCTCGTGCTTGTAGGTTGTGGTCGTGAGTGATTTGAAGCTTCCGGTGTTTCATTGAAAATAGTGTTCGGCATTTATAAGGATCCACTTTCCCTGCTGCCTGTCGCATGTTGCTAATAATGGAAGTTCCTCGGCCGTGTAGGTCGCGATAGTGAAGGTTTTCAAGCTCCCGGCGTTTCACCGAAAACTGAGTTCAGTGGCCATTGTCTGCGAACCTTGGTAGTAGCGGAACATCGATAGATTTAGAAAGCTAGTGGACCATGTTTAAAAGCCTGGTATAATTCGGTTATCTATTTCTTATGACCTTTAGCAAATTTTGGGATATTTTAACTTCTGGCAGTAGTCCCGTCCTGCGGGTGGGGTGTAGAAAAAGTCCGCGATGTCCCCTGGTCGTAAAAGGGTGATCTTCATTAGCTGTCAATATGGGAGCATGGGTTGGTGACCAAGTGGCCCCTAGCTGCATCGAGAATTACGTCCACTTTACTTGTAATGCCTCTTCGTTTTCATCTTTCCTTATCCGACCTTCTTTGGTAAACTCTTGTTATCTTCTGACCTCGACGTTAACAGGTTTGAGAGGTATAGGGAGTCTTTCCTTACTCTCGTTCTTTTAAGAGTTAGAACTCTTCCATTTTCCCTCTGATTAATATTAAAGAAGGGTGGTTGCTTTGTCCGACTCGTTTGCTGAAATGAAATGGCGTATGGCTTTTAGTGCCGGGATGTGTCCGAGGACTTCGGCTCGCCAGGTGCAGGTCTTTTGATTTGACTCCCGTAGGTGACCTGCACGTCGTGATGAGGATGAAATGATGATGGAGACGACACATACACCCAGTCCCCCTGCCAGGGGAATTAACCAATTATGGTTAAAATTGCCGATCCTGCCAGAATCGAACCCGGGACCCCTGTGACCAAAGGCCAGCACACTAACCATTTAGCCATGGAGCCGGACTCCTAGGCTGAATGGTTAGTACTGAGGTCTTCGGTTCAAACAATGCCGGGTTCGATTTTCGGCCGGATCGGGGATTTTAGCCGTGTCTGGTTAATTGCTATGGCTTGGACACTAGGTCTTTATGTTCTTAATACACACATCTTCATTCACAAACATCACACTACACTGCCACTGAAGCACGCGATAATGAATACAGCATTTCACATAGGGTTGAAATCGGGAAGGTCCTCCTGCCGTAAAACTGGGCCAAATCCACATGTTCGGCACACATCGCACTCGCGACCCCACAAGGGCATGGGACTGCGGTGAAGAAAAGGAGTAAAGGGGAAGTTTGCATAAGTGTACTCCCCTTAAAACAATCACCACCACTAGCATTATTATTATTAGTAGTAGTAGTAGTTTTTTTACAATTGGCTTTACGTCGCACCGACACAGACAGGTCTTATGATGACGAAGGGACAGGAAAAGCCTAGGAATGGGAAGGAAGCAGCCGTGGCCTTAATTAAGGTACAACCCCAGCATTTGCCTGGTGTGAGAATGGGAAACCACTGAAAACCATCTTCAGGGCTGCCGACAGTGAGGTTCGAACCCACTATCTCCCGGATGCAAGCTCACAGCCGCGCGCCTCTAACCGCACACCCAACTCGCCCTGTGGCGGTGGTGTTGGCGGTGGTGGTAGTAGTAGTACTAGTAATAGTAAGGCCATCCGCAGAGAAACGAACTCTGAAGATGCTTCTTCGTAGCGTACAGAGACATATGAACTTCTCATCCAAATTTCTGTGTACGTATTATGATAGGAAACGTAGGAGTGAGAGGAACCTTACCAAGATGAAAAATACAGTACACAGTATTTCAGTGGACAATAACGTGTAACCTTACACTGGCTTCACACATACAATAAGTAGAGGCGTAGTTTACCTTAAGCAGCCGTAGCTAGCACGCCCGTCGTCCTGTTCTAGCGGAGCGACCCGGTGAACGTGTGTGAACAAGAGAGTGTGTGACCATTTAAAGTCAATATCAAATGCCACTATAACGAGTGTACTCAAACAGGGTTATAATCCATTTATTCACTCAACTCGAACAATGGGGAAACCACCTGATACCAGCCAAGTTTTAAAGACGGCATTACAGACTTGTTATGAAGACTCTCAACAAGATCTCATCAACTTCCAACCAACTGCAACCCCATACAGAGAACAACAGCAACAGCCACAGCAGCAGGAATATCGACAGCATCAGCTCCAAGGCAACTTGACATATGGACCAGGTTCGTGTATTTCAAATACTCCACCAGTACAGTCACTAACAACACATGTATCGAAAACAATCGATCAAGGTGACTTTGATCCCCATATGACTGTTTTTGTTACAATAACGAAAGTGATTTAATGTTACTCTATTCGACTTCTAGCTCTCTAACTCTAGCGCCAGACCTTATAACACCCAATCTCAGTTGCCTAGTCCGACTCTCCGTCATCGTAAGAACAACCAGAACAACCCAAGAAACAATTGTTCACGATGTCTCTGTTGTATACCGCAGCATTCAGACAGCCAGGTATCACCACAAGATCCATACGATAATCAATCATGATCTCTACCCACACCATGACCGATCCACCACCATGTCTGTCCACTTCCTGCGTAAGATCTTCAACGAATCGCTGTCCTCGTCGTCTCCACACGCGTTGACGGCCATGCGGTCCACGTAAGGTAAACCTGGGCTCATCTGTAAACATAACCTGACGCCAATGTCTCAGTTGCCAATGGCGACATTCGATGGCAAAAGCAAGACGAGCTCTACAGTGTTCCCTAGGGAGGGGAGTTACACGAGCAGGTTTTCTAGAACGTATGTTATCCTCTCTTAATCGATTGCGTATGGTCTGAACACACAGCTGAACGCCAGGGGGCTCTTGTAAGGTCGCTTCGCATTTCCCTGGCACTACTGGAGGGTCGGAGTAGTGCTGATAACAGTATGAGTTTGTCTTGTTGTGCAGTACTTTTCCATTTGCGGCCTTGTTCACGGCTTCTCACATACCCTTCTGTCTTCGCATAATGATTCCAGAGCCAGTGCACAACGGATGGAGACACTTTGAGTTCGTTAGCCACAGACCGCATTGTTTTCCTTTCTTGACGTAGGGCAACAGCTCAGGACACTTCCGCTTCGCTTAGATGTCTCATGCTGATTGTCTCATAGTCGAGTAATGCGTATCAACGTCACCAATTGTGTGGCGAGAATACTACGGACTACTTTGTATTGAGACTCGACGGTACTGGAAGCATGTTCATGTCGAAAAGGGTAACATGCACGCAATTAAACCACCGTAACTGCGTTACTATGGTGTGTAGCAATTTGAATAAACCTGTACATGTTTCATGCTCCACGACATAAACTTTGCCAGCATGTCAAACATTTGTTCCCCTAATTTTTGTGCCGAGTGTATTATTTGTTTACAATTAACTTCTTTATGATATTAGTGCTATTGGCAATTGTCCTTACGTGATGTGCGTGGACGAATACTTATACAAGCAGCTATAATGCTTCTCTCCCCAACCAAGAACAGCATTTGCATAGTACGGGCCATACAGCATCAGCGCAAGCTGTTAGTATACCAGCCCACGTGCCTGCCTCAGCACAGGCTAAAAAAAAGATCAAATTACCTTGCTTGACTCTATCGAACAACCACGGTGACCTGTTTGTGCTCAGCCTGCTGTACGCTATTTAATATTTCCTTCAATCTCTGAACGTACACCTTCCAGTAACGCCAATCTCTCACAATCCCTACCCTCCAGCACTGCACCTCAAGCATACTCCACCCAACCAAAAGTATTTTCAACTAATTGAACATTTGTTACAGTAATCATAATATTATCCCATGTAGAGTCATTTACATCCAAATGCAATGCGTCAGATGATCACTAACGTCTTCAACTCAGAAGATGGTCTTTACATTTTTACAATGGAATGCACGATATGCTAATACAAATCGAGAATACTTACAGGGAGAGTTAAACACCCTGAACATTCAAATTGCTCATAACAGTGAGACCTCGTTTCGGCCTGGAGTAGTGAAGTATAGATGTATAGACGCATGAACCACATTTTACGGAACGATAGAAAAGATTCAGAAGGAGGCGTAATAATGCTTCTCCAATCTGCAATATCATTCAATAACATCCCAATCGATCATGTAAAAATAAAAAGTTTTCAAGCAGTTGCAACCCAAGTTGAAGTGCTCCAGAGACATCTCACGGTAGTTTCAATATACTGTCCCCCAAGAACAATAATTAGCGCAAGAGAATGCCTTGGAATGTGAAATAAATTATGTCTAGGGAAACACAGTTAATTGGTATCCGCACCTTGTCGTGGTGGTGGGGCTTGTGTGGTCAAATGATTCTGAGAGCTACAGTATGCCGGCGGTAGCGTAGCTAATGGTAGGGCCCCTCAAGCCAAACAGGTCAAACCGTAAAATTTTTGTTGCTCAGAAACCTAATCACAGGGAGAACCGGACTCTCTTATACCTACGACGACCTGTGCATGTTAAGCAGCAAAGTTTTTGTTATTGGGGAACATGGAATGTGAGAAATATTTTCCAGGCTGGTGCCAGCAGAAAATTGGAGGAAGAACTGTTGAAGTACAGAATGGAGGTAGTAGCACTACAGGAGATAAGATTGAAGAAAACAGAGCTCGTAGATCTGCGACATTATATATTGATCAATAGCCGGGAAGAAAATAAACTAGAAGCATGATCTTCATAGCATGATGGAATATGAAACAATAAACCCCAGGACATGTTGTTTATGACTAAGAGGGACATTTTCTAACACCTCGCTAATCAGTGTGCATGCACCCACAGAGGACTCAACTGATGAACAAATGTATGATAGGTTACCGAAATATGATGTTAAAATTTCCCTAGGGGACTGTAATGCCAAGGTGGGCGAAGAGATAGAAAATCAACCTGTTGCAGGCTTTCATAGCAAATCCGTAGAAACAAATGAAAATGGAAGGATACTGTTTGACTTTGCCGTCAATAAAGGAATGAAATTAAAAGTACCTTCTTTCCCTTCCATTCTTCCATAGCTTCATGGCGTATACGTCACACTCTCACGTGCCCATCAGCTCGTTACAACTCAAACCAGGATTCATCGGACCATACCACACGCCACGACTGTTTCATGGTCCATTGCCGATGTTCGTGGGCCCATGCATGTCGTTGAGCTCTGTGTCGAGATGTCAGCAAATGGACACGAGTTGGTCGTCGGCTGGTGAAGCCTATGCGGTGCAGTTGTCTCCTTACAGTTTCCTGACTCCCAACATTCAACTGGGTGGTGTTCGGACTCACAGCAGCCCGTCGAACGCCCAGTATTGTTCTGCGGAGGCGATGTGATGTTCATTCCTTAAACACCTGTGGTCTTCCCGCGCGGTGGTTTATGCGGTTAATAACATTCTCTCTGCGATATTTACGATCCACCCTTGACATTGTTAACCTCGGAAACCCGAATTCGCGTGTGATCTCCGCAATGTTATGATCCATACATTGTACGCCGATGATCATCTCACGTTCAAAGTCGGTTCATTTGCGACGTGTTGCCATCTTCACGACACTGGTGTCTGTGACAGACTGATCAGTTACTCCGAAAGCTATTCGCAGCGCTCAGGGGTCATACACGGCATATTTTCTAATGGGACACCCCTTCCCGTGACTTTAGGGCACTCAGTGTACAGTAGACTTGTACAAATCCTAGCCTATGCAGATGACATAATGATCACTTCCAGAAGTACAGAAGCACTTAAATCAGCATTCAGAGAGTTTGAAACAGCTGCCAAAGTCCTTGTTTGAAGATCAATGAACCAAACTCTAAGTACATGGTAACTGAAAGGACAAGAAGATATAGAAGGAGTCTCCATGTTGGAGGGCACACCTTTGAAGCAGTAGACAGCTTCATATATTTTGGCTTGGTTGTAACATAAGAAATCAAAGTGGGAAAAATATAACGAATCGCATTAAAGCTGCCAGTAGAGAATATAGAGCATTGTCATCTGTCCTGGGCAGTAAAAATCTACGCAGGAAATTAGAACTGGCTCTATAAAACAGCGATCAAACCAGTCGTAATATACGGAAGTGAGGCATGGGTACTGACTGAGGCTATGTAGAAGAAACAGAATGTCTGAGAAAGTGTTGAAAGTGATATTTGGGCCAGTGAAAGATGGAGATAGGTGGAGAATTAGAACCAACGAAGATTAAGAGTCTTATACAGCATAAAGAGCTTGACATGGTAGCCTCAGTCAAAATGGGAAGAATAAGATGCTTAGGGCATGCACAATGGATGGAAGTAGAAAGATACCCCAAAAGGCTCTAACAGGACATCCTAGTGGTAGACGAATGAGAGCTCGACCCCGCCCCGTGTGGGATGGCCGGATGAGGTGGGGGTGGACTTCAGATCTATTGAGGTGAGAATATAGTGTTGCGCTGCAGAAGATAATGTCTATTAGAAATCTGTGATCAAGGAGGCCAAGGTTCTCAGGGAATGGTAGCGCCAAAGAGTAAGTAGGCCAACGGTAACACTCTTTTATATCTAATTGAAGATAAAAACTTACTTATCCTCAACTACGAATCGCCTACACTAGTATCGATCCCAGACCAAAAAATCTGCAATAGATCTTACATTTTACTCCTCATCAATACTACAGATTATCAGTGGAAAATCCTACTATATGCTATGGGCTCCAACTATCACCCATTAGAAATTTCTATTATACAGCCACACACACCAGCATTACATCAACCTACTTCAAAGTGGAATGTTCAACGAGCAGATCGGATTAAATACACAAATAGTACAGTATAGAGGCTAATTTAGATGCTGTAACTAGCATTCCAGATCCATTACAAGGATATTAATCATTTATACGCCTCATTACCTTAGCAGCGTCACTAGCTATCCCACGACGGCCAGTTGACCCTTCCAAGCAGGTACCAGTTTCGTGGTGGGCTTCAGAACGTTCAAAAATGATCGTCAGACGACAACGTTAATTTAGCACTTATAAACGCTACCCAAAGGGAGATAACTACATTGCCTACAGGCAAACGGATTCCGAATTGAAACGTTTCTTAAAATTACAGAAGAGAAATAGTTAGAAGAGCAATTGAAATAATAAAGATACTGCCCTCATCGAAGCATGATCCATGATAAACAGATTTAAAAATAATCGCACCACCTCACAGCCACTACAATGCTAGCTTGAAGACTTCACCGATTATATTGCCCCACCTGTATTATAATTTGATACACTGAAGTTCCCACCTACAGGGTCTTCACAACCACCACACTACACTCTCGTGCAACCTTCGAGAATTTATAGCGGTCCTTAAAAGTACATCCAATACTTATCCAGGAAATGAACAAATCTGTCGCCATGATAGCACACCTACCATTAAATGCTAATATTATTATATTGCAATTATTTATGGAATTATGGTCGCAAAGCATTTTTCCTGATGATTGGACTACACAGATCATTGTACCAATCTTGAAAACAGAGAAGGATCCACAGGAAGCTGCTTCCTATCGAGCGATAGCTCTGTCATCATACGTCTGTCTTTGAAAGGTTATTAACATTTAGACTAGTGTGGTGGATGGAACATAACAATGATATTGATATTGGTTTTACGTCGTACTAGGTACATTTTTTCGGTTTTCGAAGACGCCGAAGTGCTGGAATGTTGTCCAGTAGGGGTTGTTTTATGAGCTAGTAAATATATCGACACGAGTTCGATGTATTTGAGCACCTTCAATTACCGCCGGACTGAGCCAGGATGGAACCTGCCAAGTTGGGTTCAGAAGGCCAGCGCTCTATTTCAAGAACGCAAGATATATATCCGTCGACGAGATAAGTCACTCTACGGACCACGGATTGTAATGAAAAGCCTACCACAAGGTACCATCCTCAGTCCGTTACTATACGCTCTTTATACGGCCGGCCTAGGTACCATACGAATCAAACATTAAGATCCTCCAGTACGCGGACGATATCTGCATCTATGCGTACTTATCCTGCTTCTGGGTTACTCGATTGTGCCTGGACGATGCACGAAGGCTCCCTCCACATTGACATCTGAAAATGAATTCACTCTCTAGGCAGCTAAATCTTCAGTGGCATTATTCGTCTTTAAACAGCAGTCGATTGCATCACCTTTCATCCGACCCGGCCCATATTCATTTCTTCTTCAGCAAAACTATTGGGGTTGAATCTAGACAGGCGTGCAGTCGACATGTGAACCTCGTAACAACAAATCTAGGACGTATGCTCAATCTTCTTCGAGCTGTTACTAGCATGTGGTGCGGAGCAGGCCCATCCACAATGTTTACACTCTATCTAGCACTTTTTCGACCAGTCGTGGATTACGGAAGCATTTTCTTCGACAACGCACCACAATATGTTCTTTGCAAACTTGTCGCCATTTAGTATCTAGCTATCAAGCTCATTTAGGAGCTATGAACACCTCATCCACGATCGCTCTCTTAGTCGAAGTCACGGAAATGCCACTTCCAATCAGACAACAGATATTATCAAATATATTTTTCCTACGTCGAGCTACCCGGATCAACCATCCTCTTTCTACAAAAATATGCACCCTGAGTAGGTTAATAGATGTGTGTCAGCACTTAAAAAGTCGTCGAACTCC
Source organism: Anabrus simplex (assembly GCF_040414725.1). Taxonomy (NCBI): domain Eukaryota; kingdom Metazoa; phylum Arthropoda; class Insecta; order Orthoptera; family Tettigoniidae; genus Anabrus; species Anabrus simplex. Next base: position 329,984,521 of record NC_090267.1, on the reverse strand, counting down.
ACTGCTTGTGACGAGTTTTTGCGAGCTACGGTACAATTCCCTCCTTGTACTCAAAGGGCCATTTTCTCCAAATCGAGTTAAACCTGGTATAAATTAAACCCGTTTAACTTTAGTACCTAGTTTAAAGTTGCGTCCATTTTCTCCACCAATTTCTGACACTCGTTTAGTTTAAACGGGCGAGCTGCCGTTGGCGCTAACGTTGGCTGCACTGAAGGAATAGTCGAAGGCATGGTCGATTGGAATTGGCCAATCAGAGCCAAGTAATTCAATGACCGACATTTTTGTAATAATATCAGCTGTTTGTGGCGAATTAATGCTATCGTACGTAGTGAATAAAGAACAAATTCGGCGGGATATTAGCTTTACTGATAAATAAATTGTTTACATTTGTGCGAAGTGTTGTGTCATATAATTCTACCTATTGCTGTCTACAATTTATTGGAACGCACTTTTATTTCTTATTTTTCTCTGTCATGCTTTACCATAAACAAGTACCGTGAGCCTAATACGTGTCTTTTGATGACTATTGTCTTACGGAACACACGGGAACGTTGAAATATTAAAATCCTGGTCTTTCAGCAATAGGCCTACGGTATTCCTTTCCTCATAAAATCAACATTTATGTGAATTTCAAGTAAACAAATTCCAAGCATGCTCGGGATCTATCTCCTATCAAAATCCATCGCCCTCGGCCGGGATCAATCTCACAAACCTTGGATCCAGCAGACAGACCACTGAGGATGTATTTTATTTGGAAATATATTACTTGATTCCATATTCGTTTATAACATAACCAAGTTCGCGATATGTCGTACTGTATGCATAATACTCTTCTCCCTATAGCATTAATATTTCTATTGCTGGTATGCTGGCAATAGATACGATGAAACATTCTTAACTATAATCTATTCTATTACAAGTTTACTAGCAAGCATGAAATACTTTATTGTTTTTCTGATCCTATAAATATATAATCTAGCGATTAGAAATTGTATAACACCGCCTCTCCTACCGTGCCGGTCAACATTCCGATGGTAAAAATATTTTCGACAAATTAGATTCGAACCGCCTTGTCACGGATTCGGACGATGCTGACTTCACGCTTTAGCGACCACAGCCACCAGGTACCGCATGAAGAGCGGACGTATTACACGACTTATGTAGGAATATTTGTATGCTTCACATTACAGTATTCATACCACGAACAGTATTTTACAGTATATAATATTATAAGGAGACTGCAATTTAAGGTCTGTGGTCCCCGTTGTTAATGAAAAAAATGCCTGCGCATCATATCTTAAAGCAACCAGAATCATTGCTTCTAGCGAAATAGCATTATTTCGTGCAGTTGACGTTTTAAATGAATCCTTCTTCGATACTAGACAACCCTTGCTGTTCGCTTATGAATTATAAATCCATCAAAGAACTCCGTTACATCCGATTTTCCAAGATTGTAAACTTTTGTTGGAACGCGGCTTCTTAACCTCTCTTGCACATCAAAATTATTTCCTATTTAACCAAAGACTTCAATAAATTCTCCCATTTTTCTAATGCTAATCATCATCATCATCTGTTTACCCTCCAGGTTCGGTTTTTCCCTCGGACTCAGCGAGGGATCCCACCTCTACCGCCGCAAGGGCAGTGTCCTGGAGCTTCAGACTCTTGGTCGTGGGATACAACTGGGGAGAATGACCAGTACCTCGCCCAGGCGGCCTCACCTGCTATGGTGAACAGGGGCCTTGTGGAGGGATGGGAAGATCGGATGGGATAGGCAAGGAAGAGGGAAGGAAGCGGCCGTGGCCTTAAGTTAGGTACCATCCCGGCATTCGCCTGGAGGAGAAGTGGGAAACCACGGAAAACCACTTCCAGGATGGCTGAGGTGGGAATCGAACCCACCTCTACTCAGTTGACCTCCCGAGGCTGAGTGGACCCCGTTCCAGCCCTCGTACCACTTTTCAAATTTCGTGGCAGAGCCGGGAATCGAACCCGGACCTCCGGGGGTGGCAGCTAATCACGCTAACCACTACACCACAGAGGCGGACTTTTTCTAATGCTAATACTAGGTTATAATTTTAGTACGTTTTTCATTAAAGTGCTGCAGTACTGGTAGTCAAAACTAACCCTTCGATTAGGAAAATCACAGATACGTTAATAAAATGTCAAGAAGGTTGAATATAACTCTGAGCCAGGTTTAAACTTGACACACAGTTTAAACCAATATGGGGAAAATGAATGTTAGTTTAAACTCAGACTTAATCATCATCATCATCATCATCTGTTTACCCTCCAGGTTCGGTTTTTCCCTCGGACTTAGCGAGGGATCCCACCTCTACCGCCTCAAGGGCAGTGTCCTGGAGCTTCAGACACTTGGTCGGGGGATACAACTGGGGAGTATGGCCAGTACCTCGCCCAGGCGGCCTCACCTGCTATGCTGAACAGGGGCCTTGTGGAGGGATGGGAAGATTGGAAGGGATAGGCAAGGAAGAGGGAAGGAAGCGGCCGTGGCCTTAAGATAGGTACCATCCCGGCATTCGCCTGGAGGAGAAGTGGGAAACCACGGAAAACCACTTCCAGGATGGCTGAGGTGGGAATCGAACCCACCTCTACTCAGTTGACCTCCCGAGGCTGAGTGGACCCCGTTCCAGCCCTCGTACCACTTTTCAAATTTCGTGGCAGAGCCGGGAATCGAACCCGGACCTCCGGGGGTGGCAGCTAATCACGCTAACCACTACACCACAGAGGCGGCCCTTAAACTCAGACTTAAACCAGATTAAAATAAACCTAGTTTAAACTCATTTGGGGAAAACGGCCCAAAGACGCTTAAATGCCTGTTTTTTGCTACGACTACGAGCTCACGTCATCACCACCGAACACTTTCCCTATATCCGATGCAACGACTTCAGCAACGAATATGGACGCTACATTCTCGGCACTTTTTACAGACAGCTTGGCGAGATTTCACGTACATCTATATCGATGGCTCCAAAACTTCAGAAGGAGGATAATTATGATTATTATTGCCCATTAACAGCAACTACTGAACAACGTTGCCTCCCTGAGCCAACTTCCGTCTACACAGCGGAAATGCTAGCAATTCAAGCGGCTCAGATCTCTTCCAGAAAATTCTCCTCTTAAGAGGCTACCTCAGCTACAACATTTAAAACACCCTGGCTAGAGCCAGGGTGCGAAATCAGACAAATGGTGGGGGGGGGGGGGGGGAAGGATTGTAGGGCTTAACTGCTAGTATTCATTTCAGGCAATACCCAATTTACTTATATACACCCTCCCCCAGAAAAATGTAAATTTTAATTTTGTTTGTTTGAAGTCTGTTGTTATAACAAGAATGATAAATATTGGAAAAGTATTCGTGGGTTTCAGGTGGACATGCCAGAGTGAAACATGAAAAATAGGCTGCAGGTGCGGAGTTGTCACCGCTAAGTCGCTTTATTGCTCAAGGTCTGACAGTCATTCCATTATTTCTATATTATGTGTATTATGGCTGATGTTTTTATGAAAATATGCAAAGTAATATAAAATAATTTCAGTAATAAATGTGTTCTAGATTTTCTTCATTATTTTATAATGAAAGAATTCCCCCGGGGCAATTTTTGTTGGGATGAGTCTTTGAGATACAATCGTCGGTGGGGGGAACCCTCCCTCCCCCCTGAGTAGATCACTACGAAAAGTAAGTACATCTCCGAAACTCCACAATTAGTGAGAAACACAGAACTCCGAGGAACAACAATTCATTTTTGTGGATCAAGGGGCACGCCGAAATTTAACATAACGGAACCGTAAACCTCCTAGCCAAACAAAATATAATCGAAGCTCACTTTCAAACAGTCCTACTTCCGTATGTAAACTTCTTCCCCATTGACCGTAAAGAAGCTCGCGAGAATTGGTCAACGGTATGGACAACAAGAGATCTTCACAAAGGAAGATTATGCTTCACTTCAAGCCAATATTCTTGCAAAACCGTGGTTTCCCAGCATCAAACTCATCAGGCGTGAAGTTATATCACTAATACGCATGTGAATGGAATACGGATGTTATGCCAAACATCGCCACCGCATAAAAGTGCTGGACAATTTCTCATCACATTACAACTATATAAGGAGGCTCACCCCGAGAGGGGCTGACAGTCGGCAAGCGGCAGAGGCCACGGGTGGTCACAATAATATGGACCACTAACATCATGTCACGGCCACATCATTGGGTGCATAGGGCCCCCTGGTCGGAGGGGGGGGGGGGGGGTGCCGCTGCAACACTGGAACGAGCGGTCTTCCTCACCTCCTACCAGGCAGTTCGTCGCCTACGCACCCGTCCCCACGTTGGAGGCAACACTTCGGGAGTAATGGGCTTCCATCAATCCTCAAGAAATAGCTGTCTGGGATCAACCTCCAGATGTCAACCACATCTACCCTGTCCAGGACCTGCGTCTGCGGTTCTCCGAGTCGCTGTTTTTCTCGTGTCCACAGAAAGGGAGTTATTGCTCAGTCGGAAAACGCACGGCATCTATTAAACAGCTGACAATATATTGGTTATATCAAAAATGAAATCCTCCGAAGGAAAACATTAAATTTTATCGATTGCAAATGTTAAAATATTCAAGCTCCTTAGGCTTGTTCAATTGTGAAATTACCAGCGTTTTGCCCCCGTGTGCCAATGGAGTCGTCAGTTGGATTCCCACACCTTTCAAAAGATATGGTAATCGTTTATGTCACCCACCCATTTAGTTGTCCAAACCTTATGTTTATTTGAGAATAGCAGGCACGACCAGTTGAAAAGGGCGGCTAACCTATGCAGACAAGAAGTCACGCGTCATTTGAATACCACTTCACATTAAAATGTCCCACACATGCTTTTGTTTCGTTGGTTAAATTTAGTAACGATGGAGCAGGTCTTCCGAGATCACAATTTCCTCTTTTAGGTTGTAATTTCGGTTGCCGTAAGAATGTTTAATAACTGTTCTATAACACAATGAGATTCGTCAGTTTTGCACTCACTAAACACTAAAACCCTAGACTTATAACATTTTTACACTGACTGTTTTATTGAACTAATTTAATCGAGGATGACCCACTCAGTGTACACGCGCGCACACACACACACACACACACTTATTCTCGAAAATGAATGACAACGCGTGATTAATTACTGGCTATTTACAAAATGCTCTTGTCCTCACAGCGAGTCTTCGGTTGACAATCTTTACCTGGAACGAGCGATCTTCCGTAGCCTTGACTGACAGGTTTCACCTTTTAATTTCACTTCGCTACACACGCACCACAGTCACGTCACGCACTACTTGTTCCTTGTAGTCAGGTTCGATTGAATGTCTGTTGGCTATTACAACGCATGACGACTGTAACCCTGGCTCGACACCGGACAAGACCGATAACTCGCTCAATCAACTCACGTGACCGCTTTGCACACTGAACTCTCAGCTCAATACTCGTAACTGACTACTCATCACACATATGTTAAGGGATATTACAGTGTCGTTAGATAGGAATAAAATTACATAGGTTCTATGAGACCTGTTCTCACTCTACGGCTTGAGGTTTCTGAACAGTCATTTTGTATTCAGTGTCCCATTACCATTATCTTGACAAAACAACCTCTCTGAGGAGAGCCTGCTTTTATATACTTGATGATGAAGTTATAGTATTTTCAGGGTACGGCCTTCCAAAAAATTCATGGAGACACCAAACGAAAGGGACAACCCCAGTCTGTCTGACTCAGCCCTTCGAGGAACTACCGATGAGGGCTTCAAGAGAGTTGACAGTCACATAACCACGTAAGAACATTATACACGCCATGCGGCCATGTAAGCAGTCGAAGAATCGCTAATATGTGCACTGTCGAGCTTCAGAGAAACTAGCAGGTAGAAGACATGATCAGTAACACAGAACATTCTCAGCTTCCTACACGTTAGTAGAAATAATTGCATTGCTTACAAAGCCAACACCAGTCCAGCTCCTTGGCAAAATGGTCAGCGTAGTGGCCTTTGATTAAAATGCTCTTGATTACTGTCCCATGTACTATTTAATTGCATGTCTGAATTTGTAACAGTTCGAACTTTTCTGTTAGCGGCAAAAATTACTATAGTTATATTTAAGAAAACAAAGTTGGTGTCGATATCTCCGTTATTAATGATTCCACGCAAACATATAGCACAATGTTGCATGACTCCCTTAATACTATTTAAAAACATGAGAACAGAATATGGACATCCTCAGCGAATTAGACGTTATTTTAGTGTAAGAGCTTAGGTGAATAACCCTGTATAATCCAGCATTATGACTCCCAGAGACTATCGCAGCATCTTCATGTGCTCATGCCATTTTATTGTACATAGGCTAACATCTTACCCCCATGCAGTGCTACTGTGTGCACGACCGAGCGGTCTGCTTTGGATTTCAAGCCCAACGGAATCCTATGGAAACCGAGGACACCTTGTACCAGACGTCGATCAATTTACGCGTTACAGACTTTAAAACTTTGTACGAGAAGTATTGGTAAAAGCCTTACATGGCACACACATCCACGTCGAGTAGCTGTCGCCATGTTGGTGTGCCAGTGGCGATACTGCATTCTAATACAAGAAATAGTCAAATGTCCACCAAGCGCCTGAATGCACACCTGAACATGCCACCTCATTAATTTTCTTGTCGGACACGTTCGAACACTGCAAGCATTGCATGTATTCGATGGCAACCTTGTTCCACACGCTGCCGAATATCCATAAGTGGCGGTGGTGGTGATTATTGTTTTAAGAGGAAGTACAGCTGGGCAACCATCCTCTATATAACACTAATCAGAGAGAAAAAATGGAAGGGGTCCGACACTTCGAAAAATGAAGGTATCGGCCAAAGGAAGACAAGGGCCACGAAGGGCGTGAAAATGAGAGACTCCCTAGGCGTCCATACGTAATACCGTCGAGGTCAGAAAAGATCAAGAGTTGACCAAGAGAGGTCGGATAGGAGAGATGACAGTGAGGAGCCTGGCACAAGTAAGTGGAAGCCAGGACTCAGCTAAGGGCCCCATGGTCGCCAACCCACGCTCCAAAGTTCAGAGCCCCTGGGGCCCCGTTTAGTCGTCTTTTACGACAGGCAGGGGATACCGTGGGTATTATTCTACCTCCCCCACCCACAGAGGATCGAATATCCGTAACGGCATGCCTGCCTCCAAACTTAATCCTACATACGAACTCTACCTACATTCTATCTAATAACTAAAATAGCTCGTGAAAGATCGACCGTAGGGCAGATGTTCATAGGAACATTTTGTGTTGTGTTGTTTTGGGGTGTACTCACAACCAGGCACAAAGTGGCATACGTATACGGAAATAATCCTGTATAATCCAGCATTATGACTCCCAGGAACTATCGCAGCATCCTCTATCGAACTGTAATTCGATCGATGTTGGATTACGGTTCATACTGTGAGCAATATCTTCTGTTAAGGCTTATTACAGTGTCGTTAGATAGGAATAGAATTAGCATAGGTTCTATGAGACTTTTCCTCACTCTACGGCTTGAGGTTTCTGAACAGTCATTTTGTATTCAGTGACCCCTTACCATTATCTCCAGTGAAGTCAACATGCAGTTTTGAATCACATATATTCTGCCGGAATTAAGGCGACATAAAACACGGGTTGGCAATTATTTCCATAATTCATTCCTCGATTAATTCCCGCATGTTTGGGAACATACTATATGTGTATGACACTTTCTGCCTGGCTGTGAGTCTTCCGAGAATTGTCACCAACTTCTCGATGCGCTAGGAATATGAAACTATGCACGTACAATATCTGTACACTTCTCTAACAGAGTATGATAAATAAACTTTTACACATTTGGAACTTTATCACGTGTTAATAGATTGAAAGGCCATAGTTATTATTTTAACTTCACACTAGGAAACGCTGAAAATTACGACTTCTAAAGAAGCCTGTTATTTTTTAATGTGTTTTTTGCAAGTTGCTTTACGTCGCACCGGCACAGATAGGTCTTATGGCAACGATGAAATAGGAAAGGGCTAGGGGTGGGCAGGATGCGACCGTGACCTTAATTAAGGTACAGCCTCAGCATTTGCCTAGTGTGAAAATGGGAAACCACGGAAAACCATTTTCAGGGCTGTCAACTTGGGGTTGGAACACACTATCTCTCGAATTCACGCCTGTTATCTCAAACAGTGTTGGGCTCTCATCCCTACAAATTACCGAGCCTCTATCGAACTGTAATTCGATGGATATTGGATTACGGTTCATACTGTGAGTAATATCTTTTGTTAAGGCATATTACAGTGTCGTTAGATTGGAATAAAATTAGCATAGGTTCTATGAGATCTGTCCTCACTCTACGGCTTGAGATTTCTGAACAGTCATTTTGTATTCAGTGACCCATTACCATTATCTCCAGTGAAGTCAACATGCAGTTCTGAATCACATATATTCTGCCGGAATTAATGCGCCATAAAATACTGGTTGGCTATCAAAGCGGGAAACGTCTCATTCAAGAGACACTTATGATCCCAAGTCTAGTGCAAGGCGGTGAGTAGGCCTACTACTTCAGCAAGAACAGCCCCTCGTAAGAGATTCAGTTTTTTTTTCTTTTACAATTTGCTTTACGACGCGCCGACACAGATACGTCTTATGGCGACGTTGGGACAGGAAAGGGCTAAGAGTGGAAAGGAAGTGGCCGTGACCGTAATTAAGGTATCTTTGGTGCGAAAATGGGAAACCACGGAAAATCATATTTTACAACATTACTGGTTCGGCATCACTGGAAAAATGAATTGGAATGAGGTTTAAATGTGTCATCATAACTCTTCTCAGACTACTGCTTCTTCTTTTAGTGCCTTCTACATCAGTGAAGGTTGGACACAATCTTGGTGAAATCTGCACGATCATCTGCCGCCGTCAGAAGGGCATGGGAATGTTGTTCTGACCAGTCTTTTAAGTTTCTCATCCACGAACACTTTCCTTGTCCTCGGCCACGCTGACCTTCGGTTTGGTTTCCCCAGACTTCTTATTCTTCATCTACCACCACTTTTCCCACACTTGTGGGTTCACGGGTGCGAACTGCGTTTGCCCTATTTTCCTGACATCAAGCCTATGTGGAGAGACGTAATCACTACTGCGTGTTATCTGGTGATTGGTAATGTAGTGTGTTGTCTGAATATAAAGAGGGCAGGGTTGGGACAATCACAAACATTCAGTTCCCGGGCCAGAATAATTAATCACACGCGATTAAAATCCCCGATCAGCCCGGAAATTGAACTCAAATCCGGGGCCCTCTGATCAGAAGACCTCAACGCTGACCATTCAGCCAAGGAGTCGGACTTTCTTATACTTCACCATCACGAATCCTAACCGCACGGAATCATACGACTTATACAAGCGCACGCGCCAAGTGGCACGGAGTGATATCAAATGATAGGACAGTTCGCGCATTTTCGGCCCTTCTACAGTAAATCGCTAGGCGACCAGCCAAACAAGACAGTGCGATGTTGTCATAGAAATCCAGCAGAAGTCTCTCACCTGCCCCACCTGGTTTTTTTTTTTTTTTTTTTTTTCTTCTGACAACTTGTTTAGAAGATGTCTCTGATAGTGAAAGGAGATGATAAATTACATTTTACTTACTTTTGTACATACAAATGGGCACATCACACACATCGGTCATTACTTCCTCATCCAATGTATAGCACCAAGGGCCCTCAGTTTCACCTGTAGGATTGCGGCAGAAATTTCTAGCGTCTCGCTTCGAATTCTCAGGAAAATCTGCATCTTTTATACTTTCAGGTACCTGTGAAGACAGAAAAAGGGAAGATAACACACGGTAGTTTTGAAAGAAAATGAAAATATCCTCTTTTATTGAATTTTAAGACATTAGGAGAGCCCATGCTAAATAACAGTTAAGAAGTTTTGGCAGAGTGTAACAAATGATGCAAAGCAAAATTAGGCGAGCATCACTTTTGTAGTCCGCTTGTACTACAAACGAAAAATACCAGTTTCGAGTTATAATCAAATAATGTGAAGAAAACAAAATGGCGGGTCGTTAGTGAAACAAACTATGGTACGGTATGCAAGATATCCCTGGAACTGGTGATGAGAGAATTGAGTGTGTCATCTTACAAATACAAATTCGTACCTTAGGCGTCAGATCAATGAAAATCAATCAATCAATCAATCAATCAATCAATCAATCAATCAATCAATCAATCAATCAATCAATCAATCAATCAATCAATCAATCAATCAATCAATCAATCAATCAATCAATCAATCAATCAATCACTACCGATCTGCATTTAGGGCTATCTCCCAAGTAGCAGATCCCCGGTCAGTTGTTTACCTGTTCTTTTCCTAAATAATTTCAGAAGTTGGAAATTAATGGAATATCTCCCTAGATGAATGATTCCGGTCCCAAATTATTCCTCTTCCTATAAACAATTATTTGTCCCTATTTGTCCCCTTGAGTTCCAACTTTATCTTCATATAATTATGATCCTTCCGACTTTAAAAAAATCCAGTGAAGTTTATTCGTCCACTATTGTCATTCCATGCCATCTCTCCATTACCAGCTCGATACATACCGCTTAGTCAAGCAGCTCGTCTCCCAGCTTCCCAGCCAAAGATTGCAACACTACTCGTTTGTTGGAAATCGGCCGGAACAAATCGTGCTCTTTCTGGTGGATCTTTTCCAGTTCTGGAATCAGGAATCAGGAATTCATGATAAAGAAAGGAAGTTTTGACAAGTCGTAATGTGACGATCACTTTCCTGACCAGTTTATTGAGTGTTTCCAACTCAGCGACAAGAGTTTGAAATGTTTAAAAATAAGTTTTAGCGCCTAGCAAGAAAACTAGCGACATTATGAGAAAAATGGAAAAATAACGACAAAAGTAGCGAGCGACTTTAATAGTTTTCATATTTTTCAAGTAATTGTACATTGTAAAAACAGAATTTCGAAATCGTCTAGGACTCAGCACTTTAAATGCTGTACAGATAGCACAAAATTTGTTAAAGTTGTTCGGAAAATACTGTCTTTTGTACGAACTTTCACATGTGCTTCAGCTAGTAAAAACAGGTGGGAAGTATTTGCAGACATTCCCAAGTCCGTCTAACCCCAGTACTGCAGAGTGCGTGGATTCTTACCGAGATAGCATTTCTGGCATGGAATCAAATACGTAAGTTAATGAAAATACATTGTATCATTCATTTTTTACATATTTGTTGGTGTATTTCGATTTAGCAACAAAACTAGAGACTTCTGAGATTTACATTTTGGTGGCATAATAGCAACTGACAATGGATGTTCTATCTGAAAATAATAATAATAATAATAATAATAATAATAATAATAATAATAATAATAATAATAATAATAATAATAATAATAATAATAAGTGAGCCATGAGTTCAGCCTCCCCATCTGTGTAAAACTGCTGCCGATCTCCTACTGTGATATTATCTATGCTCTGCTGTCCGACTCGTTGGCTGAACGGTCAGCGTACTGGCCTTCGATTCAGAGGGTCCCGGGTTCGATTCCCGGCCGGGTCGAGGATTTTAACCTTAATTGGTTAATTCCAATGGTACGGGGGCTGGGTGTATATGTCGTCTTCATCATCACTTCATCCTCATCACGACGCGCAGGTCGCCTACTGGAGTCAAATAGAAAGACCTGCACCTGGCGAGCCGAACCCGTCCTGGGATATCTCGGCACTAAAAGCCATAAGTCATTTCATTTCATCTGAAAATCTAAGAAAATCAGCTCCTTGATGACGATGGGATAGGAAAGGCCTAGGAAGTGGAAGGAAGCGGCCGTGGCCTTAATTAAGATACAGCCCCGGCATTTGCCTGGTGTGAAAATGGGAAACCACGGAAAACCATCTTCAGGGCTGCCGACAGTGGGGCTCGAACCCACTATCTCCCGATTACTGGATACTGGCCGCATTTAAGTGACTGCAGCTATCGAGCTCGGTGTTCTATTTTCTAGGAACAGAGCCACCCGTTCAGCCACTCTTTTGGGAAGTCCAATTGCACTCATTTTTGCCAGTAGTCTCCCATGATCCACCCTATCAAATGCCTTAGATAGGTCAATCGCGATACAGTCCATTTGACCTCCTGAATCCGGGATATCTGTTATATCTTGCTGGAATTCTACATGTTGAGCTTCAGTGGAATAACATTTCCTAAACCCAAACTGCCTTCTATCAAACCAGTTATTAATTTCGCAAACATGTCTAATATAATCAGAATGCTTTCCCAAAGCTTACATGCAATGCATGTAAGGAACAGTTTCAAATACTTAGAAGCCACTATGTCTGCTGATGGTAATCTAGATCTAGAAATTACACGCCGAATCCAGGCTGACTAGTCTAACTGGAAAAGGTTGTCTGTTGTCCTCTGTGACAGTAGACTAAATATCCGAACAAAGAGGAAAGCCTATAAGTGTGCGGTGAGACCTGTAATGTTAATGGTGCAGAAACTTGACCAACAGTGCAGTCACAATGTAAACAGCTGGAAGTATATGAAATGAAGATGCTGAGATGGATGTGTGGGTTTACGATTAAAGACCACATCAAGGACTCGTATACTCGAGGCAGCGTTAAAGTGACTGAAATATCTATAGGAAGGTCCAAGAAAGACGCTTATTCTGGTATGGCCACGTTAAGCGTAGGGATGAGAATTATGTGGGAAGGAGAATGCTTGACATGGAGGTGGAAGGTAGGAGGGAGAGAGGTAGGGTAAGGGTCTCGGGTAAAAGAAGTTAAGAGAAAACGCCGTTTGGGACAGAGAGAAATGAAAGAGACTTTTTCAGAACGGGAAAATACGAAGAAGAAGCTGATGTACCCGTGCTTCGCTACGGAATTCTACACTGTATACAGAATTCTAGGTTAGGTAGTGTACACGTTGTGAGCAAGATTGTATAAAATTGCATAGTTCTTAACGTTACCCTAGAAATGCGACGGGGAAGTCACGAAACATCTTTTCTCGTATGAAGACGGAGTTAAGGAATTTTCACTGTAATGGTAAACCCGCGTGCATACCATCAGTCACAACCAGGTTGGGGAGATTTCATTATAATGGTAGACACGTACGCTCCAACTGCCTTTTTACATCCTCCAAAAGATGTTTTCCCAACTGAAATTAACATACATTACAATGACGTCAGTAGGAATGGAGCGATCAAAAGCAGTGCTCTCATATGAAACATTCGATCAAATGAAAAACCACACATTTTCTCACTTTTAACGAACAGGACTAAGCTGCCGATCTAACAGTCCAAAGTTCCAAAGCTGGAATGACCAGGCCGCAGGCTGCCGTGAGCCGTGAACACTCCCCTTTCTGCAGGGAGGGGGTCGAATAGTGGCGACTCCCAGGGCAAAAACTATGCCCTTTTACTAACCTGTTTCCTAGGAATACCCCGATGAGTCTGAAAGTATCAATTCACTACACTGGCAGCGGAAAAATCTATCTGACTTGGAGGCAAATTTTTCCTCCAAACCAGAGGAGAAACCCCACCTTTACTGCTAATTTGGAATAAAATGAATGTAGAATTTAATAAAAATGAAAAGGAAGAAGCTTTTCATAAGAAACGGCCTTTTTCAGGGTTGAATTTTGAGTTATTTAGTGAATTGTGGTGCTATAATTTGGAATAGCTCTAATTGTTATTATAGACCAACCATACTACTTCTACTCTACTAAGTGAGCCTCTGCCTTAAGTATGCCCACTGCTCATTCAAAACAGCGCGTCAGAGTAGAGATCGAATAGCTGGAATCCTATGATGAACCAGTGTGTTACGTACCAACTGTATCAGAAAATGTATGAACCAGAGGAACGGCATGCTAAAGAAGAAAGTTTTATAACTCCCCGGCTATTTTCCTCCAATATTCAGTCAGGCTATTATACTCGGTACGCAACAGTAATCCCATCTATCGGAGTTGAGAGGCAGCGTAAGAGACAAAGAACATCACAACAAACAATGATCAATATTGAACCCTTGAGGTCCTTATTGAGGGATACCTACCTTCCTTACCTATCAGCAAAGTTCATGAGATCTGTCTCTTGGGTCGTTTCGGGTTCTTCGTCACTTGCTGAGGTAAAGGTAGGGTTCATTAATTCTAATCTATCTACTGTAATGAAAGGTCTGTTTAAAAGATTCCTATTTATTCAGGAAATTCTGAAGCAATCTGTCATTGGTATCATAGAAGTCAACTGTATCCACTGGACACCACAATCATTTTTACATAATGGTCAGAACACTGGTGTGAGACTTTAACGTAATTGCCTGATGGGCATTCTTACTAGAAACCATTGTCTCAATTATTAATCATTTAAGAAAGGAAAGTCCTGAAATCCTTAAATTCGGCTTCCATGTGAGACCACATGTACCATCATAGTGATTCGTTATGGTCCAGCCCTCGTAACACGAACTCTGGACTCTGAGTATAATTAAGGCCGTCCAATCGGTGTGTGCCACACAGTGGTTCTACGGCATGGACCCTTAATTGAATCGATGTGACCTGCGTCTATGTCATGGACCGACATCTAATCTTCTAAGTTACTTTAAAGTCATTGTGGATGATGACCGCAAGGAAATGATGCTACGATGGCATATGGCCCTAATCTAAGTCACTGAGGTTGATGACCCCTTGACCATCCAAGTTTCTAGGCTGAAGGCTAAACACAATTAAGTTACATCGGTTGATGACCAAAGTTTCCACTTTACTATCCTCAGCACATTCACTGCTCAATCAATCAAAGTTCAATAATTACAACAATAGCAATGCTCACAAACTTTGTGGCAGTAAAATCCATTTCCTTCGGATATGTCCCTTTAATCTTTACTTTATTTTTAATATTCCCCAGACAACAAATTAAAATTTCCAGAATGCATCTCCAAGTTATTCGCTTGATTAAAGTTATTTCAAAATGCGGTTCACTGAATTTAATAATTTAATAAATTTAAATGATTTATCGAAATGTTAAAGAACAGTAAATTTTATCTCCGCGGACTCTGGTTTCCTCACAACTTTCTACGCAGCTGTGATGTGAATTCAATATTGCGATGTTTATCTGGCTGGAAAAGAATTTGTTACATCATTCATGTCCAGCTATATATATCTCGTATCGTGATATCAAACTTTAAAATCTAATCTAATCCTAACCGTTATTAACACTTGGATATCCTAATAATCTACGTACAAACCAACAACTCGCCATATAATTACGATGCCATATCTCGTCATTACCATTATGAAATTTTGCACACCCCTCACAGACAAATCGATCATCACGACCATCGCTCTATATTTTGGACAACCCTGAAATTGGGTTACTCTGTTCCTTATACTCGAAGTTCATGGTTTCAAATGTTCATTACGTCCCCAATTACAGTATTTCACAATACTTAGATCATTACCGGCTATGAAATTTCAACTAAATCCAGCATTTTAACGTTTCCCCTAGCCGAGAATTACCGTACAATCACGACTCCACTCCTATTCCCGTTATTATCCCCGCTGTCCGCTTAGGTCTCTCACCCCATGCTCGCTTGGCAGTTACAGGAACCACCTGGTTTATTCACAGATGACTGACTTCTCAAAATGCTCCCTTTAAACTCTGCCGACATGATTCAACAAATACGATATTCTAACCAACAAAATGCACAGATATGCTTCAAGATGCCCACACTAATTATACGCGTCGCCAATTATACCGCTATGGATTTCTATGAATTTCTTTCCATTCTCAACATTATAAATATTCCTCGGGCTATCATATCCCGGCTTCAATGACAGGACTCTAACCTGATTCGCACATCTCATCTCAACTCATATAAAACACTCCTCGGGCTTCCGGGTCCCGGCTTCAATGACAGGTCCAACCTGTTTCGCAAAACTAACCTCTGTTTCCCAGCTCCACAATTATCATCGACAAAGAACTGGAATAAAATCCTCCCTAGAAATTCCGACATCTAATATCGCACAATGCATTACTCATGAATAACTTCGCATAAATGATATCGTATTTAATAACTTGATTTTTACGAGAAATGACTGAAACATTCTACTAGATCTTTTTATTGTCAGTCAGACACAGTTTAAAATGGGCATAGAAAAACGTTTCTCTCCGTGACCAAATTCATCTCCCTTGGCTCTCACCCGACAGCGCGCTTCCACTCGATTGAAAATGAGTAACCATGGATTATTATTATTAACGTCAAATTGCAGACAGAAGAAATTTACATCGAATGAACATCTTACTTCGACATCACAAAATACAGGCAGTACACTCACACGGATGACGATCTACATTGGACGTGATATCACTTCAGAACCCTATTCAATAACTTTTTACAACATTATACGGCTTTCGCAAGACTTCAAAATTTATCCAAGTGGAAAATAAAACCAATGACTCTTTTAGTCGTACTCTCACATTTACAAAACTTAGTAGGGCGACCACTGCGTCGTATATCCCCATTCAAATACACTTTTAGAAATCACGATACGAGATATAAGAGGTAGTAAGATGGGAGGTCACGTACCTCATGTCGTCACGCCAGTATTCATCTTAGGGCTCACCTGTGACCCTGGCATTTTATTTAGCCATCTTTACATTCATGGCTGTACATCTCATTATGTTTCTTCAGGTTTCCTGGAATAAAGCATAAAAAAAAAGAAATACCCTTCACTTGTTTGCGGAGCGCACACGATGGATTGTAATTATTCCCGCACACGAATTACTTAATCACATTAGAATATTTCAGTACTTTGACCGTCCTATCTGGTACAGTTATTTCACTCAAGAAAACTATCTCCTCATGGAGTCAAGACTTAGCCGCAATGGCTAAAATCTGCAGCCGAACTCAGTCTACTTTCGTTGATTTGATTTCGCAGAGCAGCTCAACAATTTCGTCCGCTTTGTATCACAAATGCCGGAGAAGGAAGCTTCGTCATGGCGTCCCTTCATATTTATAGCAGTTACCCCCTCTCTTCGGATCTCTCCCTTTGCCGCCAAGAAAATTTCTCTAAATTTTCTGACTTACCTAAACTGTAATTTCAAGAGTTTTGAAAGTGACTACATGCTTGCTACATTTCTGGCGGTAGTGTTCATGGACATTTAAAATTTTTACGGGTTCGATTTGTGAGATGATTGACCCCCTTTGATAGGCACTATATTTTTTGACTTGGCGTGGTCACGCCGTGTACACGCGCTTTGAAATAGTTCATAAAAATTACTTGAGATTCTTCCGCCGTCGACACGTGTGGTTGACGTCACGTACCCCAGAGCGTGGGACCGAAGGTAATCACCCCCTCGTCACGTGTCAAATCCATGCTATCAAGAATCCAACTTTTAATTATTTTGTTACACTATGCATAATGTTCTTAGGGCACAAAGGTCATGGGTTCATATTTCCCCCAAGACACGAATTCCTTTCGCACAGTGACAAGGAATTTCCTTTAAATACTCCAGATGGCGAAATTTCTAATTTTGACGTCTGATGAAACATGACCTTTGAACGTAAATTCCTTTCTTCTCTCTTATGCAGTTGGTCATCTTCTGGTGTGCGGATACTGGTTGATGCCTTCAGCTTCCTGGTAGTTCTCCACTGAATTTTCGACCGAGCTATTTATCCCTTCCTCGCCGTCAAAGTCCTCCTCGCTGTCAAAGTCTTCTTTCTCAGAACCTTCCTCAAATTCTCCCTGTTCTATCGAGATTTTCTCTGTAAGATTCCGATACTCCTCAAATGCTCTCAATATCACAGAGTCTGGGACTTGCCTGCATTCCCTACATCGTTTCAGTGGGTCATCCTGCTTTTCTTCGAGCGGTTCCACACCTTGATCCACCACTGATTCAATGAGGTTAACTTCCTGGTCCGCCATATCTTCAGGTTTGCGATAAACCTTCAAGTTGGCTGCATTGAAAATAGCCTCAGAGCGTCCATCTAACGACTGGATTTTATAGGAATTATTTCGGAAACTCTGGATGACTTTAAATGGACCCATATACAACGGTGCAAACTTCGCGTAATACTTGTCCTCAGGTTTTGAAAGAGCGGGTTTACGAACAAGCACATATTCGCCTTCTTTCAAGGGCCGATGAAATCTTTTATTTTTGACGCGTCTCAAACGTCGGTCAGCTTGCTGACGAAGATGCCTAGCTGTCTCTTCAATGCGCATCGCTTGAGTCGGCCGTGGGTCGCTCGGACACTTCACCACTGCGTGCCATGGTCTCAGAGGATAAATATTGGAATGAACCACATTTGGGACGCACCCTATAGATTCGTGGATTGTGTTATTCACGCAATCTTCTATGATAGGTAACACATCCATCCATCTCCAATGCTCTTGAGCACAGAAGATCCGACAGAACTTCGCGATGACCTGCATAATTCGCTCTGACGGGTTTCCCTCCGGATGGCGAACTGAACTAAGAATATGTCGAATTTCAAGCCTTTGCAACTCCTGTTTAAATTGAGCTGAGGTAAATTGTGTGCCGTGGTCCGTTAATAAAAACATGGGCTTCCCCATAGCTGGAATTATGGTCCTATTTATAGCTCTTAATACCAATTTAGTGTTTGCTTTCTGTAATGGACATAACGATGTGAACTTAGAGAATACGTCCACGGTTACCAAGACGTATCTATTCCCTCTACGTGACTTGGGAAGGACTCCGTAAATATCCATCGCGAACAATTCACGAGGTTTAGCTGGTAAGAGAGGTATCGGCGCCTGTCGAATGAGGTACGGGTTCGCCTTAACCCTCTGGCATGTGTCACATGTAATTACAAGGCTTCTCACGTCTTCTCGTAGATGAACCCAAGTGAACGTTTCCTGAAGGGTGGCGGTGACCTTGTCAATCCCACCATGACCGGTTATCCTATGGGTATGCCATATAAGACCCTTCCTAAGTGGTGGTGGTACCACAATTCGAGATTTAGTGTGATCCTGGTCTACGAACTTCAACAAGGTGTTGTCGACAAACAAATAGCTCTCAGCTAGCTTCTCAACTTCTCCACGTCCTGGGTCGTCATGTGGAAGTTCTCCCTTCAACAACGAAATCAACCTGCCACAGAACTGGTCCTGTCGTTGACATTCTGGCAAGCGTGTCAGCTCATTTAGAAAGGTTCTATCCTCGTCAGTTAACTCCACGAAGTTCACCTCATGTTCGTTATCGTTTGGGTTTCGATTTAGGGCATCCGCCAGGACATTTGACATTCCTGAACAGTGCTCGATGGTCAGATCAAACTGCTGAATAAACAGTGCCCACCTAGCTACTCTCTCGCTAGCAACTACCGTCTTCATCACAAAGGTCAAGGCCTTGTGATCCGTCCTAATGGTTATAGGGAATCCAAAAATCATCTTTCTCCAGTGCTGTAGTGATTGAACAATTGCAAGCATTTCTAATTCAGTGACACTGTATTTTAGCTCGTGTTTCCTAAGTTTACGGCTAAAGAATGCCAAGTAGTTCTTCTTCTTGGGTTCTTCTCCTTCCTCTTGGTATAAAACTGCACCAATCCCTACGGTGGAAGCATCAGTTTGCAAGATAAAGGCCTTATCGAAATTCGGGTACCCTAGCTTCACACTTCTAGCTAACATCTCCTTAGTATCCCGAAAAGAAATCTCATGTTCCCTAGACCATTTCCATCGATTGTTCTTTACTAGCAAATCTTGCAATGGAGCCACAACCTCCGTATAATTTGGGCAATGATCACTGAAAAATTGACTCATACCCAAGAACTGTCGGACGTTCTTTACCTTGATAGGCCTTGGAAAGTTGTCAATTGCCTGCAATTTCACTGGGTTAGGGCGTACTCCTTCACCATCAATGATGTGTCCTAAGAAGAGAACTTCCTCCTGTCCGAAATTTGATTTTTTCAAGTTGATCTTAAAACCAGCCACCCTGAGATTTTCGAGTAGCAACTCGAGATGAT
The DNA here is from genome assembly GCF_040414725.1 of Anabrus simplex. Taxonomy (NCBI): domain Eukaryota; kingdom Metazoa; phylum Arthropoda; class Insecta; order Orthoptera; family Tettigoniidae; genus Anabrus; species Anabrus simplex. Next base: position 329,964,570 of record NC_090267.1, on the reverse strand, counting down.
GAAGATTTTCCTCGAAATCCTTCGACGAAAGCAATATGTCATCGACATAGCGCGTAGTTATGGCCTTAACCTGTTCGGTGAGGTTGCGATCTAGGGCGCGTATGAGAGCTGCACCGGCGTTTTTTATCCCAAACGCGAGACGGTAAAAAACATACGTGTGCTGGTCATACAGGAATCCAGTAAACAATCTTGACTTCTCATCGAGCATTATATGATGATACGACGAGGTCAGATCAATATTAGTGAAGCGGCGCTTGCCCCTAAACCTCCTAATAACTTCTTTGATGGGAGGAGCTCTATCATTTTCAGGGATTAGTCTGTCATTTACGACCCTTGCATCCAAGCATACCCTCAGGGACCCGTCGGGCTTCTGAACGGTAACTAAGGAATTAACGAATGGTGTATTTGCCTTGGAAATCAACCCACTTTCTTCCATCTCTTTAATAATTTTTCCAGCCTCCTGGCGATGTTTCTCCGGAATGGGATACGGCCTACGTTTGAACGGCTCCCAACTGTTTACAGCCAACACATATTTGAAATTTGGAATGCATCCTGGCTTTGAATCGAATACATCCTGATATTTGAGAAGTAGTTCCCTCAACTTCATCTTCTCTTCCGCCGTCCCTGGGCATTCTGATACTTTCTGATTTATTAAATCTTCTACAGCCTTTCCCAATTCAGTCTCGAGGACATCCCACTCTTCCTGGTTGACCTCTTCTGTTCCCTGTTCTATCTCCTCTTCTGTCTCCTTAGAAACGGTAGTGAAATGGACTTCTTCCTCACACATTCTTCTCCCAGTCTGACCCAATGATTCTTCGTTTAGAGCTACTAATTCCGGTCCGTCATCCTTCCTAAATTTCACCTCTCTCCTTCCTAAATCGATGACGGCATTACTTTCACAAATGAAGTCTGCTCCCAGAATAACATTATACTGCAGCTTTGAAATTATGACAAAAGGATGCGAAAATGTCATGTCTCCTATCTGCAAATCCAAAAATGTCTGCGTTTTACAAATGGCAGTTTTGTCGGGAATGACTCCTCTAATTTTGATATTTGCTACAGGAATTTCTGGCAATTTCTTCCGAGTAGACAATTCGTTAAAGAAATTTTGTGAAATTAAGCTGATGCTGGCGCCTGTATCCAATAAACAGCTCACCTTAAAGTTGCATATCCTGACATTAATGATTGGTAGCTCTCTTATTTTCCTAACCTCCTGTCTGAGGTGGTCTTCCACTAATTCATCTGGTTGTATAATCCAGGAGTCAATCTGGGCTACTATCCAGCCGTCGCGAGAAACATATTCAGGCTGTGTGTGGGAATCCTGTCTCGTAACCACTACTGGAAATTTGGCGTTTTTTTTTCCCCGCTCATTTGACGAATTCAGATTTTCGTCGAAATGAGGCGCGTTAGGGTTTAATTCCCTATCCTGGTGGTAGGTCTTTCGGATAGCTCCAGTATGGGACATGTCTTGAGCTCCTACACAGTCAGTGTTGACTTCCCTTCGTTGGATGCTGTCCTTCCATTTGTCCTGTCCGGTACCTGACCTCAGCTCTCTCAAATACTGGTCCCCTTCTCTCCTTCTCTCTTCAGGCCCGTGCCAACGGTCAGAACGTCTGGAATTTTCGTAACCGTCCCCTCTTCTGTTGCCTTCATTCCCGCGTGGGTTCCTTCGTCTTAGATCTGAGTTCCCCTGGTATCGACCCTGGTTTCTTCTCCATTGCTCTCGGCGTCTGTCCCACTCTTCATGATGGTATCTGGGCTATTCCCAGTTCTTCCTACCTTGGTATGGCCTGGTGTCGAACCGCCGCCCCTCATTCTCATATCTCGGAGCTCGGGAAACTTCCCTATCTGGCGCGCTCTCCTGGCTGTGATTTACGACATTCACCTGGGGCTCTGAATGCCTGACTATTCGCGGGGCTGATTGATGCGAATGGGTCTGGTCCAGCTGTCGCAATATCAATTCTGCCTGCATCGGGGTTTCGACCTTCGCAGCAATTAATATTCTCTGGATATCCGGTGGGAACTGTTTCTGGATAGCCTGAACCAGTTCTTGCTGACTTGGGGCTGATTCCAGTTCCTTGAACTTAACTAATTGTTCGGTAAAGTAAAGCGAAAATTTCGGCGGTCCTGCTGTGTTATACCGGCGACTATATAACTCTAGCCTTAGGTTCTGCTGAATCTCAGAATTCCAAAATTTGCCCAAAAATGCGGTCTGAAATTCCTCGAACGTGTCAAAGCTATATCGGAAACCTTTGAACCACAGCGACGCAACTCCGTCTAGGTACCGTTCCACAGTCCTTAGTTGCCTCTCTTCAGGTATCCTATTATCGCGAATATACTCTCTAAGTTCTCTAAGAAAACCCTTTGGCGTCTGGGTACCACTGCCATCGAATTTCTTAGGCTGATCTTCCTTAAGACGAATCATGTTTATAACATTAGTGACGTTTTGCCCCTGAGAATGGGTAGAATTGTCAAAGTGTCCGTTCCCTGCAGGATGTATGGGACTACTAGCGTTGCTAGGGCAACTGAACGACATATCTGAGGTGCGGCGAGATTGACTAACCACTTCCTCTATCTTGGCCTGGACTCCTACGATATTGTTCACTAACCCATCCAGTTCCAATTTCCGGGCACTAACTTCCCCCTTAAGAGCCTCATGAACAGATGTCAACTCGTCGCTCAGTGTTATGACCTTATCTTGGGTATCTTTAAGTTGTTTCGACAGGTCTACCCTTGTATCGCCTAGATCCTTTCCTAGTTCCTCAATATCTGCTTGTACCTCCTCAATACTCCTAGCCGTTTCTTCCTGAGTTGTACCTAATTTTCTCATATCCTCTTTATTCATCTGGATTAATTTAAAGTCAATGGCCTCAATACGCTGGTCTACAGTTGCCTTGACGTCTTCGGCTACCTGGTCTACTTTGTCATTTACGACGGCTATCTCTTTACGCAACATTTCCTTATGTTCATTCATTGCTGTAAAGACCTTTGACTTATCGTCTTCACGCATGACGTTGAACTTCTCTACCTCTGTCTTCAGATCGGCCTTAAGCTCAGCTTGATCTGACATCAACTGCTGATGTAGTTCCCTACTTTCGTTGACGTGCCTATCGAGGTCCCCTCTAATTATGTCCTGATTTTCACTGAGAACACGATGTAGCTCGCGAGTTTCCATGAACTGCTGATTTATTTCATGTTTAAAGTCAACCTGTGCTTTAGTGTTCTGCTCCACCTTCACATTTAAGTCACCAATGTCCTTCCTAATATCAACGCTAGCTTCCTTACAACTATCCTGAGTGTCCTGCACTTTAATGTCAACATTTTGAACAACTTCCTTCATACCTTTTAATTCTACATCTGCACTGTCTAATTTATTGTCCACTGTCTCTAGCTTATTATCCACTGTTTCCAACCTTACACTCATAGATTTAATATCCTCACTTAAGTCCTTGATCATTTGGACCAACTGCCCTTGGGCCAATTCTCCCTCCTGCATAAACATACTGTATTTAACAGAAAACGATAGGTCATCGGTGAGCCCGAGACTTCAACGGCGTATAATAGGACTACAACGATAAACATCACAACATCCTCCTATCTAACACATCACACTGTTAATGCAACATTCTCTAAAATTTTATTTAATAAAATGTGAAATTCAATGTTCACTCGATCAAAGTGATCAGCCAAAACACTCAAACCAGTATTCAAAAATTTGGGAAATTACACTAACACACTTAAATTATACCTTTCATTCAGTAGATAAATTATTCTCATAGTGGTATCTCCTAGCCTTACTCATCGGGCGTTTATCTATTTCTTCGAGTTCACTATCAACTCTGGCGCACGATTCTATCATCCATAATGTGGCATAGCCTCAACATTATTTCTCATTTCCTCTAGTACACGATCTTTCCAAAATATCCTTATCGTTATCGTGACAGGTTCCCTCATCGTTATCGTGACTAATGCCCCATCGTTAAGTGACTGATGCCACCACGTTGGAAGCCATTTTAATGAACCCTTGAGGTCCTTATTGAGGGATACCTACCTTCCTTACCTATCAGCAAAGTTCATGAGATCTGTCTCTTGGGTCGTTTCGGGTTCTTCGTCACTTGCTGAGGTAAAGGTAGGGTTCATTAATTCTAATCTATCTACTGTAATGAAAGGTCTGTTTAAAAGATTCCTATTTATTCAGGAAATTCTGAAGCAATCTGTCATTGGTATCATAGAAGTCAACTGTATCCACTGGACACCACAATCATTTTTACATAATGGTCAGAACACTGGTGTGAGACTTTAACGTAATTGCCTGATGGGCATTCTTACTAGAAACCATTGTCTCAATTATTAATCATTTAAGAAAGGAAAGTCCTGAAATCCTTAAATTCGGCTTCCATGTGAGACCACATGTACCATCATAGTGATTCGTTATGGTCCAGCCCTCGTAACACGAACTCTGGACTCTGAGTATAATTAAGGCCGTCCAATCGGTGTGTGCCACACAGTGGTTCTACGGCATGGACCCTTAATTGAATCGATGTGACCTGCGTCTATGTCATGGACCGACATCTAATCTTCTAAGTTACTTTAAAGTCATTGTGGATGATGACCGCAAGGAAATGATGCTACGATGGCATATGGCCCTAATCTAAGTCACTGAGGTTGATGACCCCTTGACCATCCAAGTTTCTAGGCTGAAGGCTAAACACAATTAAGTTACATCGGTTGATGACCAAAGTTTCCACTTTACTATCCTCAGCACATTCACTGCTCAATCAATCAAAGTTCAATAATTACAACAATAGCAATGCTCACAAACTTTGTGGCAGTAAAATCCATTTCCTTCGGATATGTCCCTTTAATCTTTACTTTATTTTTAATATTCCCCAGACAACAAATTAAAATTTCCAGAATGCATCTCCAAGTTATTCGCTGATTAAAGTTATTTCAAAATGCGGTTCACTGAATTTAATAATTTAATAAATTTAAATGATTTATCGAAATGTTAAAGAACAGTAAATTTTATCTCCGCGGACTCTGGTTTCCTCACAACTTTCTACGCAGCTGTGATGTGAATTCAATATTGCGATGTTTATCTGGCTGGAAAAGAATTTGTTACATCATTCATGTCCAGCTATATATATCTCGTATCGTGATATCAAACTTTAAAATCTAATCTAATCCTAACCGTTATCAACACTTGGATATCCTAATAATCTACGTACAAACCAACAACTCGCCATATAATTACGATGCCATATCTCGTCATTACCATTATGAAATTTTGCACACCCCTCACAGACAAATCGATCATCACGACCATCGCTCTATATTTTGGACAACCCTGAAATTGGGTTACTCTGTTCCTTATACTCGAAGTTCATGGTTTCAAATGTTCATTACGTCCCCAATTACAGTATTTCACAATACTTAGATCATTACCGGCTATGAAATTTCAACTAAATCCAGCATTTTAACGTTTCCCCTAGCCGAGAATTACCGTACAATCACGACTCCACTCCTATTCCCGTTATTATCCCCGCTGTCCGCTTAGGTCTCTCACCCCATGCTCGCTTGGCAGTTACAGGAACCACCTGGTTTATTCACAGATGACTGACTTCTCAAAATGCTCCCTTTAAACTCTGCCGACATGATTCAACAAATACGATATTCTAACCAACAAAATGCACAGATATGCTTCAAGATGCCCACACTAATTATACGCGTCGCCAATTATACCGCTATGGATTTCTATGAATTTCTTTCCATTCTCAACATTATAAATATTCCTCGGGCTATCATATCCCGGCTTCAATGACAGGACTCTAACCTGATTCGCACATCTCATCTCAACTCATATAAAACACTCCTCGGGCTTCCGGGTCCCGGCTTCAATGACAGGTCCAACCTGTTTCGCAAAACTAACCTCTGTTTCCCAGCTCCACAATTATCATCGACAAAGAACTGGAATAAAATCCTCCCTAGAAATTCCGACATCTAATATCGCACAATGCATTACTCATGAATAACTTCGCATAAATGATATCGTATTTAATAACTTGATTTTTACGAGAAATGACTGAAACATTCTACTAGATCTTTTTATTGTCAGTCAGACACAGTTTAAAATGGGCATAGAAAAACGTTTCTCTCCGTGACCAAATTCATCTCCCTTGGCTCTCACCCGACAGCGCGCTTCCACTCGATTGAAAATGAGTAACCATGGATTATTATTATTAACGTCAAATTGCAGACAGAAGAAATTTACATCGAATGAACATCTTACTTCGACATCACAAAATACAGGCAGTACACTCACACGGATGACGATCTACATTGGACGTGATATCACTTCAGAACCCTATTCAATAACTTTTTACAACATTATACGGCTTTCGCAAGACTTCAAAATTTATCCAAGTGGAAAATAAAACCAATGACTCTTTTAGTCGTACTCTCACATTTACAAAACTTAGTAGGGCGACCACTGCGTCGTATATCCCCATTCAAATACACTTTTAGAAATCACGATACGAGATATAAGAGGTAGTAAGATGGGAGGTCACGTACCTCATGTCGTCACGCCAGTATTCATCTTAGGGCTCACCTGTGACCCTGGCATTTTATTTAGCCATCTTTACATTCATGGCTGTACATCTCATTATGTTTCTTCAGGTTTCCTGGAATAAAGCATAAAAAAAAAAGAAATACCCTTCACTTGTTTGCGGAGCGCACACGATGGATTGTAATTATTCCCGCACACGAATTACTTAATCACATTAGAATATTTCAGTACTTTGACCGTCCTATCTGGTACAGTTATTTCACTCAAGAAAACTATCTCCTCATGGAGTCAAGACTTAGCCGCAATGGCTAAAATCTGCAGCCGAACTCAGTCTACTTTCGTTGATTTGATTTCGCAGAGCAGCTCAACAATTTCGTCCGCTTTGTATCACAAATGCCGGAGAAGGAAGCTTCGTCATGGCGTCCCTTCATATTTATAGCAGTTACCCCCTCTCTTCGGATCTCTCCCTTTGCCGCCAAGAAAATTTCTCTAAATTTTCTGACTTACCTAAACTGTAATTTCAAGAGTTTTGAAAGTGACTACATGCTTGCTACATTTCTGGCGGTAGTGTTCATGGACATTTAAAATTTTTACGGGTTCGATTTGTGAGATGATTGACCCCCTTTGATAGGCACTATATTTTTTGACTTGGCGTGGTCACGCCGTGTACACGCGCTTTGAAATAGTTCATAAAAATTACTTGAGATTCTTCCGCCGTCGACACGTGTGGTTGACGTCACGTACTCCAGAGCGTGGGACCGAAGGTAATCACCCCCTCGTCACGTGTCAAATCCATGCTATCAAGAATCCAACTTTTAATTATTTTGTTACACTATGCATAATGTTCTTAGGGCACAAAGGTCATGGGTTCAATATAATGTTATTGTTGATCAATGTTATGCGCTTTCGATATTGTAGGCCTTCACATTTAGTTTTCTTCTCACTCTGAAATACCAATCTTATTATAGTCGGTACGTTAAAACTGAATAAAACATAAATGACCGGAAATTGTATTCTCTATAACTTTTGTTATGTAGTACTTTTAGATAGGATCAATAACATAGGTGTTTAAAAATTACATTTTAGGCGCCTTCCACTAAACTACAATTTCATCCAGAGTGAATAAAATTGTTTATAGCTTAGACTGTAGTTTCTTATTCCCCGACTCTATATACCGATTTTCATTCAATTCTGTTAACCCATTTTCTCGTGGCTCGGCGTTGATACGGACTTGGTAACAAAAATACAAATTCATGAATATCTGTGTTATCATAGCCGGTACGGTAAAAATGTATTATATAAATGGTCGGAAATTTAATTTCTTTATAACTTTGATTATGTAGTATTTATCAATATGACCACTAATAATATAAATATTCGAGAATTAAATTTTATGCCTTCCACTAAACTACCATTTTACTCAGCGCCAATTAAATTATTTATAGGATAGATTGTAGCGGCTTATTCTCTGACTTCGCATACCAATTTTCAATGAAATAGGACCACTAATAATGTAAATACTTAAGAATTAATTTTAGGCCTTCCCCTAAACTACCATTTTACTCAGCGTGAATAAAATTAGTTATAGCTTATATTGTAGCGTCTTTTTCCCCGACTTTGTATACCAATTTTTATTAAGATAGGACCACTAATAACATAAATATTTGAAAATTAAGTTTTAGGCCTACCCCTAAACTACCATTTCACTCAGCGTGAATAAAATTATTTATAGCCTAGATTGTAGTGACTTATTCCCCGACTTTGCATATCGATTTTCATTAAGTTCTTTTTCTAGTGATGCGTGTACAGACAGACAGACAGACAGACAGACAGACAGACAGACAGACAGACAGACAGACAGACAGACAGACAGACAGACAGACAGACAGACAGACAGACAGACAGACAGACAGACATTACGGAAAAGTAAAAAGTTCATTTCCTTGTTACTGTGGACATGATCGATACAGAAATACCATTCTTTTCAAATTCTGAGGAATGTACAGACATAACTCTTATTTTATATATACAGATATATAGATATTTGCGTAATTGATAACTGGTTCGATAGAAGGCTGTTCGGGTTTAGGAAAAGTTATTCCACTGAATCTCGACTTGTAGGATTCCAGCAAGATATACTGTATATACAGTACTATATACTGTAGTAGCAGACATCTTGGATTCAGTCGTAGGCAACGATTCAGTAGGTCAAATGGACTGTACCGCGATTGACCTATCCAAAGTATTTGATAGGGTAGATCATGGGAGACTACTGGCAAAAATGAGTGCAGTTGAGCTAGACAAAAAGTGACTGAATGGGTGGCTATATTTCTAGAAAATAGTTCTCAGAGAATTAGAGTAGGCGAAACTTTATCTGACCCTGTAATAATTAAGAGGGGAATTCCTCTAAGCAGTATTATTGGCCCTTTATATAATCTGATATATATATAAATGATATGAGTAAAGAAGTGGAATCAGAGATAAGGCTTTATTCAGATGATGTTATTCTGCACAGAGTAATAAATAAGTTAAAAGATTGTGAGCAACTGCAAAATGACCTCGATATTGTGAGATGGAGAGTAGGCAATGGTATGATGATAAACGGGGTTAAAAGTCAGGTTGTGAGTTTCACAAGTAGGAAAAGTCCTCTCAATTTTAATTACTGCGTTGATGAGGTGAAAGTTACTTATGTGGATCATTATAAGTATCTAGGTGTTACGGTAATATAAGGAAAGTTCTTCATTGGGATAATCACATAAATGGGATTGTGAATAAAGGGTACAGATCTCTACACATGGTTATGAGGGTATTTACGGGTTGTAGTAAGGATGTAAAGGAGAGGGCATTTAAGTCTCTAGTAAGACCCCAACTAGAGTATTGTTCCAGTGTATGGGATTACCAGGATTACTTGATTCAAGAACTGAAAAAAAGAAAGAAAACCAGCTCGATTTGTTCTGGGTGATTTCCGACAAAAGGGTAGCGTTACAAAACGGTTGTAAAGTTTGGACTGGGAAGGCTTGGGAGAAAGGAGACGAGCTTATTGACTAAGTGGTATGTTCCGAGCTGTCAGTGGAGAGATGGCGTGGAATGACATTAGTAGACGAATCAGTTTGAGTGGTGTCTTTAAAATTAGGAAATATCACAATTTGAAGGTAAAGTTGGAATTCAAGAGGACAAATTGGGGAAAATATTCATTTGTAGGAATGGGGTTAGGGATTGGAATAACTTATCAAGGGAGATGTTCAATAAATTTCCAATTTATTTGCAATCATTTAAGTAAATGCTAGGAAAACAACATACAGGGAGTCTGCCACCTGTGCGACTGCCCTAAATACAGATCAGTAGTGATTGTTAATGATTGGTTGGTTCAATAAAGAGTTAAGAAAATTAAATTCAAAACAACAAAATGAGTAGCAAATGACAGGTTTCTATTGAAACTAATCCAGAATATAAGTTGCATTATTATTAATTAAAGGACACTTCAAGAAATGAGCAACCATGACATATCCCACATGCCTAGATTCACTTTGAAACACATTCTACAGATAGGAAAAAGAAGATGGATGTAACACAATCCGAATTAAGAATAGTACTTAGGCATAGTGTTTTTAAATGAAAATAATAGTGAGTTCTACGATAATTTTCTGAAATGCTACTTATTAACACATGTTAACAGGAATGACATTTTAAGTTACACTGGGTATTATTTTTGAAACAAGTACATCGATTTGCTCGACATTGATTTTTAGCAGGTTTACAGCAACACGTTTGAAAACCTTGTTCACCGAATGGTGACTGCTTGATATTACCTCTCTAAAAGAAATAGGTTGTTCAATATAGTACCTGAGTTCAGTGCAGCCAAATATTTCGTGGCGTGGAACCCAGTTTTTAATAATTCAAAAATATTTGATACATTCTATTCCTGAAATCTACGACCTTTACTACAATATTCTTGTGAAGCACCACGTGCAGACAAGAAGAGGAATAACATTTTACAGTTTGGCTAGGCGTATCAGGATAATTATAAAATGGCTGGAGACTGTGTTCGCCGTTTTTGTTCGTTCTACAATTAGGCTGCAATGCATCAGGCTTGTTATTTAAAAAGACCAAGAATTTCTAGTCTAATTGAGTAACCGATATTTTTTCTACAAAAAGGCCGAAGTTACAATTATCCTGCGACAGGCACATTGTATGCTTTACGCGTTTGTACACCTGGTGTTGTCCTGGTTATGACGAAATAATCAAAGCACGCTTTACACTTCGTTAACAATAGGTTCTATTAAACACACTGTCTGCCCTATAGCTTAGAATAAATTGAACAATAAAATACTGTACACTCGTATCTGTTATAGGAGGTGGTCAGAATGTCAAAGTGCCGGGCTGAGTGGCTCAGACGGTTGATGCGCTGGCTTTCTGACCCCAACTTGGCAGGTTCTATCCTGGCTCAGTCCGGTGGTATTTGAAGGTGCTCAAACATGTCAGCCTCGTGTCGGTAGATTTACTGGCACGAAAAAGAACTCCCGCGGGACTAAATTGTGGCACCTCGGCATCTCCGAAAACCGTAATAGTAGTTAGTGGGACGTAAAGCAAATAACATTATTATTATTAGAATGTCAAAGTATTGTGCCACACAACACCTTTCTTAATTAATGACGTGTGGCCTCCGAAGAGGCCTGTTGTTGGTGTTTCGAGTTGACGCCTTACAGACGACCTACGAGTCTATGAGGATGGGTCCCTACCTGTGATGATTCTAATGATGAAGACATCACACATAGCCAGCTCCCGAGCCATCGGAATTAACCAATTAAGGTTAAAATCCCCGACCCGGAATCGAACCAGGGACCCCCTGGACCAAACGCCAGCACACTAACCATTTAGCCACGGAACTGGACAACAACTTCCTTATCCAAAGCTCTAGACTAGACATTACTTTATTAAGCTTATCCCAGTTATGTCTAGGGTCTCTGGAGCCACCTAGCTTCATTTTGGCTTTGGCCAGAGGTTTAATGCCGGCTGCCCTTCCTGACGCCGTGAGAATTTTAAGTTTAAAATCTCAATACAGGATTGACTGGATTTCGAACTTCAAAGTTCTGGACTAGACATCATGCTTCATGAAAGCTAATGTAAACGATGTGTTTCTGTTATTTGGTACTAACTAGGACGGCAGCCCCAGGTGTACAAACGCGTGACGCTCACGATGTGTTCATATGTACAGGCAATCATGACGATTGACAGTGTCAACATACATCCGCCATTATCTCACGAAGGTTTCAATTGTGGCTCCATGCTCATTGAGGCGTTTTTATTTCTCCTATCGTGTATGGTCCTGCGTTTCAGTAGCGGAGATTAGGGGAAGAAAGCGTTTCACTTTTATTCCATTTTATCCGGCTGAAACTAGGAATTACACTAACAAGCAATTTGCGCAAGCCCTGTTGTCTTATCAGCTAATTAATTACTTTCTTCTTCTTCTTCTTCTTCTTCTTCTTTTCGTACAGCTTTTCCCACACCTGTGGGTTCGCGGGAGCGAACTGCGTCGCACATGTGGATTTGGCCCTGTTTTACGTCCGCATGCCCTTCATGACACCAATCCTATATGGAGGGATGTAATCACTATTGCGTGTTTCTGTGGTGGTTGGTAGTGTTGCGTGTTGTGTGAATATGAAGAGGCGTGTTGGGACGGACACAAATACCCAGTCTCCGAGCCAGAAGAATTAATCAGAAGCGATTAAAATCCCCGACCCGGCCGGGAATCGAACCCGGGACCCTCTGAACCGAAGGCCAGTTCGCTGACCATTCAGCTAACGAGTAGGACCAGCTAATTAATTTCTTTATTTTCTTTAAATGTTACCAAGTTGATTAGCGGAAATACTCAAAAAATGCCCTTCGTCACGGCTAGTCGATTTGTATAGCGCCACAGCAAGTAGCGGACACTTTGCATGTGTTGTGAGAAAGGGTAGCAGGTGTGTGTGTGTGTGTGTGTGTGTGTGTGTACTGTATATATTTCCAAGGTCATGGACACTGAAGTATGATTTACCCGCTTGCCGCGCGCATTCGTCAATCTGGCAGTCATTTTTGTGTCTTTTAGTTTCGTAGTGTGTAGTCAGTTCGCCTCTGTGGTGTAGTGGTTTGTGTGATTAGCTGCCACCCCCGGAGGCCCGGGTTCGATTCCCGGCTCTGCCACGAAATTTGAAAAGTGGTTCGAGGGCTGGAACGGGGTCCACTCAGCTATTTTTTTTTTTTTCTGCTAGTTGCTTTACGTCGCACCGACACAGATAGGTCTTATGACGACGAATGGTCCACTCCGCCTCGGGAGGTCAACTGAGTAGAGGTGGGTTCGATTCCCACCTCAGCCATCCTGGAAATGGTTTTCCGTGGTTTTCCACTTCTCCTCCAGGCAAATGCCGGGATGGTACCTAACTTAAGGCCACGGCCGCTTCCTTCCCTCCTCCTTGTCTATCCCTTCCAATCTTCCCATCCCCCTGCAAGGCCCCTGTTCAGCATAGCAGGTGAGGCCGCCTGGGCGAGGTACTGATCATCCTCCCCAGTTGTATCCCCGACCCAGAGTCTGAAGCTCCAGGACACTGCCCTTGAGGCGGTAAAGGTGGGATCCCTCGCTGAGTCCGAGGGAAAAACCGACACTGGAGGGTAAGCAGATTAAGAAGAAGAAGAAGAAGAAGAAGAAGAAGAAGAAGAAGAAGAAGAAGTGTGTAGTCAAATATTAAATTATTTTCAATTGTATAATCACGCCCTGTTCTATTTAATTGTAATACATGTGTAATATTGTTCCTTTGGTGAAAGTTTTATTGTATTGTATTGAATTAAAATTTAAAAAAACTATTATTACCCAACTAAAGTTGATAAACTGTCAATCTTTACCTCTCTGTCGAAATTCGTTCAGAGAGCATTAAAAACTTACCATTTTGTAGCTTTTTAATTTTATTTTCAGTTTTAATGTATTTCCCCCTCTCCCTTCCGCTATATCCACAAACCCGGGTTCGTTTTGTTATCTGTACATTTTTGTCCCACCTCCAACTTCTAATTCCCAATCGCCGCTACTGCTGCGTTTCCACTTATGAGTCACTTCCGATACACCTTTTATATCCATCCCAACCGAAGAACCGTTTAGAATATCCTATGTAACTTGCGTATTATGAAACTAAGAGCTCTGAGTCATGCGATACCACCTTCATTGATCTCACCTTATGTACTGGATCGACCGGTTCCCAAAATTGGCAGCGCTTTCCCGACTCTGTTCTGAAGACTGTGCCAGCGTACTCCATCCCGTTATGAGTTACTTTACACAAGCGAACGTCAGTAATGTTTTCTGCAATCAAGGAAATGTAAACTAGTCAACCACCTGAATTCAAAAGACAAAATTAAATGAGTTTTGTGAGATGTGAGAGTGGAATGAAATGAAAGAGAACCTTTGTTCTTCAATTTATTGAATACACAACTATTTAAAAGAGTTCTTGCTCCTTTTCATTACTTTGGTCTTGACAGAGAATGGCGCCGTTGCATGTTTTGCTACCCTGATTTGCTTTCCCTAAGTCTGGTGATCCGTCGCTATAAGAGTGTTGTATGTTCAGCCCGAAGGCTGGTTGGATCGTCAACAGATCCGTCATTAACTGTCATAAATGGCCTAGGCATCACTGAAGAGGCGTACTAGGATAATGAATGGTGAGATAGTTTCCCGTTGCTTTCCTCACTGAGCCAGAAGTTGCTGTTGCATATCAATTTGCCAAGCCTACTGAAATACATGCACCAACCGACCCTATGAGCAACATTTTCACACCATTCATAGCAGGGACTGGCTACATAAGGAATGGTATTACTAGCATCGCTTATGCCTCAGTCACTTTCATATTGTCAAAGCAAAGGATAAAACTGAGACAAATAAGTGAAAGTAACAAAACTGCTCTAGCCCATACCAGAAGACATAGTGCACTGTAAACACTAGCAAAGGCATGCCATAAGGGTAACCTCGCGGAAAGATTTTTCCCACTTGGGGCTGCAGCTGGTCCACCTATGTGATAGGCTGTCCCTCCTTGGGGTCTCTAGCCATTAATCTTTCCCTACATCACAAGCTTTTCCAAGGTGCCCTTTCTTCTGGTGATGAGTCTCAAGAATCGGAGGCAAGCCTAGTTGATCCACTTGAGAAGTCTAGTCAGGGCGTCTAGTTCTTTCACCATGAACGTACTGATAGGATGCTCAGTCCAAGAAATGCAGAGAATGCCTCAGTAAATCTACATCTTAAAGGTCTCTATTCTCCTCTTGTCTGTCTGTCTGTCTGTCTGTCTGTCTGTCTGTCTGAGTGTTCAGGTCTCATCTTCATGAGTAACGGGGGGGGGGGGGGTGTTGAACCCTTAACTTACCATTCCAGCGTTGGTCGGCTACAGTAGAGCAATATTGAACTCTTAAGTCTTGGGGTCGTTGCGGGAATAATTCGGTCACGATCTTAACCAAACGATGGGGTTCAGAAGAGAGCCTAACTACTTGAAATGAGGGGCAAATATGTGCTTACTAACTTTTATTGAATCAATTAACTGCACAAAAAAATCATTTATATAAAATCCTTGATCAAGAAAAATTTAATTATTTAATGTTTCAAACGCAGTCACATTGTATAACGTTATTTTCATTAATTATAATATCGAAGAATTTTCTTCGAAGAAAGTAGGAATCTCATAAATAAGTGGACAGCGAAACTGAAAAATCGCGCACCTATTAATCCAAACGATAACTGAGAATTAATCCACACGATCCGTGGAAAATCTGACCTTCAACAAGTAGAACGCCTGATTTTCTCTTAATTAAGGTTATCGACCAGTCGAATACCCTTTCGGATACGGAACACCCGCCGAATGGACCCTTAATCGAACCAAATTGACTATCAGTTGCTTTGGATAGGTTGCGAAATATAATTGGAAAGCATGGTGTTCACTACCAGTTAACAGCAGCATTCACAATTGAAACAAAATTCCACCACGTATTGTCATTTCATGACACCCTTAAGTTATTAAATAATCCCGATGCTAAACGTGCATCACCCAAACAGCTATTCAGAAGGAACCAACAACAACACGATCCGACAGAACCTTACGTTACGTCGTTCTGAAGGAACAAAATTGCGAAATGCAGGAAACACTTATTCATCACGCATTTAGAAGAAACGCCAAACACTGAAGTTAAATAAAAAGTGGTAAATCACTTGAAAAATATTATTATAAAACCGACTTTCAGGTTATAAATGATTACGTTACGCTTAATAAAATTACAAGTCCACGTGGTAAAATAACACAAAATTACAAAATTCTTTCCTTATTAACAATGACTACCATCACAGATCCATCTACTTATTGTTTGTCCCAACACACTACCTACAAGTTATCAATTAACCACGCACAATTACGTATAAAAGTGAAAGAACGACAAAAATTGAGAATAAAATATATTACCGGCTGACGAATCGAACCCGCATTCGTAACTCAAGTCTCACACACATACGCTGAGTGTCAACACGCACCCTACCAAAGAAAAACGGACGTCAGAACGACAAAACAAATAAGTCCGTAAAATAAAATAAAATACTGAAGTTCATTGAACTCAAACACGCATGGCGAACTGCAGTAAATATTCAATCACCATTAACTCAGTATCCAATATTGGACAGCCCTCATATGCCGTTAGCGGTTCCATAATCTTAGGTAAACACCTTCCGGCTGGTAAAGGGCTGCGCGCAAGCTTGGCATCCATATTACTGAGCTAACACTCTTCGCATTGCATACACTACTGCAGACACTACCATCGCTCAAGTCACTTCGCAAAAACATCTAATCTAAGACTTGAGTATGTACAGCTGACATCCCAGACCTATCGTCGGGCTTACCTAATGTCTGCACACCCTAACACTAACCTCTATGTACACACACACCTTCCTAACCCTGTCGTTGAGCGTGAACTTCGACGTCTCATCATCAGTATACTCCTAGGATAACATGTGACGTTCTAAATCTATTGTCGAGCGCAAATTGGGTCGTGTACGCTTCCTCAAGCATATCAGGCGAAATCATAACCTCAAACACACTTTTAGATATTTTAGCTGTAAACCTTGTCAAAAATAATAGCACACAATGAAACAAATCTTGCCACAGAATGATCGCAAGTCGGGAAATGCAACTAAGTCCCTATCTTGTTACTAAACCGTGAAATTGAAAATAAATAACCCGTGGTAAGCAATCCACAACTCAAACACGATCTCAGCATGCACAATGAAGTTTGGAAAAATAAAAATGAACTCCAACACACGTCTAACACTACTTGACTATCGCCAAACCATAATAATCACCACCGCAAAAATCCACACTGTAATTTTAGGGTGAAGCCCTCAAATCGCCTACCGTCATTTTCCAAATATTCATATACATGGCTATCCAGTGAAACGAAACCCAATGAATCTACACAGCCAAACATATCGCTCTAATAACGTCCAATATGTCATCCCACAATGTTTCCGATTTAATGATAAATTACCGTCTCGTAATTTATGAAATTTACTGATTGGAAACTTGTCATTACAGTCAAATAACACCAACCGTGTATTCAGAATGCTCTTCTATCCTTGAGGTCATATTACTATAATATTCATTATACTTACTTTACGTAACTAGTCACTTGATTTTTACTACCAAGAGTTACAATCTTCACCAGGAATTGTTTTTCACTTGGGATCTTAACTTGACATTTTACTGTGCCTCACACAATAATAATCTCGAACCAACCTTCTCCAGGTCACAGTTTTCGGATTGTTAGCGGAATATACTACAGCCTGCCACATAAATATCACATTTAATATACAGCCTGTCTCAAAAATTCTTCGCCGTCAGCAAATATAGCCTGTCTCAAAAACTCATTCTCATCGCCTTCTCACGGCGGCATTATACGAAATATACAGGCTCCCTTTGCCTTCAACATCTATACCTCTTATCTCAACATATCAAAATTCTTCGCCATCAAACCCTTTTCTCATATTTCAAGACTTTTCAAACCTCAATCCTCTCGTGACAAACAACCTTTACAAAATATACTTTTTTATTTTATTTTTACTACAAATTTCGGACCTCAAGAATACAACAACACACCGTGATTTTCCATATCACCGACATACACGATGTCACAAAATTTTACTTCCCATAAATAAAACATAACTTTATCGGATTTCACTGGAATTTTCTAGACACCCGCAAACCTTGTAGAACATACCTGTTAAATCCAATTTTAACATAGAAAATTTTTATCCCGCGGTAAACATTATTATTATTATTATTATTATTATTATTATTATTATTATTATTATTATTATTATTATTATTATTATTATTATTATTTCGACCAATTTTTTCTGAATTCCGACGATATTCGAAATTAAGACATTCACCACGACTACGTTATCGTTATCACCTTCCTAATTTTACTCAATTTGGACAATATCTCAAAGAATATTAACACAGTATTTAAACTTTCGATGAGAAAATTATTTTTAATTCCAAATATTTATTTCAGCTACAAACTACTTTTTGAGAGCAGCCATTTTTCTATTTCAAGAGTCTGGCTGTTTCGTGGTAACGAGCTCCCCGTGTCAAGCAAGCCGCAAGCTCGTGAATTGCCGGGACACTTCGGTGGACTTCGAATATTGAACAATTTATCAAAATTCAAGAAATTCTTCATAACGAGAGATTTTGGCGACATGGTAAATCCAGGAATAAAGAATCTATTCTTAAACCCTATGTGAAGACAGAACCCCCAGGGTAAAAATAAATGCAGTTAAGCCTAGAGAAGAATTTGCGGCTGACTCCCGAACTAGCGACACGTGCCAAGGCCGATGGATGAAGAAAAACCCGCGGAAAATTGTCGGATGAGTTGGGGACATGTTGGACATACGAGTTCTTCACAGGATATTATGCTTTCAATGATGCAATATACTGTAACTCCCTACCTTCTCTTTGCTCCAAAAATGAATTATGGTACATTATGCTACGGAGAATATTTATCAATGTATGTGAAAATAAATCCAAGATATGCAGAATATTTTTTTCTGCAAATAAAAACGCGTGATTTTAAAGAATATAAGGATTGCTTTTTACTAAACTTGGCTAATAATACCTTATACAGGTCCTATGCTCATAATACTCGTACTTTTTCACGCGGATCCCTCTGAAACATGCCTGTGCGAGCGTGGAATGTCGTAATAAACTTCTTTGCAAAATTATCCGGACGCGTTACTGTCTGCTTCTAGTTAAAAAGTAGAGACGAACGGGAGTCTTTTTTGAAGGATCATCGGTTAGTTGCATTCTCACGGTAAAGAAAATTGACGATGTTGCCCTTCGGCTCAAACAATCACCAAGAAATCACTAAGTTAAGCCAGCAGACATTTCTAATACATCAGCGTGAAAGCAACAAAGTAACTTTAGATCAAATCATACAAAATAACATCGTTGTACAAATTTCAGAGGTAGACCAAGTTTTAGGTTTTGCAGATCCACGACTCATTTTCATTTAACTCGTCTTCTCGTTCAAAACAGCTAACGTTGGAATTCGGAAGAACAAGGCACTCTCCTTTAGTTGCCGTTGCATGACTTAAACGTAGGTGTTTTGGTGTGTGAGCGGTGCTTCGAGAATCATTGAGCCCGTTTTCTTCCATAGAACTATCAATTCTTGACGATACGTCTTGTATAATTTCTCCAGGACTTATTGGTAAAGGGAAACGTTACAATTGTTTTCAGCCAAACGGTCTAACAGTGTACACTGCTAGAAATACAACTTGCTGACTTAGTTGAGGTGTTTCGTGACCATGTGGTGAGCTGTAGCCTGTTGCCCGCTAGATTACCCGATCCACCCCAGTGTAACTTATCTTAAGGAAAATGGCGAATTAAGGAAATAGATAACATGAGGCGTTTTTCTTCAATCTCTTGTTCTTGTTTCTATGTTACCTGAGTTTGGGCATTGATGATGTTGACAGAAAACTGGCTCCACAGTAAAGGAACATATTGCAATAATTCACGCAGGCTATATCGTTTAGGTGGGCTGGTACGAGGTTGCACTTGACAGTTGTAGTTCATGTTGGCACCACTATAAAAAGTATTTGAAGAACGTTACCCGTCAATCAGAACGACCAATCCACTACTTTTTATGTCAGATACAGTTATGTATTTTACACATATTAGTTCGTATTTAATTTCATATACACCGGGCGAGTTAGCCGTGCGGTTAGGGGAGCGCAGCTGTGAGCTCGAATCCGGGAGATAGTGGGTTCGAACCCCACTGTCGGCAGCCCTGAAGATAGTTTTCCGTGGTTTCCCATTATCATACCAGGCAAATGTTGGGGTTGTACCTTAAATAAGGCCACGGCCGCTTCCTCCGAACTCGTCGTCATAAGACCTATCTGTGTCGGTGCGACGTAAAGCCCCTAGCTTCCTCCCAACTCCTAGGCCTTTCCTATCCCATCGTCGTCATAAGACCTATCTGTATCGGCGGGACGTAAAGCCACTAACAAAAAAAATCCTTAGTGATTCCTTATTAACAGTAAAACTAATTCAAAATGCATCATCCTTAAATACACTATTCCAAGACATACTACAGACTTACAATACTGTGAAAAATAAAGGACAGCAAGTTACCATAATATGGCTTCCCTCACATAAGGGAATAAAAGGCAATGAACAGGCTGACTTATCAGCTAAAGAAGCAACTCGTCTTCCTGTACATGATCCAAACTTTCTAGTTTCCTACACCGATGTTGCTCCTTTTCTTACTACAAAGATCCGAAAACATGGTTAACTGACTGGACACGGGAACAACTCACAAGACTCCATGATATTAGGCGTGGACCTACAGACAAATTTGATGTTTCATTCCTTCAGCTTCGAGAACAAGTGTTCGTTACTAGAATACGTATAGGCCATAGCAAACTGACTAATGCACATATCTTCTCTAAGAAACCTCAACCAATATGTTGTTGTTGGGTATTCAGCCCGAAGGCTGGTTTGATCCTCCACAGTTCCGCCAACAGCTGTCATAGCCTAGGCGTCATTGAAGAGGCATACTAGGGAAATGAGGAGTGAGGTAGTTTCCCGTTGCTTTCCTCAATGTTACACCTGTTAAAAAAGAAAAACTGTTGACCACATTTTACTAGAATGCCATCTGTACGACCAACAAAGACAATTGTGTAATTTAAACCAGAATAATGGTGTATGTGAGTAAGCCTCCCTGGCTCAGACGGCAGCGCGTCGGCCTCTCACCCCTGGATACCGTGGTTCAAATCCAGGTCACTCCAAGTGAGATTTGTGCTGGACAAAGCGGAGGCCGGACAGGTTTTTCTCCGTGTACTCCGGTTTTCCCTGTCGTCTTTCATCCCACTCTCCATTCTCATTTCATCGCATCTATCAATCAGTTTGACATGCATTGTATGTAAGCTTTGGGAAGGCATTCTTTCTGATTATATTAGACATGTTTGTGAAATTAATAACTGGTTCGATAGAAGGCAATTCGGTTTTAGGAAAGGTTATTCCACTGGAGCTCAACTTGTAGGATTCCAGCAAGATATAGCAGATATCTCGTATTCTGGAGGTCAAATGGACTGTATCGCGATTGACCTGTCTAAAGCATTTGATAGGGTGGATCATGGGAGACTACTGGCAAAAATGAGTGCAATTGGACTAGACAAAAGAGTGACTGACTGCGTTGCTATATTTCTAGAAAATAGATCTCAGAGAATTAGAGTAGGTGAAGCTTTATCTTTTTTTTTTTTTTTTTGCCAGGGGCTTTACTTCGCACCGACATACATAGGTCTTACGGCGACGATGGGATAGGAAAGGCCTAGGAGTTGGAAGGAAGCGGCCGTGGCCTTAATTAAGGTACAGCCCCAGCATTTGCCTGGTGTGAAAATGGGAAACCACGGAAAACCATTTTCAGGGCTGCCGATAGTGGGATTCGAACCTACTATCTCCCGGATGCAAGCTCACAGCCGCACGCCTCTACGCGCACAGCCAACTCGCCCGGTGAAGCTTTATCTGACCCTGTAATAATTAAGAGGGGAATTCCTCAAGGCAGTATTATCGGACCTTTATGTTTTCTTATATATATAAATGATATGAGTAAAGGAGTGGAATCGGAGGTAAGGTTTTTTGCGGATGATGTTATTCTCTATAGAGTGATAAATAAGTTACAAGATTGTGAGCAACTGCAACGTGACCTCGAAAATGTTGTGAGAAGGACAGCAGGCAATGGTATGTTGATAAACGGGGTTAAAAGTCAGGTTGTGAGTTTCACAAATAGGAAAAGTCCTCTCAGTTTTAATTACTGCGTTGATGGGGTGAAAGTTCCTTTTGGGGATCATTGTAAGTATCTAGGTGTTAATATAAAGAAAGATCTTCATTGGGGTAATCACATAAATGGGATTGTTAATAAAGGGTACAGATCTCTGCACATGGTTATGAGGGTGTTTAGGGGTTGTAGTAAGGATGTAAAGGAGAGTGCATATAAGTCTCTGGTAAGACCCTAACTAGAGTATGGTTCCAGTGTATGGGACCCTCACCAGGATTACCTGATTCAAGAACTGGAAAAAATCCAAAGAAAAGCAGCTCGATTTGTTCTGGGTGATTTCCGACAAAAGAGTAGCGTTACAAAAATGTTGCAATGTTTGGGTTGGGAAGAATTGAGAGAAAGAAGAAGAGCTGCTTGACTAAGTGGTATGTTCCGAGCTGTCAGCGGAGAGATAGCGTGGAATGACATTAGTAGACGAATAAGTTTGAATGGCGTTTATAAAAGTAGGAAAGATCATAATATGAAGAGAAAGTTGGAATTCAAGAGGACAAACTGGGGCGAATATTCATTTATAGGAAGGGGAGTTAGGGATTGGAATAACTTACCAAGGGAGATGTTCAATAAATTTCCATTTTCTTTGAAATCATTTAGGAAAAGGCTAGGAAAGCAACAGATAGGGAATCTGCCACCTGGGCGATTGCCCTAAATGCAGATCAGTATTGATTGATTGATTGATTGATTGATTGATTGATTGATTGATTGATTGATATACTAAATCATTTTGGGAGTGGCGACCCCATCGTACTAACAGCCTATATATGATTCATTCATTACATCCCTGACCCGGTCAATGACAGGAAAACATGTTGTAGGTTTTCAATAGTGTATGTGACATCTTGAACAAAGATACTCAGTGTAAAAACATCATTAAGTTTTTTAGACAAACAAATCTATTCAAAGACATGTAATCACTATCTGATCAATATGTACTATTGTTGTTTTTGCAGTTGTAGTTCTCTGTAATCAATGTAATTATTCCTTTATGTATAATTATGAATGTCGCGATATGACTTTCTAAGTTAAAGCGACAATAAATAATGTTAAAAGAAACTCTTATCTATTTTCATTGAGTCAATGCTTACTGCTGGCAAGGACATAACTTCCTCCCGTCTGAAGAAGAATGCATTCTCCTCGCAGTAGCCTTGGACGACGAAAAGGAAATAATCACAGTCTGATGTAGCGAGAACGCTGATTTTATTGTTATTCTTGGAGCCATCCATTGTCATGTCGTAAAGTACTTCTTTCGTTGTAACTGCTTCTATATGATTTTGTGTAGTTTTCGGATCCATGATACTAATACAAGTGAAACAAGGAAGTTAAAACATCAACGCACGTGGTCGAAGAACCCGACCTGCACGATCTGTCCGACTGATCGCGTACTGTGACCACACAGCTTACATGCCCATACGAATTGCTCGCCGTCTGATGCGTGGCACAGCTTTTAAATCCATGTGTCAGACAGTTTGCGTCCGTGTAGACGTTCACGTTCGCTTTGGTGAGTGTTGTGCTTATTCACACAGGCTGCAGAGAGCCATAAGCATAGTCCTGTGATTACTGTCCACAAACCTCAGACATACATTTTATTATTATTATTATTATTATTATTATGATTATTATTATTATGATTATTATTATTATTATTATATTTATAGGAATAAATTTACCAACTACAGGGGTGTAACTCTACTGTCACGTGGCCAAAAAATCTACGAATCCATCCTTGAGAGCAGGATTAGAAAATATGTTGAACCTACACTTGAGGAGGAACGACATGAATTTAGACCTGGTAGATCAACTATAGACCTTAATTTTACTACCAGAATGCTCTATGAGAAGTATTGGAAGAAACGTAAACCACTTATAACTGATTTTCTGGACATCGAGAAAGCATATGACCATGTATCACGCAGGCATACCGATGACAACATAGCACGATTACAAAGATTAGCCTATATAATGAAACCAAGAGTTCAGGTCCAGGATGGATGGTCAGGTTGGTTCGAAACGAAGAGAAAGGAAGCTGTCCTTCACTACTCCACTTCATAATCAGAATGGAAGTTTCCAAAGCAGTTAAAAGAAAGGATGCAACAACTAATGCCCTGGTTTTCGCTGACGATGTAATGGTATGGGGTGAGACGGAAGCTGAAGTACAAGCTAGACTAGGTCTGTTGCATGAAGCCTTTACAACCTTAGGTCTTAAAAGCAGCAAAACCAACACATTGCAATCTCTTCTGTTCTAAGGAGTCCCTAGATGAATAGAAACTCCACAACTGTTCATCTAAGAACTGGAGATGAGGAGATAGATATTGTAGACAACTTCCAGTACTTAGGTAGTGTTCTGTCCTCAGACAATACTATACATTAAGATATTCGCAACAGAATGCATAAAGCTGCAAAATTCTATCACGTTGGACGTCAAATATTTTGGGATGAAACATTTCCGTTAGTTTCCAAGATCAGCTTGTACAAATTACTGTATGTCTGGTACCCATTGGCTGTTCGTGACATTTTACTCTGGCAGGGCTGTGCCGCCATCTCTTTCCCCTCCCCAATCGGTTCAGTTTCATCGACCAGCACCACGATATTTTTAGATGAATAATAATAATAATAATAATCCGATAATAATGGCGTATGGCCTCTGGAGAGGCCTGGTGCGGTTCTTTATCTCGTAGACGGCCTATTAGGCGACCTGCATGTCTGTGAAGGTGAGGGCCCTACCTAGGATGATTTCTAATGCCGAATACGCCACACACACCCAGCCCCAGAGCCATTGGAATTAACTAATTAAGGTTATTCCCGACACGGCTGGGAATCGAACCCGGGACCCTCTGAACCGAAGGCCAGTACGCTGATCATCCAGTCAACGAGTCGGACATAATCATCTGATTTTGTTTATTTATTTACTCGTGTCAGAAGCATACTTAATTATACAGCTAAAGAAAAGTAATAATTAGACTATTTACAAAAATTACAAAAATTAACAAACAAAGGGAAATTGACCAAATTTACTGTACATCTAGGTGGTGTTTTTTTAAAACTGAGCCACACCTATGGCATTGTCATCAGCAAGCATTAAATCTTGCTCTGAGCATGAACATGGGCAGAGAGGACATTGATACATGTGGTTCACTGTTTGTTCTTCACCTCAGTCACACTTGCTATCCTCTGATGTGAAGCCCCACAACTTAAGTGAGTACTTAGCACTGCCGACACCAGTTCTTAATCGGTTAAGGGACCTCCAAACACTCCAGTCTTCATTGTAGCCATCTGGAAGATGTTCATGCGGCTCCATCCATTCTTGCTGCTTAGATTTCCACAAGGAAAGTCTTGCCTTATCTGGTGGTCCTTTCAAGGGCTTTGATGTCTGGAGGAAACATTTCCTGGATTTCAGTCTAGATTGAGATTGATGATGACCAAACAGCGGGTAAGCTTCAACATTCTCAACCTTCAGTCGTTCTTGATCAGCAGCGACTTCTCAACGAATACTTGGAGGTGCAACGCCACCAAGACAGTATAGCTTCTCAACAGGGGTAGGTTTCAGGCATCTTGTGATTAATCTACAAGTTTCATTCAGGGCAGGGTCTACAGTCTTGGCGTGGGATGATCTATACCACACAGGGGATGCGTATTCTGCAGCAGAGTAACACAGAGCCAATGCAGTGGTTCTAAGAACTTGTGCCTTTGCACCCCAGTTTGTACCTCTCAGCTTCCTCAGGATATTGTTTCTGGCACTGACTTTGTGTTTGATGTTGGAACAGTGTTTTCTAAAAGTGAGAGAGCGGTCCGGCGTTACCCCTAGGTATTTTGGGGTGAAATAATGTTCCAAGAGGGTTCCATTCTAGGAGACATGTAATTTCCTTGATGCTTCTCTGTTTTTGAGGTGGAAAGCACAAAGCAGAGATTTTGACGGATTCGGCTTTAGGTGGTTAGCCTTGTAATATGTGCCTAATTCCTTCAGAGCGCTGCCAAGAGTGAGTTCTACCTCTTCAAAAGTTGCACACTGGCAGGCTAGTGCAAGGTCGTCTGCATATATGAAATTTCTTGTTTTGTTAAGGAGTGGTTGGTCATTGGTATTATTAAATAGCAATGGAGCCGGTACGCTTCCCTTGGGCAATCCATTTTTCTGTGATCACCAACAAAAAACCTGCGGTTCTGCAACAAGGTTGATATCAATCTGGTAAGTTTTGAATCTTTCGTTAGTGTAAAGATCTTCTGAAGCAGTAAACGGTGGTTCACTGTATCATATGCAGCACTGAGGTCAATGAAAGCCACCCCTGTAATTTGTCTTTTTTCAAAACCATCCTCAATGTACTGCGTGAGGTTGAAAACTTGTGCAACAGCATTCTTGCCTGGTCTAAAGCCTGCCTGTTGTGGAATGAGGTTTTTGTTGATAGTCTGAATAAGTGTGTTACCATCCTTTCGAAAATCTTATATAGGTGGCACAGGAGAGATATTGGTCTGTAGTTCCTGGGGTCTCTGCTGTCCTTTTCAGGCTTTAGAACAGCAACACGTGCTTTGCTCCACTATTTTGGAATCTTGGACATCTGTAGGCAGTTATAATAAAACTGTAGCAACCATTCTTTCGTGTTTCTTCCAATGTTCTTTATTTGCTCAACTCGCATATCATCCAAACCCGCAGCTTTACCTGAATTGCACTTGATTATTCATTTTCCAACTCAGTGAAATTGAAATGTTGCATGAGCTCAGATGTTATTTCATCCATACCTACAGGTACCTTCAACATAGCTCTCCGGGTTTTAGCTTCTTGTTTTATTTTGTCATTCATGAGAAGTTGGTGGGCAATCTGATTGGCTGTAACAGAAGAATGTGTGTTACTCATGGTTGA
The DNA here is from genome assembly GCF_040414725.1 of Anabrus simplex. NCBI lineage: Eukaryota > Metazoa > Arthropoda > Insecta > Orthoptera > Tettigoniidae > Anabrus > Anabrus simplex. Next base: position 329,937,778 of record NC_090267.1, on the reverse strand, counting down.
TCTCTGTTCAGCTTCTTTAGGAGTCTCCAGGCCTTTTGTCTGCTCTGCGTCATATCCAATTCTTCCATTAATTTTGACCACCTCTCTCTTTTCAACAAGGCTATCAGAGAGTTAGATAATCATCTGATGACACTAGCTGAATGGAAATCTCCTTGCACTACAACATTAATTCATTAATTAACTACAATGGCTTTTATGCACACATTAACAGGCTAACAGCTAATGCAATCCCGAATACTATGGCACTGCACCATAGCCGACTACAGTTACTAGCCGGAATCATGTAAGTTTGGTAACGTGCAGCGGAGGCCAAAGTGGAAGCGCGGGAGCTATCCGTGAATGTTGATGCGTAGTGAACTTCGTCTTGTGTTTCGTTTTATTGTTCACGGATATGTTCGAGTACATATAACAAGGTAAGTGATTGATTTAGCATACGTAGAATCTATTATCGAAATCAGCTTATGTGAAGGCGCAGCAGGCCTGTGTAGCTTGGCAGATTAGATTCTGACTCAGTCCGGTGGTATTTGAAGCTGCTCAAAACGTCGGCCTTGTGTCCGTAGATTTGCTGGCAAGTTAAATAACTCCTATGAGACAAAATTTCGCCATCTCGGCGTCTCCCCAAAACCGTAAAAGTAGTTATTGGGACTTTAAATCAATAACATTATTATTTGTGAAGGCACAGACCGAATTTGTGTCGTAGCAACTATATCATAAATACCGTCTTGTTACCTCGTTTAGGTTTCTTTCAGACGAGGAATTGAAACAAAAATGTTTTTTTCACTTTAAATGGGATAATTGGGGAACCTAGGAAGGATTCAGTCGTGTGCATAAGACATTTCACAGACGAAAGTTTTTCAATCGCGGATATAATTTGTGATAGTAATGACAACGTAACTACACTACCATCTACCCCTTATGGGCTTCTTCCTGATGCATGTCAATTATTTTCCCAAATTTGCCAAAATATTTGTCATCGAAAAGTGTTAAGAGGAAAGATCCTGAAGGTAGGAGACTTGAAATGAAGAGTAAGGAAAACAAGAAGATGGATGATTCGCCAAATGTAAGCCAATTACTCAAAATTCACCAAGATATTGTGACCGTTCATCGCGTCACCAAGAGTATATTACGGTACTCTGTAGATAGCATATGCCGTTTCCCGCGCTATTCTACGTCAATTAGTGCCCAAGTTAGCACAAATTCACCCTTCCCGCGGCTCAAGCAGCGCGCCGCCAGTCCGAGAGGCTCAGCTCTAATTAAGCGTACGTAGCGTAAACAGATCATACTCTCGCTCGCAAGCGAAAAGCGCTTTCTCTTTGTGCGACAGAGAAAAGGATAGCCACGCCAAGCAGGCTGGACGAAGTAGGTCACGGAGCTCTGCGTTCAACCCTGAAAACATTATTTCTTCGTTCTTTCCCTTCAGAATTACTACTACCAATCCACAAACTTCAACTGTTTTCAAGAACAATAATAACAGAAGTTGCGTAATACATGACGGATTTCCATGAGTTAAGACTCATGAGAATCAGCGAATTTTATACACTAAGAACTATTTTACATAATTGTAATAAGACCAAATGCGCAGCGAACAAACACCCAGCCAGATGCGGATCAGATGGTGAGAGCGCTCGGCGAGAATGAAGTCAGAAGTTCCCGGAGCTTAGGTTCCACCCACACTGGGTTACCAAAGGACGCTTATGAGATTACCGAAAAACGCACAAGGCGATCTTGATGGGAACCGATCAGTGGAAACTGGAATGATCAAGCTTTAATTTGACACCTCAACCGATATTGAGATTTGTCTATTAGCGGAGTGAATTTAGCGAAGAGGCGGGGTTTATCCTCTCCATTAAGCCTAACACGGTCTCACTATTGAAGAGGTGCGAACCAAAGCAAGCTATGATACTCTGATTTTTCCAGTCGCGTGGTGATGTATTACGCGCCGCGAATGATTCTTAAATGGTATTCTTTGTCATAGTGATACAAAGTAAATGGTATTCTGATTTTTCAGTCGTGTGGTGATGTATTACGCGCCGTGAATGATTCTCCAATGGTATTGTTTGTTACAGTGCTACAAAGTAAATGGTACTTCGATTTTATTAAATAGTGGCTATAAAGCCGAAATACTGTCAGTGATATAATTATACAGTAATGAGCGTGTAAGGTTCGCCGCTGTTAACAGAAGACGGCATCTGAGTAGTACTAATGACGATTTATGCAACGTGTGAGATGATTGATTAAGCTGTACGGGAGTGAAGTAAGTGTGAGTCGAACGCTAGTAGGCTACGCCATCGTATAACTCAGTACATGAATTTATTAATGCCAAGTGAGTAATATAGGAGCTCTATTGACTGTGTGATATTGAATAATAAAGTGGGAGAAGAAAGAGCGGCTCATAGGTAATGAGACTGAAAAGGGTGGTATCTGCTAGACAACCCCGAGTGCGGTATCTACATTACCTAAAACTAGTGCTGAATCAGGCCGAGTTGAAGCCGCGTGTGTTATGACAGTATTAGATATCCAGTGAAAGTGCAATCCCAAACGTGTGTAATTCAGGACAAGGGGAGCCGTGGCCCCTCTCTAGCTCTCAGGGGAAGGCAAAAATCTAATGTAGTCAGGTGTTTTTCTTTCAAGAAATATATTTAAAATTCGGCATTACGTAGAAAAGGTAGTACCGCCCCCCTCCAACAGGCAGGGGATACCGTGGGTGTTATTCTAGCGCGGAATACAGATCGCCATTCATCTTCCAAAATATTAAAAATACTACATACCCCCAGGTCTAGGCCCCCTTACAAACTGTCATATGGGCGCCCATGATTCAGGGCCTAAACTGCTGATAGTGGATTAGACAGGCAAATGGGGGTGAAGTAGTGGGCGACAGGACAACACCGCTGCTCGGTCAGAGAGCTTGAGTTTATGAGTTCTCTGTTCTCCATAGTTATAATGTGTCGTAACTGAACACAATTGTAAGTCAGATCCCCTCACTTGTGTTTGTGTGCCAGTGACGCCAACGCCCGAGGAAGAAGACCGACGTACAGGTGGCTTGTACTCATTCAACACGTCGTAGAACGTCGAGATCATCCCACATTGTACGTGAAACAAGCCAACATGCGATCGACTCAACTGCAGCCGAATTCTGGACTCCCTGCTGTTGATGCAGCCGTGATGTCCGGTTAAACCCCTGTATGTGCCTGCCCGAGTGAGCTGTGGGTGTCATCCAGACGAGTGTTGAGTACCATTTATAATATTTTAAAGCCGTAGTTCCTATTAAATGTAAATATGTAAATAGCATGTAAATTCCTTACTGGTCATACTCCCCAGTTGTATCCCCCGACCAAGAGTCTGAAGCTCCAGGACACTGCCCTTGAGGCGGTAGAGGTGGGATCCCTCGCTAAGTCCGAGGGAAAAACTGAACCTGGAGGGTAAACAGATGATGATGATGATGATGATGTAAATTCCTTAGAAGTGTAGTGTAGGATCTCGCAGTTTCAAAGGGATGGTAATAGTTACTTATTACGGTTTGCATTGATTTTTCTTCACGGTTGGATAACCGTATTTTATTTCACTTCTATTATGGGGACTAGTGACAGAATTAATTAGAATTAGAATAAATTAATTGTGAAGCATGTAGTAGGTAGGTAAGGGTTATTCTGCCCGAAGGCAGGTCCGAACCTCCGCAGAGGTGTTCCTGAGCCAGAGTTTACGTGCGGTAGGGTGGCCAGTTCCTTTCCGCTCCTCCATTCCCTTACCCCCCCCCCCACCAACAGCGCGTGGCAACCCATCCAACTCCTGACCACGCCCAATGTTGCTTAACTTCGGAGATCTCACGGGATCCGGTGTTTCAACACGGCTACGGCCGTTGGCTTGTGAAGCATATATACTTTAAAGGGATTTTGATATTCGAGTAAAGTCACTCCAGTCATCATCAGTTCATAACCATTATGAGTCTTCAAAGGATTCTAAGACTTTTCATTTTGTGCTTCACCTGTGTGCCAGGTAACCCTCCCATGTTATTTAAGGATAATGATCCAGAAAGCAGAGAAATGACAGTGGACGTGACCGTGAGTGTGTTTTATTTAGATCGCGAATGGAGTGATAGAATATTTTTCTTCTGTAACATGTATGTATTGGGTATACCGTGAGATGGGGGCAGAGCTCTTCAAGCAGATGATGGTGGTATTAAATTCGATGCTAATGAAATATGAAACTTTCCCTAAATAAGTGGTTAATACGCGCGATGCATAAATTCCGCGCTGAGAATATGAACAAAGGCTAGATGAGAGCTGATATGTGTTACTAATGATAATAGCATCCTGGGAAATCAATGGGATTTAATAATGAGTGACAAGATAGTTCGCCAGCCGAGCCGTGGAGTCCCGTTATGTTTAAAAAGGGAAAGTTGGAAAGAGAGCGAAGCAGGCAGCTGGCTTGTGAGATTTATGGCTTTGCTGAGGCTACGGAAGAGGTATAATGTTGTTACCGCATTCAGAAAAGCGTACTGCAAAGGCCCCGTCTTTCGTCTCCGGTATCGGAATTTCATACAATAATTTAGAGAGTAACACCGTTGGATAGATCTAGATGAGAGAATTCCCTCCATTTATTTACGAAAATGAAGTCGTCTAGGGAATTCAGATGGAGTCCACACCCACACTGTCATAGGAACCTGAGTTCTTGCCCAAGCGGCACCGGAGGTAGCTATGCCTACCGTTGCAACTATGGACGGATCATATCGTCCACGATTTAATGTGTAAACATGAAGTGCATTATTATTTGTCATTTATTCCAGGGATTGATATTTACTGAGCATGGTATTGGTCCTTGGTCCGCTAAATGTGTTGTTACAGGAAACATCGTTGTTCAGATGTCTGGTTGTGAAATAGTATTTAAGTGATATCCCAATAAAACATGCGTCATGTAATATTTGTTCAATTTTGAGATAGTCAGATAGGGTTTTCAAGTAAATATTGCGATGCGACTTTCGTATGTTCTGAAATGTGCTCTTAAATAAATATGTCAAACGCTTCGATTCACTTGACACGCTAGGGCGATACAATCTATCATTTGAACATATAAATTAATGTCTAAACCAGGAAAATAACGCAAGATATGCCTTCATTTGATTGTTTCTGTGTGTAATGATGTAAGTGTATAAAGTGATGGGTGTTTTCGATGCTTAACTGGTCAGGGAAGGCACGACTTCTCAAGTCATGCATATTTTCAGAGTGAAATGGATTCTAGATAAAAGACTAGAGAGACATTGGATCCTCAAGAAAATCGTAGTGTACATAATTCATGTTTTTAATATGGGGGCATATCCGTATAAATAATGGCCATGTGCTTTTTCAGCTATTAAAATTGTGTGTGAAAAAAGCAGAATTAATTCTTCTCATTTCTTAGGTAAATAGTATTCCTCTCACAATTAATGTTCCCCTAATATATATATAGTTTATTGCCCCTTTCAGGACAGTCCACCAGACATGTAATGCTCTACCGATTCAGCTAGCATACTATTCTGGTAGGGGAGATGGGACTTCGACGTTGTGATCTGTTCGAAGATCTCATCTGACTTATTTCACTCTGGTGTCATGATCAAGGGCTACAGTAACTTATTCATGTACTCGAACCTTGGATAGGGTACAATATGAATGTCTCTGTATATGTTGATAGTTATCTGGTGTCGGTAAAAGAAATGACAGGTTGATCTGATGGTGAAATATCCAAATGGTCTCAACGAAATTAACATTTATTATATTATACAGGAGCCACTGCTAGTAGTATTAGTGTTGAATGTATACAAAGAAATGTGTTAACAATTCTTTACAAGATCGTAGAGTTTCTTGAGGTAGGCAGTGAAAGCACAGAATCTTTGTCCTACCTTATATTTTTAAAGGAATAATTCGAACTTTACACTAAAAGGAAAATGAATTACTCAAAAATTTTCGTTTGCAACTGTGAAAGCAAATTATTTACTTTTAAGGACGTTTCAAAGTGATAACTTAGAAAGAAGGTTTGGTCAGTGCCGATGGATTACTGGTCGTAACTACAATGTTACTGTGGTTTTTAAGTCCTAGTAAGTGAGATGAAAATTAGGATTAAGGGTGTTCTGGGCTTGCAGTGGTGGTAATATGGGAAAGTGCAAATTGGCTGTAGCCAATTAGCAATGTCTGATCCCATCAAGACAAGTGATATGAGGCCCAATATGGAAGTAGTAAACAAGTTACTCACTTTTATCATGTGAATTTTTTGGCTGTTATTTTGAGATGTCAGGGGGTGATATACATTTCTGTGTATGCAGTAAGAACAATATCAAGAAGGATAAGATGTGACACATGTTTAGGTCTCCTGCAGAGTAATGACCAGATGACTGCTGTTTTGAAGAACTTCAGAGAGGTGGGTCAATAGTGCGATCAGATTGTGTTGTGTGTGTCTGCGCAACAGTGACAAGAATATTTACCTTGCTGGTATGTGAAGACTACAACGGAGACTACCTGGATTTTGAAAATCAGCAAGAATTTCTCATCTCTCTATCCAGAGCTGCTTTAGGAAGAGATGAAAAATCAACAGTTTATGGTTTGAACGTGGTCATTGTGGGTGTGACAGTAATGGTCTCTACGTTGTTTATTGTCAACATTTGTAAAAGTCGTGTTAAACAATTATAGAAAGAAGATGAAGAACAAGAGTTGTGTCTGCAGTGAGGATAAAAATAATAAGCTGAGGAAGCAATCAAAGCTCCGTAGTAATGAGCTTGTGAGTACTATTCTTAAGTGTTTTGTTTTCATTCACGTAAAATGTATTTCTAACTTCAGTGAATGAATTTACTGATGTGTGTGTTTCTTAGTATCATTTTACGAAGAGTGTGCATTTGTCATAATCACCGTGTTGGTCTAAATGTAGTGAATTGTGTGAAATCATTCAAAGTCGGGCACGCCCCCTTTTTTCTCGGTCTCTGCTTGACAGATAGGTACAGCGTTACCAAGCGTATCTTCCGGCTTTAAATGTAGAGGGCTCTGCACTGCACTATTTCACTGATCACAATCACAAGTGATAATAACAACATTCATGGAAAAAAATAAAGAGTGCACTCCCGAATTTCTCTCTCCTTGGTCAAATTTCAAAGCATGACAACGTATTTAACAATTTCATCACCCTACAAATAGTGCCGACCCCTGTGGGTGGGGGCGGTAGAATAACACCCACGGTAACTCCTGCCAGTCCTAAGAAGCGACTGAAAGGGCCCCAGGGGCTCTGAACTTTGGAACGTGGGTTGGCGACCACGGGACCCTTAGTTGAGTCCTGGCATTGCTTCCACTTACTTGTGCTGGGCTCCTCACTTTCATCTATCCTATCCGACCTCCCTTGATCAACACTTGTTCTTTTCCGACCCCGATGGTATTACGTACTGAGGCCTAGGGAGGCCTTCATTTTCACGCCCTTCGTGGCCCTTGTCTTCCTTTGACCGATACCTTCATTTTTCGAAGTGTCGGATCCTTTCCATTTTTTCTCTCTGATTAGTGTTATATAGAGGATGATTGCCTAATTGTACTTCTTTAAACAGTAATCACCACTACCACCAAATAGTTTCGTCACGTTATGGTTACATTTTGAATCTTTATTTTAGCTTCTTTCTAGAAATGAATTGTTTAAATATTGGGTATAATGGAATTCATTGTTTTGGAATTAATCTTCAACAGCAATTAATATAAGACGTGGGAAAAAAGCCTAGGTACATTGTAAAGTGGTTGGGGATGTTGCTGAGGGCTCCGCCGTTCAGCGCTTACACCCGCTTGCGCTCCTCTTACACCTGACAAGCCCATATCATCCATCCAAGCTCCTCCGCACCCTGCTCACCTGCTAACTCTTGGAACCTACTGAGGGCTCTGTCGGACAGACCATACACTCGCCTGCACTCTTCCTTCCCCTGATAAGCCCATATTATCCTTCCAGGCTCCTCCCGCACCCCGCACACTTGCTAAGAGACCTACTCAGGGTTCTGCTGCCACAGTCCGAGCGCCTCACGACTAAAGAGAAAACATCTGCTTGCTGGACAGCAGCCACAGTCTGAAAATGCCATTTTCTCGAAAATAGAAAACAAAATGTTTGCAGCAGAAATACTAAAGATGACAATGTATAACTGAATATCTGGAATTCAAGAGGACAAACTGGGGCAAATATTCATTTATAGGAAGGGGAGTTAGGGATTGGAATGACTTACCAAGGGAGACGTTCAATAAATTTCCAATTTCTTTGAAATCATTTAGGAAAAGGCTAGGAAAGCAACAGATAGGGAATCTGCCACCTGGGCGACTGCCCTAAATGCAGATCAGTATTGATTGATTGATTGATTAGGGTATAAAATTATTATGAAGAAATTCGTGATGATGATGATGCACATAAGTTCGGCTTCGCTACATTTGTCCATCTCTTTATGTAATCAATTACGGAGTCAAATAACGTTAAATGTTTTTGATAAGGCGGCGGGACGGCGCCCAAAAGCCCTTCATGCACGAACCGCCACTGCTGGTGCCTAATATTGACGTATGGTCTGGACGCAGCAACACTTACTAGATCAACAAAGAGTCATCTTCAGGCACAGAAGTTAAGGTCCTGCGTTGTTGTCTACAAGAAACAAACATGGATACAATAAGGAATGTTAATATCCAACAGCAGCCTGGATTGGAAAGAAGCCTGGTGGAGACCCTAGAACAGAAGAAATTGCAATGGTATGTTCACATAAAAAGAATCTCTCCCCACAGGACTCCTCGAGCATACTTGACCGCAGTGTTCCTTGGAGGAGACCGAGAGGAAGACCTCATTATGTTTGGGAGAAGCTTTCAAGGATCTTAAAATTAGCGACGTAACTAGCGTAGCAGATATGAACATCTGTGGATGGACAGGACAAACTGGAAGAGATTCGTATACAAACGCACCCGACTTACTGGAGAGAAGAAATTATTATGATGGTTAGCGTGCTGGCCTTTGGTCCAAAGCGTCCCGGACTCGATTCACGGCTGAGCCAGGGATTTTAACCCTCATTGGCTATTTCCGACTGTTCGGGGGCCTGGGTGTGTGTGCAGTGTTCATCATTAGAATAAATTCATCATAGGTAGAGTTCCATTCACACACACGCGTAGGCGTCAGGTCGAAAGACCTACACCAAGCCTCTCCGGAGGCCATACGCTATATATTATTATTATTATTATCATTGTTATTATTATTATGCAGAACATAGAAACCAGACAATCTACGTTTGCTATTTTTTTTTTTTTTTGCTATTTTGCTTTACGTCGCACCGACACAGATATGTCTTATGGCGACGATGGGATAGGAATGGCCTAGGAATTGGAAGGAAGCGGCCGTGGACTTAATTAAGGTACAGCCCCGGCATTTGCCTGGTGTGAAAATGGGAAACCACGGAAAACCATCTTCAGGGCTGCCGACAGTGGGGCTCGAACCCACTATCTCCCGATTACTGGATACTGGCCGCACTTAAGCGACTGCAGCTATCGAGCTCGGTGTTCAAGAAAGGTAGGTTGTATCTAAGAACAGGCTATTGAAGGTCAAGCGACGCTCAAGTCTGTTTAAAGTGCAGATTTACCGAGAATATTGGTCGTTAAAACGAAGTGGATACAAAGGAAGTTAACCATGTGAAAAAAAAAAAATGAATGACTCTTATCATCAGACAGCTTGTGACGTACAAACAGATAGCGAACCCCTCTCACCTCTTATCATAGAAGGAGGAAGAAGTATGGCTCTTCAAATAATATCAGTGAAAGAAAGGGGTAGGGGGCCATGAAAGGCCATGAAAATCTCGTCCCTTGCGAACCTAATTACGTCCGAGTCAACAAGAGATATCGGATAGTAAAAATAAAAATGAGGAGATGACACAATTATGAAACGAGCCAGACTCAGCTAAGGGGCCCCGTAGTCGTCACTTCACACTCTCAAGTTGAGAAGTTCGGATGTGGTGGTGAATATTGTTTTAAAAGGAAGTACTCCTCGGCAACCATCCTTTCTTAATACTAATCAGAAGAGAGAAAGAAGACGTCCGTTTGTTCGAAGAAAGAAGGCATTGCCAAAAGAAAGAGAAGCCACGAAGCACGTGAAAATGGAAGATTCTTGAGGCCTCGCAAACCAAATACCCTCGGGGTTGGAAGAGAACAAGAGTTGGTCAAGGGAGATCGGAAAGAAAAGATGAAAGTGGGAAAATTAACACAAGTAAGTTGAAGCGATGTTAGAATCAAATAGGGGAGTTGTAGTGGCCAACTTTCTGGAGTCATCTCTTTCGATAGGCAAGATTTACTGTGAATGTATTCTACCTCCTCCTCTCACAGGGTGTAGAGAGGGAACGATTATGGGAGTTTAGAAAGTGAAATCTTCCAAGGTTTAACTACAAGCATACATACTGTACATACACACACACGCGCGCGCTCGCATCTTCATTATACAGTAGCTGTTATGACGCGCGTACACAATCTTCTATTTGCAACTATCTCTGTGGCTTTCGTTTAGTTCCACACCCCCTACCATCAAAACACTAAAAACAGAGCCTAGCCACTGTCGCTTTGGTCTCCCTCTACTTCTCTTATCCTCCAAGGCCCAGTCAATTATTCTCCTAGGTAACCTACCCGTCTCCATTAGCCTCACATGATCTCACCACCGAAGTCGCTTTATGCGTAGATTATTGTTTCATCCATGGAATTTATTCCTAACTTCACCTTTTTTCTGCTCATTTCGAGTACCCTTCTGCTATTGTTCCCTCCTGTTTGTACCAGCAACCATTCTCGCTACTTTCATGTCCATTACCTCCAGCTTAAAAATAACATACCCGAGTCTGTCCAGCTTTCACTCCCGTACAACAAAGTTAGTCTGAAAACAGATCTATGTAGAGATAATTTCGTCCGAGAATTGATTTCTTTCTTACAGAATAATGTAGACCGTAACTGCATTAGGCATGCTGCACCTTGATTCAATTTCACTTACAAGGAAAGCATTCCACCTATAAGTCTCCAGTCTGATTAAGATGTGGCACAACTTCAGTAGGAATGCTTCATTTAGCTATATCAAAATTAGATGTCCATTCGTATATTTAGCACCTGTTTTGTGGTGTCAAAGCTTGCTCACTTAAGTACCGCATAGACAGGAGTGAGCGGCGGGAAGCAGTTAGAGGTGGGACGGCCGGCCAATTCTCTCTCGCACATACATTACTTCCTCACCTCTACCTGCTTCCCGCCGCTCACTTCTGCATAGGCGGTGCTTAAATGAGCAAACGTTGTCGCCCCAAAACATGTGCTAAATATAAGACTGCGCATCTAATTTTGATATGGCGGAATAAAGCATTCCTAATGAAATCACTGTACCCAATCTTAATCAAATCGGAGACTTACAGTTGGAAGAGTTTCCTTGTAAGTATACTGCCATCCTGGGATAATGATATACCTGATGCAGTTTCGTATTTCCAATCTGTTCCTACTGACATCACTCTAGTCTGGGAGATATGTACTAATTTTCATATCTTACCTCGCTATACCTCTTTATAAGCTCTAAAATTGAGGGCTTTCACAACTATCAGCCATCAAGGCCATGCGCCATCGGCATAGGTCAAACTGCTCACTACGTTTCCAACCAACTGAATTCCTTCCTGCCATTTTATACTTTCAGTAAATGATCCACGTGTAGTATGAACAACAAAGGTAAAGAATTGCAGCGTTGTCTAACTCCTTTAATCAATAACTCATTCTACCATTATTTATTCCCACTGCAGCCTTTTCGCCTGCATAAATTCCTTTGCTTTTGTTTCATGGATGTCGGAAAATTCACCAAACACAAGTTGGAACACTTGAGAAGGTACACTAGTGAGCTATTTATCACATTTTCCTCAGAAAACTATGTAAACGCTATCACTCGTCCTACTATCTATCACACAATACCATACAACTTCGGAGACTTCTCCGGATCTGTTTATCCCGTTGACCTGATAACTTGATAATAAGAAGAGATTCTTTTCTCACTGTCACCGACAGGTGATGTACAAATGGTATTTACTCAAGAAATATGTCTGCCTGTGTGGTGGTTGGATTGTATTCATAATTTCTAGAAAAAAGGCCAAATATTCTCGATGCCCTTCATTCCGTCTGGCTTTAAAATAATCGCTCAGATTAGACCTTGTACTTCGTATAACCTAATTTCCTTTTATCACTTCGCAAAGTTGTCAAGTTCGTGGCCTTGTTTGTGTTTCTCGAGCACAAAGTTCCTGTGTTGTCATGGTAGTGATTTTTAACCTTGTACAAAGCTACAGAAGACATCCTCTTATACTAGACCCAAGTAAGTAAGACATGTATATTAGAAAGTAGACGACAGTTTCCTATTTTTAGTGACCTGGTACTGGGAAATTATACCCTTTCAATTGTCTTTGTATGAGGACATTAACTAATGATGAGATTTATCACTTAGCACCAAGCGTAAATGAAATAGCAAAAAGGTCAATGGATCGTGGGGGGGGGGGGGGGAGGAGGGGATTCAGAGAGAGTGAGTGCTCTGGTCAAAACTGTAAATTACTGTATTGTGGACACGTGATCAGCTGCCTCTGGAAAGAGAGAAATATCTTCTTTGACAATCAGCGGAGGAACGTTCTTTTCCGTAGCGAACTGTCGGCACTATTAGCTGCCGGGTTCAATATCGATGCTGATAGAAAGAAAAGATAGGCAGGAGGGCTGGTATTTGGTTCAAAAGGTATTTGCTGTCACCTCCATTGAGGGGCTGCCTGAAACCACCTCGGGAAGACGACACGAATTTGTCCGAGCAATCAGATTCTTGGCCTTCGGTCCTCGAACTCTACAACGAACCCATGAATTCGTGCATATATGATCTCAATGCAAAACTGAACAAAACCACATCGAGTTATGCAAAGTAAGAACGAGTGAATGAGTTATGCACAAGCCCGTGTTGATTAGCGGTGAAATGCCTTTGCACCAACCATGTTTATAAGGGCTAACGTAAGAGTCTATGATATAATAACAAAAGCGCAATGTCATTTTCAGAGCTTGGTGCACAATACTTCATAGAATTCGAAAGCTATTTTGAATGTCCTAACGTCTATGCATAGAAAAAGAAGGAAATCACTTCCTGTTGTTCCTCAAGCTTTGATAAATTACAGGTTTTATTATAATATTGAAAAACATGAACACTCTGATCAACAATAATGAGCAATTTGTGTATGTCGATATCGATTGTGAAATTGTTATGATAGCAGATCAAAGTAATGTAAGCCAAGATTTTTATACGATGAACAACTTAATATAATAATAGATGGCACTTTCTGTATGTGTGGGTGACGACGAGCATCAGTGTCAGTACACTATCGTGCCAAGTCATATCATAGCAGTATGTAAAGGTAAGAATCGGTGGCACCACCATACCGCCCAGGTCAGTTTTGATCTGACGTCTCAACAAGAGTGAGTGTAAACACTGTCTGTCCTGGTCATGGCAAAACGAGTGAATTACTGGGTTTCGAATGGTACATGATAGTGGGGTCCAGACGAATGGTACATTCCATTGCCGAAGGTGTGCAGATATTTCACTTTCTTCTATCGATGATGTCACATGTGTTTATAATAGACGCATATCCAGTAGGTCAGTGCAGTGCTCTTTAGCGTCCATGAGATATGGACGCAGACGACCCATTAGATTAATCTTGTTAACACCACGACACCGGACACAGCATCCCACCTGGGTGCGTGAAATGCTAATTAGACTCTGGAGGACTGGCGACATGTGGCGGGGTCCGGCGAGTCACGGTTTCGGTTGTTCCCGGCTGATTGTAGAGTCCAGGTGTGGCATGGCTTCAGTTCCAAAACCTCTCCACAGTGTTTATATGGAGTGAGGGCCTATGACGCTGGTGACGCTTCGTCAATCGGATGGGGACGTTAAGCCTTGAGCAGAGCCCTTAGTGGTATTCGACAGGAATAAGCTATGTGCCAGCACCGGGTTTCACCCTCTCCCTTCCTAATATCGTATATCACCTCATTCATTTCATCCCATTAACTCTTCTGTTGAGGTTGACGTCAAGAAGGGCAACCGGTCGTAAAATCGTTACGAAGTTTCACCTCACTTTATGCCCGACCCCGTAGAGAAACGGGACAAGTGTTGGACAGACGGTAGGGTTCAGATGTGGCACAGGCCCCGTGAAGCTATGGACCCCAGTTGATAACAAGCACCGTACACGCTGGTGGTGACTCCGTAATGGTAAGAGGCGTGGTCACGTCGCATGGTCTGTGTCCACCTGAACGGGTCGTGAACTGCTTGGTGATCCCTTGCTGCCCTTCATGGATTTCACGTACAACCACAACAATGGGATATTTCGGCAGGGTAATGCACCTTGTCATCGGTCCCAAACGGTCCAGAATTGATTCGAGGAATATTGTGGAAAGTTTCAACGACTATTGTGGCCACCTCACTCACCCGGTATGAACCCCATGAAGCATTAATAGGCAAGGTCGAGAGGTCTATTCGCCATCAAGATCCTAGACCTCCAAATAGCAGGGAGCTGTGGGTTGCTATTTATACAACATGGGTCAACATCTCTCTATAGGTGTTTCGTCCAGTAGTGTTCGGTGACACGTTGCTGCACTTCGCCGAGCTAGAGAAAGACCTACTTTCGGCATGTCAGTGAATATACTAGTAATCTGAAGTCAGACGAAATGTATTCATTAACATGCAAACATCAATAATATAAAACTTATAAGTACAGTCATTTCATTTGCTGATGTTGGTGCGTTTGTCATATCGTGATTGGCGCAGATGTAATGAGCTTGTATTGTATTGCAATCTTTTCCCCCAAAATTTGGTGCTGGGACCCTTGGCAGGTACATCTCTTAATATAATTGTGTTTGCACATTTTGTGCTCGGAATTAATTAGACCTAACAATGCGCGGCAAAGCTCTCGAACGCTGGGTGCCACTGGCATCCCGACCATTGATCACCGATCTCGATCAAAGGTAACATTTAGATATGAACGTACACTTGAACGTAGTCTTACCTCTTTTAGTGAGTGAATAGTGATAAATGAATACACACACGTCTTAACGAAGTCTAACCCCCTTCTGATTTGTTTTACTCGACATAAATGCTGTAAACAGGCGAATAGTGTTAATGGGACCTGTACGCGTCGTCGTCAGCTGCAGCAGCATCCTTTCCCTTTTTTGCCAGCCTTTTTATTGGGGTTGGAAGTTTATATGGATATGGCCTAGTTTTTACAGCCGGATGCAATTCTTGACTCCAGCCCTCCTGCATATGGAAGGATGTATTCGCTATTGCGCGTTTATATGGTGGTTAGCAGTATAATGGAAAATTGCAAAAGTAATATGCTTCCCTAAACCCAATAAAGACACTAAAAATCCAGCTATCGCCCAATAAGCCTCCTAAGCATCATTTCTAAAATATTCGAGAAGCTGATTTACAACCGCATTAAAGACTCCATAAACAGCAACCTCATTAACGAACAGTTCGGTTTAAGACCCCTTCACTCTACTACACAACAACTACTCAGAGTTAACGGAACACATTACTCAAGGCTTCCAACACCACCAAGGCACAGCAGCAATATTACTCGACTACAGTCAGGCCTTTGATAGAGTTCACCACCTAAACCTCATTTATAAACGAATTGAACTTAACCTGCACCCCACATACATTAAACTTATTAACCAATACCTAACCAACGGAAAATTCTTCACACGCCTAAACGGCACAAACTCAATCATTAAAGACATACACTCGGGCGTGCCTCAAGGCAGCATTATTGGCCCAATCCTATTTTTTACAATATATAAATGATATTCCCCGCACCACACGCACCCTAACAGCCATCTACGCCGATGACACAGCTATGCTAGCCCGAAGTAGAGACCCAGACCTAGCCACACAACACTTACAAAACCACCTACAGAATCTCGAACCCTAGCTCATCAAATGGCAAATAGAAGTAAATATCCAGAAAACCAAAGCAGTCTTCTTCACACGCAGACGCCATCACCCGCACCGACACCTCATATTACACAATCAAAACATTTACTGGGTAACAAAACATAAATACATAGGAATCGAACTCGATAAACGGCTGAACCTACCGGAACATATACAACAGACTATTAACAAAGTGAAAACAAATGAAAAACCTCTTGCTAGTTGCTTTACGTCGCACCGACACAAATAGGTCTTATGGCGATGATGGGACAGGAAAGGGCTAGGAGTGGGAAGGAAGCGTCCGTGGCCTTAATTAAGGTACAGCCTCAGCATTTGCCTGGTGTGAAAATTGGAAACCACGGAAAACCATTTTCAGGGCTGCCGACAGTGGGGTTCGAACCTACTATCTCCCGAATACTGGATACTGGCCGCACTTAAGCGACTGCAGCTATCGAGCTGGGTGAAAATCCTCTAACCATTAATAAACTGCCGCAGCACACTAAACACAAAAAACGTACAACTCATATACACAACATTTATTCTACCTATACTCACAAATGCTCTCCCTGCTATCGTTTTCCTATCAATTACAACCATTCAAAAACTACAATACATTCACAACTGGACACTAAAACTGGCTGTCAAAGACTATAAAGCAACTATTATTAATAATCTTGACGGTGATGGTCGGGATTGGATACGTATTGACTTAGTAACAGTAAATATGTTGGAAGATGGTCCGCCTAGTCAATACTATTTATTTATTTACCTTTCACCTTAACATCTAGTACATGTTTCGAGAATATTATGCATTCTCTTCCTCAGCTAGTGGATTAAAATTCAGTATACAATAAGACCTGACTAAAATAGGGGGGGCCCCCATTAAAAATTCAAAACAATGAGTATTACAATGTAACACTTAAAAATTTGGATGGTACAAACATAGAATTAAAATCCCATTTTGTCAAGTACAAACTAAAAACACAATATAGTAATGTCTAATTAAACACAACGTCTTGTGATGATATGATTCACAATATCCTTGAAGTTGCCTTGCGTAGTTCAAAAAAGT
Source organism: Anabrus simplex (assembly GCF_040414725.1). NCBI lineage: Eukaryota > Metazoa > Arthropoda > Insecta > Orthoptera > Tettigoniidae > Anabrus > Anabrus simplex. The sequence goes on along the minus strand of NC_090267.1, from coordinate 329,920,749 downwards.
TGAGTTAGGAATGAATGAAATTGCATTAAAACTTGAAGTCCTGCCGATATCCACCGTTAATGGGTGTTAAAATGATGTCTATTTAAATTAAAATATTGGACACAGCGTCGTATAATGATGTGATTTACGGTGTCCTTGGAATTGTAATACTATCTTGCGTAGTTCAATTAGATTTGTACAAGAATAAATGTACTAGATGTTAAAGTGAAAGGTAAATAAATAAATAGTATTGACTAGGCGGACCATCTTCCAACATATTTACTGTATAAAGCAACTATCAACACCATACACGATGTCACTAAAATTCCATATATTCTAGAGTTCGCCGAGATACAGGCCACCGAATTCTACAATCAAACACAAGGCCACACCAACCCACTAATTAAAGCGCTTGGACAATACGAACCAGACCGCCGAGATAAACTAGATAAACTAAACTGCCTACCGAAATACATCTTCCTCATAAAAGATATACTATGTAACCCTGACTAATAACGACGGGACATTCAAAAAAGACATGCCCATTACAAGCCACTATACCATAACCGAAGGCATTAATTACTAAACAGAACAAACGTCACGAAGGATAAGGACCGTTTTTGCATCCAAACATTATACCCCCCCTCCCCACACCCTCCCTACTTGCCACAATTTTACTAATATACACTCCCAACACCCATCCATATACCTACACAGTCCTCACTTCCAGGCAACAGAGGCACATCACCAAGGCCTAGGACTCCATCCGGATACAGAGGCGGGCCCAAATACAGGATGCACTTCCACATGCTTACTTTTTTCCACAAAAATTAACAGTGTCAATAACATCTGACACCCGGGGATTATCAATATCCTCGTAAGATAACAGATATAGGGCACGCTGAAGCTGACACAGCCACACATGCCGTTAAGCAATGTCGGGCATGGCCATTTCGTGGATGGGTAACCGCCCAGGCCTACCACCTATCACTGAAACGCATTTAATCAGGAAAAACGAACACAACAGCCATGGCCAACCACGGTGTGAATTCAAATCGTAAATTAATATTCCTTCTCATATGAATGTAAATACACCAATTACAACTATTATTATTATTATTATTATTATTATTACTATTATTAACAACAATCTTTATCTCTTGTTGTTATACATATTTTCCAAACAACGCAGGTGAGGATCACTAAAGCGAAACCGGTACTGGGACTCAATGAAATTACTGCTCAATTTGAGTGTGTCGTATGTACATGAGTATAAAAGGGTTAAGACGAACACCCAGTCCTCGAACCTGATTTTTAAAATTTTTACAATTTGCTTTATGTCGCACCGACGCAGATAGGTTTTTATGGCGGCGATGGGGTAGGAAAGGAATAGGTTCGGGAAGGAGCGATCGTGGCCTTAATTAAGGTAGGCTACATTCCCAGCATTTTCCTTGCGTGAAAATGGGAAACCACGGAAAACCATCTTCAGGGCTGCAAACAGTGGGGTTCAAACCCGCTATCTCCCGAATGTAAGCTGACAGCTACATGGCCCGAACCACGTAGCTACTCACTTAGTCCAAAGGAATCAACCATACGCAATTACAATCTCTTGCCCGGCCGAGAATCGAACCTGGAATCTCTGAACCGAAGGCCACTACGCTGACCATTCAGCCAAGCAGCCAGACATAACACAAACACACGTACTAAAAGAATCGCTCGACATATATGCTGAAAAGAGGCCTACAGATTACAATTTCACCGCACTCTGTTATTTGGTTATGTTCAGCTCACTACAACTGGGTAGTAATGGGGTGAATTCCATAGTTAGGATTCATACCATTTTAATGATTTTGTAAGCATAATAGCATGTAAGAGAAGTTTATGTACTTACTTATTTGTAATGATAAGTTGAATAACAAGGTTAGGCCTATAACAACCAGAGTTAATCCATAACCCATGCGTTCAAACGTCATCAGGAATGGAATATTTGTAGTATAGGCTAACACACGGAAAATATATAGCGGAGGACACTTTGACCTAATTCTTCGTCAAATTAATGAAAATATTTTCCTACTGTCATTCCTTCTCTGTCTCGATTGACTAAAAACAACAACTAAAATTACACCACAGATGATAAAAAAGGAGAGAAAATTAGCTTCAAGGTGACATATTTTAATAATTTCATAGAACAACTTTAGATGGCGTAGACATATAGTAAAGAAGGCACCGTTCATACTATGAATAAAATTTATACTTCGGGATTTCAAAATTAATCTGGACGTTTGGGAGGAAATCGATCAAAACTCGCGGGTTTAAAAAATGATGATGTAAAGTGATATAACTATCTAACACAATGTTTAGGGCCTATATCATAACATAGTAGACAGTTTGGTGCTTAGAGTTGTGATTGTAGGATTTACTTGATTATATTTGCTGGTGTTCCAGACATAATCAGGCATACATTTAACACGGAAAGTATGTGACATCTGAATCCTAAGAAATACCAACGCATAGCATGGACTCCTTTATAGGCAGAGGATCATGAACGGTAAAAGATTCTTGTTCGAGCTACAATATCTGGACAAGATTTTTTAGCGTCGTAGTAGTAGTAGTAAAACTGAGGTTGACATATTTTAGTTGATACCTTGCCATGGGAAAAACCAAAGCATACAGAACAATAAAGAATTGCTATTAAGGGGATACCACACTGGAATGTATATATTCTGTATTTTTAGACTATCTACACGACATTTTAATAATAATAATAATAATAATAATAATAATAATAATAATAATAATAATAATAATAATAATAATAATAATAATAATAATAATAAGAGAAAAGCGCACAGCGTGCATAGATGTTCTGCATATAGCAATTTAGTCGCTACAAAGTTGTGTTAGGGATACACGTCTCTGGTGATACCAAGGATCATAGCGCATGATATCGATCACACTGTTTATCGCACTGTTCACATACACACGATACTTCATCCGGAGTGTGGAAACCCTTTTTCTTGCATACGCGATGGTGGAACCCGTGCAGTGCGAATCGCGTCAGCATGTGGCACAGATCGTAGTCCGCACCTTTCCAGACTGTAGACATCATTGCTTCGGTCGAGCAGAATTCCAGCCATATCTCTTTTTTCTTGTTCTGAAGTTCTTCTAAGAGTTCCTGATATGCCTTTGTGGATGGTAGGGGCATTTTCTGTCTTAATTGTTCTATGAAGAAAGGTTCTCCGACGAGCTCGTATGTTAGTCTAGAGGGAGTGAATTTCGATACATATAATAGCCTCTTAAGATATGTTGCTTTGATCTGCTTGATGTCTTTGAGATTTGATTTGGTGAGATGTGTCCATATTAATTCTAGTCCGTCATCATCATAGGCATTTATTCGTCAACGAATATATAGTATATAAATACAATGTCATTTGGCCATATTAATTGTGTCGTCTCAGATGGCTGAACAGTCCGATTCTGGAAGTACAGATTTTATTGCAGTGACAGCACACACTAGCAGTTGCAGCAGATGGTTGTGGAAGAATGCCATCCCTCGCATTCGCTCGTTCTTTCCTGCGGTTCCTCCTCTCAGCTTCTAATCTTCTCCTATCTTTTTCTAGATGTTCAACTCCATTGTATACAATGCTACGCCATTTGGGCCTATCCTCGGCTGTAGTTTCCCAGTTGATCGTATCAATATGACATCTTTAAATATTATACTTTAGAACATCCTTATATCGTTTAAGCTGCCGTCCATGGTTACGCTGGCCATTCTTTAGTTGGGAGTACAAGATTTTCTTTGGGAGGCGTGTATCTGGCATGCGGACGATATGACCAGCCCAGCGTAGCTGATGCCTGACTATCTTTGCCTCTATGCTTGTAGTGTTAGCTTCCTCGAGGATGCTAATGTTCGTTCGACGATCTTGCCATTTAACTTTCAGTATTCTCCGCAAGCATCGTTGATGGTATTTTTCCAGGCATTTTAGGTTTCTCCTGTAGGTTGTCCAGGTCTCGCAACCATAGATAAGTTTTTTTTTGCTAGGGGCTTTACGTCGCACCGACACAGATAGGTCTTATGGCGACGATGGGATAGGAAAGGCCTAGGAGTTGGAAGGAAGCGGCCGTGGCCTTAATTAAGGTACAGCCCCAGCATTTGCCTGGTGTGAAAATGGGAAACCACGGAAAACCATTTTCAGGGCTGCCGATAGTGGGATTCGAACCTACTATCTCCCGGATGCAAGCTCACAGCCACCATAGATAAGAGTAGGAATTACAACAGCATTGTAAACGTACATTTTTGTTCTCACACTGATATCATGATTGTCAAACACTCTTCTTAGGAGACGGCCGAAAGCCGCACTAGCGCATCTTAAACGATATTGGATTTCTGAATCAATGTTTGCACATGTCGAGAGATGGCTTCCAAGGTAAGTCACTATGGGCATTATCTTGGTGTTGAAGATCTTTATGGCAGTGGGTACAGAAGTCTGCGCAGGAGTTGGATGTCATTGATGGCCATTATGGCTGCAGTTGCTCTATTCCTGATGTGCTTAGTGTAGGTCGTTCCAGTGGTCTGTAGTGTCATTCCGAGATAGTTAAATTCCTTTGCTATTTTGATTGGTTCTTGGTTTGGAGTGAAGAACAGTTGGTCTTTGGCCTTTATTTTCCCTCCCTTCCTAAATATCATATGGACTGTCTTTTGCTCATTTATCTCTAGCTTATTCTTCTCTGCCCATAATGTTAGGCGATACATACATTCCTGTAGTGCCTCGAGGTTTGATGAGCCTAGTACGCGTAGAAACTAACCTGTTCCGACATTTTCACACTTCATTACGTGTGTGTCTAACTCTAGTCCCGTTTCTCTATGTGGTCGGTTATGATTGTGGTGGTGATGATTATTGTTTTAAGAGGAAGTGCAACTTGGCAATCATCTTCTATTAACATCATTCAGAGAGAAAAAAGGAAGGGACTTAGAAAAATGAAGGTGTCGGCCAAAAAAAGACAAGGGACTCGGAAGGGCGTGAACATGAAATACTCCCTAGGCCTCGTTACCTAATACCGTCGGGGTCAGAAAAGAACATGTGTTGACCAGAGAGGGTGAGTAGGATAGCTGAAAGTGAGGAGCTTGACACAAAAAAGTGGAAGCAATACAAGGTCTCAGCTAAGGGCCCCGTGGTTGCCAACCCACGCTCCCAAGTTAAGAGCCCCTGAGACCCTCTCTAGTCGCCTTTTACGAAAGGCAGGGGATACACCGTGGATGTTATTCTACCACTCCCACCCTCAGAGGATTGGCCGGATATGAAGCGAGAAGAATCTTTGTAGCGAGTTTTACGACCGGGTGCCGCTTCTGACGTCAACCTCACCAGAGGAATTAATGAGATCAAATGAAATTAACGATGTGATATACGATATTAGGAAGGGAGAGGGTGAAACCCGGTGCTGGCACATAGCCTACTCCTGTCGAATAGCACCAAGGGGTCTGCTCAAGGCTTAACGTCTCCATCCGACGGACGAATCACCATCAACAGCGTCATATGCCCTCACTCAATATGATCACTGCGGAGAGGTTTGGAATTTAATCCAGGCTTTTGGCACGCAATCTAGTGATTAGAGATTGTATACCACCACTTGGGGGATTACTGTAAGTACCTACTGTAGGTGTTAATATAAGGAATGGTAATATCATTGGGGTAATCACGTTAACGGGGTTGTAAAGACAGGTTACAGATCTCTTCACATGGTTTTGAGGGTATTTAGGGTTGCAGTAAGGATGTCAAGGAGAGGGCGAATAAGTCTCTGGTAAGACCTCAATTAGAGTATGGTTCCAATGTATGGAAGCCGCACTAGGACTACTTCATACAAAAAATGGAAAATATCCTAAAGAAAGCAGCATTACTTGCTGTTTGTGATATCGGACAAAAGCCTAGTGTGAGGAAAAATGCTCCAAACTTTGGGACGGAAAGGCTTGGAAGTTAGGAGAAGACGTACTCTACTAAGTGGCATGTTCTGAGTTGTCAGTGGAGAGATGGCGTGGAATGACCTCAGGAGTCGAATAAGGATGAGTGGAACTTTTAGAAGTAGGAATGATCATAAAATGAAGATAAAGTTCGAATACAAAAGGACAAACTATGTAATGCGTGTTGTAATTGGAGTACAACTCTGTTACAGGCATATATAATAAATAAATAAATAAATAAATAAATAAATAAATAAATAAATAAATAAATAAAGTGGGGCAATATTAATTTATATAAAGAGGAGTGCCAACGGCCGTAGCCGTGTTGAAACACCGGATCCCGTGAGATCTCCGAAGTTAAGCAACATTGGGCGTGGTCAGGAGTTGGATGGGTTGCCACGCGCTGTTGGTGGGGGGTAAGGGAATGGAGGAGCAGAAAGGAACTGGCCACCCTACCGCACGTAAACTCCGGCTCAGGAACACCTCTGCGGAGATTTGGACCTGCCTTCGGGCAGAATAACCCTTACCTACCTATGAAGAGGAGTAAGGAATTGGAACAATTTATCAAGGAAAATGTTCGATAAATTTTCAATTCTTTGAAAACATGTAAGAAAAGGCTAGGTAAACAACTCAGGGAATCTGCCACCTGTACGACATCTCTAAATGCAGATCATTGATTGATTGATTGAATCGTGCCATTTCTATGCTCCACCGAAGAATTCGGATTTTCATTACGTGGAGTTAGTGCCCTAATACTTCGTTGCTGGCCAACATTGTGATCCATGCAGCGCGAACGGACGGAGTTCAGTGCGTTGTATCTTGGATTTAGGCCTAAAATGTTTTGCTATGTGATGGAAGATACCCACCATTAACTTGAAGAGTATCATCATTCTGATTGGTCTCAATTTATTCAGTCTTTTTGCTGTTGAAATGGTGTTTTGGCTAAGACGGTCGTTCGAGGACTGGACTTGAAGTTGTGTATCCGATCAGCTGGTACTTGCGTAGAGGAGGGTCCATAGAAGCTTACTCTGTAAGTCATGTGTGATATTATTATTATTATTATTATTATTATTATTATTATTATTATTATTATTATTATTATTATTATTATTATTATTATTATCAGTCTATTATTGTGATTATTATTATTAATTGCATGTTTGTTAGTAGAGTGCAAGTATTGCTTTTACATTCCACTAACTACTGTACTTTGGACGGTTTTCGGAGACGCCGAGGTACCGGAATTTTGTCCCGCAGGAGTTCTTTTACGTGTCAGGAAATCTACCGACACGTGGCTGGCGTACTATGTACCTTGAAATACCAACGACTGAGCCAGGATTAAGCTGTCAAGTGGGAGTCAGAAGGCCAGCGCCACAATCGTCTGAGCCACTCAGCCCGGCTGTCATTTTGTAGATACTTTGTAAGCGAATACAATTAGCCCTGCTGCGTAACAATGTAAATAAGTAGATAAATAATTGTAATTATTTTTTACCATATTTTAGACCTTAAAGCAGTATGGCCAAGTTAAAAGAGGGGTATAAGTTCTGTGATATAAATTGTGGAATGCTTTTATCAGATCGACTCGTTAATAAAGTTCACGGCGTGACCACACAATAGAGCAATAAAAATTGCCTGCCATTGTGTAAGGCTCGGGGAGCATGGCTTATGAATCTCAATGCAAGAAGCTTTGTATAAGGCATACGAACAGACTTACAAGGTCGAGGAAGTTGAGTGCAAAGACTGCACAATGCCAATATATTGAATCTAACAGTGACTACCAAAGGAAAGCCTTATTTACAAGTGAACGAAGTGCAGACCTTTCCTAGACGTATTTACACTGATGAATGTAATTTTAAGGATCAAACTCCATGAATTTCCCGATACTGGATCTATGAAAATCAAACAGCTCGATAGAAATGAATTATACTGATTTTTTTACAAGATGTTCAAATTTGTTTAACTATGATGATGAGACGACGGTCATGTTTAAATTATATACCTTAGGTAGTGGAGCGAATTGCATTGTTTTCATCCTCAATATTGCTGATCATAATCCTACTGCTGTATTCTCAAAGTATCTGAAAGTGCTGATCATCAGTAACGTTTAGCAATTGGCCTATTTTGAATTTAAATGCTGTCAAGCACCGAGCGAGATGGCTGCGTGATACGAGCCACGTAACTGTAAGCTTTCATTCGGGAGATGGTGGGTTAGAAATTTATCCCTCAGGAGATCTTTTACGTGCCGATAACTTTACGGACACGTGGCTGGCGTATTCGAGTAAGTTTAAATACCACCGAACTGAGCCGCGATTGAACCCACCAAGCTGGGCACAGAAGGCTGGTGTTCTACCGTCTAAACTACTACTTTCTACTAGTTGTTTTACGTTGCACTGACACAGATACGTCTTGTGGTGACGATGAGATAAGAAAGGGCTAGGGCTGGGAAGGAAGCGATTGTGGCCTTTGTTAAGGTACTGTCCCGGCGCCCGGTGTGAGAATGGGAAACCACGGGAAACCATCTTCAGGTCTGCTGACAGCAGGGTTCGAACCCACTATCTCCCAATGCAAGCTGACAGATATGTGACCAAACCGTGTAGCCACTCACTTGGTCACGTCTAAACAACTCAACCTAAATTCTAAAATAGTGTATGGTTTCCGGAGAGACCTAGTGAAACTCTTTCTAGTTGATGCCCAGTGAGGTGTAACAAAGCTCAAGGCTAATGCTGTGAATTCGCAGTTGCAGTCAGAGGTAATCTGTAAGAAGGGAGTGAGTTCTCGCAAAATAATAATAATAATAATAATAATAATAATAATAATAATAATAATAATAATAATAACAATAATAATAATAATAATAATAATAATAATAATAATAATAATAGCATCGGTCTGTTTTCAGAGCCACGGAAGTGAACGTTGAATGGATCTTATTCATAAATGATTGGAAGTTAACAGACGTGAAAGCAGCGAGAATGATTGCTCGTACAAGCAGTCAGGAATAATGGTAGGAGGGTACTCGGAGTGAGGAGATGAAGGCTGAGTTAGAAATGAAATCGATGGTTTAAGTTGTGCGTATAAATCGCCTTTGGTGGTGGAGTCATATACGGCAAAGTTACCCAGGATAATCAGAATCTCATATATTATTCGCGAAACTTTTAGTGATACTTCCTCTCCCTAGTGCTGAATCGGTAGACCTCGGTTATCTTCGAGATTCGTATTGGCAACCTTTGATACACAAACTGTGAATCTCCTTGAGACATCTGACGTACACTTTACGTACCGGAACTTGTACTGTTGTTGTTTACGCAGCAAAGCCAAAATTGAAAATTGAAAATTGAAAATTAAAACACCGCTATGTGTTAGATGTTACGATTGTGTTAAAACGTTATTTAATTTCATAACTGGATGGATTTCCCTTTGAGTTAATTCCTGAATCATTGATAAACGAATATCTACTTATCCGAAGTTACATTTCTGAATCTTCATAATATTGTTCTATTATCCGAAAATGTAGACAGTAGTTCAAGGTTAACTGTACAGGATCTTTAGGAAACCTAAAGAAGGATAGCTCTGGTGTCTTCTTGTAATTGAGCAGTTTATTGCGCCACACATATCTCCTTTCGTAAATACGTTGTTAATTTAATAGAAAACCAATCATCTATAATGGAATTACCACACTCTTGTATACTAACTTACACATCCCAGTAGACCAGCCGCTTGGAGCGCTGCAATCGCATGAATGGAAAAAAATCAGCCGAGCTTCGCGACTGTGTATAGGCCAATTGGACTGTGGAAGAATGAAGGGCTCCACATGGAGTGTGAGGAAAGCAAAGGGAGACAAAAGCGTCGATGGTTAGACTCAGTCTTTAATGACTTGAAGGTGTGCATCTAAACGAGGCCATAGAGCTAGTTGCAAATAGAAGATTGGGGAAACACTTAGTTAATACACATATACTTGCAGACTGAACGCTTAAAAGCATAACACTGAAAATGCGTAAAGTATGTTATGTTAAGTAGAAGAAATAATACTGTTCATCTAGAAGAACGAAAGGCTCAATGATGAGGTAATTACTGACGTAACTTTTCTCACGTTATGGAGTAGATTGTTATTTCCAAAATTTACCTATCAAAACATCCTAATCAATGTGGGAAATTGCTTAGCTACTCCTAGTCTTCAGAATAGAATAGAATAGAATATTCTCGTCTCCCAGTTCTGGGTCGCCTGAAACTGGGGAGAGAGCATCCGTTTATTGCAGTTCATTAAATTCGATACATGACTTACATTTCCCTCTCACAATTATTTAACTATTACTGTACTAAATATAATCTATTTTGTCCTAGACGTTAACAATATTATATAGTTTAGGACAACATGTATTTTCCCCTTCATTAGCTTACTTAATACAGCAATTTCTATATTACTACATTTAAAACAAAAAGGTAAAATTAAAATGGAAAAATTAAAATGAAATAAGGCAGTACGGCACACTGGCATCCTGGCGCAAGTCCATCCATATGGAGGACAGTACCCTCCTTCACCTCACCTGACTGACACAGCAAGTCATAACATTCCACTTCTACCTCTCCTCACACGATCCACTATCACTTGTTGTACAGTCATCATGTTACATCACTGCTGAGATTGCGTCTTACATTATCTTCATGTTTCTACTTTGTGCATTGTTCTGCTTTCATGTTACCTTTCATTACTCACTATACCATAATTACCTAACTTACTGCCATAATACCAAACCCGTTATGCGTTACTAGCTCCCTTTACATCTCTCTGTCAATCACATTCTGTTTATACTACCCATAATCACATATCAATTTTAACCATCATCCTACTTATTGCCAACGGCCGTAGCCGCGTTGAAACACCGGATCCCGTGAGATCTCCGAAGTTAAGCAACATTGGACGTGGTCAGGAGTTGGATGGGTTGCCACGCGCTGTTGGTGGGGGGTAAGGGAATGGAGGAGCGGAAAGTAACTGACCACCCTACCGCACGTAAACTCCGGCTCAGGAACACCTCTGCGGAGGTTCGGACCGGCCTTCGGGCAGAATAACCCTTACTTACTTACTTACCCTACTTATTACCAACTAAATAAATTTATCATGCTTGGCCGCCCAACTTTACCAACTGAAAATCTACCCACCCTAATCTCACAATGATTTCAACTCTTCTACTCAGTTACTATATACCATCAACTCATTCGCATTCAATTATCCATCCATCTTTGACCCTTCTCACTCTTGTCAACAATCACTCAAAATACCAACTCATATAATTCAAGTCTACTTGTCTATCATCACACCCATCAAAATCACATTTAATCACTACATAATCTCCCTTCTATCCCCCACTTTCTACACATACATTAAATTATTTTACCATCTTTGGCCACACTCACTCTTAGCTACATCACTCTTCTAGTCTTCAGCTACTTTCTACAACTCCTGAGGTTTATAGAGACAGCTGAGAAAAGGATATAGTTGTATAACCAGTGTTCAAACGAAGGAGAAGCATAAATCATGATTTAAGATTAACAATAGTTTTATTGCCCTCCTTGGCTCAGGTGGCAGGGCACCGGGCTCTTACCGCTGTATACCATGGTTGAAATCCCGGTCGCTCCAAGTGATATTTGTGCTGGACAAAACGGAGGCAGGACAGGTTTCTCTCCGGGTACTCCGGTTCTCCATGTCATCTTGCATTCCAGCAATACTCTCCATTAACATTTCATCTGTCAGTCATTTATCATCGCCCCCAAGGAGTGCGACAGACTTCGGCAGCCGGCACATTTCCTATCCTCGCCGCTAGACGGGGCCTTCATTCATTCCATTCCTGACCCGGTGAATGACTGGAAACAGGCTATGGATTTTCAATAGTTTTATTCTAAAAAATACGTATCAGAATTACAGTTTAGGGATCTGCATTATGCCCTCTGGGTTAGTATTTTATGCTTCACAAACGACTTTTATGGTTTCGAAGAGCAGCAAATCATGATCATAAATGTTAGTGAAGAAGTTTCAACCGAAGACTAAGCTTCGCAAATGGTTGATTAAATGACAGTGAAGATCATCTCATATTTAATGGGACCAAACTATTCAGTGAGGAGTTCTTCAGCAGAGCAAGTGCCCCTGAGTAAAAACGGGCTTAGGCAGATAGAGTTCCATTTTACTAAAAGTCTGGCCTTGAGATTTACTTATAGTAATAGCAAATTGTGGTCTTGAAATCTGCAACCTTCACATAAATAACTGCTTGTTTGGGTCTATTGATATCAGCTTTAATGTTGGCACGAAAAACGGTATTGCCAATTTCCGATTATTTATGTCCCATATTTTTACCGTACGGGCTATGATAAGAGAATCATGAATTTAAATGGAAACATTGTTCAATAATTGTCATGGTGACGAGTTCGGGCAATGATGGTCTTTTTTCCCGTAGTGAGCGAATATCACTATACCAAAGTTGCTTTTATAAAACCTAAGGATGCTAGTTCGAAAAAGGCTACAGGTAACTACTCTCACTTTTAGGCACCTTTCCTTGTGCCAGGTTCCTCGTATTCATCTTTCCTATCCGATCTGCCTTGGTCAACTCCTGTTCTTCTCCGACCCCTCCTTGCGAGACCCAAAGAGTTTTTTTCATTTTCACGTCCTTCGTAGACCTTGTCTTTCTTTGGCCGATGCCTTCATTTTTCGACGTCTGGGACTCCTTCCATTTTCCCCTCTGATTGCTGTTAATAGAGGATGGTTGATTGGTTGCACTTCCTCTTAAAACAATAATCACCATTACCACCAGTTCAGGTACCTGTCTTAACGATGAACAAGTTTAACTACTATAATCTACCCTGCGCAGTGAACGACGCGGGAAGCTGGTTGAACCACTCTTCCATAGCATTAGGACCGCTTGATCAGTGATGGAACGCCTACTCTTGACCGTGGGAAGGGGAGAGATCTTGGCTGAACAGCGAATAATAATAATCCATAAAGATACCTGCGAAAACAACGCCGACTGTCCATTGCGTGACATTGTGTTGACATACGTTAGTACAAACACACTACATGAGTTTTCCACGTGAAAGCACCTTCTTTGCACAAGAATTGAACCAGGCCACGTTGTGTTCCTTTGGATGTAACCATTAAACTCACCAACGTAGGCGGTCTATTCGAGGATTTAGGTCTGAGCGACCCAGATAGAATACAATATGGGTTTTATATCAAAAACGAAGTTCCCAGAAGAAAACCACTATTTAATTTCATCGATTACGAATATTAAAATATTCAAGCTCTTTAGGCGTCTTTCAATCGTAAAATTACCAGCGTTTCGTTCCAATGTGGCAGTGGGCTCATCAGTTGGGTTGCCACATCATTCCAAGACGCTGACGGCTAGTGCGCCCTTGAGACACCACTGCAAGCCTTCTTTATAGGACAGTGTAGTGACGGAGCATTAGGGGAGCTTTATACGCATGGTTAAAAGTGTTTTAATAGAATCTGAGGATTTTTTGTAGAACTAAGTACATTAAACGTACCTACATTTCGTGCTTCCTGTCGGGCTGAATGGCTCAGACGTTTGAGGTGCTGCCCTTCTGACCCGATCCTGGCTCAGTGCGGTGGTATTTGAAAGTGCTCACATACGTCAGCCTCATGTTGGTAGATTTACTGGTACGTAAAGGAATTCCTGCTGGACTAAATTCTGGCACCTCGGCGTCTCAGATCCCGTAAAAATTGATAGTGGGACGTAAAGCAAAATAACATTAAAAAGGACTAGAGGACTAGTGCTGCGCCTCAGCATTCGTTATAGATAGCTCAGACAACTCGTCTTGATACTAGTGATGGGACATTCGATTCGTTTTACTGAATCGATTCATTTGATTCCGTTCACGTTACTGAATCGATACAGTGATCCGATTCACGGCACATTAGAGTCACTGCTCCTACTGCATCTGTGTAGTATGTAATGATAAGACAGCAGCAACAGCATTCATTGTTCGCTGCTGCCATTTGGTCTTCATACTATGAACTCCTTTCTTAGAAAAAAAAATGCTATTCACTCTAATACATCGAAGGTTTCCGGCGACGCAGGATGGGAAAGGTCCTGGATTAGGAAGGTAGCAGCCATGGCCTTAATTAAGGTACAGTCCCAGGATTTCCTGCTGTAAAAATGAGGAAACTACGAAAAACCTCCTTAACGGCTGCCGACGGTGGTATTAGAACTCACCATCCACCGAATGCAAGCGCATAGCTACGCGATACTAACCGCACGTCCAACTCGCTAAGTCATTTTTGAAAATATGTACTGTATTTCTCTATCAGCAGAAGATTTTTTTTTTAAATGGTCCTATTTTGTATAGGCTACCCGAGATGTACAGTAGCCCACTGGTTTTCTGATTCAACATACTGTTGGTTAAGTTATTGCGTCGGTCGGCTCACTTACTGTCCACATATTATTGAAGTCTTGTGCAACGATGTGACATACGAACTGAGACAATACTGAGCCGTTCTTCCCGATATAAAACAGGTACTTTTGAGTGGTCATGAGCATGACTCATAGTCATAGGCAGGCTAGAGTCGAGTTTAATTAATTGTCAAATGTCAACTAAGTTATAATACTAAGATTCATTAAAATAATAAATAGTATAACCTAATAGCCTACCTACTTACTAGCTACTTCAAAATTATGTTTTGACTACCTCTTTTAACACTGAAAATAAATACATCTGTTATTTAAACCTCCCTCTAAGAAGAGGACAGTGCATGCAAATGGGCATTATTTTCAAATGAGCTGAGCTCGAGAGTCCATTTCGGATAGTACATATTGTAACCGTCCAGGCTTCTCCAGCCCTACTAATTTAATATAAACCGAGCTCGATAGCTGCAGTCGCTTAAGTGCGGCCAGTATCCAGTATTCGGGAGATAGTAGGTTCGAACCCCACTGTCGGCAGCCCTGAAAATGGTTTTCCGTGGTTTCCCATTTTCACACCAGGCAAATGCTGGGGCTGTACGTTAATTAAGGCCACGGACGCTTCCTTCCCACTCCTAGGCCTTTCCCGCCCCATCGTCGCCATAAGACCTGTCTGTGTCGGCGCGACGTAAAATAACTAGCAAAAAAAATGTAATATAATATCATTTTACGCCATATCATTTGATATCAAGTTTATCCGCCATCGGCAATTATTCGTAATAACATATGTATTCTACGTCAAGCATTTGTAAATAAGGTTTTTGCAATCATATTTTATATATTATAACATCATTTATTATTTATTATTATATTATGAAAGATAGGAATTTATTATGTATTGGATTTGGTTAATATGTTGAGACATAGTTGTTGTCATTTCATCTCATATTTGTGTATACGGAGAAGGTTATTCTTATAGCGTGGAAAATTACATGACTCATGGGTTTAACTCTTGAGCACCAAGAAGTAAACAGCGACCCGCGCGCGAGGCTTGCAAGCTGGTCAGCTACATCATCGCCACGCCTACTGGACTTGTCAAGAAATAAGAGAAGGGGAGTTGATAATTCGATCTACGAATCAGATACTTCGTTGTATATGAGTTTTGAGATTGAGCTGTTACCAAGAGTGGGGGTGAGCCCGGATATATAGAGATTCTCACCACGAGAACGGGATCCTAACTACTACTTCTGCTGTCATCCGAACTACTATTAGAACATCTACTGTGAACGACGTTATTGATTTTTGAAACAGTGTGTGGTCGCTCCGCGACATAGTTATTTTTGTACAATGTGTTATCGCTTCGATACAGTACTTAGCTGCGGTTAAGTTATCGGATCTGCGTGAGACGAAACAAGCTTACGGCTTGTGTTGTTTTCAGTAAATCTTCTGGACGAAGAACTATGTTTAGTTCAAGTCTACGGAATTTGGTACAAGTCTGTACCGTATAAACAGTATAGCTCAGTTGGATTGAGATTTCTACTAATATGGAAAAATTCATATCTCTGAATTTTCTCCTCATACGATCAACGCTGATCAGCTTTTACAAGTATAGGGCCAATGTCTAATTTAAACAAGGCAATTAGGGAGTGCTAGTCCAGATAGCCTGTACCATATCAGAGAAGGAAAGAAGGATGTCCATGGAGCAAATTCTACATCGAGAAGAAGAGAACGAGTAACTACGGAAACCAGATGACTTCAGCGGAAGCTGCAATTGGTGAGCTTCAATTAGATAAAGCAAGCAATTAGTAAATTCAGTAAAGTAAATTCTAAATTCCTCCACGCTTTAAGGAACTTTTCCGATTCATCTCATTTTTGTATAATAAATACATTTGTATTTTATATTGCGTTAATTTTCTTTCTTAAGCGATACTTAATGGTTAATTACTTAAAATCCTACCCCTGTGATTTAAGTATAAGTCTCTATGCTAGTAAATATAAATTTTGGTTTACAGTTTTGTTTAAAACTGTAACCCTGGCGCCCAAACATCACATAGAGAAATGGGAAACCATGGAATGTTAATTGTTTCTATTTCCGTGGCAATTTACGGGCAAGCCACATATAGTTTATTTGATATTCATGTGTCCCAAGGTAATAACTTTCATCTGCCCAAGTGTCTTGATGAGGAGAGCGAACAGTCACAATATATCACACCCTCGCACTGTATGTAGACGTTAGAGATATTGTTAACAGTATTCGATTTATTATTATTATTATTATTATTATTATTATTATTATTATTATTATTATTATTATGATTATTATTATTATTATTATCAGTATTTCATTTGTATATTTTGCCATTTATATTTGTAAGCTGGAAGATATCCACATACGTATGTATGAGTAATTTGTTTTGCACGAGTGGGAAAACATTGCTTTAATAACTCTGGTAATTTGGATGAGTCATGTGGCTACCCCAGTGTCTTATGAGATGTATTTGTTGTTGTCGTCGGGAAGTTCTATTAGTCATGTATATATCCCAGTCTGAGGAGATGAGCTTGTTGTGGTACTAGGAAAATTTGTATGACTCATGTGATATACCCGAGCGTTTGTTATTGTCTTGAGACCAAGTATGAGTTCAGGGCTTGGTCTTGACTAGAGTTCACTCATGATTGGCTGGCAAGCACCAATCCAGACGTATCATCTGAGAGAAGGGGGATGTTGATGTCTATAAAGGTTGATCATACGGCGGCAACCAGGGACATTGTAAAGGAACGAGAAGGAAGACAACGACAACCAATCACTACGGAAGAGATCCACAACTGACACACTATACGGGAAGGAAGTGGTACTGATACACGGTACTGCAGTGACACGGCTGCAATGGACTGGACTTCAAACGTTCGTGGAACGTAGTCTTGTTATGTTCGTGGAAAGTGGCTGATCAAAAAATTGTGGAGGGCGTACGCATTAAGTGTTGTACTTGTGGAGGTCTAACATTATATGTTGGTGAAAGCTATCTCAGACTTTCCATAAATTATGTTGAGGATCGACAAGCGTGTGTTACTAAAATGTATATATCTTTACAAGTGTTAAAATATGTGAACACAGTATTACAAGGTACAGTATCTGTGTGATGTGATAACTGCCGATTATGAGAATCGGTAAGTCGAATTGATATAGAGACAGTGAAGGGTATTTATCTTCATACATGTACATTGTTCATCGGACTATCTACAAATGGTAGCTTAGTTGTCGCTTTCGTTTTCCCACTGTTTTCATTATTATTGTTGTTGTTGTAAATATGGAGTCTTCCAGCAATATTTTATGTGTTGTATAATTTTGTGTGTTGATGAGGTGCTCATGCACGGATTTTGTTAAGAATATAGTTAGCTATTTTAGAATCAGTGGAGTTATTGATGAACCTAGGTGCAGTTCCTACCTATTTAGTCGTTTTCAGGAGGTTAGGTAAGGCCTGCAGCAGATGTACCAGTACGCAGCATTATGTACACGCCCTGGGATATAAAGTTTATCATGCTCTATCAAAATTCGAGGGATCCATTCTGGTGAACTATGGCGCCCATACTACAGACATTTCGGTTCATTATGTTTATTAATTTTATTAAGTTTTTGAGTACTGTTATTTATTTACATAATTTTATTTATATATATATTTATTCATGATATTTATTTATCAGTAGTCATAAAGAAGTTACACATTATAGCATACGATTCTTTCAGTGTACCATGGCTCACTGTAAGTCTCGCTGCAGCGGAAGCTCGGCTCTCCGCCAGTGTCCTGTGAGTCGATAAGGAGCCATGTGTATCTTGTGTCTCACTGAGCCGGATCGTTCACGATTCTTTCGGTGTGCCATGGCTCACTGTATGTCTCGCTGCAGCGGAAGCTCCGTTCTCCGCCAGTGTCCAGTGAGCCGATAAGGAGCCGTGTGTATCTTGTGTCTCACTGAGCCGCGCTTGTTCACGATTCTTTCGATGTGCCATGATTCACTGTCTCGCTGCAGCGGAAGCTCGGCTCCCCGTCAACGTCCAGTGAGTGCGCCACTCAGCACTGTCCGCTGGGAGTAAGCTTAATCGTGTGCCGTGAGCTCGCCGTTCCTGTGAATCGATTCACTCGGACACTTGAATGAATCGATACACTGCTTCGAATCATGCAAGGAAGACACGGACAAGCGCATTCAGGAGATGGCCAGGCGGATCAATGTTCCACTTGATCCAGCGATGATCGACCGTTCACACAGAGTTGGTGCCAGAAGTCACAACAAAACCAGGCCCATCATTGTGAAATTTGTTTCATACGCCTACCGAAATGCAGTCTTCAAATCAAAGAGGCTGTTAAAGAACAGCGGTATAACTATACGGGAGGACCTAACTAAGACCCGTACTGATATTCTCAAACGTGCTGTGAGCCATTTCGGACTAAATTCAGTGTGGACTATGGATGGTGTTATAATGGTGCGCGCTGGTGATGTGAAACATCGAGTGAAGACGGAACGTGACCTTGAGGAACTGAAGAAACGCTACCCAGCTCCACTGAAATGATGCGGTGAGATACTTTGTATTCCTGTGTATCACTCTATTACTGGAAATACATAGGACGAGAAGTAGAGATAATTCTGGCGAGGCTAACAATACAAAAGTCACTCTTTCGCAACCATTCTATTTAGCGTAGTATATTAGTTATAAGTTTTTTAATACTTAGAAATATCTGCTAACGCGATTCATTTTATAACCAATTTTCTACTCATTTATTTTTCTCACTTTATCACATAATTTCTAAATCCTAAAATTATTTTATATTTGTATAGGCTACTAAAATCATCGTACTTCTTTGAACGATCTGCTATTGAACCCTTTGTACCATATTGTACTCATGACAAGTAATGAGTGTGTCTTATCTGATTTACTATACGATGTTAGTGTGAGAAACACAATAAATCTTAAAGTCATTCATATCAATTCTCAGTCTCTTGTCGAGTCCTCCCATATATCTGAGTTCCGGCACATTTTCGGCAAGAGTTCGTTTGATATTATCGCAGTCAGTGAAACATTTCTTAAACCTTCAGTACCAGATTCTGCCATCTGTCTCGATGGGTATAATATTTTCCGTAACGACAGATTAAACAGAGCCGCTGGTGGTGTTGCAGTTTATTTGAAGAATAGCATAAAATGTAGTGTACTTAGTAAATCTCCTGGAGAGTACAGTAAGAAACCTGAGTACATAATCCTTGATATAGCCCTTTCAGATACTAAAATTCTTTTCGCTTGTATATATCGTCCACCAAAAGTAGGGTTCATGGATACATTCCTGAATGATATGTATTCTCATGTTATTAATTATAAATATATATTCGTTGTGGGCGATGTTAATGCTCGGTTCGGAACTGGGACGTTTGAAAGCGAAAATATACGTAATGTGCTCAACGCTTTTAACCTTGACTGCCTTCCATTCAATCCAACCTTTCATACTGCCACTTTCGATAGCACTCTCGACATAATCTCGTCGAACTGCAATGAGTTGGTAGTGGAATACGGACAGTAACCAGCTGCCGGTATTTCTGGTCGTGACTTGCTGTATGCTGTATTCACTTTATCCACGCCAAAACAAATTCCTAAAACTATTCTTGTTCGAGACTTTAGTAAATTTGACGTGAACAATCTTCGTGCTGACGCTGCATTACTACCCTGGAATATGTTTTTTCAGCCTAATGACGTAGATCAAAAAGTGTCTCTCTTCAACAGCTTTGTACTTTCACTCTATGACAAGCATGCGCCCCAAAAAAGAATTCTCGTAAAACACCGGTCATCACCATGGTTCAATAAGCGTATTAAGGAATTGATAAGTAAACGGGACAGAGCCAGGAAGAAATTTATTAAAACTAAACTTCCAGATGATTACGAGCAATTCAGGATCTTACGTAACGAGACAAAACAAGTAATTAGGAACACTAAAGTGAAGTATACGTACAACATCTTCCGTAATTGTAAGAGCACCTCAGCTTCTTGGCGTGCTGCAAAATCTCTTGGTATTGGAGTCTGTCACTCTCTAGATAGCCAGATGCCTGTTACTCCATCTGAATTAAGTGAATATTACATGACATCGGCCTCTAACTCCAACTCTCCGAAAGTATCAGAGACTGCCAAACATTATAGACGTCTCACTCCGAGTAACAGAGATAAATTCTATTTCATGTACGTACACCCTTCACAGGTAGAAAAAGCAGTCAGATCAATACGAACTAAAGCTAAAGGTCCAGATAATATTCCAGTATCCATGATTTCTACCTGCATGGACATATTTCTTCCTGCCCTTGTGCACTTATTTAACTTCTCTCTGCAGCATGGAGTTTATCCCTCAGAGTGGAAGCGTGCCAATGTACACTGACTGACAGTGACAATGCAACACCAAGGAGGAGTGGTTCGAAAGGGATGAAAGTTGGGGAAAAAACAGAGACGGCACGGATGAATAATTGATGTTTATTTCAAACCGATATGCAGGTTACACAATACGCACGGCATCGACTCAGTAGGATGTAGGACCACCGCGAGCGGCGATGCACGCAGAAACACGTCGAGGTACAGAGTCAATAAGAGTGCGGATGGTGTCCTGAGGGATGGTTCTCCATTCTCTGTCAACCATTTGCCACAGTTGGTCGTCCGTACGAGGCTGGGGCAGAGTTTGCAAACGGCGTCCAATGAGATCCCACACGTGTTCGATTGGTGAGAGATCCGGAGAGTACGCTGGCCACGGAAGCATCTGTACACCTCGTAGAGCCTGTTGGGAGATGCGAGCAGTGTGTGGGCGGGCATTATCCTGCTGAAACAGAGCATTGGGCAGCCCCTGAAGGTACGGGAGTGCCACCGGCCGCAGCACATGCTGCACGTAGCGGTGGGCATTTAACGTGCCTTGAATACGCACTAGAGGTGACGTGGAATCATACGCAATACCGCCCCAAACCATGATGCCGCGTTGTCTAGCGGTAGGGCGCTCCACAGTTACTGCCGGATTTGACCTTTCTCCACGCCGACGCCACACTCGTCTGCGGTGACTATCACTGACAGAACAGAAGCGTGACTCATCGGAGAACACAACGTTCCGCCATTCCCTCATCCAAGTCGCTCTAGCCCGGCACCATGCCAGGCGTGCACGTCTATGGTGTGGAGTCAATGGTAGTCTTCTGAGCGGACGCCGGGAGTGCAGGCCTCCTTCAACCAATCGACGGGAAATTGTTCTGGTCGATATTGGAACAGCCAGGGTGTCTTGCACATGCTGAAGAATGGTGGTTGACGTGGCGTGCGGGGCTGCCACCGCTTGGCGGCGGATGCGCTGATCCTCGCGTGCTGACGTCACTCGGGCTGCGCCTGGACCCCTCGCACGTGCCACATGTCCCTGCGCCAACCATATTCGCCACAGGCGCTGCACCGTGGACACATCCCTATGGGTATCGGCTGCGATTTGACGAAGCGACCAACCTGCCCTTCTCAGCCCGATCACCATACCCCTCGTAAAGTCGTCTGTCTGCTGGAAATGCCTCCGTTGACGGCGGCCTGGCATTCTTAGCTATACACGTGTCCTGTGGCACACGACAACACGTTCTACAATGACTGTCGGCTGAGAAATCACGGTACGAAGTGGGCCATTCGCCAACGCCGTGTCCCATTTATCGTTCGCTACGTGCGCAGCACAGCGGCGCATTTCACATCATGAGCATACCTCAGTGACGTCAGTCTACCCTGCAATTGGCATAAAGTTCTGACCACTCCTTCTTGGTGTTGCATTTGCTCTGTCAGTCAGTGTACGTCCTGTGCCCAAAAAGAAAACACCAACAGTCTGTAGTGATTTTAGGCATATCAACATCCTCTGTGCACTTAGTAAGGCACTAGAAAAAATTGTTCATGAGCAGATATGTGAATATTTGTCTAAATACAACATTCTAAATCCCTACCAATCTGGCTTCAAGAAGGGCCATAGTACTACTACTGCTCTTCTGAAGGTTACAGATGATATTCGCGCGGCCACCGATAAGAGGCAGCTTACTATCTTATGTCTCTTTGATTTCTCTAAGGCATTTGACTCTGTTAATCATGAGTTATTTCTTGCTAAGCTGAAGTCAATTGGCTTCTCCCAGAGTGCTCTGTCGTGGTTTGAATCATATCTGTCAAATAGATCACAAAGAGTCACGTTCGTTGACGGTCGATTCTCTAGCTGGAAATCAGTAAACTGTGGCGTACCACAAGGATCAGTCCTCGGTCCTTTATGTTTTCCTATTTATATTAATGATATATCTGAAGTCTTTAAAAGCAGTACCTTTCACATGTATGCGGATGACTTACAAGCTTACTTCCACTTTTGTCCCACTAACGCATCTTCTTGTATAACGCATTTTAACCATGACATCTCTCGGTTGATTGAATGGAGTGCAAATCATAACCTCCAATTAAATGTGGCTAAGACCCAGCTTATTTGCATAGGTTACACAAAACTCCTGAAAACTGTTGACCTCAAATCCCTCCCAGCAATAAAAATTCTAGAGACAGATATTCATTATAGTGACACCGTTAACAATCTAGGTCTAATTTTCGACAGAACCTTATCCTGGTCTGATCATACGTCAAAGGTAATCCGAAAAGTTGTGTCATCCATGCATATTTTGAAACGTAACGTGTCATGTACACCACCTTTCATGCGAAAACTACTTGTTCAAAGTCTTATATTTCCAATAATTGACTATGGTGCAGTCGTATACAACGACTTATCTGAAACTTTGAACATAAAACTACAGAGGTTACAAAACGCATGTGTTCGTTACGTTACAAATGCCAGGCGTGATGAACACATAACACCCTATTACATACAGCTACAATGGTTGAAACTCCATGAACGTCGAGAAATCTCAGTAGCTGTTGCCACGCAGAAAATTCTCAAACTGAAGACACCATCCTACCTTTATAATGCATTTAAACCTATGGAGTCGGTACATAACAGAGATAATAGGTTTACAAAAACCACCCTTCAAATTCCCCTTCATCGTACCACTAGATTTAACAAATCCTTTGTTTGCACTGCATCGCGTATCTTTAACGTCTTTAATCTTCACCGTTTCGCAAATAACACTAACTGTACACAACTAAAGCAGTTCTTAACATCTATCTTTCTGGAGGAGTACGCAAGAGGCTGAGATCAGGCATTCTTGTGTCGAACAATCAGAAATATGTATATTTCGAAGAAAATTGTTTCTCTGCCTTAGTTTTATATTCTTTAAATCCATGTAGTCCAAAATAACAGAAGGGCTTAATGACTTAATTTCTTACTTATTACATATTGTATGTCTTAACCTTACTGGATTTGGTATCTGTATTTTAATTTTTTTTTAATGTTTCATGTTTAGTTTAATACTTTAATATTATAAAAATGTAGTTACTGTGACCATAAATCTGTATTGTATTATAAGAAGACGCTACATAAAGGGGCTTTTCAGCCTCAGTGGCATGTAAATCATGATCAATAAATTCAAATTCAGTTCAAATTCAGTAGCCAACACTACTTGATACGCCTGTCGTACTCGTATTGTTTTGCCTGGCCTTTCAATGCTTTTGTGAACATTTAATAAGAAGCACGTTATGGTACGCCGCCGTTCGTAGTCAGAATTCATCCATTCTGACGTTATCATGCCGCCTGTTTGGTAAAAATCTATCCATACATTCGCCTTTTTATCCTGCAGTTCTTCATGTAAAGCTTGGTATTGTGTCGTAAAAGACCGAGCTCGATAGCTGCAGTCGCTTAAGTGCGGCCAGTATCCAGTATTCGGGAGATAGTAGGTTCTAACCCCACTGTCGGCAGCCCTGAAAATGGTTTTCCGTGGTTTCCCATTTTCACACCAGGCAAATGCTGGGGTTGTACCTTAATTAAGGCCACGGCCGCTTCCTTCCAACTCCTAGCCCTTTCCCGTTCCATCGTCGCCATAAGACCTATCTGTGTCGGTGCGACGTAAAGCAACTAGTAAAAAAAAAAAATGTCGTAAAAGGCAGTTGTGTTTTTAATCGCAGTTCTTCTATGTACTGTAGGACGGTTGTGTTGTGAGCTCATAGGTTAGCCTCGAAGGAGCGTTTTTTTGCCAGGCAGAGAATATTTTTAAAACATGGTCTTCACTCTTTCTAGTGCAGCTTAGATTGTCATGCAATAGGTTTTCCCAGATAATGTCTAAGGCATATGTCATATTGGGATCTGTTTGTACGTAGACATTTTCCCTCAGCAGCTAGTTGTTACGAACGATCTGCCATCTGTTGAATATACAGTATTTGGAAGCCAGGAAAGGTTAGAGAATCAAAGAGTATCTAGCAGGAAATAGTATTCTTCCGTGATCAGAGGAAAGTGTATACGCTCTGACTTAACAAGTATTAATCAAACATGGCTACATGCAATGACATTACTGAGGATGAAAACTACACATATCAGAATATTAACCAGCTAATTACAGAATGTCTTGCGGGTTAGGGTAAGCCTTCCCCTGCAATTATTGGAGTGATAATTTAATTATTTGATTTTATGATTACCTACTAAAAGTTGGCTGAACATAGAGGCCTATCAATGTATCATGATTCACCCGCAGGTATTTTCTGAGAGAATAAAACAGAAATGAATCAAATCGGTCCAGTAGAACGGACGGACGGATTTGCCAAAGATGATTTTTGTAAGCTCCTTTAATATATAGATTATCGGTCCAAGTAACCGACCTCTTACTACACCCATGCAGATATTAATTGAGAACCGCTGCTGGAAGTTGCCTTGACGCACTACGTGGGGATGTTCCACAGCCCATGAGTGAGTGTTGTGCATTATAAACATTTCTTGTCGGGTGCAAATTGCCTCATCTGTCACGAATACACTCGACAGAAAGTCTGGATTGCGTGCTAGATCAATTAACCAGTGGCAGAAATCCACTCTTAATTAGTAATCATCACCGAGTTCGATAGCTGCAGTCGCTTAAATGCGGCCAGTATCCAGTATTCGGGAGATGGTATGTTCGAACACCCACTGTCGGCAGCCCTGAAGATGGTTTTCCGTGCTTTCCCATTTTCACTCAAGGCAAATGCTGGGACTGTACCTTAATTAACGCCACGGTCACATCCTTCCCGACCCTAGCCCTTTCCTGCCCCATCTTCGCCATAAGACCTACCTGTGTCGGTGCGACGTAAAGTAACTTGTAAGAAATAAAAATGGGTAATCAGCTAGTGAGAGACACTGCACCCGTTGAATATGGTAAGGATGCATTCGCTCTTCATGCAGTACCCTACGCACTGCCCAAGTTGGGACACCAATGGCGTACGCGTACTGTGCCCGGGATCATCGTCTGCCTTTGCCAAAATGTCTTCTTCCGCGTCTAGGATTGCTCGTGGCCATTCAGGCCCTCGCTTTCCATAGCGTGGTGTAACACAAGCAGTATCGCGAACACGCTGTACTACAGCAAGTACCGTTGCTGGATACGGCACCCGTCTGTTCAGAAACCTTTCCCGATAGATTCGCGGAGCGCAACCCGTATACTTTGTGCCTCACCATACGCTAGCAGCATATCAAGGTATTCGTGGTTTTCATACACTGGCATTATTTAAATATTACTAATACGTAACTCGCGTACGAACGGGCGATAATTCGCCTCTCTGACAGCTGTTATTCAGGTGAACGCCAGGCAGGCAGCCAGCTGATAACTGTAGTCCGGTTTCATGGAGGTGACGCGAACCCGTCTAACCACATCTCCGTCGCTAGGAACAGCACGGCGCGGAACTGGCACGCGACACTTCTAGTGCTATCGCCGAACTGCTTACGTTGAATGTTCTCCTACAGTGTGATTTAATTATCATGGATTTTTAGGAGAACTACTCGCATGTGCAGAAACACCCCAGACCTCATTTATTCATTTTGTTATAATGCACAACATAGCGCAAACACAAAGCCTATAGGACGTCCGGTTAGTCTGCTAGACATCTCTAAATACCATAAGCAAAACATCTTCCCCGCTAAACCACGCACATTTCACTATGTGATTTGCGCGTAATTTAGCTCTTACTGACCTGGGGTATCGTGTGTTCGCGGCTGTCTAGGTACACCCCACCCACTCTGTATGTGGCCATATGCCCCATGATCTAATGAGTGTGAAAATGACCTGGCAATCTGTGACGTACGGGATCTGTACGATTGCGTGGTATTTTAATTATTCGAGCGTAAGGATGGGATATGCGGTCCGGGACGTGAAATATGGTACGATTCCCGTTTTGTATTGCGTAAAAGTAGAGGAACAAAGCAAAATCGTGTTGACGTGTACGTAAACAAAGTTTCTTACGTCAACGAAATAATGCACGGGATATTATGCCCAAATGAGTAGTATCGGAATTGAATTGTTGAAGCACATCGAACGTTTTGCTTTATACCAATAATGGACATGTTATAAAAGTAAACAAAGTAAACTCACATTCATTTCGTGCTTCCAAACGAAAAGAACATGCGTTATGGTAAAATAAAGCATTATAACTTACTGCTGCGTTTACAGTGCTTATTAAACGTACCAAAATTAAAGTTGCCAGTCTGAGTATTCAGACGGTTAAAGCACTGGTTTCTTGGTCCCAACTTAGCAGGTTCGATCCTGGCTCAGTCCCTACTGGACGTGCTCAAGTACGATAGCCTCGTGTCGGCAGATGTACTGGCACGTAAAAAGAACTCCTGTGGGACTAAATTCTGGCACCTCGGCGTCTCCAAACATCGTAAAAGTAGTTAGTGGGACATAAAGCAAATAACATTATTATTATTATGCCACTAAAAGCTGAAATACAGGGAAGAAAATAGTAAAATATGCGTGGTTTAGGAAGAAATAAGATGAAATGTACGTCACACGTGGCAACATTGGTCGTAGTAGTTAACTACAGAATACTATGCGTAAGACCAGAACCAGGTAAAACTCTTGGGGAGAAGTCAGGTGTAACCTCCTCGTATTGTGGTTATCACGAGAGGAAGAAGTGTGACAAACAGGTTTTGTGCATAAATACGAAAAACATACACATCAACAAATCTGAGAAACATAAACAAGGTCTTATGCCGACGATGGGACAGGAAAGGCCTAGGAGAGGAAAGGAAGCGGTCGTGACCTTATTTAAGGTACAGCCCTAGCATTACACGAAAAATCTGTGTACACAAAAAATTTACTTATGTTAAACATTACAGCACAGTAACTTAGAAAACAAAAACATACAGATTTCCTTACACAAAAAAATGTCTTTTGTAAATTAAAAAAGCTCTAGGCAACCTGCATAAGTTAAACGTTATAGTTCCTATTTCAGTAGTGGTGAACATGAAAACAAGCATTTTATTAAATTTTTTAAACGTGATAATGATGATGTTGGGGATGATGATGATTGCTGTTTTAAGGTCATCGGCCCTTAAAAATGTAAAATGTATACTGTTTTAATTCATAATGAAAAAATAAATATAAACTGCTCGAACACACGTAATGAACCCAAGCAACGTGCAGGGTAGGATTGAGGAACTGCCGACCTGCGTTCAAGGTCAATGTCTAGCGTTTTAACAAGCACATCTTCCGTGTGTTGTGTTTAGCTTTCGCCACGTACAAGGCACTCGTTCACTGTAACTCACGATTTATAATTGTTGTTACTTCAATTTTTTGTTCGGATTTATGGGAATATCGAACTATCGAGACTCAAAATACTACATTGATTCTGTACTGTACTCCCAAGCCAATATGCTGCAGAAATGGGGTAACATCTGACATAACAAAGTGAAACTCGTAGCAATATTGTTCTATGAAGGCTTCTCTTCTCCGAATCCAGTCGCGACGCATTCGAGCCAAGACAACAGGGTTGTATCGAATACCATCTGCTGCTTGAAAAATACGTTCTTGGAGGTCATCCGAAGTGGTTACTTCAGACATAAATATCCATTGGATTAGGGTCTGGCGATCTGGCGGGCCAACTGATGGGTCCACGTCGTCCTATCCACCATCGACGAAATGTCTGATCCAAACGATCACGCAGTAAGCGGCTTACATGAGGTGGTGCACCATCGTGTAAAAAGCACATGGTTCTGCGTAGTCGAAGCGATGCGTCCTCTGAAAGCTCCAATAACGTACCTATGAGGAACTCCTGGTAAGCTACACCGATCAACCGTGCAGGCAAGATGATTGGTGCCGCGCGGAGTAAGGTGCTGACCTCCTGACCCCAAATTGGCAGTTTCGATCTTGGCTCAGTCCGATGGTATTTGAAGGTGCTAAAATACGTCAGCCTCGTGTCGGTAGATTTACTGGCACGTAAAAGAACACCATCGGGACTGAATTCCAGCACCTCAGTGTCTCCGAAAACCGTAAGAAGTAGTTAGTGGAACGTGAAAGCCATTATTATTTTGATTATATTATCATTATTACGGAAGCTCTAATTAAACGGGTCAGTTAGTCATCATTTTACCTATCGGCACTTCCTGTCCAATAATAAGCCTTCTGTTAAAATACCCTTGCAGAATATATATTTTTTTTTTTTTGCTAGAGGCTTTACGTCGCACCGACACAGATAGGTCTTATGGCGACGATGGGATAGGAAAGGCCTAGGAGTTGGAAGAAAGCGGTCGTGGCCTTAATTAAGGTACAGCCCCAGCATTTGCCTGGTGTGAAAATGGGAAACCACGGAAAACCATTTTCAGGGCTGCCGATAGTGGGATTCGAACCTACTATCTCCCGGATACAAGCTCACAGCCGAGCGCCTCTACGCGCACGGCCAACTCGCCCGGTACGGAATTTTTAATAATAATGTTATTTGCTTTACGACCTGCAACTACTTTTCCGGTTTTCGGAGAAGCCAAGGGGCCGGAATTTACTCCCGCAAGAGTTCTTTTACGTGCCAGTAAATCTATCGAAACCTCCTGTGGATAGGGGACGCAGGCGAAGAATACACCCACGGTATTTCCTGACTGTCGTAAAAGGTGACTAAAAGGGGCGACCAAGCGAGGAAGGAAATGGAACCATGATATTTCTTGTGATTAGTACCATCAATTGAGGAACACCATGGTTCGACGTTACTTGCGATTAGAACCATTGTATGATGAACACCATTGGTCTGGGCGTTGCCTGTGATTAGTACCATCGTGTGCATTCCACCGAGACGGGGAAGCGGGCGCGTGCCATCATGGACTGGCGTCCATGTGGGAGGAGCTGCCGTGCAACGCGCTGAATTGCGTTGGTTCTCCTGTATTCAGAACCGGTCTGCGTTACCTATGATGAGTACCACTACAGTACATGCGGAGCATCATGGGTCTACATTGCCCGTGAGTAGTGCCTTTATGTGATCAACACCATGGGCCTGTGTTACCTTTGGGTGGTACCATAATGTGCGATACACCGTGGGTCTACATTGCCTATGATTAGTACCACTATATGAGCAACACCACGAGTATACGTGGCCTGTGATTAATTCCACTACGTGGGGAACACCACGGGAATACCGGCGCCCGTGATTAGTCCCACTAGGTGAGGAACACCATGAGCCTGCGTTGCTAGTACCCTTATGTGAGGAACACTATGGGTCTGTGTTTACCTGTGAGTGGTACCATTGTGTGTGACATAACATGGGTCTATATTACCTGTGATTTGTACCACCATGGGAGGAACACCATGAGTCTACGTTACCTGTGATTTGTACCACCATGCGAGGAACACCATGAGCCAACGTTACATGTGATTACGATTGTGATTCGTAGTACCACCATGCGAGGAACACCAGGAGTCTATGTTATCTGTGATTAGTACCACCGTGCGAGGATCACCGTGGTTCTGCTTTACCAGTGATTAGTATAATTATGAGGGGCCGGTGACGTAGATTTTGGACCCCTTTGGACAGCAAGCAGCATCTCAGTATAGGAGGTATTGTGAATTGGATCCACTGATTGTTTTGGATTCATCATCATCATTCGTTGTAGATTTTAGTCAGTTGATATATTTTGAAGTTTTACTGTCGTTTCATGTCGTTGCACCTCGTACCATTAGGGGCCGATGATCTAGCTCTTAGGCCCCTTTAAACAACAACAGCAACAATCATCATCACCATCATCATCATAATCAAATCTACAGACACGAGGCTGATGTATTTGAGCTCCACGGCACTTTCATAGTAGCTCTTTATCCTTCTAGCAATTTTCAAAAGCATGGATGCTCTTAATTAATAAATCCTAAGATAATGAACAAAATAAATTGTTTATCAAAACATTAATTTGGAGTGTGCTGCTATATAGCTGTGAAGGATGGACTCTCTTGAAGGAGGACGTGAAACGACTAGAGGCAGTGGAAATGTGGCTATGGAGGAAGATGACAAGAACTAGCTGGATTGAGAAGAAATCTTTTTTTTTTTTGCGTCGCACTGACACAGGTAGGTCTTATGGCGACGATGGGATAGGAAAGGCCTAGGAGTTGGAAGGAAGCGGCCGTGGCCTTAATTAAGGTACAGCCCCAGCATTTGCCTGGTGTGAAAATGGGAAACCACGGAAAACCATCTTCAGGGCTGCCGATAGTGGGATTCGAACCTACTATCTCCCGGATGCAAGCTCACAGCCGCGCGCCTCTACGCGCACGGCCAACTCGCCCGGTAGGGGGGGGGGGGGAGAAAATAGACAACAGATCATTTTTATAGGCTCGGGGTGGGGGATTCAGTTAATTGCATTTAATAATTTTTCCCAAGTAACGCCGGGTACTACTGTGCCGTCTTATCGCCCCACAAAAAGAATGGTAACAATTAAATGCGCTTGTGAAAAAGTGGTAGAAGTATGGCAAAAATAAAATGCGCTTAAGAAACAAAAGCTAAATAACAAAACCAAGCAAGATAAAAATCGTAGCGAATTTCTGTATCAGTACAAGTCATGCCGTGATGTATCGCTGCACACCACAGCATCACAATCTTCAGTAAGAACTGCTGTACAGTACAAGAATAAGAACACACAAATAAATAGACGACTTCTTTACAACAGTGATAAGCTGCCGGCGATTCACAGCGTAATGGATTGCGCGTTGCATGTACCAGAGCAACTCAAAAGGAAAAGGAAGGAAGGCAACAAAGCGATGGCTGTTCCCGCTATTGTGCTTCCTCCCTGCGAATGTATTTATGAAACAGAAAAGCATCAGTAGTTATTTTAATAGCTCGCGCGCAAAAACATCCCCCATCCTTTTTTTTCTTTCATAATGCGAAAATGGAAAATGGCATAGACCTCGCATGTAAAATATAGTCGGGAACAGAAGTAGACAAGAGTTGACCAAAGGTGGTCGGAAAAAAAAGATGAAAGTGAGGAGGCTAGCACAAGTAAATGTAAGACATTACAGTTTCTGCTAGAAGCCGTATGGTTGCCAACTCTGGCTCCCACTTTGAGAGTTCTTTGATGATACCGTGGATGGATTCTACCACCCTCACTCATAGCATTCGAGTTCTTAACTTCTTCATCACCCTGACATCATATGAGACGTTTCGGGCAGTAAGGGTCAATTCCGCAAAGGCTTGATTCGAGGAAACACAGTTTAAAATAGCTCTGCATTGCGCGAACTCTACAACAGTTCGTCTACCCGACTTTAGTTGTTGTGTTGTAGTAGTAGTAGCTGAGTGGATCAGACGGTTGAAGCGCTGGATTTCTGACCCCGACTTGACAGGTTCGATCGTGGCTCAATCCGGTGGAATTTGAAGATGATCAAATACGCCAGTCTCGTGTCAGCAGATTTACGAGCACATAAAATAAATCCTGCGTGACAAAATTCCGGCATCTCGGCGTCTCCGAATACCGTCAAAAGTAGTTAGTGAAACGGAAAAATAACATTATTATTATTATTATTATTATTATTATTATTATTATTATTATTATTATTATTATTATTATTATTTGCTATTTGCTTTACGCCGCACCGACACGGATAGGTCTTCTGGCGACGATGGGACAATAAAGGCCTTGGAATGGGAAGGAAGCGGCCGTGGCCTTAATTAAGGTACAGCCCCAGCATTTGCCTGGTGTGAAACTGGGAAACCACGGAAAACCATCTTCAGGGCTGCCGACAGTGGGATTCGAACCCACTATCTCCCGGATGCAAGCTCACAGTTGCGCGCCTCTAACCACACGGCCAACTCGCCCGGTTATTATTATTATTATTATTATTATTATTATTATTATTATTATTATTATTATTATTATTATTATTATTATTAGGGGTAGTAGTAGTATTCGAGGTTTGAATCTAGGATAAATAAACACCGAGTGAGTTGGCTGGGTGGAACGGACCGTGTAGCTGTAAGCTTGCATTCGGGAGATGGTAGGTTCAAATCCCACGTCGGCAGCTCTGAATATGGTTTCCCGTGATTTCCCATTTTCACACCAGGCAAATGCAGACGGTGGTTGGCCTTGATTAAGGCCACGGCCGCTTCCATGTCAGTCCTAGCACTTTCCCGACCAATCGTCGTCGGAAATCTTCCTGAGTTAGCGACATTAAACCACTAGCAATTAATGTTAAACAGCGACGCAAACATGTAATTCTATTATCCAACTTTACTCATTTCTTTTCAGAGGAACTTTCGCTCATCTCAAGCACCAACTACCAAGGGTTTAAGCACGGAGGTTATTGTTTTATTAATATTACGTAACCATTTACATGTATATCAAAATTATTACAAGTCTATTCTACTAGACAACCATTATTTACCCCAACACATTTTTAAATGCACAAATAGATAAACGAAACATCTATAACGTAAATAGGCTTACATTTTTTACAATGGTTCGTAGTAACTACTGTATGACCATAACAGATTACACGCATGCATTTTACGCTGTTGATAACGCTGGCCGTGTGACACTTCTGAACAAGAAAGTACTCCACAAAATCCGTATTCTACGTTAAACATTGACCGCCTCACATGCACTAAGTATACGATATTCCTAGTCCCATATTTGAAGCAATAACAATAATTTTACGCTTACGAATATAGGAATGAGTGATCCTAATAGAAATTAACTCGATACCCGATCCTCTTCTAATGAGGGTAAAAGTGCAGTGTCTGTCAAGGGCAAACGGTCGTCAACACGGAAGCGTTAGTCTAACGGTTAGTTAGTGCCATGGACCATGAGAAGGAAGTGAGCGGTTCACTTGACGAGCAAAACACGAGTTGTGTCATTTAGGAACATTAGAGGCTATTATCTTCTCGTGCTGGATGGGATGTGCACTAGTGTCGCTCAGTTTTTGGAGTCTCGGAAGGTCAGTGGTTCGAGTCAATACCACGGAAACAGATATGAGTATTGGTTAACCCAGATATACTGAAGATACTTTTAAGTTGAACTTTGTCTTTAATTCCTGTATATGTTGCCTTTTTCGTCACCTTAACTGGCGAGATGTAGTGTTTACAGTGCACTATGTCTTCTGGTATGGGCTAGAATAAATTTGTTACTTTCATTGCCCTGTCTCGGTCTCATCCTTGGCTTTGACAATATGAAAGTGACTGAGGTATGAGCGATGCTAGTAATACCATTCCTTATGCAACGGGAAACTACATCACTCCTCATTTCCCTAGTATGCCTCTTCAGTGACGCCTAGGCTGTTTATGGCAGCTGTTGGTGGAGCTGTGGAGGATCAAACCAGCCTTCGGGCTGAATACCCAACATACAACACATATGTTCTTACCTACTACTCTTCCCCTCAAAAACACATTTCATGAATTCAAATTCGGTTGTGATATAGTCTATGGATATGGTGCCTCTACTTTTTTTTTTTTTATGAAGGGCGGTGAATAGCCTTATGCTTGAAGAATGTATTCGTAACTGCTATTTCCACACTAGCGCAGAAGTCCAGTAAACGCTCCCCTTTCCTATTAACTTCCATATCTTCCTCACATTTACTGATCACCTTCTCAAATCCTTCACATTTCCAACTCTCCCATGCAGTAGTATTCCTGATAAACAGTCCTACTCCACACTCTACCCTTCCGTTTTTAACTCCTGTTAAGAATACTTTAATCTCTTATTTCTTCCTAGTTATCTCCCATTATCTGAATATCATTAACCCCTAACACATCCAGACGCATGATCTTTGCTGACTCAGCCAGTTTGACTTCCTTCCATGAGCCCCAGTTGGTATTGATAGCTCCTCATCGAATTCCATTTTGTTCGCCCAGTTGTTCCCAAGTGTCCCTCGCCTGTCAAATGAAAGTGGGACTCCTTAGACAGGCATAAAATATTCTGAGCTCGGCAAATTCTGTGAAGCTGAAACTACGCTATTTATACGTAGTCCCAGTGTGAATCCCTCCTCTGGCGGGTTAGAAACAACGGTGGATTCACTAATTTCTCCAAATCTTACAAAGACTAAGATAAAATAACTATACCATTAACATATTTCAGTGTTTCGATTATCTCCAAATTTGCCAAATTCCTCTTTGATATCCTGTACGCATGTTCTAATAGCCCTAGCTTTGAAAAGGAGTGGGGACGAATTTCAACCCTGCCTCACTTAAATAGATCTCCATATGCCAGGTATGTGTGCACGTTTTCCTTACTTCAATCCTCTACGTTCAGATTTAGAGTCAGTATTGTTTCGCGAGCTCCGACATTTCTTTGAAAGCTAAACTGAATATGTATATATAACACATTGCCTGTTTCTTAATTTCATATTTCAAAGAAAGCTTGTAGCTTTACGTGATTATAAGTCGTACAGTAGGTCATACATTTCACGTAAAACTAGGCTACTTGGTACTAAGAAAAAGTAATATTGTTACGTGCTCATGCGATTGGCAGTCCTTTGAGGAAGCTCCATTCGGTATTTCCTGGAAGGAATGAGTGAGTCTGGTCGGGGAGCTTTCAGCCTGCTTGAGGGCATGTGATGGCCTCTGTATGTATTGTGTTTTTCTCTTGCGTCTCCGTGCACTTTCTGGAAGGTGAAACTAGAATGTTCGTCTTCCGACCGCACTATGAACATTCCAGTGCTTCATCACTAAACGCAGGTACGCAGTGAACAGGAGTTGTTGTTGGAGTAGTGAGTGTTGAGAGAATGTCGTCATAATGCAGTAATATTGTGTTGTTGGAGCAGAACGTTGAGTGTAGAGAAAGTGCCATCGTGGTGGAGTGTTGGAGCAATTGTCGTTGCTTAGTGTTTGGTGTTGAGCTGTGTTGTGTATTCGTTCTACCAAGTGAGACGTACTGAGTGATTTTGTGTGTGTGTGTGTGTGTGTGTGTGTGTGTGTGTGTGTGTGTGTGTGTGTGTGCTTCAGACACGTGTGTTGATTTTACAAGTTATCGGTCTTGTCTGGAGTCGAGCCAAGTGTGTAGCAGTCGTGTGAGTTGATATTCAACAGACTTTTGGTAGAACCGGTGTTCATGTAGCTGCTATGGAGAGCATGAACCATGTGCACCCCTTGCTCCTGCTAAACAACTATGAACTCGCCTGCCTTAGCAACACAAACCGAGGGTTTCTTGGTTTTCAGATTATATTAAAACAACGAATTAAACATTTATACATACACTAGCCCCAGATTAACTATGCTGATTAGCTATTTGCAATTTGTTTGTTATTACGTTAGCATTAACGGCACTTGGTTACCGTTAGATTGTCCTTAACCAGAACAGTTTTCTCTGGTGAGAAAACTAACCTCCTACTCTACTGTATTCCAATGGCCAAAAATATGTAAGTCAAAAATAATGACGTATGGCCTGCGGAGAAGCCTGGTGCAGGTCTTTTTCGAGTGGCGGCCTATAGGTGCCTTCCATGGCTATGAAGATTGATCCCTACCCACGATGATTTCTAATGATGAAGACGGTACACACACCCAGACCTCGAGTCACATAAATTGACCAATTAAAGTTAAAAATCTCCGAGCCGGCTGGGAATCGAACCCGGGAATCTCTGGACCTAAGGCCAAAACGCTAACCATTTAGCCATTATGCCACCAGATGTGAAGACAAGGTAGAGCAAGATGAAGCCTCTCTCTTAATGTTCTTTAACTCCGAACTAACAGCACGAAATGGTTAATAGGACAAGAATGAGAAATTTGGAACGGCAGTTCAGAGAAACTTCTATCATGCTTGTTTACATTATATTAAAACCTAACAAAATCAGACAAAGAAGCTTGATTTTGATCCATATGCTTATAGAAGTCCGCCTCTGTGGTGTAGTTGTTAGTGTGATTAGCTGCCACCCCCGGAGGACTGGGTTCGATTCCCGGCTCTGCCACGAAATTTGACAAGTGGAACGAGGGCTGGAACGGGGTCCACTCAGCCTCGGGAGGTTAACTGAGTAGAGGTGGGTTCGATTCCCACCTCAGCCATTCTGGAAATGGTTTTCCGTGGTTTCCCACTTCTCCTCCAGGCAAATGCCGGGATGGTGCCTAACTTAAAGCCACGGCCGCTTCCTTTCCTCTTCCTTGTCTATCCCTTCCAATCTTGCCATCCTCCGCAAGGCCCCTGTTCAGCATAGCAGGTGAGGCCGCCTGGGCGAAGTACTGGTCATTCTCCCCAGTTGTATCCCCCGACCCTATGTCTCACGCTCCAGGACACTGCCCTTGAGGCGGTAGAGGTGGGATTCCTCGCTGAGTCCGAGGGAAAAACCAACCCTGGAGGGTAAACAGATTAAGAATGAAAGCTTATAGAAATTGTGATCGGAATATTCCGAATAATATCCAATACCTTTTTTTTTTCGAAAAGAAAGCTGCCGGTAATGCGTACCATTGCATACCACCATAAAAAGCACTTAATAATAATAACAACAATATCTTTCTTTCTTTCTTTCTTAATCCGTTTACCCACCAGTGTTGTTTTTTCCCTCGGACTCGGACTTATTCCTTACGCAGCCAGTCCCTGCTATGAATCGTGTGAAAATGTTGCTCATAGGGTCCGTCAGTGGGCTTGGTAGACTGATATGCGATAGCAACTTCTGGCTCAGTGAGGTAAGCAACGAGAAATTACATCACTCCTCATTTCCCTAAAACGCATCTTCAGTGATACCTAGGCCATCTATGATTATGACAGCTAATGGTGGAGGTGGAGAGGATCCAACCAGCCTTCGGGCTGAAGACTGAACATACACATACATTATTATTATTATTATTATTATTATTATTATTATTATTATTATTATTATTATTATTATTATTATTATTATTATTATTATTATTATTATTATTATTATTATTATTGGGTATGGTAGTAGTACCTTCCTGGCAGGTTGAAGATTGATGTAGAATTATAATAAGGTTAGAATAATCCCCAGCACCTGAAGGGAAGCGTCAGTTGTGCATAACGAGTGCTATGGGATTTCCTGCTTACCAGTTTCAATACTGGGGAACCCCCAGCATGATGTCATACAGTCAGACGGACACACGAACACACACACCACCTGTCCCCGAAAGAAGCTCTGTTATAACGTCATTAGGCTTACTCTATAAGGAGGAATAATTCAGCTGCCAAGCAGATTATGGAGATATAAATTGAAGACCAAGATGATGACTCAGATGAGTAATGAGGCATTTATTCATTGTTTATGATTCTATGTTACTCTTTGCATTATTGAGCGCGCCAGGGTATGTCCCTCTGTTCGACGAGAGAGGTCAGAGTTGTTTGATTCGCTACCCAGTGAACCAGATGTGCCAGCCTGAGTGACTGTGACGGTTGAGGCACTGGTCTTCTGACTCCAACTTGGAACGTTTGTTCCTGGCTCAGTCCAGTGGTACTGTATTTGAAGGTGTTCAAATACGTCTGCCTCGTATTGGTAGATTTACTGACACGTAAAAGAACTCCTGTGGGAGAAAATTCTGGCACCTCGGCGTCTCCAAAAACCGTCAAAAGTAGTTATTGGGGCGTAAAAATAACATTATTATTATTATTATTATTATTATTATTATTATTATTATTATTATTATTATTATTATTATTATTATTATTATTATTATTGAACCAGATGTGTATGGAATAGCCCTCTGCAGCATTTCTTCGCATTCACTCCACAAACATTTTGATAATTACTTCATACCAAAATGGGTGAGTGGTGATTATTGTTTTAAGAGGAAGTATTTTTGGGCAACCATCCTCTTATTAACACTAGAGAGGAAAGTGAGTACAATCCTTCGATAAATCTAGGCATCGGTAAAATAAATGGAAAGGCCACGAAGGACGTGAAAATGACTCCCTAGGCCTCGTAAACCTAATATCGTGGATGTCGCAAGAGTGGACCAAGGAAGGTCGGATAGAAAAGATTAAAGTGAGGGGCCTGACACAGGTAGGGTGAAACAATGCCCGGTTCAGCTAGAGGTCTATGGTCGCCAAACCATGCTCCCAATTTGAGAGGCTATGGAACACTTTCCCTATCAGTATACGTAATAGTACTTCAATAGCCTCATTTAAACGGTCCTGTCGAGATTTCTTCTTAAATACGTGAATAGCTTATATGAATTTTAAAGTGAATGAGTGCAAGTATGAATTAGATCTATTGTTAGGTAATGCAGGTAGATAATATTAATAATTTACAAAATAACTATTATAATACTCTTTTACTCCATCGATTTAGGTAGTTTTTGGAGACTATATACAGTGTTGTTTTTCAAATTATGTGACTGTGTACTACATGTTATGGTTAAGTGTAAGAGATGGCCGTGAACTGTAACTTTGCCACACACAAAGGCTTAAATAAATAAATAAATAAATAAATAAATAAATAAATAAATAAATAAATAAATAAATAAACAAATAAATAAAGAACTCAATCTTAGTCGCCTCTTAAAGACGCAGGTGATGCCGTGGATGTATTCTACTGCCCCCACCACAGGCGGGTCAAGATTTATTCTAATCCTGGGCTTAAATAATTACTCAAACGAACACCTTAACACGCTTAAAAATACAGAGATAAGGAGAGGGCTGTCCAGCTCCTTAGGCAGGTAACTTATAAATATAATTAAGTCTGTGCATTCCAAATGTTTGCGTCATACACCGTCTCTCGGCTTAGGTACGAAGAGTTGAAAATATATTCCGTTCAATTTTTGTTTATATGCATGTCGGTCGGTCGGTCTTGTCGTCATCACGGAAAGCCTGCTGAACGGCATTTTTCGAAACTCGGTTTTTAGGTTCTGAAAAGCCGAACTGTGCATTGGGGTACATATTATTTATTTATTTATTTATTTATTTATTTATTTATTTATTTCCATGGCGTAACTCAGACTATGAAACCTGCTATTCTGCTAGACCCTATCTTACAATGTACATACAGTTCACAATATATTACACACACAAACACACACACTATAATACTTTTTTATGCTAGTTGCTTTACGTCGCACCGACACACATAGGTCTTATGGCGACGATGGGACAGGGAAGGGCTAGGAGTGGGAAGGAAGCGGCCGTGGCTTTAATTAAGGTACAGCCCCAGCATTTGCCTGGTGTGAAAATGGGAAACAACGGAAAACCATTTTCAGGGCTACCGACAGAGGGGTTCGAACCTACTATCTCCCGAATACTGGATACTGGCCGCACTTAAGCGACTGCAGCTATCGAGCTCGGTCACTATAATACTAAACTGTACACATGGTTGCCATTGAGCTTTCACGGCCCGTACTTATAGACATGTTACAGGCTTTT
Source organism: Anabrus simplex (assembly GCF_040414725.1). NCBI lineage: Eukaryota > Metazoa > Arthropoda > Insecta > Orthoptera > Tettigoniidae > Anabrus > Anabrus simplex. The sequence continues at coordinate 329,880,766 of NC_090267.1, read as the reverse complement.
GGGCTTATGCCGTGTCAAGAAAATAAGGTGAAATTCTTTACGTTTCGCAGAGAACTTTCGCAGAGAGCCTTTCTCGTGGACAGTCGAGATTTTCTTCTGATGACGCAGAGCACAGTTCTCTGCGAAACGTAAAGAATTTCACCTTATTTTCTTGACACGGCATAAACTCAAAAGCCTATAACATGTCTGTACACATGGTTTTACAAACTTAAAGTAAAGAAAAATAAAAGTATCTAAAATAATCCAGAATAAATAAAATTGGCCTTATGCATCAATAAAAAAAATTAGTAAAAGTGTCACACGGAATGAAATAATAAAACAGAAAGGTAGAATTCATGTATTTACACTCACCTTGATCCGTCCAAGTACCGCTGCCAACATTTCTTTTTAAATACTGGTTCAGATAGGGTGTCCCTCAGGTCATTGGGCAACGAATTCCATGTTCGAATTGTACTGACAAAAAAAAAAAAAAAAAAAAAAAAAAAGAAAGAAAATATTGGAGAGGGTGGATCTGTGATTTGGTATTTTGAGGGTTACGTTAGCTGCAGCTCTGGTCGGGGTGTTATGAATGGTTGAGAGCAATTGAGAAGAATCTGTTAGATAAGAGGGTGTCGGCTTGTAGGCTATACAGTATAGTTTGCAGTGGCGTAGTAATATGAAGGTAGCAAAACCAGGAAATATCAAATGTATCCGTTAATATTAGCTGTGTCCGTCTCTGTAGTGTTGTAGTTAGTGTGATTAGCTGCCACCCCTGTAGGCCCGCGTTCAACTCCCGGCACTGCCACGACATTGGAAAAGTGGTACGAGGGCTGGAACGGGGTCCAGTCAGCCTCGGAAGATCAACTGAGTAGAGGGGGTTCCATTCCCACCTCAGCCATCCTCATAGTGGTTTTCGGCGCTTTCCCGCTTCTTCTCCAGGTAAATGTCGGGATGGTAGAGGACGAGGTTGACTGTGCTAGCGAGAACACGTACGTGTCTCTCGCTCCGCTGTCCCTCTCCTTGCCAGGAGATCTGTTCTTCTTAAGTGCAAGCCAGGCAACTGTACTTATTAGTACTTTTCCGAAGGAGCATTTGTCAGAGATGAGCACTTCTCAGTGCTCGCTTTCAGTTCTCTTTCAGGATTTCTTTTCAGGAGGACCAGGATGAAGAAGCCAAACATGCCGGAGAAGCTGGCCGACTGCGACTGCGAGGGAGCCATCGAGGGACTACAAAGGGTGCTGAGTTCGATGGTCGTCCCCGCCCCGGATGTTAGACTCCCGGCGCTGAGGGTGTACAACCGATGGGGGGAGGACACCTAACGTGAGACACTCCGCATACTCGATGTCCTAACTGCGATCGCGTAGTCCATCGGACAGGAGTCGATCATGGAGCTCATCGGCGAGGTGATCCCTGGCTGGGCAGTGGTCTTCCGCGACGGCGCGCCCCCAGTTGGTCCGCTGTACTTCACGAAGTACACGCAGACCAACAAGGCCGCCAACCAGGATCGTCGACCACCTGCCAGGGCGAAGTGGACGCAGACGCAGGCCTACCAGAAAGGGCCTGTTACCCGGGTACAATCCAGGAAAGCGCCCGGGACGGTGGACGGCTGCACAGCAGTGGAGGAGGACGCCCCCTGGCGTTCAGAGGCTGCTGTCCAGGCCCAGCCTGCTAGTGCGACTGTCTAGCTGCAGACGTCGACGTCCGCTCCACAGGACAGGGAACGCAGTTGAGTGTTAGCACCGACGAACGCCGCCGCCGCCAGCCAGGAGAAGGAAGAAGACGGCTACGCAGTGGAACCACCCGCTACCCCGGGATCACCAGGCGGGAGGAGGGCCACCAGGAAGAGGCCTCTTCCCCTGCCGAGAAGAGATCCCCGAGGGAAAGAAGACGCCGCCCCAGGACTAGGAGGAAGAAGAAGAAGACGCTGGCCCACCAAGAGAGGGCCGCCCAGCCGCAACCCAGGACTGCTCCCAGGACAGCAGCCGAGCGAGGAGCCAATCAGGAGAGGACCTCAGCGGCTATCAGGTGAGATCTAAACGTCCCCCTCAACAGCTCTTGCAGTGTTTCCGCTGTTTTAGGTGGAGCCACCGGCGGGAGAGTTGTGGGCTCTTAGTAAGGTGCAACCGTTGTGGGGGTGATCACCACTACACGGCCTGCGCAGCACGTAAAGAGGCGCGGGCAGAGAGGAAGGAGGCCCGGCGTCATGACCCACCCCCTTTCAGGAGACCCCCACCCCGGCGGGCTTGGCCTCATTCTTCGGGATCGAAGACTGAGTACGAGGGACTCCAAGGATGTGGCGCTGTGCGGCGGGCCCTAGTGGTATTCGATGCATGGCTCCGCAGCCGGCAAGGCCCGCGCTAGTCACGGCAGTGCCCAGACGGACTGATCCCCTGGCAGATGGAATGGCGAGACGATGGATCATGGGTGGTGCATGATACCTCTTCTCAACTAACACTACCACTGGACCTATCCAGCCCACATCTTTGCATGTGCTATCATAAGATGTCAGGTTTTACATGTAGGCTCTTTTCTTTTCTGCCTATGTGGTTTTTCCCTGACTCTTCAATACCAGCACAAACTTTTGCCGTGGTATCGAGTCTAACTCGGAAACCGGCAGATACTCCTTGTATCACTTCCCACTCTTCCCTGCTATATCTTTCTTCTTAGAAATAATAGCATGTCGGAGGCCATGTAGATTGAGTTGATGGTCACGCAGGGTGAGCGGGCTTCGGCCGCCCCCCCCCCCCCGGGAAAAACCCGGGATGGTACGTAAGTTTAGGCCACGGCCGCTTCCTTCCTTTCCTTGTCTATCCCTTCCAATCTTCCCATTCCTCCACAAGGCCCCTGTTCAGCATAATGGGTGAGGCCGCCTGAGCGATGTACGGTCGTGCTGCTCAGTTGTATCCCCCGAGCCAAAGTCTGTTAGACACTGCCCTTGAGGGGGTAGAGCTGGGATCCTTCGCTGAAAACGAGGGAAAAACCAATCGTGGAGGGTAAACGGATTAAGAAATAAATAAATATTAGCTGTATCGAAAAACTGAACATAACAAAATCTTTGTAAAACATTATTTTCGATTCTTTATGCTTGATATGTTTTTAACGTACAAGGCATAATAACAGAGGTATTTGTGATTGTTACTTTTCACAAAGATATATCTCCGGAAATATTAGTTTTAAAAGTGTATAGTCACTAAAAAAGAATGAGTACATAGTATTGTGTGTTACAACTCGCCTCTCATGATAAACCCTATGCATACCCACAACAAACAATTGGGTTCAATTGTTTCTGAGAAAAGTGTATCTGCGAGGAACTTACAGAGTACCATGTACTCATCCTTCCCTGAGCGGCTGTACATAACAAATATTACAGAAAATCTTTTCTAATCCTCATAATGAAAATTTTGTGTCGTAAAAGCTACAATAATGGAGATATTCACGAATTTAGACTTTTATTTCCAAATCCATCAACATCGAACATCACTCACGTCGAAATATTGTTTAGTCGCCCTGGTAACTAGTTAACTGGCGAAGGTGATTATTGTCGTGATTGCGGTCATTAGCCTCTATTCATCAGGAAGATAACTATCGAAATGAGAAGGAAGGCGGGATGGAACGATCTCTCGTAGAATGAAGGAAAAAATCATAAAAGAGGTGTGTGGGCCGAAAGAAAACGTATGATGGTCTAAAACATACCAACAACAAAGTTATAAGTTACTGATGGACTATTGCTGTTAATTGAGGTTTGCTTTGTCCCTATATGCTGCCATCAATCAATCAATCAATCAATCAATAATATGCATTTAAGGCTGTCACCCAGGTGGCAGATTTCGTGTCAGTTATTAACCTAGGGTATCCTTAAATGTTTTCAAACAACTTCGAAATTTATTGAAATTTCCCTTGATAAATTATTATTCCAACCCCTTACTGTTGCAATTGCAAATACACAATAAAAGTAAAATGATAAAGAGCTTTTTGTAAAATATATGACAGTATATGAACGTTAGGCCTACTTCTATAAAATTTCTTCAGCTGGAATATTGTTTTTTATTCTTTGCTATTTTGCTTTACGTCGCACCGACTCAGGTAGGTCTTATGGCGACGATGGGATAGGAAAGGCCTAGGAATGGGAAGTAAGCGGCCGTGGCCTTAATTAAGGTACAGCTTCAGCATTAGCTGGTATGTTGTTATATAATCAAATTGCTTATTTAAGAGTATGAGTTATAATTTTACTCTATTTTAAAAGGAGGAAAATATAACAAATTTAATGGAATTTCTTTACAAATTGCCAACGGCCGTAGCCGTGTTGAAACACCGGATCCCGTGAGATCTCCAAAGTTAAGCAACATTGGGCGTGGTCAGGAGTTGGATGGGTTGCCACGCGCTGTTGGTGGAGCGGAAAGGAACTGGCCACCCTACCGCACGTAAACTCCGGCTCAGGAATACCTCTGCGGAGGTTCGGACCTGCCTTCGGACAGAATAACCCTTACCTTACCTCTTTACAAATTCATCTTTCATTGACTGATAAATAGCTTCACAAGCCTCTAAAATAATGCTGGTGTTATACAGTCTGCACTGCAGACTTGTTTGTGAGAAACCGGTGTGCAACCATAGGGAGAACTTCAACATTAAGCCTGCAATTGAGGAGCTATCTGACGGTGAGATAGCGGCTTAGAATGACGCCTTTTCTCAAAGCGTGGTTCGATGGGTGAATCGTGCAATTTTGCAAAGATTTATGGCTTTTTGTTTTTTTATTTCTACACCTGGAATATCGAATTGTAACAACTATGAATCAGTGTGGATTAGATATAGTTTTGAACCGACGGGTGGGTACAAATACGCATGCAGTAGATAACTGACCAGAGGGGAGGGGGTATATTGTAAAACCCATGATCTGTTGTAAGGAGAAATCTTTGATTGTGGACACGGATTTTTCGTGCATTAACTTAACCCTCAAGCACACGCGCCAGATCTTAGGACGCAGACACACGCGTAGGGGTACTTTCCACCCCGCATATCATTGTATTGTAAAATATGAATTACTGTATTAATTGGAGATTTTAAGATAGATTATGTAAGAATAACTTTTTATGCAGGGATCCAGCCAGAAAGGTACAAGAGCGGGGAGAGCACAGAAAAGTTATTTGTACATTTCATTAGGAAATAAAATGACCTGGGGTGGATTCCACCCCATACGCGTGTGTTTGAGGGTTAAATGTCTAATTACTCTGTTTGAACTTGCTCGTTGAATGTTTTAAGCATTGTTGCGTCGTGTTTGGAGAAGAATCCTAACGTACATATTTACCGTAACTACAGCAACTTTAGATTAATTTAAGATTGTTAAATGTTATAAATTCGTCGTCACAACCATTTAGGGATCATCGTCTACATGCATCCTCGCGCTAACACGCTCTGTGTGCTGCAAATAAGAAACCGTTCTCTTTAATATCCATACACTGCCAAAAAGAAAAACCATGCAACATCCTCTATGACTGTGTTCAGTGGCATCAGGATATAATATGTGCATGCTGAGAGGTTGTTGTGGTAGTCAACAGAATAGAATAGAATACTCCTATTCCCCAGATTCGGATCACCTGAAATCGGGGAGGGAGTAATTATTTATTGTAATCCAAAATGTGTGTTGATACATGCCTTCTTTTCCCTACCACTACATTCAACAATACAATTAAACTTATTAACTATTACAATCAAGTTTCTAAATTGTAGGTGTTTTCTTTTTTTAAAAATTCCTAGACATTAACAGATTTATACAGTCCAGGAAAAACCTGTATTTTACCTTCCCTAAGTTACATTAGTGCTTACTTTTGTCTCATAGTCTTTATAGAGCTATCCTACAATCACTTGTTGTGTTCATTTGTCACGGACATCGGCGATCAGATGGCACTCAAGAGGCCTGTCCGTGAGCACTCTGTTTTGACTCTGCAGGCAGTAAATGTGCTGAGGTTAGAAGTGAACTCTGTTTTCAACGTTCATTCTAGGGTACAATCTTACCCCGCCGACGAGTAAGTGTTCCTGTTGAACAGGGTCGCATTGTGGGCCTGGGGGAAGCTGCTGCACGTGTTAGGCATAATGTATCGGTGGTGTGTCGCTGCTTTTAACAGTGGTCTGTGGAACATTCCCACGCCCGTAGACGAGGCTCCGGACGTCCATGTAGTACAGACGCACGTCAAGATCGACGCATGTGTGAGTGGACCGAACATCATCTAGGAATGAAATCCGGTCACATGTTGTACCTGCTGTGTCACCAAGGACCATTGGGAATCGTCTGCTTACGATCACGTGCGCCTCTGACCAAGCTACCACTGCCACCTCGACAGCACTAAGCATGGCTACTCTGGTGTCGTGAAACAGTCGACTGGAGAGGGGAATGATGCTCTGTTGTCTTCAGTGACTAGAGTAGGTTCTGTCTGTATGCAAGCGATGGACGTACGTAAACGTGTACGGCGTAGACCTGGTAAATGGCCTATTCCAAAGTGCATTCGCCCACGACACCCAGGTCCCACTCCAGACTTCATCAGTTACGTTTATATACAGCTGCTGTGATACAACGTGCTCTACGTGGTGTACAATAACTGCCATGGCCAGCAAAACCACCGGATCTCTCACCAACTGAACACGTATGGGACATGATGAAGCGAGAACTTACGCGTTCTCCAGAGTCTGCAAGAACCATAGTTCAATTGCATCAAAAGATGCAAGATGCTTGGGACAATCTATCGCAGGATGCCATTTGGCAGTTTTATGATCCTTAGCATGCGCGAATACACGCCTGCATTGCCACCTTGGGAAGGGGGGGGGGGCGGGTTTACAGTGTGTACTGATGTGACTGTTTGGACACCCTTTACTGTGACATGTGTGTTTCATTTGGTCTGAATGTGTTATCATATACTCCTGCAATGATGAACTTCCTGTCACATCGCTTGTGATAAAATGACCTTGTCCTTGAGGATGTTACATGTGGTTTGTTTCCGACAGTGTATGTGATTAAAAAGTTCCACCAGAAAAATAAATCTACCTGACTGGCACTTTGCACTGTCAAATAAAACCGTAATGTGGCAGCCCTTAGACACCAGTCAAAGAATGAAGGTGTTATGACATATGAAGAAACAAAGCTTTTCACAGCCAAGGTCTTCGAACTTCCCAAGAAAATCTGCTACTTGTAGATATCAGACAGGCCGCTTCTTTTACGAGAAAGAGACTTCGATGTACTGTTTGCCAGTAGTGAAATCTCGGGAAGGAAAACTATCATGATGAAAGGGAGCAGCGTATGGTGTTTATTCTATATGTGGTGCCAGCAAATTCAAAATTTGTAAACAAATCTTTCGAAGTTGCAAGTACAGAGAGTGTACATTTTACTATGCTATAGGTTACATGATAATCACATTATGTAACTGTGCTATTGTACAAGACCGTTCTTTTAATGAAGTATCAATTGAAATGAATGTATACATTGGGAAACTAATATAAATATTTACTTACATCCACATGAGTTCTTCTTAAAATTCTAGGTTTAAGAAGATTATTGAACAAATTAACAACCAATTAAATTGAAACAAGAAATGAAGTGGTTCAACCTATTCAGTACAAGTAAATAAGAAATATAGTGTTACATTCTTATTTGGTTAAAAGCGGTACCTGTTTCGACCACCAATCTGGGTCATCATCAGCCGATTACAAATACAAAAGCAATGCATAGGAAAACAAAAAAATAAAGGATATATCTTTCACAAAAGCAGTTCAATGAGCAATATAAGACAATAGGGGTTAGCACTGCGCGATTTTAAATCATAAAATCCAGAAAAAGTCGAAGATCAGTCACTTATATGTGGCAAGGCGCAAGTCCGTGAAGAGTAGCACAACACACGCAATGTCCGGCACTGTGCCTTAAAATATTTACGAGAAGAGGCGAACAGCTCATTGAACAAGCCTGCAAACACTGCCTGGCGCGAAGTCACAACACGATTTAATAAATTTGAAGTCCTAAAATGGTGTAGAAGTCGAAGACAAGTCGCTTAAATAAAGTAAGACGCTGGTTCCTGAAGATCAGCCCAACAGTGCCGGACATTGCGTATGTTGTGCTACTCTTTAGGGACTTGCGACTTGCCGCATATAAGTGACTAATCTTCGACTTCTTCTGGATTTTATGATTTAAAATCGCGCAGTGCTAACCCCTATTGTCTTATATTGCTCCTTGAACTGCTTTTGTGAAAGAAATATTCTTTAATTTTTTGTTTTCCTATGCATTGTTTTTGTATTTTAATCGGCTGATGATGACCCAGATCGGTGGTCGAAACCGGTACCGCTTTTAACCAATTAAGAATGTAACACTACATTTCGTACTTACTTGTATTGAATAGGTTGGACCACTTAATTTCTTGTTTCAATTTAATTGTGATACAGTTCAATACGGAACATTATGAAATTTTTATCTTTAAATTAGGCTAACAACCTCTCAGACAAAAATATTATGAAGAAAACGTATGTAGGGCCTACTAATCAAAAGTATTTGTTCCAAAACCCTCGAACGACACCTTCAAATGAACTAATAAGAACGGTGCCGTAACACGTGCTTGCATACATAACCATAGCTATTGCCAACATACGCGCGCGCACAAACACTTGGTCACAATTACAGTTGCCGCAAAACTGAAATTTACAAAATGCTTTATCTTCTACTTCAAGACCATTTTTCTTCTTCTTCTTCTTGATCTGTTTACACTCCAGGGTTGGTGTATCCCTCGGACTCAACGAGGGATCCCACCTCTACCGCTTCAAGGGCAATGTCCTAGAGCTTCAGACTCTGGGTCGGGAGATACAACTGAGGAGGGTGACCAGTACCTCGCCCAGGCGGCCTCACCTGCTATGCTGAGCAGGGGCCTTGCGGAGGGATGGGAAGATTGGAAGGGATATACAAGGAAGAGGGAAGGAAGCTGCCGTGGCCTTAAGTTAAGTGAATAACATACAGCTCTCCACATTTCGATAGCCCGAAAACATGTTGAAGTAGTACGTTAATATTTCCATAAATCCGATAAAATTCAGGGAACGTGAGTGGCTTTCCCCAAGGATGATCTGTTTGCGTCCAATCCTATTACCAATGCGACTTTGACAGATTAAATAATCCTAAAATGCCCGAAATAGGCATTTGCGTGGAGGGGAAGTGGGAAACCACGGAAAACCACTTCCAAGATGGCTGAGGTGGGAATCCCCCCTCTACTCAGTTGACCTCACGAGGCTGAGTTGACCCCGTTCCAGCCCTCGTACCACTTTTCAAATTTCGTGGCAGAGCCGGGAATCGAACCCGAGTCTCCGGGGGTGGCAGCTAATCACATTAACCGCCACACCACAGAGGCGGACATCAAGACCATTTTTACAACCATATATAAATTTGGAAAGGATATCCGCGGCACCTAATATGATTGATTACACACAAAAACAGTTTGTGGCACAGTTTAAATGTAATCTCTTCACTTCTCAGTTCGTAAAAACGAAGACAAATTCAGATAAGGTAAGAGAAGAAGAAATGGTTAAAATGAAGCGCTAGTCCTCAGTCCAGAATTAAAAATCCCTGGACTGGACGGGAATCGAACATGGGCCTCCAGGTGAGGGACAGGCACGCTACCCCTACGCAACGGGGATGGCCTAGTGAATTTATAGTGAATTCAAATATTGAGTAAGACTGTTAATGTTTAGATCGAACGAATTGGTCGTGTGGTTAGAGTCGCATAGCTGTGAGCTTGCATCAGGGAGATGATGAGTTCGAATCCCATCGTCGGCAACCCTGAAGATGGTTGTCCACCTTTTTCCATTTTCACAACAGGAAAATGCTAGGGCTGTACCTTAATTAAGGCCACGGCCGCTATATTTTCGATCCTAGCCCTTTCCTATCCCTGCACCGCCGAAAAATCTTCTATATGCGACGTTAAATCAGTAGCAAAACAATAAATAAATTACAATTTGCTTTACGTCGCACCGACACAGATAGGTCTTATGGTGACGATAGGATAGAAGCGGGTGGTGGTGGTGGTGATTATGGTTTTAAGAGGAAGTACAACTAGGCATCCATCCTCTATGTAACACTAATCAGAGGGAAAAATGGGAGGCATCCGACACTTCGAAAAATGAAGATATCGACCAAAGTAAGAGAAGTGCCACGAAGGGCGTGAAAATTAAAGACTCCCTAGCCCTCGCAAACCTAATAGCGTCGGGGTCGGAAAAGAACAAGAGTTGACCAAGAGAGGTCGGATAGGATAGATGAAAGTGAGGAGCCTGGCACAAGTAAGTGGAAGCAATGCCAGGACTCGGTTAAGGGCCCCGTGGTTGCCAACCCACGCTCCAAAGTTCAGAGCCCCTGGGACAGATAGGAGCGGGAAGGAAGCGGCCGTGGCCTTAATTAAGGTACAGCCTCAGCATTTGCCTGGTGTGAACGTGGGAAACCACAGAAAACCATCTTAGGGCTGTCGACAGCGGGGTTCGAACCCACTATCTCTCGAATATAAGTTCACAGCTGCGTGACCCTAACCGCACGGCCAAATCGTTCGGTATATATAAATAAACAAATATTTACCAAATGATTTGGGTATATGAAATTATATTTATCCTCCTTTATCTTATATTACCATATTAAGTAAATACCTACGAAATTTGATGGTTGGTTCCACCGTAGGCAGTGAACATTAACATACAGCTCTCCACATTTCGATAGCCCAAGAAAACATGTGCAAGTAGTACGTTAACATTTCCATAAATCCGATAAAATTTAGGGAACGTGAGTGGCTTCCCCCAAGGATGATCTGTTTGCGTTCAATCCTATTACCAATGCGACTTTGACAGATTAAATAATCCTAAAATGTCGGAAATAGTCTTATATTTGAAACCGACTTTGAACCTATTAGGTCGTGTTACGTACATTTAGTACGTGTTGAACAGATGTTAAGTTCAGAACAAAAATGGCCAATCAGACACCAGTGGGATCCGAACCCACAATCTCCCGATTTCGCGTCGGATCTCACTGGTGTCTGGTTGGCCATTTTTGTTCTGTACTTAACATCACTTCAACACGTACTAAATGTACGTAACGCGACCTAATAGGTTGAAAGTCGGTTTCGATTACAACGCGGTCGTGAAAATTCATTATTCATAGTCTTATATTTATTTCTTAACCATATCTCAAAACGACGGTGACCTTGTCGGGCCATCGTTATCGCGTCACACTGAGGAGCGCCCCATTTTTGAGAAGGTTGCTGTAGGTCGGAGATCACTGGTGAAGGTTCGTGCTCGTCTCGTACGACTAGAGTGAAACCTTGTGACGGTGCTAGATGAGCGATATGAGATTCTCCATCCTTCCTGACCGGATTCGAGCCATGGCATTCGTCAACATAATCAATCTTCGAGATGTTTCACTGTCGAGTCTGGTGGTGGCGATGATGATAATTTATATGTTAAGGGGGAAAACGAAGTGAATATCATCCTTCTGAAGTAAAGAAAAGAAAAGACAAGAAAAACTATTTGACTCCTGGAGATTTTTTTTTTTTTATAAGTTGCTTTACGCTGCACCGACACAGATAGGTCTTATGGCGACGATGGGATAGGAAGAGGCTAGGAGTGGGAGGGAAGCGGCCGTGGCCTTAATTAAGGTACAACTTCAGAATTTGCCTGGTGTGAAAATGGGAAACCAAGGAAAACCATATTCAGGGCTGCCGACAGTGAAGTTCGAACCCACTATCTCCCGAATACTGGATACTGGCCACACTTAAGCGACTGCAGCTATCGAGCTCGGTATTCCTGGAGATTAACGAAACCCCAAGCCTCGTGACGCAACACTGACGGGGTCAGAAATAAAAAAGAACTGGCCAAGGAAAATTACCTATGATAACAATGACATTTACAGTAAGATACAAAAGTTGAAAACTAGAAAAGCAGCTGGGATTGATAAGATTTCTGGGGATATACTAAAGGCAATGGGATGGGATATATTACCATATCTGAAATACTTATTTGATTATTGTTTGGTTGAAGGAGCTATACCGAACGAATGGAGAGTTGCTATAGTAGCCCTCGTGTATAAAGGAAAGGGTGACAGACATACAGTTGAAAATGACAGGCCAGTCAGTTTGACATGCATTGCATGTAAGCTTTGGGAAAGCATTCTTTCTGATTATATTAGACATGTTTGCGAAATTAAAAACTGGTTTGACAGAAGGCAGTTTGGGTTTAGAAAAGGTTACTCTACTGAAGCTCAGCTTGTAGGATTTCAGCAAGATATAGCAGATATCCTAGATTCAGGAGGCCAAATGGACTGGCATTTGATAGGGTAGGTCATGGAAGACTACTGGCAAAAATGAGTGCTATTGGACTAGAAAAAAGAGTGACTGAATGGGTGGCTATATTTGTAGAAAATAGAACTAAAAGAATTAGAGCAGGCGAAGCTTTATCAGACCCTGTAATAATTAAGAGGGGAATTCCTCAAGGCAGCATTATTGGACATTCATGTTTTCATATATATATCAATGATATGTGTAAACAAGTGGAATCAGAGATAAGGCTGTTTGCAGATGATGTTATTTTGTACGGAGTAATAAATAATTTACACGATTGTGAACGGCTGCAGGGTAACCTGGATAGTGTTGTGAGATGGACGGTGGGAAATGGTATGATGATAAACGGTGTTAAAAATCAGGTTGTGAGTTTCACAAATAGCAAAAGTCCTCTCAGTTTTAATTACTGTGTTGATGGGGTGAAAGTTCCTTTTGGGGATCATTGTAAGTACCTAGATGTTAATATAGGAAAAGACCTTCATTGGGGTAATCACATAAATATGATTGTTAACAAAGGGTACAGATCTCTGCACATGGTTCCAAGGGTATTTAGGGGTTGTAGTAAGGATGTAAAGGAGAGGGCATATAAGTCTCTGGTAAGACTCCAACTAGAGTATGGTTCCAGTGTATCCGACCCTCACCAGGATTACTTGATTCAAGAACTGAAAAAAAATCTAAAGAAAAGCAGCTCGATTTGTTCTGGGTGATTTCCAACAAAAGAATAGCGTTACAAAAATGTTGCAAAGTTTGGGCTGGGAAGACTTGGGAGAAAGGGGACGAGCTGCTCGATTAAGTGGTACGTTCCAAGTGGAGAGATGGTGTGGGAGGACATCAGTAGACGAATAAGTTTGAGCGGTGTCTTTAAAAGTAAGGAAAGATCACAATATGAAGATAAAGTTGGAATTCAAGAGGACACATTGGGGAAATATTCGTTTATAGGAAGGGGAGTTAGGGATTGGAATAACTTACCAAGGGATATGTTCAATAATTATCCAATTTCTTTGCGATTATTTAAGAAAAGGATAGGAAAACAACCGATAGGGAATCTGCCACCTGGGCGACTGCCCTAAATGCAGATCAGTAGTGATTGATTGATTGATTGATTGATTGATTGATTGATTGATTGATTGATTGATTGATTGATTGATTGATTGATTGATTGATTGATTGATTGATTGATTGATTGAAAATGTGACAGAAATAAGAAAAGCAGGAGCTCGGCACAAGTTATTATTATTATTATTATTATTATTATTATTATTATTATTATTATTATTATTATTATTGTTACCGTGTTTTAGTGGTAGGTAGAGGTGAAAGAAGGTGCGGGCGTGAACGGGTCTCAAACTACGAAAGTAAAATTAATTTAAAATTTAACAAGGTTATATTTTCTTTTCAAAATAAGGAAATAACAAGCATGGCAGGTACAAAGTAGCAAGTCAAAAGGGTAGTTACAATATTTACAGGATTTGGGCTTCGCGCCCTGACTTCACAATGCTTGGGCAATCAGCTCAGTTTTACCCCAAACACAAGTTTCAACAGAGGGGCAGAAAACCCCATTCATGCCTAGGAGCCCTTGCTCCAAATTACACTGAAAAGCCTCCACGAGGCATACAACACTCAATTTTCAAAAAGAGCCACTCGCTCTCAACTTTAAGCCTCTCAAAGGCCACACCAAACTCCACCTTCGAGTTGTCCTCACTGGACATAGACACAGGGGTAAAATACCCAACCTACTGAGGTCTATTAAATGAAAAGAAGGTTGATTACATGACCTCCAAAATAACAATTTGAGAGGAGGCGATCGGCACTCCTAATACACTTTGTTTTTAAAACCTAATTTGGCTCTTAGGCCACTGATGCAAGGGCTAATCCCATACTACGGAGGTGACTTTAGAAAAGAAACAAATTTACATAATGTTAAGGAAGAATAGGTTGAGAAAAAAGTTCACCTCAAAACAATATGAGTGGGAGATCGAGAGGGTTAAGCACTCTCTATCCCAATACGTAGTTTAAAAGGTAAAATAGATACCAGATTCTTTACATTTTTAAGGAAGGTTACATAACGGAAAAACTTCGGACCCGCCCCGAGAGTTAAACTGCTGAGCTAGCAAAGAAAGAAGTTATTAATTGGCCATTACCTTGTTGTTGACCGCTGCCGAAGAAAGAGGCGCTTCCCGCCCCCTGCTATGTACTTTAAACACTGAAAGATGGAACAGAAGTGGCGCAGAGACCCTAAAATCAGCAGTTTATATACTCTCGCGGAAGGTTCTAGGCGTTAGGGGAATGAGAACACCCGCCCACAATCACTTTATTGGAGAATAAAGAGAAACCCCTACACAAGATGAAGAAGAAACACATTATTGGTGGAAAATTAAGTTAAGAAATTCGGGATTGGTTGAATACAAAACAAGGAGAAAGAGAGGGGTATACAGCCAACTTAAACCATAACAGAAGGAAATTTAACAAGAAACAAACTTTTGAAATAAAAATTTCTCCAAAGAACAGTTCTTTTTCTTCGCACTAGGGTGCACTATTGTAGTTCTTCAGTAGTGTCCTCTAGAAGAGAAAGTTCACACTTCTTACTTCAAGCAAAACAAAAACACATCAAAAATGACACAGTTCTAAAACTCCGAAATTTACAGGTAGTGACATCTTCTGAGGAAGTAGAAAATTAATACCGTCAATAAAGTTCAGGTTTCCTCCAGCAGAGGAGTTTCAACTGGCGCACCTTTTGAATTAGCGGCGTGGAGGTGTACCGCCCGGTACAGACCTCCCCCCCCCCCCCCAAATGTTCCTCCAGGGGTGACACATGAAATTTGTTTGAAAACTAGGTCCAAGTTTTGATGTAGATGTGGAGATTAATTGCCGAAAAATTTATAAGATTTTCTTAATGTGGTTTGATTCAGTTTCAACATTTTTGTTGTAACTGGAGAAGTAAAGTTTTTATGTTTGTAGAAGTTGAATTAAGAAGGAAAACTTTAGTTTTAGAATCGAGGAAAAAATTTTCTAAGTCCACCAGATTTTGTTGTTGAATTCCCAAGTGTAGTCATCTCTTATAGTAACTGTCCATGTAGTTGATGTTGATTAAGTTGGATGGCCAGACCGGCCGTTGCAGCTTGCGTCCAGAGGAGGCCGCTCGGACCCCTCAAGTACCCTGAGATACCGCTCGCCCGCACTATGAGGGGAGCAGTGGTGTTGAAACACGCCGCGCCCGCGGTGAACATATACAGGCTGCGGGCAAGTAGCAGGTCGTGCGCCGCACATCAGCCTTGGCCGGGAGGAGAGCTCCGGCTCGCCGTGCACATGTCGTCCTCGCTGGGGTCGAGGGGGCCCTTCCTCAAGCCCAGTCGCGGCACAGCGCCGCGCGGCTGCGGGGGCACTGAAACATTAAAGCTAGGCGGCAGAATATTGTTGGACCATCATCATTTTTTGAGGGCACAGGCTTGGTGGAGAGGTTGAGGGGCCAGCGGCGTGCAGATATCCATGACATTTAATATAATCAAGCCACAGTGTGTATAGCAGGAGACGGGAGCGTGGTAATGGCCGTGGTAAGGACAGAATGGCAGTTTAACGGTGCGGGGAGGGTTTACAAAAATACTTACATATGAAACTAAATTTTATAGAAGGGGCAGAAAGCCTTAAAGGTGAAACTCAAAAAAATATAACCTTCATATTCCTTTCACGATTATATGAAGCAAGTTGACACAAAATTTACACTGGTTTCACCTGTGACAGGTGAACCCTAAATATCCTCTCGGTGGCTGGATTACTTAATAACAACGTAACCGGCGTAAGAAAATCGAGAATGACACATGGCCCATGAAATCTGGGGGCAAGCTTGCCCGCGGGAACAAAATTCTTGACCATAACTAGGTCACCTACTTTCAAAGGGGTGGGTCTCCGTCCACGATCATACCTTTCCCTAACCTTTTCATGAGAGACTTTAAGATTGGCTTTAGCCTTCTTCCAAAGATCTTTAATGATGTCCGGATCTATTGTCTCGGGTAGAATGTCACTCAGAGACCAGAGGTTAGAGAGCGGCGTGTTGGGAACAAACTTGAACATCAAAGAGGCTGGAGTAAATTTATGTGATTCATGAACCGCCGAATTCAAAGCAAAAGCTAACCAATGCAGGGACGTATCCCACCTGGAATGATCTTCATGATGATAGGCAATAAGCGCGGACCTGAGATTACGGTTAACCCGTTCAGCCAGAGATGGTTGAGGGTAATAAGCAGAAGTAGTTACATGAGAGATGGACAAGTCGAAACAGAATTTACGAAAAAGATTAGATGTGAACGCCTTAGCATTATCAGACACAATATATTGGCACGGACCAAAAGAGGCAAAAATAGAATTTAAGCAAGTAATGGTAGACTGAGCGGTAGCCAGCTTAGTCGGAAATAACCAGGAAAATCTAGTAAAGCCGTCTACGCATACCAAGATAAACTTGTTGGCATTTCCCTTAGACTGGGGGAAGGGTCCTACATAATCAATATACAGGCGTTCCATGGGGCGCGACGCTTGATGAGAAGACAAAAGGCCTACCTTGGTGGACATGGTTGGTTTACTGAGCAAACAGGGTTTGCAAGCCTTCACTAGTTCACGGATTTCACCGTCCATACCTTTCCAGATGAGCATTTCACGAATCTTCTCACGAGTTTTAAAGATTCCAAGATGCCCTCCTAATGGGGTCTCATGATAATACTTGAAGATCATAGGTACAAGAACAGCTGGAACGACAACTTTCATCATCTTATCATGCCTCGAGGGGCAACATAGAACACCATTCCTCAGAACATAAGGGACGACATGTTCCCCAGAAGAAAGGGTTTCCATTATCGGAGCCAGCGTCGGATCTTCACGTTGGTATTTCTCAATATCCCTAAAGAGCATGGGAACATCTGTTAAGATGGCATTAACATCAGATAGTATGGACTCGGAAGGTGATGAACTATCGACCGGTTCATGGGTCTCGACGTCGTTGGAAAACATACGGCTGAGTCCATCAGCAACAATATTTTCGGTACCTCTGATATGCCTGACATCGAATTGGAAGGCAGAAATACGGATGGCCCAACGGGCTATACGACCAGTACGACGCGGCCTACCTAAGACCCAGCTTAAGGCTTGATTATCTGTCTCCAGGTCAAATTTGACGTGTTCCAGATAGAGACGGAACTTCTCTAAGGCGAATAAGACTGCCAAACCTTCGAGCTCATAGATGGAATACTTGGCTTCTTGAGCCGATAGAGTCCTAGATGCATAGGCGATGGGTCGCCTCCCTAGTTCAGTCTCTTGAAGAAGGACTGCAGCTACTGCTGACGACGACGCGTCGGTTTGGACGATGAATTTCTTCGGGAAATCAGGCATAGCAAGTACAGGGGCATTACAGAGAGCTAATTTAAGATCTTCAAAAGCGGCTTGTTGAGAAGGTCCCCACTCGAATTTGATGCCTTTCCTACGAAGAAGGTTTAAGGGCGCCGCTCTATTAGCGAAGTTAGCAATAAACTTCCTGAAGAAATTCACCATACCAATGAACCTGGCGATACCTTTAATGTCCTTGGGAGGTTTAAAATCACGGATGGCCTGTGTTCTAGAATGATCGACTGCTACACCATCAGGTGATACAATATGCCCTAGGAATGACATAGAGGGCTTAGCAAAGGCAACCTTGGATAACTTAACAGTTAACCCAGCCTTACGAAGGCGATTGAGAACTTCTCGCAGATGATCTAGATGTTCTTCAAAAGTCTCTGAAAATACGACGACATCATCCAAGTAGTGATATAAGTACTCAAATTTGATGTCGGAGAAGACCCTATCTAGTAGCCTAGTGAGTACAGCTGCTCCCGTGGGGAGCCCGAAAGGCACGCGGTTGTATTCGTATAAGTTCCAGTCCGTGGCAAACGCTGTGAGGTGTTTAGACTCTTCGGCAAGGGGAATTTGATTATAGGCCTGATTCAGGTCCAAGATAGTAAAGAACTTGGCCTTACGGAACCATGAAAAACAAGAATGAAGGTCGGGAAGGGGCACAGATTGTAACACCACCTTCCGATTGAGAGCCCTATAATCAATGACAGGCCTGAAGCCTCCTTGGGGCTTCGGGACTAGAAAAATAGGCGAAGAATACGCCGACTTAGAGGGCCTAATAATACCATCCTTCAACATTTGATCGATGATTTCTTTCAATGCCTTCATTTTAGGTGGAGATAGCCTATATGGTGGAAAACGGACAGGAATCGAATCCGTGACCTCAATTTTGTATTCAATAAGGTCAGTAACACCAAGAGTATCAGAGAACACCTCTGGAAATGACTGACATAATTTACGAATACTATCAGCCTGCTCCTCAGGTAGATGTCTAAGGTCTAACAACATCTCATCCTGGGTAGGCGAAATAGATGAACATGACACAGAATTACACTTTAACAAGGGAATTTTACATTTGGACGCAAATTTGAATGTGTACGACTCACTCTGAAGATCGAGCACAAGACCAGTGTGAGAAATGAAGTCCGCTCCCAGTATGATGGGGCAAGACAAGTGCTTAGCCACAAACAGTTTGGTTTTCCATGTAAATTTAAAAATACGAATTTTGACCAGTAAGGAACCTAGAATTTCTAATGGGGATGAATTAGCCGAAACATATTGAACAGGAGAGGAGACATAGTCAGGTAGTTTACAAACAGACTTAAATTTTGAATACCATTGGTCCGAAATAATTGAACAAACACTACCTGAATCTAATAGAGCGGTTATAGGCTCGTTATTTAACTCAATCTTAAGAAAAGGAATAGGTGCGGGGGTATCCGCCGCAATCCTAAGACATTCTTTAGGGCATTCAGAAGATGAATTTGAAGACTGCTCGTTCCCTGAATTTACAACCTGTTTACCAGGGGCTGAGTCTCGGGAAGATGGATTAGTCGACTCAGCCGAAGCCACTAGTCACTTTTTATTATTGGCATAGGTGGAATTTGCACCAGAAGTTGAGCAGGAGGTGGTGCTATTTGAGTTTGGGCAATTCTTGGCGATATGTGAGAAAGCCCCACATTTAAAACAGCCTTGTGATGAACCAGCCCCATTCCTTGTCCCACTCGACTTGATCAGTGGACACTTATTGCGCAGGTGGTCAGGCGACCCACAAGCATAACATTTACGAGGGGTGACTGATCGGCGAGGTGGAGGCCGAGTATTACTAAAGGAAGGCGGGGGTTCTTTCGCTACACGCAAAGAATCGGCGTATCTAACTCCTTCTGCTGAGACGGCCAATGCTTCAAGTTCAGAGAAAGTTTGCGGGCACGCCGCGAAACACAAATATGACCTATAGGGAGGTGAAATTCCCTCTACAATAGCCTGTACAATCTGATCCTCCGGAAAGTGAAGAGCAAACACCCTAGTATAGAATTTAATATCTTGGATGAAGTCAGCCAGGTTTTCATCCAAACGCTGTACACGATAATAGTACTTCTGAATCAGAGATGACCTCGCGCGGGCGGGAATAAAATTTGCAAGCAGGTGTGCATGAAAATCTTCAATAGATGACTGTTCGGCTATGGCTCTTACTATTTTGTCAGAGAGAATACCAATTGCATAAGGATAGATAATTTGCAAAATTTGACATGGAGAAAGAGAAAACACAAGGGCATGATCCTGAAATTCAACTAGAAATCTTAAAAATGAAATTACTTCACTGGTGGTATTAACGGAAAACTTAGAGATACCTCTGATCAACATTGCCAATGGATGAGGCAAGCTGCTAAACCCGGGTGACATAGTCGGTAAAGGTTTAAGTGGCAAAGAAGTTAATTCAGAACGTACATTAGTCAATGAGTTACGACGTTCAGACTCGTTGTCTAATGGGGCAGAGATAGTTTGAGCAGCAACGGTTATCCTTTTGACTTCTCCCTTAGGGGGCTCTTCCTCACTCCCAGCATTCATCGTGGCGGGTTGATCAGTTTTGGGAGGAACTTCCCCAGTTAACAATTGAGTGACCTTGCTAGATAATTCAGACATATTTTCAAGCAGCGTACTAGCTTCCTTCTTCTGAACGTCATTCAACTTTAGAGACAACAGATCGTTAACTTTATTTGAAAAATGAAACAGCCTAGCTTGCACACGCTTAATTTGATTAGGAGAAGGATCATTTTCATCAAAAAAACTAACTACAGAAGCTAGCCCAGTAATATTCTCCGTGATCGTGGAAAGAGAGTCGTCAATTTCTTTCTCTCCCAAATTGGGGATGGAAATGGGCAAATCTAGGGACTCTCTAAGCTTGTTTGTGTCTACTGCAACCGTGCCTCCAGATTGTACATTTATGATAGTTAACTCATAGATCAACTCCTCCTTGCGCAAATAGTTAAGATGGAGAATATCGCGAGGGCCGGGCATGGTGACAGATCAATTTTGAAAACCTCAAAAAATTCCAGCAACTGAGAAAATGGTTAGAGTTCGGAACAGAACAATATTTAGCCGTCAAAAGGGGCTAAAATGAGACCCATTCAACCACGCTCTGCTACCACTTGTTACCGTGTTTTAGTGGTAGGTAGAGGTGAAAGAAGGTGCGGGCGTGAACGGGTCTCAAACTACGAAAGTAAAATTAATTTAAAATTTAACAAGGTTATATTTTCTTTTCAAAATAAGGAAATAACAAGCATGGCAGGTACAAAGTAGCAAGTCAAAAGGGTAGTTACAATATTTACAGGATTTGGGCTTCGCGCCCTGACTTCACAATGCTTGGGCAATCAGCTCAGTTTTACCCCAAACACAAGTTTCAACAGAGGGGCAGAAAACCCCATTCATGCCTAGGAGCCCTTGCTCCAAATTACACTGAAAAGCCTCCACGAGGCATACAACACTCAATTTTCAAAAAGAGCCACTCGCTCTCAACTTTAAGCCTCTCAAAGGCCACACCAAACTCCACCTTCGAGTTGTCCTCACTGGACATAGACACAGGGGTAAAATACCCAACCTACTGAGGTCTATTAAATGAAAAGAAGGTTGATTACATGACCTCCAAAATAACAATTTGAGAGGAGGCGATCGGCACTCCTAATACACTTTGTTTTTAAAACCTAATTTGGCTCTTAGGCCACTGATGCAAGGGCTAATCCCATACTACGGAGGTGACTTTAGAAAAGAAACAAATTTACATAATGTTAAGGAAGAATAGGTTGAGAAAAAAGTTCACCTCAAAACAATATGAGTGGGAGATCGAGAGGGTTAAGCACTCTCTATCCCAATACGTAGTTTAAAAGGTAAAATAGATACCAGATTCTTTACATTTTTAAGGAAGGTTACATAACGGAAAAACTTCGGACCCGCCCCGAGAGTTAAACTGCTGAGCTAGCAAAGAAAGAAGTTATTAATTGGCCATTACCTTGTTGTTGACCGCTGCCGAAGAAAGAGGCGCTTCCCGCCCCCTGCTATGTACTTTACACACTGAAAGATGGAACAGAAGTGGCGCAGAGACCCTAAAATCAGCAGTTTATATACTCTCGCGGAAGGTTCTAGGCGTTAGGGGAATGAGAACACCCGCCCACAATCACTTTATTGGAGAATAAAGAGAAACCCCTACACAAGATGAAGAAGAAACACATTATTGGTGGATAATTAAGTTAAGAAATTCGGGATTGGTTGAATACAATACAAGGAGAAAGAGAGGGGTATACAGCCAACTTAAACCATAACAGAAGGAAATTTAACAAGAAACAAACTTTTGAAATAAAAATTTCTCCAAAGAACAGTTCTTTTTCTTCGCACTAGGGTGCACTATTGTAGTTCTTCAGTAGTGTCCTCTAGAAGAGAAAGTTCACACTTCTTACTTCAAGCAAAACAAAAACACATCAAAAATGACACAGTTCTAAAACTCCGAAATTTACAGGTAGTGACATCTTCTGAGGAAGTAGAAAATTAATACCGTCAATAAAGTTCAGGTTTCCTCCAGCAGAGGAGTTTCAACTGGCGCACCTTTTGAATTAGCGGCGTGGAGGTGTACCGCCCGGTACAATTATTATTATTATTATTATTATTATTATTATTATTATTATTATTATTATTATTATTATTATTATTATTATTATTATTATTATTATTATTATTATTATTATTATTATAATATCAATTTAGGAAGGCTCGGCTTGTGCCGGTAACATAATGGGCTGACTCGGCTTAAGCAAGGAGTAACCCTCTTGATTATGAAACTATAGGTTCATACATCTACAAATATTTACAACAGAAATAATTACAGCATATACATTTATACAATAAATACAAACAACTTCAAACAACTTCTTATCTACCCGTTTTGGGAATCTGTTCTTCAGTATTACTGGAACTGCGGCCTGGAACTTCATGCTGTTTGTCGTGAGTCAGAGGAAAAGTCGTTCCTAGGAACTTTCTCACAATGTGGCAGGTACCCAGGAGGGTAGCTTTCTGTTGTTCAACGTATGTGTGATGATGCAGGTTTAATGCGGCCAGAGAGCTGTGCAAAATTTTTGGAATAACACTGGTACATGATATCACTATTGGAACTGTGGTGACTGATTCTAGTTTCCACAGGCGTTGTATTTCTATTGCCAGTTCTGTGTATTTTGATATATTTGTGGCTATTGTTGTTTGCAGATTGGAGGTGTTTGGACAAGCAATTTCTATAAGGGATGCGGACCTTTTTGATTTATCGATTAGAATAATATCTGGCCTATTTTTGCTGGGCGTGACATCGGTTATGACTTCTCGGTCCCATAGTAGTTTGTATGAAGAGTTTTCGAGAACGGGTTGAGGTGTATATTTCCAATATGCAGTTGATGTTTGAAGAAATCCACATTTTACAGAAAGTTTCGGGTGAATGATTTTTGCTACCTGATCATGTCGGTGCTTATAATCGGTGTTGGCCAAGTATGGGCAGCCAGAGATGACGTGCTGTATGCTCTTTGTAGTTCCGGAACAGCGGTGGCAGTTGTCTGAGAAAACTATTGGATCCATGATAAATCTACGGTAGTTCCGTGTAGCAATTACTTGATCTTGGATGACCAGAACAAATTCTTCTGTTTCTGGGAAAAGACCAGAGTAGGTCAGCCAAGCGTGCGATGTAGGTTTGTCGATATGAGGCTGATCCACTTCATGGGGATATTTCCCGTGGAGAGGTTTTTGCTTCCACGTGGCCAAATTCATCTCCTTTGTAGGTGGGGTAGAAACGGGCATTTCTGGCGACGACAGATTGAGAGGTTTATCCTCCAGGGTTGGTTTTACCTTCGGAATCAGCGAGGCATCTCACCTCTACTGCCTCAAGGGCAGTGTCCTCGAACGTGAGACTTAGGGTCGAGAGGTACAAGTGGGGAGGAGGACTAGATCTTGTCCAGGCGGCCTCACCTGCTGTGGTGAACAGGAGCCTTGTGGGGGATGGGAAGATTGGAAGGGATAGACAAGGAAGAGGGAAGGAAGCGGTCGTGGTACCATCCCGGCATGTGCTTGGAGAATTGGGAAACCGTGGTAAACGATTTCGAGGATGGCTGAAGTGGGAATCGAATCCCCTCTACTCAGTTGACCTCCCGAGGCTGAGTGGACCCCGTTCCAGCCCTCATACCACTTTTCAAAATTCGTGGAAGATCCAGGAATCGAACCGGGGCCTCCAGGGGTGGCAGCTAATCACACTAGCTGCTACATCACAGAGGTGCTTCTTCTTCTTCTGTTTAGATCATTGCACCACATAAATGCAGATGAGCATTTAGAAATATTTACATTTACAGACATCTATATAAACAGATACGTCATAACTGACATCCAGCAAATCACTGGAGAGTCAGAATATCAAATCTAAGTTGTCCAGCCACTGTATAGCCTGTTCAGAAGCTCTCACGAAGCTCTCTGAAATTCTGAAAATGACCTGTTCGTACAATTCATAACAATATGTTGGATTGTTTGATTCGCGTCACACAGTCACATGTAAGGAAAGGTCGCATGGCTCATTAATGTAGTAAAGAGCCACAACTTTCATGACTTGTTCAGACTCTTTTGAGGGCAAATCCTTTGGGCATACAGAGATTGTCCTGAGAACTCTCACTGCGCCATTCCAAACGCCACTGAGCTACCGCACTGAAATCTCTGGAGATCAATTCTTATGCTATTCGGACTGATAGATTTCAGTCGCTGAAACCCCACAGCCATATCACCGGGAATGGGAAAACCCGATTCATTGATATTTTACCATACTACCGCACCAGATTGGGGGTACTACGGTGTGTGACACAGCGCAGGTAGCCAGTGGGGAAGGGTGGTTTTAACAGTACCACCGATGAAAATGAAATGGCGTATGGTTTTGAGTGTCCGAGGACATGTTCGGCTCGCCAGGTGCAGGTCTTTCGATTTGACTCCCGTAGGCGACCTGAACGTCGTGATGAGGACGAAATGATGATGAAGACAACACATACACCCAGCCCCCATGCAAGCGAAATTAACTAATGATGGTTAAAACTCCCGACCCTGCCGGGGATCGAACCCGGGACTCCTGTTTCCAAAGGCCAGAACGCTAACCATTTAGCGAAGGAGCCAGACATCATGCGCACGATCTGGTTGAAAACTATATCAAAGGGCTTTTTAGTCAGACTGAAGAGCAATACTCTGCTGAGGAATATACCAAACACAAAGCTGATGTACGTAGGGCGGATGCAGGAACTCCCCCTGTGGAATCAGCAAATTTATGTAGTGTATTCTTTCTTGTCCTTAGTTTAGCAGCGCTGTTAGAAAGATACTAGTTGAAAGACAAACTTCCTATCAAGAATTATTCCAACGTACCTGGGACTGGTGTTATGGGGCAGAGAAATGGCGCTGAGTGAAACAACTAGTTTAGGATATGCTTGTCTATTGTCCAGGTGGAAAAATTAGGTTTCTGTTTTACTGGTACTTGGAGTTGTGCCATTTCACAGTTAGCAGTGAACATAGTGGAATAAAAATAGACGCTATGCCGCGGGAACATCAAAAACAAGACGCAAATCTAACCGTAAATGTCGAGAAGATTATATTTTCATCAGGGATAAGCCGAAAAATACCATCTAGAAGGCGGTGAAAAAGAATGAAAGATAGAAGATTGTTACAAATTTATTATTACAAAAAATCATTCCAGAAGAAACCAATGCAAGCAGATCGTTACGATATATTTAACACGTAAAGGAGACGACGTTCATATAAGAAGGTTTAAATTGAAAAGAAAACAGAAATAACGTCAAGAAAATTGAGCGAGACCACGGAAATACTGCATACTCGCGTATTAATAAGCTGAAGAATTAGAACGACTGGTCAGAATCGTGACGTAACCAGCTACTTCACGAGATACCAAGCGAGAGAAACACATAGCATCATAAGCTACTCGCAAGAAAATAAGAAATACTACAGCAATTAGGAAACAAACTATAGGAACTTAAATCAGATTATAATTGAAATCTTTGGAATCTTTATAGCCATATTAGTAGTCTGCAAGACATAAGCACAATTCAAATGAAGAAGCATTATTCTCAATTTACTGTACTTATAAATCATAGAAGGCTTTGAATACTAAGATGACGAAACTGACCGTGTTAATTTATATTTCTTTTCTAACTGCGCAAGAAAAGGTCAGCACCTTGCACTAAGAAGGCCGAGGCAAGGCTGTCTGCAGATGGCAACCTGAAGCCGGCAAACCTATCCCCAGATGACGGAGAAGGAGGAAAGACCTACCCAGATGTTTCCCAAAGACTAGCACGATGTTACAGTCGTATTGACGAGATGTCCTAAGCATTTGGGCACACACACCAGCGAGGGAATACAGGGAAGAAAAGATAAGTTTATTGAAATAACATTACCGTAAATAATTTAATTAACATGTTTTTGAAAAGTGCCGTTTTCTATTTGTATGTAATATGTATGTGCAGTGCTGTCATGAATTTATATTCAAGAGAGGTGATGTTACACGTGGAAAGGCAATTGATTTAACAACATAGGAGGATGATAGGTAGTCATCTAACCAGAATGACAAATCCTTTGGATTAGGATGTATTTAATCAGTGATAACCAGGTTATGCGTTCGTAATGCTGTCTATATTGAATAGAGAGGTTCAGTTGCTAATATGATACGACATTGTGGTTAGTGTTATGATTATATTAGGATGTTATACCACGAAATAGAGATAATGTAATGCCATATACAGGTTATGTCGAGATCACAGGAAGACATATGAAGAATATGAGAGGAATCTGAAGAAAATTGAGAAGGAAATGGAATATATAAGTCGATGAATAATAATTATGAAGTCATATGCGTCAAGTTAAGATAGATTATTACGGTTATTTTAATGAAGGATGAGATATGATAGATTATTACGGTTATTTTAATGAAGGATGAGATATGATATGAGAAATGTGAAGCAGATGATATATATATGAATAATGGTCGTATAATAATAAGAAGAATGATGGTGGTGATCATTTTTTCATCGAGATGGAAGAGATGGATATATTTTATTGATGATATTTAGTTGACGCGATTTAAGGTTAAGAGTAAATGGAGGTTAAGAGTAAATGTATTTGATTCCATAACGTATATTAATCCTTCAGTATTCCATATTTAACACTAAATAGGATACATGTAACTTGCATATGTCGGTTAGATACCTGTAGATCATCAAAAACGAAATCATATAAGGAAGTGAAAGTGAAATTAGCCCATATTATCCTGAATTCTTAATCACAAATGTGTTTATTCAAATGAATAGAGTTAGGAGGCTTGCTTGCTCATATTAAATGGTATCACTAAAGAGGTTCTCCGTAATTGGATGATGACATTGGTTATTAGAGTCTTCTTAGATGTCAGACCACAGAATTTCCAGAAATAACCTTAAATAAGATATCAGGTGTTATTGATGACAGATGGAAAATTCTAAATTCCCATGGAGGGAATTAGATATCAGATCACATATGGTAAATATAATTGGCACTTAAATTAACTTTGGAAATTTATATTTTATTTTTGACGAATTACTTAAATAATGATCAGTAATGATAATTTTCTATTATTTGAGAATGAAGTAATGTTTCAATGACTTATCTTTATATTTTCTTCCTTGTGTACATGAATAAATAAAAAATATATAATTTGAAATACTCGATACAAAAATGAATGAGAAAACGAATGCTTTCCTTATACGAAAGGTTAATAAACGTGATATGATTGCAATTATGAAATGTTGACGGATAGATGCAGGCTAAAGAAACTGAAAACTTGTGAATAGATCTGCAATGTATTGTATAGAAATTTTAGGAGAAGAAGTAAGGAATTATGTTGTGTATAAGCAAAGAAAGAGTGAGAAACGTGATTTTAATATAATAATTTATCTTAAACGATGAGTATCTATGAATCATTTTCTATATTCAAGAGAAATGATGTATATAGCAAGGACTTATATTTTTCGTTGATATCAAAGGTCTTTAAATATTCCATATACATATTAATTGGGTTAGTTAGGTGATGAGATAACTAGATTTTCTTCAAGGTATTCAATTTTCACACTGTTTTCAAGACCTTTTAATGTAATAAAGAGATGTTAGATGAATTTATTTAATTATGTTTTAATAGTATCTTAGGTTAGATAAGTACTTGTAAGTATCCATAGGTTAAGAATGATAGAAATGTATGATGATATGAAATATTCGCGAGATGGAGACGTCCAACGCGCTGATATGATACAAATTTATCCGTTTGACACATCCGATGACTTTTTCTTAGAACTTACGACCCCAAATCGATATTAAATTGATGGTTGATGATAACATTGAGCTAGTCTGGATCTTTTTGTGACTCGACCTGGACGCGGGAACGGCGCAGTGTTAAGCACCACTTTCTGAAGTACTCAATTAGAGATGCAAGATCTGTATTTAAGTTTTCCTCTATCACATTCTTACAAGTGTGTTGAGTGACTAATTCTAGATCGTCAGCATAAGCAAACTTTCGGGAGATGGTGTTAGGCATATCTGCAATATACAGTAGAGGTTAACAGCAGCGGATATAGCTCTGATCGTTGAGGGAGACCTTTGTTTAGAATTTTAACTTTAAGGCAGGTCCGCCCTTGTTGTGTAGTGGTTAGTGTGATTAGCTGCCACCCCCGGAGGCCCGGTTCGATTCCCGGCTATGCCACGAAATTTACAAAGTGGTACGAGGGCTGGAAAGGGGTCCACTCAGCCTCGGGAAGTCAACTGATTAGAGGTGGGTTCGATTCCCACTTCAGCCATCCTGGAAGTTTCCTACTTCTCCAGGCAAATGCCGGGATGCTACTTAAGGACACGCTCGCTTCTTTCCCTCTTCCATGTCTATCCCTTCCAGTCTTCCCATCCCCCACTAACGCCCCCTGTACAGCATAGGCGGTGAAGCTACCTGGGCGAAGTGCTGGTCAATGTCCCCAGTTGTATCCCCCGACCCAATGTCTCACGCTCCAGGACACTGCCCGTGAGGTGGTAGAGGTGGGATCCCTCGCCGAGTCCGAGGGAAAAAAACCAACCCTGGAGGGTAAACAGATTAAGAAGAACTTTAAGGGAGACATTTATTTAGAATTTTAACTTTGCTGCGCCTATTATAACACACTATTTCCCGAATACAAGCTGACAGTTATGTGACCCAATCCGCGCAGCCACTCGCTCGGTCAAAGCCTTTCTGTCGGAGTGTTTGAAGTTCAGGATCTCCACAGTTTCTGTCCATTTCTTTCGTCTGGCTTCAATTAATTGATGAAGGAGTTCATCAGCTACGTCAATTCCACCATTCTGCTGACAGTCGTTGTAGAGCTTCACACATGCTTCATTGCACTCTGGCATACATTCTTTTCTCACTCCCTGGGAAATATGTTTCCTCGTAATTCGAATCCGCAGTAGTTATTGACAAGTGGAGGGATCCTTCGTATATTACTGTCAAGTTGTCTCAGTTAGTCTTATGGAGTTCCAGCGACGGAGTGGTGAAGATCTGATGACGGGTATTTGCATTCCAGTTTTTAGAAGAACCGGGCGGTGTTGACTGGGTGAGAATCTTGCGAACACTACGTATAACAGGGTCTGTTACACTGATCGTCACTTCTAACGAAATATAAATCAGGATTGGTTTCTGAGCTCCAACTGTCTGACTTGAAAGTATATCTGTCTTTGGGGTCAAATACAAGATGCACATTTTGCACAAGTATTGCTTTCCCAAGGAGAGAACATCCGTGAAATGAATATAGCTCCTATGCAGCTCTTCTATGCACCCAGGCCATGGCGCTACATTCCTGATCGGCCTTCCTACAAGCGACCACCGTTCAGCCCGAAGGCCTGCAGATTACGAGGTGACACGTGGTCAGAGTGATGAATCCTCTCGGCTGCTATTATTGGCGCCCTTATCTCCCTGTCAAATAGCTCCTCAATTATTTTTACACAGGTTGAGCGGACCTCAGATTTCGGCAAAAATCATTGATGTGACCGGTATCGAACTCTTGTACAGCACTGTTGCAACCGTTTCCAGACTTTCTTTGACTGGCAGCTAACGTCAGAACTTCAAACTGAAGCGAGTTTCCTTGGAGAATGATTATATTCCAATTGATGAACCATTCTACTCTTCTCCGTATGCAGGATGTTCCCGTAATGGGGATACAGATTTTCATGGATGCTGGAGAAGGGCACATGTAACAAACTGTGATAGCAAATCCCGGTCCGGAAACGATTCAGTCACACCTTTCATGCCAAAGTCATTTTCTGTAGGTGCAGGTTTATCAACGCACGTGGGTTCAACATGATGGAAACCCAGCGAACTTTTCATATGCTGCTTGTGAACACCTTCATCAGACGCTACTGAACATGCGGATATGAAGAGGAGATCCTGTTTTGTGGCCAGCTCGTTCGCCTGATCTGGCCCCATTTAATTTCCTTTTAATGGGTCATGTGAAAAATAGTGTATATGAGACAACTGTAAAGAGAGAAGAGCTCGTCCCAAGAATTCCCACTAACTGTGACATCGCCAGAAGAACGTCATGGTTTCCGACCGGTTGTCCTAGAACTTACTGCGACATTGCCATGCCTGCATGGAAGCTAGATGTCGCCGTTCTGAACAGCTTTTGTAAATATCTTCGTAGCATTTTTATGCAGTGCAGGTTGTTGTTGTTGTTGTTTGAATCATCAGTCCATGTATTGGTTTGATCCAGCACTCCATAACACCCTATTCAGTGCTAACCTTTACATTTCTACACAACTACTACATCCCACATCTGCTCTAATCTGCGTGTCATATTCGTACCTTGGTCTACCCCTACCGTTCTTACCACCTACACTTCCCTCAAAAACCAGCTGTGTGAGTCTTGGGTGCCTTAATATGCGTCCTATCATTTTATCTCTTCTTCTGTGTCTGACTCGTTGGCTGAATGGTCAGCGTACTGGTCTTTGGTTCAGAGGGTCCCGGGTTCGATTCCCGGAGGTCGGGGATTTTAACCATCATTGGTTAATTCCAATGGCTCGGAGGCTGGGTGTTTGTGCTGTCCCCAACATTCCTGCAACTCACACACTACACATAACACTATCCTCCACCACAATAACACGCAGTTACCTACACATGGCAGATGCCGCCCACCCTCATCGGAGGGTCTGCCTTACAAGGGCTACACCCGGCTAGAAATAGCCACACGAAATTATATTATTATTTCTTCTTCTGGTCGAATTGAGCCAAATCGATCTCCTCTCACCAGTTCGATTCAGTATCTCTTCATTTTTGATTCTATCTACCCATCTCACCTTCAGCATTCTTCTGTAACACTACATTTAAAGCTTCTGTTTTCTTTCTCTCTGAGCTAGTTATCGACCCTGTTTCACTTCCATACAATGCCGCGCTCCAGACGAAAGTCTTCAAAAACTATATCAATGTTCGAAGTGAATAAATGTATTTTCCTAAGAAAGGCCTTCCTTGCTTGTGCTAGTCTGCATTGTATGTCCTCCTTACATCTACCATCATTAGTAATTTTACTACGCAAGCACAATACTCTTCTACTTCCTTTAAGACTGCACTTCCTAATCTCCACACAAAGATTCGTAAAGTCCTAGAACTTACTGCAACATTGTCATGCCTGCATGGAAGCTAGATCTCGCCGTTCTGAACAGCTTTTGTAAATATCTTCGTAGCATTCGTATGCAGTGCAGGTTGTTGTTGTTGTTGTTGTTGTTGTTGTTGTTGTTGTTTAAGTCATCAGTCCATAGCTTGGTTTGATGCAGTCCTCCATATCATCTGTATCATCCAACGTTCATATGTTCGTCTCCATGGCTAAATGATTAGCGTGCTGGCCTTTGGTCACAGGGGTACCGGGTTCGATTCCTGGCAGGGTGGGGAATTTTAACCCTAACTGGTTAATTTCGCTGGCACGGGGGCTGGGTGTGTGTGTCATCTTCATCATTTCATCCTCATCACGACGCGCAGGTCGCCTACGGGTGTCAATTCAAAAGACCTGTACCTGGCGAGCCGAACTTGTCCTCAGACACTCCCGGCACTAAAAGCCATATGCCATTTCATTTTACTCAAACTATGTGACTATGGTGTTTCCGGTCCGGGGTTTCCTATCTAAAATTAATAGGTGTGCTCTTCTCCAGCACCCCTGAAGGTCTGTTTCATCATCATCAGCACGGAAAAACTCGGTATATAGCAATCTGAGTCTATGCAGGTACGGATTTCGTTGTGCATGTTCCTTTATGAAGCGACCACAGCTGCCAATAACTAGACCCCGGATGTTTAGGCAGTAAAAGGTTAGATTGCAAACTTAATTATTAGGAAGTGTCGTCTAGTTCGCTCTTCCATAATGTGGCGAGAGTAGGGGTTGTGATGGGCTTTACCCCTAAAATCATAGCATAGGGTTGGTGGATGCAGAGTGGCTCTCGGCCCAAAAGTGGCCACGGGTGGATCGTGGTCCGACAGCTCCGCGCTCCGACCGGTCAACCGAGCAGAGCACGGGTGGCCAGGGCTCTACCGTGGCTCTACCGTGGAGACGGAGAGGGACTGGCCCCCACCGTCGGCTGTCCTCAGAATGGTTTGCCGTGGTTTTCCATTCTTTTGAATTAAGGCGAATGCCGGGACAGTTTCTAGTACAGGTCACGGTCACCAACCCTTTCACATTCTCCGCACTTCTTCTCCGATACACATTTTCTGACCTGAGAGATGGCGTCACCTTCTAGTAGGCCCGCCTCCCCCTTCAGGGAAGGAATACAAGCATTTAGTAGCAGTTATAGCATAATCATTGTGCAGGCTAGACTATACGTGTTCCTCGCCTCAATAAGTTTGCATTCTAACCTATTACTGTCTAAAAATCCGATCTCCACTAATAACACTTACGTTACTTCAGGAAGGCACATCAAGACTACGAACAGATACAACATAGCGAAATTCTGACTCCATGCCAGTTCTAAAGCATGCACCACTAGGAGTTCGAAACCAGGCCGTTCACGGGCATATTCGAGTGACGAGCTTTTTGTTACCCTCTGCTGCTGTGGATGTGGTATCACCATTTATTTATACTTGTTTCTAAGCTTCAATATTTAAGGAGTGTCTATTCAAAAGGCGCTATTTCTATCCTAAACAAGTTGTGGAAAAACGCAAGGAAACGTATAATAAAAGGCACATGGAACGTACCCATGTTCTGGTATGGTACTACTTTTAAGTAATTACATGTTTCTGGTTTGGCTTTCTCATGGCATTCGATAGTATTGTATTCAACTACTATTTCACACCAGCAAATGCTGGGGCTGAACCTTAATTAAGGCCACGGCAGCTTCCTTCCAACTCCTAGGCCTTTCCTGTCCCATCGTCGCCATAAGACCGATCTGTGTCGGTGCGACGTAAAGCCACTAGCAAAAAAATCAACTACTGTAATGCATGTGGACGAAATACTAAAAAGGAAAAGAAAGAAAGAAAGAAAATTGAAGTGTAAATAGCACCTTTTGAGCAGACACTCCTCACTTACGTATTTTGCCTTCCACTGCTTAAATGAATGAGTGAATAAGTTTTGTGTTGCGAACTTTATTCGAACGTGTGGAGTTCATATCGCGTGACGTAACGTAACGTAACGCAACGCAACGTAACGTAACGTCTCGTGACCATGATCGTTAAGGCGTCAAGTCTCTCTGGTCGGAAAAGTTGGTTAGCCGGTTCGAGTCCCGTTCGTGGAAAGTATTTTCTCCATCGAAATTTTAGCCGACAGGGTAAGGCAGGTGGTGGTTTACAATGTCTCATCACTAGATTCGTGCCAAAAGCCTGGATTCATTTCCAATCTCTCCACAGTGTTCATATGGAATGATGTCCGACTCGTTGGCTGCATGGTCAGCGTACTGGCCTTCGGTTCAGAGGGTCCCGGGTTCGAGTCCCGGCCGGGTCGGGGATTTTAACCTTAATTGGTTAATTCCAATGGCACGGGGGCTGGGTGTATGTGTTGTATTCATCATCATTTCATCCTCATCACGACGCGCAGGTCGCCCACGGGTGTCAAATAGAAAGACCTGCACCTGGCGAGCCGAACCCGTCCTGGAATATCCCGGCACTAAAAGCCATACGACATTTCATATGGAATGATGACATTTGATGGTGATTCATCCGCCGGATAAAGAGGTTAGGCCTTGAGCAAAGCCCTTGGTTTTATTCGACAAGAGTAGGCTATATTCTGACACCGGATTTCAACCTCTCCCCACCTTATTAACCTTATCATCTCACACCCATATGCGCAGGTCACCCATGGGAGTCAGATAGAAAGATCGGCACCAAGAGAGCCGAACATGTCCTCTGACACTTCTGGCACTAAAAGCCATCCGATAAATAAATACAAAACTTAATAAGATAGTCTAATGTAACATAAAATAACAAAAATTTTGGCTTTATCGTTTCAGTGGTTTGTGCTCTGTCATACATCTGTCCAATGAAACTATGAATTCCTACCAAAGTTCCTGCATAGGATAGAACTGATGATCGATATTCATATCTCAAAGACGAGCGGTGACATACATATCCCGCTACAAAGGCAACACACTTAATGCCCCAGGGGCTCTGAACTTTGGAGCGTAGGTTGGCGACCACGGGGCCCTCAGCTGAGTCCTGGCATTGCTTCCACTTACTTGTGCCAGGCATCTCACTTTCATCTAGCCTATCCGACCTCCCTTGGTCAACTCGTTCTTTTCCGACCCCGACGCTATTAGGTTCACGAGGGCTACGGAGTCTTTCATTTTCACGCCCTTCGTGGCCCTTGTATTTCTTTGACCGATACCTTCATTTATCGAATTATCGAATCCTTTCCATTTTTCTCTCTGATTAGTGTTATATAGAGGATGGTTGCGTAGTTGTACTTCCTCTTAAAACAATAATCACCACCACCAACACACTTAAGGGTACAAGAGCTACAGTAAAACGCATGTTCCTTCAACCTTGACTTTTAATGTTCCGTATTATACGTCTGTTTCGTGGTTTATAACGTTTATTTAGCACTGCCGCAATATATTACTTCGCACAACTTATTCACTTGACCGCATTACTTGGACATGTATTATTATAGCTAGCAGTAAATAGCATTTGTATCAACAAAATAAATTCTCAGAAGAAGACAATAATTTCATTGAAAATGAAAACCTACAACCTGTTTTCCAGTCATTGACCGGGTCAGGGATGTAATGAAATGAATCATATATAGGCTATTAGTACGATGAAATGAGAGTGGAGAGTGTTGCTTGAATGAAAGATAACAGGGAAAACCGGAGTACAAGGAGAAAAACCTGTCCCACCTCCGCTTCGTCCAGCACAAATCTCACATGGAGTAACCGGGATTTGAACCGCGGTATCCAGCGGTGAGAGGCCACGGAGGCTTAATAATTTCATTAATTGTAAATATTAAAAGCATTCACACTCTAGGTCTACTGAGGCACAACCCTGACAATTCCACGGTGATGATTCTTCTTTTTTGTAGACCTACCATATCACCATCGGATGTCGGCTGTAATCAAAACGAAGTGATTCTTTTCTCAGCAACTCGGGAAAGAGTGGGGGTACTGCGCGCGTGCCAGGCTCGTAGATTCCGTAGCCAAGATAGTCTCCTTCTTTACCTTACTCCTCCCTCCTTCAGTTTTACCTTATAAGATAAGCAGAAGGAGTCTATATTTATCATTTCCAATGGTATGGTCAAAGTACATCCCCTTTGGATGTTGTGCATGACTTGTAGCTCTTTGTTAAATCGTTGGAGTACTTCAGTGTTACGAATTCTGTCAACCCATGATATTCTGAGCAGGCGACGGTGGCACCACATTTCAAAGGATCGAAGTTTCTTGGTGGTGTTCTCTTTTAGGGTCCAAGTCTCGGCACCATAAAGTAAGACAGAAAATACATAACGCCGAAGTAAACGGAAAGGGAGATCGATCTTAAATTCCTTGTTACAGAGAGGTTTGCTCATTCGCTTGAATGCAGTCATTGCCTGCTCAATCCGGGACCTAATTTCAACAGCATTCTTCCAGCTGTGATCACGTACACTGCCGAGATACTTAAAGCGGTGGACTTGCTCTGTTGAATGACATGTTTACTTATGACTATTTATAACACAAATAACGAAACACAACGAGTTTCATAGGCATAAGATTTTTAAAGTATTATACCCGTGGAATGAACATTTTAAAACCATAAATTTGAATTTAGATCTATCCTGTTTAACTCTAATGTTGTATTTGACCTTGGTGTTCAATCCAAACGAACTGATATACAGAGCGTAAACAGTATTAAGTATTACTAAATAATGCAAACCAACTCATCATCTTGATATGAGATTTTTCACTTATATTTTTAATGTTTTGACCCACAAGTTGTTAACTTGTACTAATCTGGGGTAATTTTTAACACAATTTAACACAAGATATTAAGGAGTTATTTGTATGAATATGTGCATTGCCAAGTTTCTCTCTACACCCCTTTACTGTCACGCAGCTGAGGATGGCGCCGTAATTAGCGCCGAAACTAGCACTGCAATTAAAGATATGTTGTAAAACATCTGACAACATTGTTTTAGTACTGAAAAAGGTGGAACCTGTAAGATTTTATAATTGTAATCTCAGTTCAATACGGGTAAATCAAGATGAAGTTTCTTATGGTAAATGCTTATGACCAATACTTTGGCCTTTTTTCGTGTTTAAACGCAGACCTGCTGCAGCACTGTGTTTGACCATATAGTTAAGTAATGTCTGCAGATCCTCAGTAATTGTTGCGAGCGGAACAGTATCATCTGCATATCGCAGATTATTTATTGTGATCCCGATGCTTTCCTGTTTCCCTTCCAGTGCTTCAGAAAATACCTTTTCGGAGTAGATATTGAAGAGGAGTGGAGATAGAACATAGCCTTGCCTTACTTCAATAACACAGGTGTTTGTGTCCTCGACCTGCACGTTTGAAAAGGCCTAAAGAGTTGAATACCTAGCGAGTTGGCCGTGCTGTGAGCTTGCATTCGGGAGATAGTGGGTTCGAACCCCACTTCGGCAGCCCTGAAGATGGTTTTCCGTGGTTTCCCATTTCAACACCAGGCAAATGCTGGGTCTGTACGTTAATTAAGGCCACGCTCGCCTCCTTCCCACTCCTAGCCTTATCCTCTCCCTCCGTCACCATAAGACCTATCAGTGTCGGTGCGACGTAAAACCAATCGCACAAAAAAGAAAGTTGAATGCTTTTAATAAATGACATGTTTGTGGAATGGGCCGTTATCTTTGGCGCGAAGATTGCATCTAATCGTTTTTCCTGTGCAGGGTGGGCTCCTTTTATGTTGCTGACAGATAGATAGCAAGCAGAGCAGTATGGACCCTAAGAACCATCAATGTATTTGGATCCGTCGAATTTTGGCAGAGCATGAAATTTTTCTCTTCACTCCCAGAACGTGTACATAAAGGTACGTATTGGTACATCTACTAAGGGTCTTACCTAACTCTCTGAAAATGATTAAACAGGTAGGACCTGCGCCTAATAACTTATTCTCTAATTTAAAATACTAACTGTATTCTGGCATGACCCTCATCAGTGCCATGAGCACTTCATCAACATGCAAGAAATAAACACAGTCAAAAAATATAAACAAGTGCTGGACTATTCTCCCTATTGTACCCGTGCGAGCCTCGAATGGACGACCCACGCATAATAATGCCTCCGCGTAACCTGGTAACAACCACGGATGAGACTAGAGTGAAGAGCGACCCGAATTGCATAATGAGTTTCGAACCGCTCCCCTCCTACTTTCTGTGCTGGCCTCGGCAACTCGAGCACTTGAGGGGTGGTACGTTCGCAAGAAGAAAAACAAATACTTAAGATGGAGCCTTATATAATACGAAAGTAGGATCTCTGGGTTCAAATCTACTGGATACTGCTAAGCACTACTACAAATATCAAGAATCATGTAATGGGGGTACAAAGACTAATTTATTCAGAACTATAACATAAAGAAAACAACCTTATACAATAAATTCTCCGCATACGGGAGGAAAAGAAAGGAATTAACACTTCAAATTGACTCGCCTGAGGGTGTCATCTGCACAAAGGTATAATTGAGGTTTTGCGACCAATATCGTCTATCTTTCCCTCATTAGTTTCGTGCCTTTGTCGTTAATTTTATTCTTCTGTCGATCACACCGTGTAATATGAGCTGATGTCCCCCTACATAATACATTATATTCTTAGCACGTAATTAACCGGTCCCTACGCTACATAATTGACATATAAAACAGAGATTTACATAACACACAGACAAAAACACACATACCACTGAGCTGAACTCCCGGACTCCCTAATCTGGCACCAAGACGACAACGTTGGACGTCCGTTCTATTTAAATTCAAAGTAATACACACTAAAATTAAACACAATCATATATACACATCATGTATAAAATGGGGCCATTCCTGCAAGAAAAACATAGTTATCAACATCTTCTGCCCCAGCGCAAGCTTAATAGAAGCTCGCACAAGGCGGCGTACTCTGACCTGGGCTCGAACTGGACGCCTTCCGACTGAGAGGTACATGTCTGCAAATCCCTAAATTATCTACGGTCTCATACTACCGGATATTGGGGAGGATCCATAACCACTTATTAACTACCTTCTAAATCACCGTGATATTATCATTTACACAAGTCTTCTTAGCCGAACCATTTAAAACAAACAGGCACGGTGTGAAACCCAGAGCCCCGAGTCTTTAACTACTGTAACACGGCAAGGCCGCTTTGTTGCGAGGGGAGAGAAGCATAAAAAGGGAAGGTCATTCGCGCTACTACTGTCACTCATTCATTGGCTACGGAGGATTCCTGACCCCTCTCAATTACAACGACAAGCTCTCATTTCCCGGAGAATTCCCAAGAAATACTCATTTATTCTCTACCCTCTCATTCTTATCGCATGGGGCAACATCACATCCGAATTATCTCATCGTAAAACTACCTAGGCATTCGGCCCTCTCATTACGTCTCATATCGCGTATCTTCTTTCCTTGGGCATAGGACTCTCATGATTCCTCTGTCGACCCTTCTCATTCTCTTCGCTCATCGCAAAAAAAGTATGTATATTTTATATTTTGACCATACATTAAAGACCCCGGCCTCTCTGTATCTCACCCAGTTTACAGATTAGAAAAAAAACACTTCAGACAATTCCGGTCAAATAATCAAGAATCACGGGAAACTTGCAAATTGTCCCTCACACAATTTACCTAAATAACACAGTTCTGTACCTCTCCCAGTCGGGACTTCTTCTCTCTTGCTGCACATGCCGTAATTATACGTATAAGCTACACATGCATCGTCTAACTGACCCATGAGCTCCGCCAGCATATACAATAGCCATATTGGACATTAACTAACAACCTTTTGACATGGTCTTCCCTGCTCATCGCACTATTGTTCCAACCACCCCAAGGGGAACTCGAAATACTCTTCTATCCTTGCTTCCCATACTTGCTAGGATATTATACATATTACTAATAATAACTCCTCACGAAAAACTAATCACTAAGGAGGAAATGGGTCGTCCGGGGAGTTAGCTCCCTTGAATTTACGTTATGATGATAAAGAACAAGAAAAATTCCATATTAGGACATGCATTATTTACAACATTTAGGTATTACGAAAGAAAAGCTTATCGCATGACCCCGGTTATACATTATTGTGCTAAGAAATTATATATGACATCAACTCATTTCTCTGGTCGTCGTGTTTTTTCTTCCACCGGGAGACCCATGTTGGAGCTTACTGCTGCATGCCCTCGGCGCTGGGGACGAGCGTATTGTCCTTCGACCCTGGTCTGCATAAGTCCGTCATCCTGGGTGGCTCGTTCACTGCTACAATCTTAAAGTAATCCAAAAGGGTGTAACTCCACAACTCGTCACACGTTCCTCTGTTTACAGCGACACAGACAGAATTTGCACAATGTATTTTCTTAAACAGGCAGGTCATTCTAATCACACGCGGCGCGCGTTCACAGCATGAATCGGGCGGCTCACAGTACTTGAGAATCCTGACTCAGAGTAGCGATCTGAATGATACCAATTTATTGATACCACGTACTCATTTAGGCCGGCATTGTTCATAGCCGACTCTCACTACTCGTTCATAAATTATGCTCGCAGCTTAATTAATTGACACGCGGCACTGGTACATTTTCCTAGGCTCGCTTGGCTATTACTTGACTTCCCATCCACACTTCACAAGGCTTTTATAATTCACGGCCGCGACGGACACAATAACTCTGTCTTAGTAAGCGGTCAATAGATTGCGGACGGTAACTATAAAAACTGGAACACAATGTAACACACTGTCCTCTCTCAACGACCCTCTAGGAACTGTCTTAAGCGAGGGCCAGCCCAGCCTTTATTATTTTCACGCCGGAAGACTGGGGGCGTATACATGTCACGGTTCATTAAGGACAACAGCTCCTTTCATCCCGGGAATTCAAGACATTTAAATGGTGCGTATTGTAACCCTCTATTCCATCTTTCATTTGAGCCAGGTGTGATCGAACTGTGATCGGCAGTTCTCACGTAATTAGGCTCCCACCATTAATTATTTCATTAGCGTCCCTTGGTGGGTGGAGTCATCTTTGAGCGCGACTCTTAACTTAGGTGACGCTCTACATTCGCATGTGTTAGTAATACATTACAGCTGGAAATCCATTTCGCCCCTTGAATAAAGTATTCCATATTTTCAGTCTGGGATACGCAGAAAATTCACCTCTATTCATTGGTGTGCCTCCCATAATTTTCCCATGTCTGGATCAAAATATCATATCATTTTTACGCACCAAAATCCGACGTTGGCATCCGTGGAACGTGCATAAAAACCGGAAGTTCCTTCTGTTAGGGTGGAACCCTGGGAAACTAGGACACACCTCCGGGCGTATTAGACTACCGTAGCATCGCGTCGTATCTCCAACTCTGTCTGCAAGTTGAGAGGGCTTTTTCACGAGGGCTTGGTTCCAGCGCAAACTTTCCTTTGTTTTCCAGGCGATCTTTCGCGGGTTTTGTTCTGGCCACACGCTCCTCGATCCCCTCGCCCATCATCCTACAAATGACGCGACTTTTGAACTGATTTTAATAGGGTAGAAAGGCACCTATGATTTCAATGAGCTGTACAGGCTGCTGTACGGTTTCAATATATACAACAAAATGATCCTTCCTGTAACGAAAGATGTTGAAAAATACAGCGAGGAACGAAATAATACTTGTAGCGAGCCCGATGACATGAAATTATTTCACATTTATGTGATGCCCTTCATTGGTTTTGTGTTCGAACACAAGGTTCACAATTTGACACGTGGTATTCTGGGATGAATTCACTCTCCGTAATACTGTGAGTATCATATTCACTGAATGAAAAGGCAACTTTGTTGTCTAAATTTGATGGTTATTGCTTTTAAAGTCCAAACGTCGAAATCATCCGACTTATTTCAATCCGGGAATGTCTGCTTTGATTCTCCCCCTTGGTACAGTTGAAACTTGCAGTGAGTGACGTCCTTAGCTCAGAGTTTTAACAGTTATCAGAAAAGCTACTGCAATGCTGGCTATAAATGTGCTCGTAAATACAATGGTCTTTTAAGAGCCAGTTGTCCTTTTTATCGGAAGCGTTGTACCATTTGGTTTGGAATGTAAACTTATATTGCGGAACATAACCGCGACTGCTTGTAGATCAGAGACTTGAGATAGCCTCAGATGAAAAGAGTAGACAATAATAAATCACAGCTTGATTCAAAATGAGTTCAGAATGATTCATATTCTTGAACGTTGTTTTCTATTACATGGTGAAAATCTATACTAATATTGCAAATAGAGAAACGCTTGTTTGTTTGGGAGGGTAACCTCGGGAACCACTCAACCGATTTCAGTAATTATTTCATTATTGCAGGGCTTATGTCTTCCAGATGATTGTAGGGCATATAGTCCGGTTCCATGGCTAAATGGTTAGTGTGCTGGCCGTTGGTTACAGGGGTCCCTGGTTCGATTCCCGGCAGGGTCGGGAATGTTAACCATAATTGGTTAATTCCCCTGGCACGGTGACTGGGTGTATGTGTCGTCTTCACGACGCGCAGGTCGCCTACGGGAATCAAATCAAAAGACATGCACCTCGCGAGCCGAAGTCCTCGGATACCTCCAGGCACTGAAAACCATACACCATTTCATTTCTTAGGCTATATATACAGTGTGTATGAGTTAGTTATGCTGGAAATATGAGGGGATGTTTAGGGAGTATATTTGTTAAAATATGGTATCATTGCCAACGTTCTGTTATTGTCCAGAAGGACAAAAGTGAATGTTTTCCATTTTGCTTTACGTCGGACACGTGGCGAGTGTTTGTAAACACACATGTAGGCCTACTCACTGTACACGGCCGACCGTCAGACAATCACGGCACTGGTGTCTTTGTCTATGAATCACAGCGAGTGTTTGTAAACATCAAGTTGCATAACCGGTTCGTGTGATTGTTGCCATTCATTCTACTACTCTGACCTTCGTCCAGGTGTGTTGCGTTTGTCACAACAGGTCGCTTACTCTTGTGACTGAAGTGACTCACAACATACAGAAGCAAGTCACTGTCCTACGGCGTCCGTTCTTACCAATTGTATTACCTTATATAAAAGCACTGTGTTATAAAACGTACATTACAGTGCCTACAGTAAGTTCGTAAATTAAAAATGGTTCTCATATGTGTCTTGCAAATATCACTCCACGCTATCCCGTATGATCGGGGTGCAACATTCCCTTTCACACTGTATGATCATGCTAGATAATCAGGAGAGCACGTGACTTTAAAAACGGTACAGTAAAACGGGAAATCTTTGCATTCGGAAACCTTCAGAGTGAATACGTTGTGCGAACTTTTAGTCCAATAAAGCCCGCCAAGTTTTCTGCAACAAAAAAGGAAAGTAGGCCTCCCTCAAACAATGTACAGGTTAGAGTTGGTGTAAAAGAGGGATGGGAAGGAAAGGAGGGAACTGTAGAAAACAGGTGGTCTGATGTTCTAAGGCGAAGGAGATTGCAGGCTAAGGGCTCTATTCAGGATCAGAATTCAGGACAGGCGTCTGTGAGAAGTCGGTACGAGTCACTCCAGGTAGAACAACAGAGGGATGATGAGGAACAGGGAACTGTTGCTGAGATGTGTGGAAGTAGGAGGAAGGGAAAAGGTAGGAAAGGGAAATGTAGAGTAGAGGATAGGAAAAGACAGGTGGAACAGGGTACGGGGGGAGGGGGAAAGGGGGGGAGGAAGTAGCTTCTGCAGCTATCAGGAAAGATAGGGCTGACCAGGAGGGGAAATGATCAAATGTGGTGGGTAGGGTTGAGGCTCTGGTCATGGGGAATTCCATCGTTAGACACGTGAGGAAAGTGTATGGAGGAAAGGGAACCAGGGTAGAGTGTTATCCAGGAATTAGGTAGAGGCAGATCTTGAGGAAAGTAAAAGAGAAGGATGAGGAGAAGGAGAAGGTGGTAGTGTTTCATGTTGGTACAAATAACGTAAGGCAAGCTGGTATAAGTACCAACATACTGGGGGATGTGTGGATACTGGTAAATGCAGCACGGGTGAAGTTTAAGGAAGCAAAGATTGTTATCAGTGGAATTTTGTGTAGGAGGGATACTGACTGGAGGTTGATTGGTGAATTAAATGAGTCTATGGAGTAGGTATGTGGGAAAATTTTAGTGAGATTTCTAGATCCTATTGGGTGGGTAGGAGATAGGAATCTGCGCTCAGATGGCCTTCACTTAAACCGCAGTGGTACGTATAAGTTAGGGAATTTGTTTGGAAGGGTAATAGGGAGATACATCAGGGAAAAGGGGTGGTGTAGGGAGCGTTGATAAGGGTACAGAGATCTGGAAGTCAAATAGAGATGACATAAAAATGTTAGTGTTGAACGGTAGAAGTATTGTAAAGAAAGGAATAGAATTAAGTAATTTAATAGATATATTCTTACCATACATTGTAATGGCTGAGAAGTTATACAGGGTGTTAGGTGTATACGTGCAGATATTTCTTGTAGCAATAGAGAACGATGTGACGAACCACTATATATCAAACTTTTAGTAATCCGCGGAAGTTATTTTCGAGAGCAAAGTGATATGATGTTTTTAGAATAGGTAGTATGCCTCGTTCTGCGAATGAATAGCTTTCCGTTGACAACAGGCAAGTCACGCGCCATCCGTACCAAACTGGTTCTACTGTAACAGCTGAACGCTACCTTTGTAATGCCACGAGATGTTACGTAATATACTTGCCAAACTGGTTTTATGTTTACGAGCAACTGAACTACGATAACAGCTGAAGGCTGCTACCTGTGTTCACCATGTTACGTTACATTCTCGCCAGACTGGTTTTGTTGTTAGTATTTATTTTCCGTCAGACAACGCTAGTTATCGGTTTCGGACCCTGGAGCTGTATCGAATTGTCAGCGTTAATACTGGTTCATTTGCTGTTACGTCACTTAGGGGATTGGGATA
Organism: Anabrus simplex; assembly: GCF_040414725.1. Classification (NCBI taxonomy): domain Eukaryota; kingdom Metazoa; phylum Arthropoda; class Insecta; order Orthoptera; family Tettigoniidae; genus Anabrus; species Anabrus simplex. The sequence continues at coordinate 329,836,465 of NC_090267.1, read as the reverse complement.
TCTGTGGTCGTCAGCCCCGTGGTCTAGTGAGTATGGAAATGACCTGAAAACCTATGTCTTTACGCCAACGAAAGCAAGCATGGGATTGAATTGAATTAGGCAAGCACAGCCAACGTTTTACTTCAAACGAATAATGGACATGTTATACAAATAAATAAATTAAACGTACCTACATTTCGTGCCTCCTGTCGGGCTGTGTGGCTCAGAAGGTTGAGGTGCTGGCCTTTTGACTCCAACCTCGCAGGTTCGAACTTGGCCCAGTCCGGTAGTTTTTGAATGTGCTCAAATACGTCACACTCGTGCCGGAAGATTTAGTGGCACGTAAATAGAACCCCTGCGGGACTAAATTCCGGCACCTCATCGTCTCCGAAAACCGTAAACGTAACGCAAATACCATTATTATTATTATTATTATTATTATTATTATTATTATTATTATTATTATTATTATTATTATTATTGACTACTCGCCAATAATGTCTGCCTAGAAAATACTTCTCATCGTTTATAACTATGGATCTCGACAGTTGTATAATGTCCTAATTATGATGATTTTCAAAATTGGCTTTAAGTCGCACCGACACAGATAGGTCTTATGGCGACGATGGGACAGAAAAGGGGTAGAAGTGAGAAGGAAGCATTCATGACCTAAATGAGGTTCAGCTCCAGCATTTTCCTGATGTGAAAATAGGAAACCACGGAGACCCATCTTCAGGGCTGTCGACAGTGGAGTTCGAACCCAGTATCTTCCCAATGAAAGTTCACAATTTCGCGCCCCTAACCGCACGACCAACGTATTCCAAGCTCTAATGCCGGGCTGAGTACCTCGGACGATAGACCGCTGATATTCTGATCCCATCTTGGCAGGTTCGATGGAGGCTCAATTCGGGGGTATTTGAAGGTGCTGAAATACGCCAGTTTCGTGTCTGTAGATTTACTTGCATTAAAAAAAGTCCTGCAGTACAACATTCCAGCACCTCGGCATCTCCAAAACCCGCCAAAGTAGTTATTAGGACGTAAAAAATTACATTATTATTTCGTGCTTGCAAACGAAAAGCATATGTGTAATGATAAAATAAAGCAAAATAAAAGTGGCCAGTCTGACTTGCTCAAACGTTTAAAGCACTGGTTTCTTGTTTCCAACTTAGCAGGCTCGATCTTGGGTCCGTCCGGTGGCATTCGAAGGAGCTCGTCAGCCTCGTGTCGGTAGATTTACTGGCACGTAAAAATAACTCCTGCGGGACTAAATTACAGCGCCTCCATAAACAGTATGAGTAGTTAGTGGGACGTAAAGCAAATAACATTACCGGTATCATTATTATTATTATTATTATTATTATTATTATTATTATTATTATTATTATTCAGTCTTATTATTATTGCTACTACTCATATTGAACTTCTTCTTATTACTCTTTTTTCTCGTTTGATTATTATTATTATTATTATTATTATTATTATTATTATTATTATTATTATTCACCTGTTCATACTTTCGTCTTATTCCTCTTTTTACTCTCCTTTTAAGTCGTATACTTGTTATTCATATTTGATGTTTTGTTATTAATATTATTGTTATTTTTATATTATTATTTTTATTATTTAGTTTAGCTTCATGTGACACAATACTTTTTCTGTCTTTAATTCAACTTTTGTGTCGTGTGCCGGTATACTTATATGTTTCTGTCCTGTGCTTCAAGACAGTGCTGCAAGATCTGTGTTTGTTTCCCCAGCCCGGGTGTGTTTCGTTTCTCATGTGACAGAGTTACATCTTATGTTCTGTTACATGTTTAAGTTTGGCCTTGTGATAGATCGCCTTTAATCTGCTCTGTAGCCTTTAAAAGTGTAGCATGGTCAATGACCTCAGTGCTTGTTTTGTTCACATATCTGGACTAAGAACTCGTCTCACTCGGCACAGCAAGTTCAAGGCCAACTACTTCTATCTGTTTGTTTGTTTATTTATTTACCCAGGTATGTATGTCAACATTGTACTATGTCAACATCGTACCACGAACATTTACTCAATAAACGGGGTGTTTGGGGGGGGGTCTCTGTCCTGGGTGGTGTGTTCTGCGGGCCTACTCTGGGGTCCGTGTTGTTGCTGCGGTTATCTCTCTGTGCGTTCAGGTATTTACTAACATGTTCAATTCAATTTATTGTATGTACAAGACATACGCCCAACTTGAATTATTTCATCCTCACAACTCTACTTCCTTACTCCATGGCCCAAGAGCTACACGTATAGCTGACGACCTACCCACCCCTCTACGAGTGTGGGAATGAAATAACTAATTTGATTGAATTTTTTTCATATTTCAGCAGTGATGAATATAAAACAAGCATTTTTTGAATTTTTATACGTGTTAATGATGATGATGATTGCTGTTTTAAGGTCATCGGCCCTTAAAAACGCAAAGTGTCTTCTGTTTTAACTCGAGCTCGATAGCCGCAGTCACTTAAATGCGGCCAGTATCCAGTATTCGGGAGATAGTAGGTTCGAACCCCACTGTCGGCAGCCCTGAAAATGGTTTTCCGTGGTTTCCCATATTCACACCAGGCAAATGGTGGGGCTGTACCTTAATTAAGGCCACGGCCGCTTCCTTCCCACTCCTAGCCCTTTCCTGTCCCATCGTCGCCATAAGACGTATCTGTGTCGGTGCGACGTAAAGCAAGTAGCAAAAAAAAAAAGAAAACAACATGCAGTGTAGGATTGAGCAACTGCCGAAATGCGTTCAAGGTCAATGTCTAGCGTTTTAACAAGCACGTCTTCCGCACTCGCACATTGAAACTCTCGATTATAAGTTTTGTTACCGGTACATAAGTTTCCCTGCTCGGATTTATGAGAATATCGACCTATCGAGACTCAAAATACTATAACGATACTGTACTGTACTCCCAAGCCATTACGTTGCACAAATGGCGTAACATCTGACATACCAAAGTAAAACTCGTAGCAATTGTTCAAAGTGATCACCCTGGGCTTCCCTGCAGGCTTCACTTCTCCGAATCCAGTTGCGACGCATTCGAGCCAAGACACCAGGGTTGTGTCCGACTCGTTGGCTGAACGGTCAGCGTACTGGCCTTCCGTTCAGAGGGTCCCGGGTTCGATTCCCAGCCGGGTCGGGGATTTTAACCTTAACTGGTTAATTCCAATGGCACGGGGGCTGAGTGTATGTGTTGTCTTCATCATTTCATCCTCATCACGACGTGCAGGTCGCCTACGAGAGTCAAATGGAAAGACCTGCACCTGGCGAGCCGAACTCGTCCTGGGATATCGCGGCGCTAAAAGCCATACGACATTTCATTTCATTTCATTTCACCAGGGTTGTTCAGAATATCCTCTGCTGCTTAAACAATACGTTCACGGAAGTCGTCCGAAGTGGGTACTTCAGTTCGATATAGTTTGTGTTTCATGTTCCCCCAGACATTAAAGTCAATTGGAATAAGGTCTGGAGATCTGGCTGGCCAATTGATAGTTCCACATCGTCCTGTCCACCGTTGAGGAAATGTCTGCACCATCGTGTAAAATCCACGTGGTTCTGCGTAGTCGAAGCGACACGTCCTCTGAAAGCTCAAGTAACGTACTGTATCTACAGGAGCAAGGTAACATTAATAAAAAGATGATTAGTCCACGTAACCGACTTCCTACTACACCCATCCAGGTATTAATTCATAACCGGTGCTGGAAATTGCCTTCTCTTACTGAATGGGTATGTTCCACAGCCCATGAGTGGGATATAGTGGGTTCGAACTCCTCTGTCGGCAGCCCTAAAGACGGTTTTCCGTGGTTTGCCATGTTCACACCAGGCAAATGCTGGTGCTGTTCCTTAATTAAGGTCACGGTTGCTTCTTCACCATCCTAGCCCTTTCCTGTCCCGTCGTCGCCGTAAGATCTATCTGTGACGTGGCGACGTACATCAACTCGTAAGAAAATGGTCAGGATGCACTAGTTCTTCATGCAGTGTCCTACGTATGGTCCAAGTTGGTACACCAACGGCACGTGTTATACTACGCGTACGGCGCCCGGGATCATCGTTTACTATTGTTAGGATGCCCGGCTCCATTGCAAAACGGTTAGCGTGCTGGCCTTTGGTTACAGGGGTCCCGGGTTCGATTCCCGGCAGGGTCGGTATTTGAACCATCATGGTTATTTTCCCTGGCATGGGGCTGGGTGTATGTGTTGTCTTCATCCTCATTTGATTATCATCAAGATGCGCAGGTCACCTACGGGAGTCAAACCAAAAGACATGCACCTAGCGAGCCGAACCCGTCCTGGGATCTCCCGGCACTAATATCCATACGCCATTTCATTTCCATTGTCAGGATGTCTTCTTCCGCGTCTAGAATTACACGTGGCCGTTTAGGCCATCGCTTATGAAAGCGTGATGTAACACAACTTGCATCGCGAATACGCTGCAGTACAGCTAGTATCGTTGCTTTATTCGGCACCCGTCTGTTGGGAAGCCTTATCCGATAGATTCATGGAGGGCGACCCGTGTTCTCTTCTGCCACACGATACACTAGCAGCATATCATGGTATTCGTGGTATTCATACACTGGAATTATTCAAATACAACGACGTTGCGCAACACATCTGCGCAGCGGTTCATCATATATTCGCGGGCGTTTGACTGTCGCGACCGATCGGACCTTGAAAAAAAATAGCCCTCGTACTACTACGAAGTAACTCGCGTACTAGTACGGACGATAATTCGCCTCTCTGACAGCTGTTATTCAGATCAAGGTCAGACAGACAGCTCATACCTCTAGTCCGGTGGTTTCATGTAGGGGCGGGAACCCGTCCCACCACACCCCCGTCGCTAGGAACAGCACACGACCAAACCGGCACGTGACAGGTCTAGTGAATTTGTCAAACTGCTTACGTGAAATATTCTCCCACAGTGTGATTTCAATACCATGGATTCTTGGGAGACCAACTCGCCGTATGCAGAAACACCCCGTGTTGACGTGTACGTAAATAAAGTTTCTTACGTAAACGAAAGAATGCGTGAGATAGGATTTCCAAGTGAGTAGTATCAGCATTGAATTGTCAAAGCACATCGAACGTTTTGCTTCATATCAATAAGGGACATGTTATAAAAATAAATAAATTAAACGTATCTCCTCTTCGTGCTTCCAAATGAAAAGAACTTGTTTAATGGTAAATGAAAGCATTCTGCTTTTGCAGTGCCTATTAAACGTATCAAAATAAATGTTGCCAGGCTGAGTGGCTCAGACGGTTCAAGCTCTGGTCTCATGAACTTAGCAGGCTCGATCCTGGCTCAGTCCGCTGGTATTTGAAGGTGCTCAAATACGTCCGCTTCTGATCGGTAGAATTACAGGCACGTTAAAGAATACCCGTGGGCAAAATTCCTAAACCGCGCGTCTCCATTGGCACGTAAACATTTTTTTTTCCTTTTTTTTTTTTGCTAGGGGCTTTACGTCGCACCGACACAGATAGGTCTTATGGCGACGATGGGATAGGAAAGACCTAGGAGCTGGAAGGAAGCGGCCGTGGCCTTAATTAAGGTACAGCCCCAGCATTTGCCTGGTGTGAAAATGGGAAACCACGGAAAACCATCTTCAGGGCTGCCGATAGTGGGATTCGAACCTACTATCTCCCGGATGCAAGCTTACAGCCGCGCGCCTCTACGCGCACGGCCAACTCGCCCGGTTTTATTATTATTATTATTATTATTATTATTATTATTATTATTATTATTATTATTATTATTATTATTATTATTATTATTACTGAGCGAGTTGGCCGTGTGATTAGGAGCGCGCGGCTGTCAGCTTGCATTCGTCGTAAAGCCACCTACCAATATTATAATAAAAACTGTGTTAGTCCATTATTACTAACTATTACTAAAATAAAAGTTAAACGCCCCACTCAAACTCCGTAGCTGGTAATCTGTCAGAAAACACTACAGAAAACACTGAACTTTTAACAAGTCCGAATTATTATTAATCTTATAATTGCGGACATGTCTCCGGAATTACCGAAACATGTACTTACAAATTGTTGTACGTCGCACCGACACAAGTAGGTCTTACGGCGACGATGGGAGAGAAAAGGGATACAAGTGGGAAGGAAGCGTTCGAGGCCTTAATAAAGGTACAGTCCCAGTATTTCCCTGATGTGAAAATGGGAAATTACGGAAAACCATCTTCCCGGCTGCCGACAGCGGAGTTCGAATCCACTATCACCAAAATGCAAACTCACAGCTGCGCGCCCCTAACCACACGACCAACTTATTCTAACCTCTAATGCCGGACTGAGTAGCTCGGACGATAGAGCGCTGGTCTTCTGATCCCACCTTGGCAGGTTCGATGGCGGCTCAGTTCGGTGGTATTTGAAGATGCTCAAATAAGCCAGTCTCGTGTCTGTAGATTTACTTGCACTAAAAAACACTGCGGTAAAAAATTCTGGCATTTCAGCGTCTCCGAAAACCGTGAAAATTAGTTAGTGGAACGTAAAGACATTATTATTATTATTATTATTATTATTATTATTATTATTAGTAGTAGTAGTAGTAGTAGTAGTAGTAGTAGTAATATTATTATGATTACGGAAGTTCTAATTAAGCGGGTCCATTACAGTCATCACTTTACCTATCGGCACTTACTGTCCAGTAATAAGCCTTCTGTCCGCCTGTGTGGTATAGTGGTTAGTGTGATTAGCTGCCACCCCCGAAGGCCCGGGTTCGATTTCGAGCTCTGACACGAAATTTGAAAAGTGGTACGAAAGTTGGAACGGGGCCCATTATGCCTCGGGAGGTCAAATGAGTAGAGGTGGTTTGATTCGCACCTCAGCCATCCTGAAAGTGGTTTCCCGTAGTTTTCCACTTCTCCAGGCAAATGCCGCGATAGTACCTAGCTTAAGGCCACGGCCGCTTCCTTCCCTCTTCCTTTTCTATCCCTTCCCATCCCCCGCAATGCCCCTGTTCATCCTAGCAGGTGGGGCCGCTTGGGCGAGGTACTGGTCATTCTCCCCAGTTGTGTCCCCGACCAATGTCTCACGCTCCAGGACACTGCCCCTGAGGCGGTAGAGGTGGGATCCCTTGCTGAGTCCCAGCGAAAACCAACCCTGGAGGGTAAACATATTAGGAAAAGGCAGAATAAGCCTTCTATTACAAATGCCCGGCGGCAATTCCACAGTAGCTCTTTTTCCTTCGAGCAATGTTCACGATGGATGAAACTACAGTTTTTGAAATTTGTCTCATTAATAACAATTTCACTGAATACTTATAGTCTTTTCTTTCAGTGCCCACCGTCCTTTCATTGACCTGAAAAGTTTATGAATAAGCATAGACAACTCGCATTGTCTATTGTCAGAAGTTCATCGTAGAGTGTCGCAATAACAGCACAGAACTTTTGCGCCCATTTTTCATTACTTATTAACTATTTCCTTTAATTTTGTCAGCTTGGATCACTGAGTAATGCCAATGACGTCTTATAAATCACACACAATTACACAACACTTGATTCGCATGCATGTGGTGGTACGGATCTTCGACGTCACTGTAAGAATTCTGTGTACTTTTCACACAGACTACCCTAGACCGGTTTTCGAGTACAGCAAGTGGCCAGGCACGTGAGTCAACCTCTCCTACTGGCCAAGCCTTTAGGGGAAGTGCACAACAACATGTGTTGGCCTGCGATAAGAAACAGGTTCAACAAGCCCTATACTCTGGTACTGTACTTCCACTACGCGTGGACAGAATGACGTAACCGGCGTATCCTACTACGGCCGTTCAAAACACATTAGCTCCTGAAATATTTGGCTCAGTTATGGGCAAACTAATAGGACAAGGTAAAAAGTACATAGCATATATTGTGAGATGTATTTTTCTTTGCCGACTAGCTTAATATCTGCACGTATACCCCTAACACTCTGTATAATGGATGCAGACATTTTCTCACGGAACTGCAGTGTGTATCGTAGAGATAGGATAGGAATGGTGTGAGGGGGGTATTCATTCTGGTGAAAGAAGAATTTGTAAGCTACGAAAAAGTTAAAGATGACAAACATGCAATTCTAGGTGTAAGGCTCATTACTAAAGATAAAAGGCAACTTGATGTCTGGAGTGTATAGACATGGAAAGGTTAGCGGTGACACGGATTCAGAATTATTTGATATGTGTGAAACGACATGGAAAGGAATGTGATTGTAGCGGGAGATCTGAATTTACCAGATGTCAATTGGGAAGGAAATGCAAACGACAGGAAGCATGACCAACAAATGGCAAATAAGCTAATATGGGAAGGACAGATGATTCAGAAAGTGACGGAACCAACTAGAGGGAAAAATATACTGGATGCGGTGCTGGTAAAACCAGATGAGCTCTGTAGAGAAACCGAAGTAATAGATAGTATTAGTGAACATAAAGCTGTTTTAGTCGTAGTTAAAAATAAATGTGATAGAAAGGAAGGTCTTAAAAGTAGGACAACTTTTTTTTCAAGTTGCTTTACGTCGCACCGACACATATAGGTCTTATGGCGACGATGGGGCAGGAAAGGGCTAGGAATGGGAAGGAAGTGGCCGTGGCCTTAATTAAGGTACAGCCCCAGTATTTACCTGGTTTGAAAATGGCAAACGACGGAAAACCATCTTCAGGGCTGCCGACAGAGGGGTTCGAACCCACTATCTCCCGAATACTGGTTACTGACCGCACTTAAGCGACTGCAGCTATCCAGCTCGGTAGTAGGACTATTAGGCATTAATACATGGCTGATAAAGCAGGCATGAGGCAGTTTATAAAAAGTAATTATCGGTTGAAAACGGTAAGTAAAAATGTAAACAGACTATGGGCTGGGTTTAAAGCTATTGTTGAGGAATGTGAAAACAGGTTTGTACTTTCAAAGGTGGTAAGGAATGGTAAAGACCTACTTTATTATAATAGAGAAATAAGGAGTCTAAGGAGGTGCAGATTGAAAAAGAAATACAGTTAGAAATGGCTGTGGAAGTAAGGCGATATTGAACGAACTTACTAGTGTGCCATTTCACTGTCCGAAATTGATAGTTTATTGGAACTAAAATGGACGCAGTTGCCATAACATAAATACGGTACACAAACTCAATTATCTATGTCAATAAAATATAATGGCGTGATTGAGGTAGGAAAGATCAAGGCGGCAGTGAATAAGACAAAAAACTTAGAATTGTTACAACACTACTATTGAAAACAAGCTGCAAATTGAAACCAAACCAGACCAACGATCGTATTGAGATACATATTGCGAGCAGCAGGTAAGACTTGAAAAGAAACTCAAGGGATTTGAGGAAGAAGATTGGCGTCACATATATTAATTGAACAACGCAGAAATACGAGACCGTAAAGACAGCGGCAAGTCAAGAAGAAAGATAGCGAGGTAGGCTTACATCGTATCCTCAAAATTGGCAGGGAATAACCATTGATACAATTACCAAGAAAGAAATATTTAGGATACGGGAAATAACTGAATTGACATATAAAATAGCAATTATAAAACAATTTGAACAAGAGCAGACATTTTGGTAGTCTACAAGCGTTATTTTACTTAAAGTTAAAACGTCAGACTTACTGTTTAAGTAATTATGTTAGAAGGCTTTGGAATCCGTATTATGACGAAATTTACGTCATCTGTATTTATTTCTGTTGCATTTGCTGAAGTCATGGCTGTCGAGGTGTTCTAAGAAGGCGATGGCCCGATGTCCGGAGGAGACTAACCTGAGGTGACGGTGACTTTACCTATACCAGCGAGAGGATGTAGTTGTCGTGCCTGATCTACAGATGTCCCGGAGCATCTGATGCAATCCCTTTGGAGCGGATGGAAAAATTAAATCTTATTTATTAGCGCAATAAGTAAAATAAATCGTACCGATTTAAATGATATGTTATTTTGTTGATGAATAGGCCTTAAATAGTGAGGCGTTGTGATCTTCAAATTATTTCAGATATGGTAGATTCTCGCGAATTAATAATATAGTTGTGTCGAAAAGCAGGGATAATTGGTAGTCATCTGTATAACATAGCCAACCCTTGGCTAGGATATATGTGAAGTGTATAACATGTAAGTGCTGTCGCAGTGACATTTTAGCAAATGATAAGATTATTATGTATGAATTATAAGATCTATAACGATTTAATATTACAGTGCCGTATAAAGATCATAATTGGGGGATATGAGAGTAATATGAAGTGAAACAGAGATTGATTGAGAAGAAATGGATTAATCAAGTAGATAAAAGATGGTTAGAGAATTCTATGCATCAAGTAAAGTATATATGAAGGTTATTTGCAAAAGAAAGAAGAAATATGATATTGAGATATGAAGAAAGTTATATATGAATATTGAATAAATATAAAGAAGAATGAATTTGACATGTATTGTTTCGTCGTTAAGGAAGAAAATAATTTGTTGTGAAGATAAAAATAAGAAGTTTGACGCAATCCAGGGTTAGTACTGTTCTTGATACCATGATGTGTGATAGTTGATGGGTAATTTATATCCAACATGTACGAAAACGTATTATGAGGTTTATAGTGAGTTAAGGCGCTAGTAAATCATCGAGATAATTCACTGTAGGCAAAGTTGAGTAGGATATTAATCAGAAATTAACCCATATCTCTACCATAATGATGAGTACTTGCTAACAAGTACATGGCACTTATTTAATGCTATGCACAAGTATGACAAGTTTTTCGTGTATAATTCCAGAAGGTAATGATTGATAGAGTCTTCATGAATAATACCATATACCTATTTTATAAATAATAGTATGTGAGGTGCTGGAGTTTAATTAATTACGTGATGACAGATTTCATGAGACACATTTAAATAACTAATCTAATTTGTAAGATTTATGAGATGAATGATATACATTTGAGCTATTAAGTGATAGTAGAGATTAATATAGAAGATAGCACATGATGTGATTGACTTAATACTTATCTTTTTCCTGATGCATCCATGAACCAGAATTCCTGAGTAATAAATGTTATCATCATCCTAAATAACTAAATACATACCTAAATAACTAAGAATATATAATTACAAGAAGAAAATTAGTTGATGCTGAAATGTATGATTTCCCAGGAAGACCTGTAAATATTTTGAGAAACTTTAACCGAAGTTAGGGACAGTTCCTTTCACACATATAATTAATTAAATGACAATGTGATTACATTTACATGAGTTGAACCTTACAGAATTATTTCAATTTTCTATTGTATATTATTATTATTTCAACTTAATCAAAGATTTTTAATACAACGAAGGAAGATAATTAATGAATTTTAAATGAAGATAATAATAATTTTCAACAATATTTCATTCTTTTCTTTGATTTTCTAGATTTTGAATAAATAGATGTAATAAAACGTTATTAGTATTTACGTTCATATTTTAGCATAAGCAGCGTAGTCACATAGTCATTTATAAGTTACGATTTTCAGAATTATCAGTTACTGATAGTTGGTGCGGTGGAGACGTCATCAGCATTGGCAATAGATGAAATATTCGTAGGTCAGAATATCCTTCGCAACTTCTCCGAAACCACGAAAAGAAGATCAACTTTGATTGGAAATAGGACCTGAGCAAGCTAGTCTGGATTTATTGTCGACCTGCCCTGGACACAGGATCGGCGAAATAGGAAGGGTATGTACAGGTACTTTAAAGCAGAAACAGGTTCCAAGAAGGACACAACAGGAATCATTAATGTACAAGGGGAGTGTGTATGTGAGGATCTGCAAAAGGCAGAAGTCTTCAGTCAGCAGTATGTAAAGATTGTTGGTTACAAGGATAATGTCCAGATAGAGGAGGTGACTAATGCTAAAGAAGTATTAAAATTTACATATGATAACAATGATATTTACAATAAGATACAAAAGTTGAAAACTAGAAAAACGGCTGGAATTGATAAGATTTCTGGAGATATATTGAACCCTTGAACTTACCATTCCATCGTTGGTCGGCCACGGCTGCTACAGTAGAACAATCTAGAACTCTTAAATCATGGGTCGTTGCGGGAATAAATTCGGTCACGATCTTAACCAAACGATGGGGTTCAGAAGAGAGCCTAACTACTTGAAATGAGGAGCAAAGTGTGCTTACTAACTTTTATTAAATTGAAATAGCACGATAACATTATTAATTTAATATGCATTATTGAAATAAAAAATATGAATTATTGATTTTTGAATGTTTCAAACACAGTCACATTACATAGCGTTGATTTGTTTCTTACAATATCGAAGAGTTGCTTCGGAGAAGTTAATATATTATTGGACAGCGAAACTGAAAAACTGAAAAGGGGAAGACCTGAAAACCGTGCACCTATTATTCCAAACGAGAACTGAGAGTTAATCCACACGATCCGTGGAAAATCTGACTTTCAACAAGTAGAACGCCTGATTTTCTCTCAATTAAGGTTATCCACCAGTCGAATACCCTTTACGGATACGGAACACCCGCCGAATGGACCCTTAATCGAACCAAACTGACTATCAGTTGCTTTGGATAGGTTGCGAAATATCATGGGAAAGCATGGTGTTCACTACGAGTTAACAGCATCATTCACAATTGAAATAAAATCCCACCATGTATTTGTCATTCATGACACCCTTAAGTGATAAGGTAATCCCGATGCTAAATGTGCATCACCCAAAACAGCTGTTCGGAAGGAACCAACAACAACATGATCCGTGAGGATCTTACGTTATGTCGTTCTAAAGGAACAAAACTGCGAAATGCAGGAAACACTTATTCATCATGCATTTAGAAAAATGCCAAACACTGAAGTTAATTAAAAAGTGGAAAGTCACTTGAAAAGTATTATTATCGAACCGATTTTCAGGTTAGAAATGGGTTTGTTATGTTTAATAAAATTACCAGTCCACGTTAAAAATTACTACAACTTTAAGGAATTCTTTCCCTTGAAAAAACAATGCTACCAGTACAGATCTATCTATTTATTGTCTGTCCCAACACACTACTTATAAAGTGATTACTTAATTACTTTCAACTATGAATAAAATGAGAGTACGACAAGATTGAAAATAAAATATTGTTACTGGCTGACGAATCGAAACCGCATTCGCAACTTAAGTCTCACACTAATACGCTGAGTGTCAATATGCACACTATCAAACGAAACGGACGTCAAAACGATAAAACAATTAAGTCCGTAAAATAAATTAACATCTCGAAGTCATTAAAGCTCAACACGCGCGGAGAATTACAGTAAAAATATTTAATTTATATCGGGCCGATATCCAACATTTGGGCAACCCTCACTCACTAGCGGTCCCGTTATCTCAAGGAGAGCTACGCATTGACCCTCTTCATAAATCATATCATACTGTAGATGCTACCTTCGTCCAGGCCACTTCAACAAAAAAACAAAAGAAACATCTAATCTGAGACTTGAGTGTGTACAGCTGCCATCCCAGACCTATCGTCGGGCTCACTTGAAATCTGTACATCCTAACACTAATCACTATGTACAGGATACCTTCCAAATTCTATCGTCGGGCGTGAACTAGGACGTCTCATCATCAGTGACTCCAAGGATAACATGTGACGTCCTAAATCTATCGTCGGGCGTCAAAGTGGGTTGTACTACGCCTCCCTTAACATACCAGGCGAACTAGCAATTTCAAACAACTCCGACATTCAATACTAAACCTGGTCAGACAAATAACGCACGACGGAACCACGTCTTTTACTATCAAACGAATGCAAGTCGAAAAATACAGTAAGTCTCTACCTCGTTACAATACGTGAACTCAAAAATAAATATACGTGACGAACGATTCTCCACCCCAAACACAATCTCAGCCTGTGCACTGAAGTTTTAGGGAAGCAATAATTCCCAACACACGTTTACCATTTAGTGGATGCCTTCAAATAATAATCATCACTACCGCATTCGAAACTCACAAATCGCCTATCGTCAATTCCAACTATTTATATCAATGACATATCCAGTGAACAAATTCAATACACCCCAACCATGGGTCCAAAATGCTCTTTTATCCTTGAGGTCGCATTGTCTTAATATTCATACGGGCTTTAAGTAACACATCGCTGGACGTTTACTACCAAGATTTTAACCTTTTACTAGAGTCGTTTTCACTTGGGATCTTACTAGAAATCTACGGTGCTTCACACAGTAGTCGTCTCAAATTCGGATTGGTAGCGGAAAACAATACAGCCTGCCTCAACACAGCCTGTTTCCTAAATACTTCCTCTGCAAAAATATACCCTGTCTCACACTCATTCTCCTCGCTTTATTCCAGCGGTATCACTTAAAATCCAGGCTTCATTTCATCCATCTCTCTCATCTCCACATACATTAATTCGTCGCTCTCAATCCCCTTTTCTTATATTTCCAAGACCTTTTTCATAATTCAATTCCCTGGTGAAAACAACAACCACTATAAAACACATCTCTTACTTTACTGTTATTACGACTTTCGGACCTCGAGAATCCAAGAACACACCGCGATTTTCCGTATCATTGATATATACGATGTCTCAAAATTTTACTTCCCATGAATAACTGTAACTCTATCAAATTTCACTGAAATTATCTAAATATGCCTGCGATCCTTGTAAAAATATACTGGTTAAATGCACTTTTAACATAGAAAAAATTTCTTTATCCCGCGGTAGACATTATTATTATTATTATTATTATTATTATTATTATTATTATTATTATTATTATTATTATTATCGACAAACATTCCCGAATTCAACTGATATTTGAAATTTAGATATTCGCCACGACTAATTTACACTTATAACTTTCCAAAAATCCACGCTTTGGACAATATCTCATCGAACATTAACACCAAAATTTAAACGTCGCATTTTACAGTTCCTTGACATGAAATTTACACACTGAAATTTTCACACGCTGACCAAAAATTACAACACCTTTCGCCTGATAATTACAAATATCAACCCGACAATCATCTTGAAAAATTTGTTGGGACAGAACAAATAAAGCTAACTACAACATAATACAAATATAGACAGACCTGCACATGGCGTCATTCCCAGTATTCTGGTTACATCGTCACCAGCTGACCTCGCTCCTTAGCCGTACATTTTCACAAAGAACATTTTCATTTCCAACATCTCACTCTTACAAACACTACCCTTCTCACACACGATATTAAAATTACCACATAAATCACGCACCTTTCTCTGTAATTTGCACCACGAACTTCCCTCATTCTGTAGTCGGCTGCGACTGTCTGGTTCGTTCCCAGAGTTGTCTCTCTCCGTTACTCCAATAAAACAGGTGTTCAACAGATAAAGGGAGCAGAACTACTCTGAATAGCTTCCCCAACCCTCTTCACTTTCAAGCGTACATGAGATGATATAAATAAAATCTGCTGTGTATATTTTAACCAACGCCTACACTTTCCTAGTTCGTCGGCAAACGTTCAGAACTTTTCCAATCACCTTCTCTTCTTAACCGAGTATGTGGACCTTAGCCACGGACATGTATTTAATTATTTGTCGATAAATCTGGCGCGAATTTCCAATGACGACGGGCACAAGCTCCCGCGGCTTCAAGTTCCAGATCGACACTGAAAAATATACGGTGGGGGGGTTTCTTTTATAATCTCAGAAGGTACGCTATCCCCACTATTAAGCTTGATTGTGTAATCTGCCAATTTTGCGTCCTATAGACCGATTTTGATGAGACTTGTCCCAGACTTCCGGACAGGCTTGGAATTATTTTAGATGTTAATCTTATAATTTTACCACACTCACAACAGGGGGAAATGAATTATTTCTGCCCGTGCGTTTCGCGCGTTTTCTTCTTCCATTGACCTTGGCACGTGTAGCTGGTTCACTGATCTGACGCTAACATGTACTTAGGCTTAACTGCATTTATGTTTTTCCCTGGGGGCTCTGTCTTCACGTAGGGTGTACGAATAATTTAACTTATTTATTTCTTTATTTGCTGTATTGCCAAAATCCCTCGTTGTATAGAATTCCATAAATTTAAAGAATTGTCGGGCACTCGAGTTCCGCCGAGGTGTCCCGGTATTTCACGAGCTTGCCGTGAGTGAGATCCTTCCCTCGCGACATCGGGGCTCTTAGGAGCGCAACATGGCTGCCCTCAAACATAAAAGTAGCTTCTTGATACCAAATAAATATTGAGAAAAAAAAGTATTTTTCTCTCCGTAGAATTATGGGTTCAATACTAAAGACAATGGGTAGGGATATAGTACCATATCTGAAGTACGGTACTTATTTGATTATTGTTTGCATGAAGGAGCTATGTCAAACGAATGGAGAGTTGCTATAGTAGCCCCTGTGTGTAAAGGAAAGGGTGATAGACATAAAGCTGAAAATTACTGGCCAGTAAGTTTGACATACGTTGCATGTAAGCTTTGGGAAAGCATTCTTTCTGATTATATTAAACATGTTCCGTAATTAATAACTGGTTCGATAGCAGGCACTTCGGTTTTAGGAAAAGTTATTCCACTTAACCTCAACTTGTAGGATTCCAGCAAGATATAGCAGATATTTTGGATTCTGGAGGTCAAATGGACTGTATCGTGATTGACCTGTCTAAAGCATTTGTTAGGGTGGATCA
Organism: Anabrus simplex; assembly: GCF_040414725.1. Taxonomy (NCBI): domain Eukaryota; kingdom Metazoa; phylum Arthropoda; class Insecta; order Orthoptera; family Tettigoniidae; genus Anabrus; species Anabrus simplex. Next base: position 329,819,856 of record NC_090267.1, on the reverse strand, counting down.
TGGGAGACTACTGGCAAAAATGAGTGCAATTGGACTAGACAAAAGAGAGACTGAATGGGTTGCTATATTTTTAGAAAATAGATTTCAAAGATTTAGGGTAGGCGAAGCTTAATCTGACCCTGTAATAATTAAGAGGGAAATTCCTCAAGGCAGTATTATTCAACCTTTATGTTTTCTTATATATAAATGATATGAGTAAACAAGTGAAATCAGAGGTAACGCTTTTTGCGGATGGTGTTATTCTATATAGAGGAATAAATAAGTTACAGGATTGTGAGCAACTGCAACATGACCTGGATACTATTGTGAGATGGACAGCAGGCAATGGTACGATGATAAACGGTGTTAAAAGTCAGGTTGTGAGTTTCACAAATAGGAAAAGTCCTCTCAGTTTTAATTACTGCGTTGATGGGATGGAAGTTCCTTTTGGGGATCATTGTAAGCATCTAGGTGTTATTATAAGGAAAGATCTTCAGTGGGGTAATCACATAAATGGGATTGTAAATAAATGGTACAGATCTCTGCACATGGTTATGAGGGTATTTAGGGGTTGTAGTAAGGATGTAAAGGAGAGGGTATATGAGTCTCTGGTAAGATCCCAATTAGAGTATGTTTCCAGTTTATGGGACCCTCACCAGGTATACTTGATTCAAGAACTGGAGAAAAATCCAAAGAAAAGCAGCTCGATTTGTTCTGGGTGATTTCCGACAAAAGAGTAGCGTTACAAAAATGTTGCAAAGTTTGCGCTGGGAAAAATTAGGAGAAAGTAGACGAGCTGCTCGACTAAGTGGTATGATCTGAGCTGTCAGCGGATAGATGGCGTGGGAGGACATCACTAGACGAATAAGTTTGTGTGGCGTCTTTAAAAGTAGAAATATCACAATATGAAGAAAAAGCTGAAATTCAAGAGGTCAAATTGGGGCAAATATTAATTCATAGGAAGGGGATTTAGGGATTGGAGGGAGATGTTGAATAAATTTCCAATTTCTCAGAAATCATTTAAGAAAAGGCTAGGAAAACAACAGATAGGGAATCTGCCACCTGGGCGACTGCCCTAAATGCAGATCAGTATTGATTGTCGATCCATATGCACTTTCTTCCTAGAGCTCGTCCGGTGCCCATGATTGTTAAGGCGCCAAATCTATATGGTCTAACACTGTGGTTAGCCGGTTGGAGTCCCGTTGGTCAAAAACATTTTCACCACCAGAATATTTGCCGGCAGGGTAGGCGAGGTAGTGGTATACAATTTCTAATCACCAAAAGCCTGGATTAAATTCCGAATCTCTCCGCAGTGGACTTTTTTCACTAACCCCATCAAAAATTAGATGTGTTCTAACGACCTCATGAATGTAAGGTACCGGTATTCTCTGTAAAATTTCTATATATGCATATACAAATGTCTCTAGATGTAGTTTAATTATGAAAATTTAAGGAGGTTCATATTTATTTATTTATTTATTTATTTATTTATTTATTTAAGGTGTTGTAAATATGTCTCTTGGTTTAGTTGAAGAAAGGACATATATGACGCTGTTGATGGTGATTCGTCCGTAAGGTGGAGACTTTAAGCCTTGGTGCAATTCGGCAGAAGTTGGCCATGTGCCGACACCAGGTTTCACCTTCTCCCTTCCTACTATCGTATGTTATTCATTTCACCTCATTAGCTCCTCCGATGAGGTTAACGTCAGGAAGGACATGCCGTCGTAAAAACTCACTACGAACTCACTTCACACCCGACCCCGTAGAGAAGTGGGACAAGAGATGGGCGTGCATACATGAATTTTCTTCTTAATTGTGGCAGTTCTACAGGACAAAAATAGCGTTCTGAGATTTGGTGCATGTTTTATCCAATAAAAACTAATATAATGGGTAAACTGTCGGCTCCATAAAAGGGAGGGGTAGAGATGAAACAGGACTTAAATATTACATACATATCCTACACATACATCAGCGTTCAGTCTGCAAGCCTCTGTGAATTTACTAAACGTCACCAAAGTCCTCTATTTGCAACTAGTGCTATGTCCTTATTTAGTTATATACCTCTTATCTTTAGATTGCTAGAAACTGAGTCTAACCATCGTTGCCTTGGTCTCCCTCTACTTCTCTTATCCTCCATAACAGAGTCCATTATTCTCCTAGGTAACCTGTCCTCCTCCATTCGCCTCACATGACCACACCACGGAAGACAGTGTATGCGCACAGCTTCATCTATCGAGTTCATTCCAAACGTAGCCTCTATCTCCTCATTCCAAGCACCCTCCTGCCATTGTTCCCACCTGTTTGAACCAGCAATCATTCTCGCTTCTAACGGATTAATAAGATATCTTGAGTCCACCCAGATTTCACTCCCGTGAAGCAAAGTTGTTCTAAAAACAGTCCGATGTAAATATAGTTTCGTCTGGGAGCTGACTTCCTTCTTACAGAATACTGTTGATCGCAACTGCGAGCTCACTGCATTAGCTTTACTGAACCTTGATTCAATCTCACTTACTATACTACCATCCTGGGAGAACGCACATATTAATTACTTGAAATTATCTACCTGTTCCAGCTTTGTGGGCTATCACGAATCTGACTTCAGTTTTCTTGAATTTCTTACCTACTGACATCAATTTAGTCTAATTTTCATACCATACTCACTGCACCTATTTTCAAGATATTAGACTCTAGGTTTTCGGCACAATTTTCCGTTAAGACTAAGTTGTCAACATAGGCCAGAGTGCTCACTACATTTCCACCTAAATGAATACATCTCTGCTACTTTATACCATTCAGCAGATGATCTATGTAAACTGGGAATAACAAAGGTGAAAGATTACAGCCTTGTCTAACCCCTTTAAGTACCCTGAACCAAGAACTCATTCTACCATCAATTTTCACTGCAGCCCAATTGTTGAGATGAATGCCTTTGATTGATTTTAATAATCTACCCTTAATCCCATAGTTCCCCGGTACGGCGAACATCTTTTCCCTCGGTACTCTGTCATATGTCATAAACACAACTGTCTATTCCTCTCGTAGCATTTTTCAGTTACCTAGCATATACTGGAAATATGATCCTGACAGCCCCTCTGTGGTATGAAATCAAACTTGTTTTCATCCAACTTCCTCTCAACCACTGATGATCACACCCTCCCTTCCAAGATGCCAGTGAATACTTTACCTGGTATAGCCTACTAATCAATGAGAAATCTCGATAGTTGTTGCAATCCTCCCTGTCTCCTTGCTTATAGATAGGTGCAATTACTGCTTTTGTCCAGTCTGAAGGTACCTTACCAAAACTCTATGCTAATCTTACTGCTTTATAAAGCCATTTCATCCCTGAATTTCCACCATACTTCACCATTTCAGGTCTAATTTCATCTATTCCTGCTGCTTTATGCTAATGGAGTATATTTACCATCCTTTCCACTTTCTCAGGCGTAATTTCACCAACATCATTTTCCTCCTCCCCATGAGTACGTTTGTTGGCAACTCCATCAGGGTGATTTCCTTTTTCGTTGAGAAGTTTGTCAAAATATTCCTTCCAACTGTCTAGTGATTCCTGGGATCTATTATGATTTCACCTGAATTACCCAAAACACCGTTCATTTCCTTTTTCCCTGCCTTCCTAAGATTCTTTACTACTGTCTAGAAAGGGTTCTCTGCTGCTTGACCTAGCCTTTACAGGTTATTACAAAAATCTTCCCAAGACTTCTTTTTGGATTCAACAGTTATTTATTTCGCTCTGTTTTTTTCATCTACGTACAATTCCCTCTCTGCATCAGCCCTTGTTTGGATCCATTTCTAATACGCCCTCTATTTACGATTACAAGCTGCTCTCACTTCATCATTCCACCAAGATATTCGCTTTTCCCCATCTTTACACACAGCTGTTCCTGTGCATTCCCTAGCTGTAGGAGCACCCCTGTATGCCACCCATTCTCTTTCTATATCCCGAACCTGTTTACTGTTCGAAACTTCTCACTAATCATATCCATGTACTCCTGTCTAATTTCCTTGTCCTGGAGATTTTCTACCCTTGTTTGCAGAGAGATTTCACTTTCTCTATCCTAGGCCTAGAGATACTTAGTTCACTACTGATTCTGGTACCTGTGTAGCGATGAATAACCCAATTCTTGAAGAGTGCATTCGTAACTGCTAAACCAATACTAGCACAGAAGTCCAACAAACGCTTCCCATTCCTATTAGCTTCCATATCTTCCCCACATTTACTAATCACCGTTTCGTATTCTTCAGTTCTATTTCCAACTCTCGCATTAAAATCACCCATTAGCACTGCCCTATCCTTGCTGTTGACCATGACTACGATGTCACTCAATGCTTCATAAGACTTGCCAAATTCATCCTCATCTGCACCCTCACATAGTGAATACACTGGGACAATTCTCGTCTTAATTCCTCCAACTGATAAATCTAGCCACATCATTCGCTCATTTACGTGCCTAACAGGAATTATGTTGCGTGGAATAGTATTACTGATGAACAGCCCTACCCCGCACTCTGCCCTTCACTTTTTAACACCCATCAAGTACACTTTATAATCTAATATCGTTTCCTCGTTATCTCCCCTTACTCGATCATAATTTACTCCTAGCCCATCGAGTTCTACTTTCTTTCTTCAATAAGTCCTTCGCCTGCCAATGGGAGTGGGACTCCGTTACTCCCATAGGTCCGAGTCTTGCTTAAAAATGTTCTGAGCTCGGTAAATTCTGTAAAGCAGGATACTACCCTACATTCACATAGTCCATGTGAGGATCTCTCCTCTAACGGGTTCGGAAGCAACGGAGGATTGTATAGTCCTAGCCGCCCAGCACAAGGAGGGCCATGACTCAGAATATGTCCGGGATGCCCACTCCCATTCCATAGCAGCTGGTATCCCGATTCTCAGGACGACTTACTAGGCCACTCAGCCGTTTCCCATGGTTCACGAACTAGGAGGTGACTACAATAACCCACACCGTGAACCATTTCCTACAAAAATTCGCATATATTTTGATCGTAACTCTGTTTGCCAGAAAATAGGGCCCTGGGTGGATCAGTAGTAGAGTGTTGACCTGTGGATCACAAAATCATGGATTCATACACGACAGAGGTACCGTGTTCGGATTTTTGAAGGGGAAAGAAAATCCGCCCTCCTCTATGGTGTAGTGGTTAGTGTGATTAGCTGCCATCCCCGGAGGCCCGGGTTCGATTCCCGGCTCTGCCACGAATTTTGAAAAGTACGTGGGCTGGAACGAGGTCCACTCAGCATCGGGACATCAACCGAGTAGAGGGGATTCGATTTCCACCTCAGCCATCCTCGAAGCAGTTTTCCGTTGTTTCCCACCTCTCCTCCAGGCAAATGCCGGAATGGTACCTAACTTAAGCCACGGACGCTCCCTTCCGTCTTTCTTGCCTATCCCTTCCAATCGTCCCCATCCCCCATTAAGGCCCCTTTTCAGCATAGCAAGTGAGGCCGCCTCGACGAGTCCGTGGGAAAGAAACAACCTTGGCGGGGGGGGTAAAGGCTTAAGAAAGAAAGAAAGAAAGAAAGAAAGAAGGAAGGAAAGAAATAAGAAAGGAAGAAAATCCATTAGGCGCTCCATGTCGTACGATGTCGGCATGTACAAGATCTCTGAGGGCACATGTGGTATTTACCCGACGAATTTATTGAAACTTTTCATAGACTGCCCAGCAGAGGTCCGTTTCTCTGCCACTTGGTAGAATAGGATGGAACGTCGAAATTGTCACGCAGTCTGAATGGCGTCAAGTAGCTGAGGCAATGCGATTATAGTTATTATTAGTATTAGTATTATTGCGCCCTTCCCGCGTCCAGGATAGGTGACGTAAAAATATCCCGACTAGATCTCAGGGTTCATTATTTCTATCTTCACAAATATTTTAACGTGAGATTCAACAACGCTGATAAGCTATATAATCTATCTATTATCAGAATTGATGGACGTCTCCATCTGACGTATCATGAAATTGCAAGAAAATGGATAATTCTACAGCTTAAATCTAAGTTGACATTTGTTACAATGGAAAACATCAATATCACATCCTATTAACCTTAATTGATGTCATTAATTCAAAAAAATAGACTAATAATTACGTAGGTGCGAAAAGTAAAATGTGAAAATAAATTTAGAATTTAATTAATGCTCGTTCTTCTGATATGTAATGATCATCTATGCTCATATTATCTGGATTAATCATGCTATTATGTTCATAACAATTGAAACAGGTAAGTGATTATATTCAATTAAATAATCATAACGAAAAATAATAAATTGCATCTTGGCATGGGAAATTCTTGCTTACGTCGATCTGAAGGATCATTCTATACATTAGTTTTCATTAATTTTGCTTAGGACAAGTTTTGTTAATATACAACTGGGTATGACAGTTATTTTGGTTACATAGCATTTCAGTATAAGCTTCTGGAAAATATAACTTTCTCACTCGACAGCACAAATCTGCCTCTATTCAAGTTAAAATTGTTGTATTAACCATCATCATATTTTATATTTATTTATTTTAACCTAAATCATCATTGGGTGTACGTAACAAGGTAATAAGGCTCTCAAATGTGACCAAATATATATCAATAAATGTACTAATATGCGAGTTATTCTAAGTATCTTGCCTAGGGAAAATCATTTTTGAAGACACTATGTACTATCTACTCTCAGTTATATTTATCACACAATATGATAACAATTATCCATGTTAGTCTCCGTTATGCCATCATTATTTGGGAAAAATTGGATTTTAAAATAGAAATATTATGATAAAATATCCAAGTGCATAACCAATCAGTCTTATAAGAATTCCTTTTCATGATCTTGATCTGCAATAACATTCTATATATGTATAACCACGTCACCATTTACACCGGATATGGATTCTCAGGCAATATACTGATATTGCATAATAAACATATACTATTCTACTGTGCATCAATATTCCTTTCCTTACTCTTCAAGTAAATCAATTATATCTCATATTTCGTCGTAGAATTACATATACCTTCAATACATTATTCATTCTCAACATATAACATCGTTATGTCTTCATCATAACTCAGTTTACCTTATATCACTTCATATTTTTCTTTCATATATTTCAGCTATACATCTTATCTGATGCTCAAAATAACCTTATTTCCAAATATTCGTAGTATCGGATCAATATCTTCTCAAATAACATTAACATGGCTTTAATCTGCCATTATATATTCCCTTATATCATTGGCATAAATAATCACTCGCGAAAATCTAATATAATTTCAGTCATTCTGAAGACTCTAAACACATATCCCACCGGGCGAGTTGGCCGTGCGGTTAGGGGCGCGCGGCTGTGAGCTTGCATCCTGGAGATAGTGGGTTCGAATCCCACTGTCGGCAGCCCTGAAGATGGTTTTCTGTGGTTTCCCATTTTCACACCAGGCAAACGCGTGGCTGTACCTCAGTTAAGGCCACGGTCGCTTCCTTCCAACTCCTAGGCCTTTCCTATCCCATTGTTGCCATAAGACCTATCTGTGTCGGTGCGACGTAAAGCCACTAGCATAAAAAAACACATATCTACCAATGTAGGCTTTAACTACAGGCATCCCAACCTTGTGTCCGGCTCCATGGCTCAATGGTTAGCGTGCTGGCCTTTGGTCACAGGGGTCCCGGGTTCGACTTCCGGCAGGGTCGGGAATTTTAACCATCATTGGTTAATTTCCCTGGCACGGGGGCTGGGTGTATGTGTTGTCTTCATCATCATTTCATCCTCATCATGACGCGCAGGTCGCCTACGGGAGTCAAATCAAAAGACCTGCACCTGACGGGCCGAACCCGTCCTGGGTTCTCCCGGCACTAAAATCCATACGCCATTTCAATTCATCCCAACCTTGTTACTACTTATCATTATACGGGTTGTTAGAAAAACTTATCTCTTTCCGTCGCTTTCCGGAATGATCTCTATCATTTGGTCATCCTCTACAGCTCTGAATTCTGGTCATTCTGATTGGCCGATCATCGTGATGTCATCTGGAAGCAGGGGTCATCTCTGCCATGTCGGTCCAGCTCGGAATCATCCAGATAGTCGACACCAAGTCACGGTTTGCTTCAAAAACGCGATTGAGAATACAAAATACAATGATGAAATCAGCTGTGACATAATAACAGTTTCAAAGTTTTCGAACATTATTTATCTACTTGATTCCGCTTAACATTGCTTCGTATAATATCAATGTATTAGATCTCCAAAATGCCTGCAAATATTTCAATTTACTCTCGTGAAGAATGGCTTTACTAGTTGTTAGTCGTCTATATTGCGATATAATGAATATTCATTCCACCGAGCTCGATAGCTGCAGTCGCTTAAGTGCGGCCAGTATCCAGTATTCGGGAGATAGTAGGTTCTAACCCCACTGTCGGCAGCCCTGAAGATGGTTTTCCGTGGTTTCCCATTTTCACGCCAGGCTGTAGCTTAATTAAGGCCACGGCCGCTTTCTTCCCACTCCTAGCCCTTTCCTGTCCCATGGTCGCCATAAGTCGCCATGTGTCGGTGCTACTTAAAGCAACTTTTAAAATAATCATTCTTGTAGTCACGGCCTTATCGTTGCACTTTCCAGATACCACTGCGAATCAGTTTAAAAGTTGCGTATTTTATTATTTCACGCGTATTTGATTATTGATTCTGTCATGTTTCAAGGAGTGGATGTTCTTGCCTGTATAAACAAATATCGGTGATACTTTACTGCTGTCCGCTGCCATTCGTGGTCCCTAGCATAGGGCTGAAATGGCATCCCTATTATTATTATTATTATTATTATTATTATTATTATTATTATTATTATTATTATTATTATTATTATTATTATTATTATTATTATTATTATTATTATTATTATTATTATTATTATTAAGTTTAAAGTATTTGAAGAAGTGCCATATATTCCATCTGAGGGCTCCCATAAGCGTCCTGACATCACAGCGACCGACAGAAAGAAGAACGTCGGCTTCGTTATCGATCCTGTTGTAAGGGTTGAAGGAGGAAATCACAAGCAGAAGGGGTTGATGCTGAAAAGAAGAGGCACTAAGAACCGTGATTTGTCGAGAAATACAACATTCCATTCCGGATTTGGGAGGTCTTTGGTGCGTTGTTCGGTGCTCGAGGAGTGGTTATCTAAATTCTGCGTGCACTTCTTTCGGTTTTCTAGCATTACTATTTTAGAACTAGAAGAAATTGCCTCTAATATTCTCAGGGACACTCTCGAAACACAATATAAAAACCGTGTTTAGCACCGTCACTAAAATTGCTCACAGTCTGGGTAAAACCTACGACAAATTGTCCCCACTTTTACATCCTGGGGTAAATGAAATTCCCTATACATTGGTCAAACATCCCGGTCCATTGGTACTCTTTCAAGGAACATGAACGAAATATTCGTCTCAACCAGCCAGACAAAATTAGCAATAGCTAAGCACGCTTTATCGTCTGGTCACTATGCCGTGTTCCAAGATGCTCGAGCTCTTACCCACACTAGACACTGCAGGTCCAGGATTATACGGGAAGCTGTGGAAATACGTAGAAATCCTAACAATTTCAACAGGGACACTGGTCATAAATTAAGTAATACGTGGTTGCCAGCCATTACGGTTTAAGTAGGTAGTTCCCTTCCCTGTCCCTTCAATATTGTTATTTCGTTTCGGTGTTTCCCAAATTCGTACGTTCTCCATCGCCAGATGTTTCATTCCAGGCTTGTGTCTATGTCATACTTCCATATATGTGTACTCCTGTTATGTTATGTGACTCCCTCTTAGACTGATTCTGATGGTTCTGTCAGCTTCCGCTTCGAACGCTAGCGCTGTGCCAAGTCCTGGGAGCCATCTGGTGTCGAAAGAACGTACCACTCCCACTTCTATTATAACGTCTAAATTCAAACCTCATTCCTTGAGAAGCATTTCCCATGAACAGTTGAGATTTTCTTCTGAAGACGCACAGCAAAATTCTCTGCGAAACGTAAAGAATTTCACCTTCTTTTATTGATATAACATAAGCCAAAAGCCTATATCTTGTCTATAAGTACGAGCTGTGAAAGCATCAATGGCATCTCTCCAAATTGTCAATCACCATTTGTATAGCAGGATACATTAGAAATGAAATAAGTGTTTCCTTGCTGGCAAGACCTAGTGTTTACAGTGCACTATGTCTTCTGGTGTGGGATAGAACATATTTGTTATTTCCATTGACCTGTCTCAGTCTCATCCTTGGCTTTGACAACATAAAACTGACCGAGGTATGAGTGATGCTAGTAATGCCATTCCTTTTGCAGTCAGTCCCTGTTATGAATTATGTGAAAATGTGACTCATAGGGTCGATTGGTGCGGGCATTTCAGTGGTCTTGGCAGACTGAGATGTAAAGCAACTTCTGGCTCAATGAGGAAAGCAAGAGGAAACTACCTCGCTTCTAATTTCCCTAGTAAGCCACTTTAGTGACGCCTGGTCCACCTATGAAAACCAGCCTCCGGGATGAGGACTAAACAAACAAACATACATACATACATACATACATACATACATACATACATACATACATACATACATACATACATACATACATACATACATACATACATACATACTGTGACATTTTAGGTCTGTTGTAATTGGCAGTGAATTTTATGTGACCGGACTGTACGCCATGTGTTCCGCGCAGAGTGTCGCCGGCGAAATCCAAAGGGATGACTTTCTTTTTTTTTCTTTTCATATAACCTGTTGAGGGGTGAAAGACAATGTTATCACCGCAAGAGAAGACGGGAAAAATTTTAATACTGCTGAACTCTCCAGCCACGAGACATATTACATTCAAAATCTTTCGTGATATTACAACTTCAGATTCGACGTCTTAATAAACATTCTCCAACGAGTGTGCATAAAAGCTTTGATATCACATTTCAGGAAGCATAAATGATAATATTTGGGCTTGAAATAAACACCGCAAAGACAAAATTCATGGTTATAAGTAAGGAAAATATTTCCGGAATAAACTTGGTTATAAATCAAAAGAGTATAGAAAGGGTAAAACAATATTCATACCTTGGAACCATAATAAATGAAGACTGGGATTGCTCACAAGAAGTCAAGGTACGCATTGGAAAAAAAGAAGTGTGTTCCAGAAAACGAGTAATGTGTTTAAAAGCCACAATCTAACTTTAGGGACTAAAATCAGACTTCTGCACTGTTATGTATTTTCTGTTCTTTTATATGGTGTAGAGACATGGACCTTAAATAAAAACACAGAGAAGAAGCTGGAGGCCTTTGAAACATGGCTTTATAGGCGGATCCTGAGAATATCTTGGACCCAGAGAATTACAAACGTGGAAGTAATGAGAAGGATGAACACAACACCTCAGTTGATCAAGATAGTGAAATGCCGAAAGCTGCAGTATCTGGGACATATAATTCGTAACACAGATAGATACAACCTACTCCAAAAAATACTCCAGGGGAAAATCAGCAGCAAAAGAGGTCCTGGAAGAAGAAGAATATCTTGGCTTGACAATCTTAGAGGCTGGTGCAATATGTCATCAGTTGAACTGTTCCGCGCTGCCACAAACAAGACGAAAATAGCTATCATGATCGCCAACATCCGAAACGGATAGGCACCGAAAGAAGAAGAATTATCAAGAAATTAGGGGACATGTTAATTACAACGTCGAGGAATTCAGGACGTCAATCGAATCACGAGGTATGACGTCAGAGCTCAGAGTATAGGTGGCAAACCGAACTAGAATATTCTTAATTGCTTATCTGCTGGCTACGCGTGTTGCTCGGAAGCTCACTACGCAGGGAGGTCTTTTATAAACCTGGACAGCTGTTACTTGCACCACGAGGAGAACATTGTCATTTCTTGGCAGTTTAACAGACCATCTACAGTCATAACAGACGTCAATAGTGTCTAGGAAGAAAGTACGTATTATTACATGTCAATTGTGAAACCACGAGTGAGGAATTTGCACTAACACTTTTGTGAAAGTTTCAGTGCACATCAAGCAGTACCAGTTCGATACCGGCCTAGGCAATAAGAAGCAGTAAGAAACTCGTGTGCCCCGGAGACATCCCCCACATCAGGATGCAGTACTAAAAGATAGGACCAATGCCGACAGCGTCCTAGTGCCATGAATCCAGCCTAGAGGGAGACTAGGGTCATCAATACATCCAAGTTAAGTCGACATTTCATTTATACTGGGTATTATCTGTTCTATGTAGCTGTAATAAGTAGTTGACTTTCTTCTTGAAGGGATTATTGATTGAACAGTAGTTTGAGTAGATTTCTAGTATCTTTACCATGTCATTTTCTTGTGTTATACGACGTTGAATTTGTATTTTATCCTACTGTATGATTTTAAGGTGTGTGATGACGGTATATCAACCTCATCGACCACGCGGGTTTCAATTAGTCATGTCATCAGACAAGTATCTAGTTTAAATATCAGCCATCGGCTAACCTTTAAGGAATATTACGTTTTCATTCGATTACTATAATATTAAGGATTGTGTGCGCGTGATATTTTTATTCTTCGGAATTTATTCCTCTTATATTTTACCGAAAGTGTTTGCTACATTTTTCATGAGGGAGCAGGCTCATCTGACATATTAATGCTACGCTAACGATACGGATAGCTTTCTTTTGGATGCAATTCCATACTTTTAAGGGAGGAAATTGTCTGATTATTATATTTACGTGTGGTTCCAGTCAGTTATGAGAATTTTCCCGTGATATTTTGGACGGATGTGGCGAATTATTTTCGATATTGTACCTCTCACGTTGGGCCATGTGGAGAAATGTCGCATGGATTATGGTGACTTTATGTGCTATTTGGGGGCGAATCTTCGCGTCTCTATGAACAGAAGCACATGTAATCTATTTTCTGCGATGTTGTGTGCAATGATGAATGGATATTTAGCAATAATTTATCGTCATTTTTATGTATTTACGAGTTGTTGTTTTCGTGAGAGAACCATAGGCGATAGAGTCTTCATAAAATATTATTGAACCACGAGGTAAACCACATGTCTTCCTACAAAATAAAATTGAGTGTATGAGATGGTTAGAGCCTTTTTGTCATACTGGATGAGCGTCATCGCAATAATATCAGAATCGTAGCTGTATAATATTACTCAATTCCTCGATATTTGGTAAATTTTGGTAACGTCCTGAGTTCGATGCAGATATCGACGATATTATTAGTCACCATTACCCAGACTATTGGTACCGGATGGATTACTTATAGGGGGAGTCTTCCATTTCTATTTCCATGAAATGGACGGATAACGTGTGGACGTGTGTGTATATTAGTAAAATAGTATCCTTAGTTGTAGTTGGTTACAATTCTTTCCTTGGTGGATGGTGGTAACGGGAGAATTATTACGTGCATTTTTATTTTGTTATTTCCACAGGTTGAGTGATTTTATTTTTATTGTAAATTATTGGTGTGTGTGTTACCATCGTTGTTCTGAGTTTCGGTGTTGGGTTAAGGTCATGACACATGGTTAAAGATTTAATTTAATTTAATTCTTTTTCTTTCTTGCCTACTTTTATCACGTAAAGTCACGTGTATTCTGAGGTTACGCTGAACAGATAATCACTGAAAGGTCGAGTTAAATTGGAGAAATAATTAACAAGTGAAAATTAGTTTATTATTTTTTTAAATTTCATCTTTTTGACTAGTCATGTAACTTAAGCATTTAAAATCTTGTTCCAGATTTTCCGGCATGATTTGACATGCGTACGAGCATCATTCTCTAAACAAAATCAAATTTAACATTCAAATAATATTCGATAAAATATTACTGCACCCATAAGCGAATATGTGCAATTGATGCATGAATTAAATGTTTAATAATTCGCACATTGGAATACAGCAGTAGGCTGGGGAAAGCTGGCAGTCTCACAAAGCAACATTCTGGCGCCGTTCAGACTGCAAGAAGATCCGCAGAACACGTCTTAAGGCACGGACAGCATACAGCTGGCCTAAGTGGTACATCCAATAATGTTTTATGACGCCGACGAGAAGTGGAAACTTTCTACTCGGTTCCCACGGGAATCGGCACGGAGGAACTTGACCTACTTAGATGTGCAAGAGAGAAAGAAAATAATACCCGTCGTCCCCTGGCAGAAAATGGAAGCATCCATGCTGCGAAGAGCGCGAACGTCTCAGCCAATCACAAAATTGCAAATTTAAATGTTTTGTCATAGCGGGAATCTATAGCCAGTATTTAGCGATTTGGTGCCCGGAGTAGCTGTGGAAAATGGTGTCCTGACTTCCTAACAATATTTGAGGATTTATCAGTGCAAATGTGTGATTAATTAGTGATTAATTAAGAAATTTTTAACTTTACATGGAAGGGTGGTATCGCCCAGGAACTGAACCATCATGGCGGGAAGACGCCATCCTCTGGAAGAAAATAGAACCAGTGACGCGCGCCGTCGTATGAAATGCCCTGTGATCGTTTCTCGTAGCGCAATGTAATACGTAAATCGGACCAAAATTAGGAATGTTTTGAACATATTTCCTAAAACTTTAACCTACGGACGTATGATAAATCAGTCCCAAGTGCAAGATTATTACGCCACATCCCTTCCACAGGACTACTTTCGAAGTGGGGGAGGACTGTTTACAAAACCAACGAGCAGTGTGGTGAATCTTCAGTTAGTTTTTCTGATCCAGTCTTGTACGGAGTTAGTTCAGTCAGTTCGTGTATGAACGTTTTCTTGTGTGGATTCTGAGTCTTGTAGGAACGCGATCAGAGACACTTGTTGGCATCCGAGTGAGCAATATATTTACTTGTGAGAGTAATATGTTAGGAGAAATGAACACTTTAACAAACTTTTATTTATTTGAATTTATGCAGAGATAATCAGGCAATTGAATTATCAAATGACAATGATAGCTACATTTTCAACACTTGCCTTAAATGAACTTACACAAACAAACCGAGAGGGACAATGGATCACGTCGTAACACGTAACAGCATAAAATTTCCCTAATCCACGTGTAGTTTGGATATTTGTTGAAAGGTCATATTTTGGAGGACGATTAATATAAAAATTCTCCACGCATCATTATTACGACAAGTGAGATATTGCGGGAACAAAATTAGTTAAAGCAGTTACAGGGAGGAGAATGACTTTGTGCTAAGACCTTGAGTCCAATGTTATGTTCAGAAGAGGTGAATAACCAGTAAGCCTTACACACACAAACTGAGAAGGGTGTGAGACACAGCAGGAGACCAGGCAGGTAGCGGAGAGCAGACTTTCGACTTCACGTCAGGTGTTTAATGCAGTGTTATTGTATAATCTTCATTGAAGTGCTAGAAAATGCGAGTGTTTATGTAAATGTGGACGTGTGATATTTCGGATTACCACATCAGCTTCAAGATGGAATACTAATTCATCATGATAGAGCCCGGAGGGTGATCCAACCTGCCTCCAGCACTAAGGTAATGAGCAACAAAATGTATAAATAAATATGTAGGACTATGAACCAATCGATGATCAAAATGTAGCTTAGACTGTTAGATAGGATTGTAAATAATTCACATAATAATAATAATAATAATAATAATAATAATAATAATAATAATAATAATAATAATAATAAAAATAATAATAATAATAATATAAGTGTGAGCAAGTGTTATCTGCGTACTTTCTTTAAGTAGATGTGTTTTGCATATTTTTTCTGGATCATTTTGAAGTAAGTCATTGTGACATATGAGAAGCCTATTTTTCAGGAGTGTAGTGCAGATTTGTGAATAATAATAATAATAATGTTATTATAACGTTGGTTATGAGCGATAATTTTGTTGAAGTTATGATTTTGTAGATGCCGCCTTGTTGATTTTAATGTTTACTTTTGCTACTAGCGCATTCAGTTTATTTCATATTATGTAATCATTATTCAGATGACCGTTTCCGGTAGCTCTCATACCGTGTATTTTCGCGACTATTTGGTTGACACGCGAGTGTTTATTTCTGTGTGTAAATGCGGTTACACATTTCAATAGCCGTGTTTTGAGAGGCAATCTCGTCATTCAGTAAAATAGTTAGTGACAGGAAGCCATTGATAAGTTAGCTCTGATATTTCATAGTATGTGAAGTGGAGGATGATCAAAAGATCGAGCAAACTGATTAATAATAATATCCCTGATGATCCGCGTTGAAAATGGAATATGTGATATTTGGACCATGTCATGAACAGTGTCGTAAGAAATAGAGATGTGAACGACAGTTATTTCGCCCGCCTGATACGAGCGAGGCCGTATTATGAGTTACTACGTCGAGAATGTTGATGAATAAATAGAATTGAGAGATGAATAATTTAACCGAGAGTGTTAAATATGTGACGACATGTGAGTTGGTCGTAGGCGGAAAGCCTGTATTGTTTCAAATAGTTTTCCAGGGAAAATAGATGCTCGGAAAATATGCGAGTTAGAACCAGGTAATGTGTAAACAGAGCGACGAATCAATGTGTGTTTAGACAGTCATGTAGAATCATGGATGACATGTAATACCAGTAATTATTATCCGTAAAGGTTGAATAGTGTCATGGCCCGACATTTTCCGTCTGAGGTTAGAAGATTGCCATCAAATTCACATATTTTGTTACTTGAAGCAGGGTAGATTTTTCTTTATACTCCGATTTGCGCATTTTATTTTTTTAACTTTCAGCAGGCAGCGATGTTTGGGATCTAGATTTTTGTTATTATATCCTTTCTTTGTGTATATTTTTAACACCGTATTATTTTAGAATCTGAGTATACGTGAATTGTTTGTATTTGATTTATGTAAATAAAATAGGTGTAGTCAGGTTATTTTTGATTTCAGTAATTTTGGAGCAGTGTTTCTCCATTGACATGTTCATTTATGTAAATAAGATTTCATGTGTTAGGGTAAGAGATCATCGATTAGTTCATAGTCAAAACCATAGTAGTGGTATGCTCATACCAGACAGTCAGTAACCACCAAGCCTTAGGAATCCACTACATTTCAGTTAGGAAAATGAAGCGATCTTTAACAAGCAGTTGTATCATCAGTGCCGCAAGTGAATTATATAAATGAGATGGGATCTGCCTCCATCTAGTGGTGGTATCACAAATATGAGTTCGCGATGAAAATGCAGGCAGCGGCAAATTAAGTAAAGTTAATAATGTAAAGGGATCGCTTTCATTTGAGATGTAAACATGAGGCACTTGGCCTAATTAATTTTAGTATTTTAAGAGGTCCAGGCTATCACAGTCGTGCAAGTGAGGTTTAACTAATTAAATGAGTGATTGTAACACTCAGGTTCATGTTTCAATAAATCTTCTTGTTTTCAGCCACGAGTAGTTTAAAATGTGGCAAATGGTTATGTGGCAGATGTAGTACAATGTTCATGGTTGTTTTGTTTTCTTTCCTTTTCTCTTATTGTTACACATGGTTAGTGCATTCCATGATTATTTGAGAGTTGGGTGTTTCCCAACTGAATTTGAAGATGGGTTAGATATTTGATAAACACCTCTGAGAGAGTGTCGATTTGATGACTTAACCACTTAATTAATTAACTACGCAAGTTTATTTTGACAAGACATTTTCCAATGTATTACAAACCAGGTATTCAAATGAGGTGGTATTTCTGACCAGTGTTTTGAATTTGTTCACGTCATCGTCATGGAGACAGTGATTCGACGTAATCTAGAATATTTTAATTTGATCGACCTTCAGTTAAAATGTATTAAGGCAGATAATTGAGTTATTGTAATGTAGATCTTTTAATTGTTTTAAATTTTACTTCATTTCACTTTATTTTATTTTCACCATTTTACTTTCAATATTTTACACTTTGCACTTTGTTCAATAAATCATTTTATTTATCTAAATTTTAATTCAGTCTTTGGGTACCGTCATTTATAGTTTAGTTTACCCCATCTTTCATCTCCTCATCCCCCGATCGACGTGTGGCCCATCGACCCGTGGGATATTTGGGACGCACCACCTCTGAGGAAGAAGAGTCTACATGCAGCGGTAGGTATTTTTTTTAAATGTCATTATTTACAGGAGCAGCCGGCGCACATATCAAGAAACAAGACCACCGCATTGGGTGCCTTTACAAGGGCACCATTACTTTTATGAAAACAATGTTTGTCAGAATTAATAAGAATTCATTAACATGTACCATCCCATTTGCTTTAATTTTGGGATGTACAGCAAGAGTTAACGTAAAATTAACATTTTTAGTGATCATCTCACACAATCATAATTCTTAGAAGGACGGAATTATTTTATAATAAATCATCCACCATTAATTTGTATTTCGATGTTTCATTATTTACTGATATCTGCCTATCTCCTTGATCCACACCATTTCTTTTATGGAACATGTCAATCCCTTACTGAGCACCCCTGAGGGTGTCTCGTGTCTCTAATGTGTTAGTCGTGGCTTAAACGGGAAGAATACATGCATACATACATGCATACATACATACATACATACATACATACATACGGAGATAGTTATCTCTTTAGGGAGATAGTGAGATAGTGGGTTCAAACCCCACTGTCGGCAGCCCTGAAGATAGTTTTCCGTGGTTTCCCATTTTCACACCAGGCAAATGCTGGGGCTGTACCTTAATTAAGGCCACGGCCGCTTCCTTCGCATTCTTAGCCCTTTCCTGTCCCATCGTCGCCATAAGACCTATTTGTGTCGGTGCGACATAAAGCAACTTGCAAAGAAAGAAAAAAAAAGGATATTTTGTATTCATACATTTTAATTTCATAATAATGTTATTATCGATATATTGTTTGAAAAACTAATTATGAGGCTGTATCTTCGCGATAACCCTTATTCAAGGACAGCTATCCTTTCTGGACTCCCCGTTCCCACTTCAGGAAGAAAGAAAATATGGTACCCTTACTAGAGAATGCACTGCCTCATTTGTTAGAAGCACACAGCCACAGCAATTGACACTATTGTTGGTGTAGCGGCTGAGAAAAGTGATGTAACATGACAGAGAGATTATCACTGGCCTGCTCACTATTGTTGCTAACAATGTTCAAATCCGACTTCTAATTCTGACTTCAGTGCGAGCGGAGCCTCGGGTACTACTAAGAAACATGTGCAAAGGGATAATTCTGAACTAATTCTGAGAATAAAAAAGTAATAGTACAAATCATTATAAGTACATTGGAATTTTTACGTATTATAAATAAAACAATAACTTCCGAGATTAATCGCCTGATAGTTGATATTTGAGATACGTGAAAGTTCCTTTATAAAGGAGTAAATCAAGTGGGATCATAAAATATTATAAACAATAATTTTCCTTTTCTGATTCACGTGTACGGTATATC
The DNA here is from genome assembly GCF_040414725.1 of Anabrus simplex. Lineage (NCBI taxonomy): Eukaryota > Metazoa > Arthropoda > Insecta > Orthoptera > Tettigoniidae > Anabrus > Anabrus simplex. Next base: position 329,800,484 of record NC_090267.1, on the reverse strand, counting down.
TTTTAATTGTTATACGTTAGCAACTGCCTGTATCGTGCTATCTTGACAGCAACATTGATGTTTGGAGCAATAATAATATATTTAATAGCGCACAAATGTGCATTAAAATACATTAATCTTTCGCATATTCTAGTAAAGATTTTGTTCTTTTGTTGCACTTGCTGAAGTGATAGCGATCGCAATGTTTGTCACACAACATACACACACAATGTAGAGATGGTTCATGGAAGCCTGATCGCCGGCATAGACGATGGTGAAACCCATGTACCGCCAGCCTATTCAAAGCACTTCTCATGCCATTATTTGGACCGGTCCAGCTGCGGTCAATCATAGCATCAGTTGAGTAAAAGTCCAGGCTGATTTCTGCTTGTTTCCTCTTTCGCTCTTGGAGAACTTCCTTTTCTTGCTGCGTATGTGGAAGCTGCATTCTCATTTTCAAATCTTCGAGTAAAAACGTTTCCTTGGATAATTCATACGCAAGTCGTGATGGTGACATTTTGGAGATGCCCAGTGTTCGTTTCAGAAATCTGGCCTTTACATTTTCAATAGTCCGAAGGTCGGACACCGTTAGTCTTTCCCAAATAAGTTCCATACCATATGTGAGAACTGGGAGGACCTTGGCGTAAAATAAGGCCATGGCTGTGTCTAGCGATAGTCTACTCGGGTTTGTAATGTCATATATGCTTCTGATGGCAGCTAAAGATCTTTCTCTTACGTGAATTCTAAATGAGGTGACCGTAGGTTGTAAAGTGACACCCAGATATGAGAACGAGTTCACTATGTCTAGGTCCACCCCTCCACATTGTATTCTGTCACTAGATGCGATTTTCCCCCCTTTCCGGAAAACCATCTGAACTGTTTTATTCTTATTTATCACAAGGCTGTTTTTGACTGCGTACTCTTCAAGTTTGTTTATTGATCTTTGTAGCTCTTCCCTGCTACTCGAACCCATAACAATATCGTCTGCATATTGATAAAGTACAACTGAACTGTTGTCAGTGACCTGCATGATATCTGCTAAGGTTATGTTGAAGAGGAGGGGGCTTAAAGGGTCGCCCTGCAATACTCCGTTTCCCTGAGTTATGTTGTTCGATGATGATTTACCATCTTGTACTGTGATCTGATTGAAGGCTAGGATATTGTTGACTGCTATGGTTAGTGGATTATCTTGTCCAATCATATTGGCCAGTTTTGTAATTATAATTTTTCTGTCAAGTAGATCGAATGCCTTTTTGAAGTCAACAAAGACTGCAAAGAATTTACCATTTTGATGTCTGATTGTGTCATGTATGCTCTCGATGAGGTTTGCTACTGCATGTAGTGTTCCTCTTCCTTTCATAAAGCCGAACTGCTGTTCTGGAATATTTGTGTAGGTCTCTGCGACGAGCCTGTTCTCTAAAATTCTTGAATACACTTTGTAGATGTTATTTTCTAGAGCAATTCCTCTATATGAATCAGGATCATCTTTGTCTCCCTTTCCTTTGTACAACATTTTTAAGTTTGATTGTCTCCAAATTTCCGGAATTTTCCCTGAAGTGAGACATTTGTTAAACAGAGTGGTCCATATATCTAGTAGTACATCGATAGTGTCTTTCAGATTTTCATTGAATATGCCGTCTGGTCCCACAGCCTTTTTATCCTTTGAGCTGAGTATTGCTGTTTTAACTTCGTCCTGTGTTATCGGCTCGGACACTGCTTCCGTGTTCTCACGAAGTGGTAGAGCTATTTGAACATTTTTTGCGTTTAGAGTCTTAGAGAAATGCTGTTCCCATGATGCTATTGGGAAGTCTGGGGTGATACAATCCTTTCTCTTCTTTAAAGCGATGAAGGGGTCCCTCTGAGCATCCCTAGCTTGCGTGAGAGCTTGGTTTTCAAAGAATATAGCTTTTTTCTTCCTGATTGTTATTTTATATACTTTTCTCTTCGCCGCATATTCTGCCAGTATGTCATTACTGTCCGACTGTCTTGCTTTGTGCAGAAGTTCTAAAGTCTCTTTTCTAAGGTCGTAACATTCCTTATCGAACCATATCTTTGCAGTTTTGGGAGGTCTTTTTAGTTGGGCTTCCTTAATGGGATTCAGCGTCATGTCCAGCGCTAGGTCAGTGAGGCCCTCCTCAATCATTTCTGGGATTTTCTCTAGGCTGCTCATCTTCCTTTCAAGGACTTCAAGATCTGTGTTCCTTGTGGTGAGCATTTGAAAATTATTCTTAAGATTTCCTCTTGTTTTACCGAAGTCAACAGATACTGAAATTGGAATGTGCTTTCTTAATGTGGCCACTGGGTCTTGGTACATAACTTTTCGAGCAAGTATTTTATAGCATTCGCCTTTAACAAAAGCTAGGTCAATAGTACTTTTCCCATTGGGACTAATGTAGGTAACTTCTTCCGTTCTATTAATCAATGTGTATCCTTCATCATATAGAAGGTCAAGGATAAGTCTGGATTTGTGATCGAGTCTATCAATTCTACAGTTGATATCACCGCCCAGGACCACGTTTTGGTCTTCTTTTGATAATGTAATGGCTTTCACTATATGCTCAATTACATCATCTACCTTTCTAGCCGGGCTTATGTAGATACCTATAACAGTAATTTTGTTTGTTCTGATAAGTATCATGTTTTCTTCTGTGTGAACTTCCTTTACAGCACCTATGTTGTTTTTGTGGAATATGCTGACTCCACCTTCCGGTCTTCCTCTTTCTTTTGGAGTGGCTAAGGCATGCTTGCTGTACAGATATGGTATGCTGATTTGCTCTGTAAGGAAGGTTTCAGTTGCTATGATTATATTAAATTTGCACCAAAAGCTATCTGGAATTAGCGAGATAAGTGACTTAAGTCCTTCCGTATTCCAAATTAGAATGTCCAAATGAAGTTCTTCTTCCAAAGATTTACTTGGGATTAATGTTGTTTTAAGGTCTTCAGTATCACACGATATTACGTTTATATTTCGTTGATCGATCCTCTTCGTTTTGTTCGTCGTCGTCTTTTTATTCGAGGTTGACTCCACTGTATTGTTGCCTTCTCCGAAAAATAAACTGTCGTACTATGACTCCTTTTGGCCAGAACTCTGGCTTTTCAATTTCTTCTAATATCTGGAATGGAATTCCTAACTTAAATGCTTTGTTGCTACCAAGGGTCTTTAGTTCTTCACATTCGATTTTGCAATCGGAACACTTTTTCTTTATATATGATTTGATGCTGTCAGTGGTCGTGGTGTCCTTAAGTTTCCCAATGTATAGCCAAGCTTGTTTTACCGCTGCCTGTAATCCATTCTCCTCTGTATTTGTTCCTGTTATTATGTTTCTTCTCTTCTTGACTGCCTCTGTCCACTTTGGTTCTACATGCCTGTCATTTCCGTGCCCTTTCATATCTTGGGTATTAGTGTTCATAGAGTTATCTAGATTATCTGTGTATGTTGTAACTTCCTTTTCCTCTTGGCCTTGTGGTCTTGATATTAGTGGTGCATTGTGTGTTCGGGTTTGGGTCACCTCCGAATACAATGGTTGATGCTCCTCTGTGTTTTGGATGGTTTTATCTGTTTGGTTATCTGTGCTGCGTTTCATCTGATCTGTCAGAATTTCTGATTGTTTTACTTGTACTTCAAGCATGAGAGCTAGTTTATTTAATATAGTTTCGCTGAGTGAGTCGATAGTAGTCTTTAGTTCGGTCACATCGTTCCTTATTTCTAAGCATGTTTCCTTGTTTTCTAAGATAGCGGGTCTTGTTTCGTCTTCGGGTGCTGTTTTTATGCCGTATGTAACGAGTTGGTGCCTACATTTAGGGCAGAACCAGAAAAAGTTGTTCTTTTTGGTTTTCAGCACATTACAAGCTGACACAGAAATACCCATGCATTCCACGTGGTATCGTGTCTTGCAGTTACCATCGCATGTGATTATCTTGTCTTCTTCCCTCAGTTGTGAGTTGCATTCCTCACATGTGTAGTTATCGGTCTTGTTCGGCATAGCGAATTCTCGTATGTTTCTCCGCGTTTGTTTGTTGAAAGTCTTTGCGCAGAGCACGTAGTAGTGGTTAGCTTTCCCCTTGTGAGTATATCAACGCCAGTTCACTCTCTCTGCATCTATACTTTGTCTTTCCGGTGTGAGTCAAACTTTCTTTCACCTTCAAGGCAAGAATGCGGACTCTTCCCCTTGTGATTCGCTATTTGCAAATATGCTTTCTCTCTCCGCTGTGAGTCAAACTTTCCTCCACCCTTGATGCAAGTATGCGGTCTCTTCCCCGTGTGATTCACTATGTGCAACTACGTTTTCTCTTTCCTTTGTGCATTAAAATCTTCCACCACCCTCGAAACACTTATGAGTTTTCTCCCCCGAGTGATTCACTAAGATTTTCTCTTCATGTGGGCGATCTGTTTGTTTCTCCTCCGAGTGTTTCACTAACGTTTGGTCTTCAGGTGGATGATCTGTTTTTCGTCTTACTTAACCTCACTACTTTCACCCTGACCGTCTCTAGATTTTGATCTTGTATTTTACTTTATACACTGTTATTTACTATTAATAGATGATTTGCATTTGCAATATGCTCCTTTCCTGTTCTCTTGTACTCTACCTTACCTCGTTTAAGATATTTTGATCGTCTATAGTTCTCGTTAATTGCTGAGCGGCAGGCCACACACGATTCCAACAAGGCAACAAGTTTTAAAATATGTTTTAAAACATGTTTTAAAATATTATCTATCTCACACCCAGGATTTGTTTGGAGCAATTCTACTGTACAACTCCAAAGTTATTACTTGGACTAGATCCTTAACTAGATATATTTAGGCATGTTTTTATGAAAACCGTTTGAAAGTTATTTTTTGTAGAGTCCACGGTGTAGGACGAGTACCTAGAGATGAACGAGGAAGAATCGAACCCCTTAATTAATTTGGTGTAGGCCTATTGGATTCCTGCAGACGATGTTTTACATGAAATGACAAGAGTTACTGATAAGATGAGCCATAAACGAACATTAGTGCCTAATTAGCGTATCCTATAAATGTCTAACCAAAGCCTTGTAAAACAAGCAATGAATCAGTATCACGCACTTAAACATCACTCATGTTTCTGTGGCCGTATGCGACGTTCAAGCAGGAAATAATTCTTCGTGAATCATAGTTGACTTGATCGGGATCTTCGAGGCAATAGTCGCAAAATGCGGTCTTGTGACACGTGCCCTGATCATAGATATCACAACATACCCCTCCTCACGACCCGTTCACTTGTAAACAAACATTTCCATAAAACCAAACTAAGCCAAATCAAACCCCATGGCGCTACAGCCTTGATGGGCCTTGCCCTATCAAGCGACCACTGTTCAGCTTGAAGGCCTGGAGATTACGAGGAGATGGATGGTCAGTGCAACGAATCCTCTCGGTCGTTATTCTTCGCCTTTTAGACCGGGGCCGCCATCACACTGCCAGATAGCTCCTCAAGTGTTATCACATAGGCTGAGTGGACCTCGAACCAGCCCTTAGATCCAGATAAAACTCTGACCTGGCCGGGAATCGAATCCGGGGCTTTTGGATGAGGGGTAGGCTCGCTACACCTAGACCGCAGGACCGAAAAACTTTCTCATAGAGCAGATACAATTAATTATTAAGTTTTATCATACTACATATTGTACCCGTTTGATGGTATGTGTGGCGGTGATCGACCCGTAGATTTGCCTCGGCTGCTGAAAAGAAATGATACCGCGCACGTAGAAACTTACTTCAGGGCTGGTACGTCCATAGTTCCTCGAATTAAAGGGCCGATGGAGGAACCAAACTGTCGTGTCGCTGACACGGCGCCGCTCGCAATCTGTACACAATTGAGCAAACGGTCCGATATACAATCGAACCGCGACCTCCCAGTACAAAGAGTAATATAAAATAAGAGTCATAGAGTCAAGGAAAGAAAATGCAATCTAAGTATATGGCAAAGGAGTTAGAGTAAAATAATTATATAAGGAAATAATTTTAAGATACATATTGGAAATGTAAGACAATTCAGTTCTGAAAAGTCGAAACCAACCAGGCATAGCGAAACATTTAGGTACACACAGGATGTTTGTGACTCCCTTATCACGATGTGTACACGGTCAAAAGGGCAACGGAGCGAAGCTTAGAGAACGCACGTAGAAAGGAAAATTTCGGCTTCTCAAGCTTCTAGAACAATTAAGAGATTATAAATTCATCAAGGAAGGGATATTACTGACCAATAGGGAAACGACAAATCAGAATCACGAGGAGTACGAAGTCGACACGGCACGGTAGTTTCGAGAACACCAAAGGTGACTTAAGGAGGTGCCAAAAGGTTAGGAAGTCAATTGGGAGCAGAGTTGGGAGCACAGTTGGGAGTTGGAAGCGAGAGCAGAGTTGGGAACAGAAGTCGGGAACGGGGAAGTCCAGTAGGACAGTAAGTCGACCAGGCCGCGAGACAGTGATTACCAATCACTGTTACCAAGTATTCTCAAGGTAATTTGCCGGGAAATTATCTGCACTAGGATCGGAACAACACTTGAGCGGGTTAGTCAAAACCGTAAGTACGAAAGGAAAGCCTTTCAGGTAGCAACGGACGACCAGGAAACAGTACAATTATTTGGGCAAGGATCCTATCCTCATAATCTTATAACTGCAAAATAAAGACAATTAGGGAGAGTGACTGTAAAGGACATTGGCTGTTTCTTTTAAAAACAAGCGAAGGGCCCTGGAGGAGCCCCATCAAGTAGTCACTAATCTGTACAGAAGTCGTTCAAAGGAAAGTTCACATCAGAGGCGTGGAGTTTTTATATCATAGACTCGAGCAGGGACAAAGACATTACTAATATCGAGCCGACAGTTGTGAAGAAGTAGATCCATGCGTCTACCGAGTCCAACACCAGGGGAGTCAAACAAACATTAGCAATTAAGAGGTAATATAACTGCATTCTCTTGGGTAAATGTGAGTGAAGTACCGTAAGTAAAACTAGTGAGTGTTAAAGTGAGCGAGTGATCACATAGCTTGAAGAAAGAAGACATCGTGGAAGCCATCGTTCCTCTCTGAAGATAAGTATTCTCTAGTATTAACTGAGTAAAGAAGGGGAACCAAAGACTGCTTAATCAGCTTAAATGTGTGTGTAGAGTAGGAAGTTCCCCAGAAACAAGACGAATCTTACCGATTGTATAAAACTGTATATATATATATGTGTGTGTGTAAATTTGTATACAACGTTCTCATTAATATTTCAGTATAGTTGACTCGGCAATCAAGCCACTCTTAATTGGTGTTATCATTGTAGTCGCATTAGTGCCTTAGAACCCTTTCCAGTCCCCAGCCTGTCAAATTCGTAGGATATGGCAAAACAACGTAGCCCAGACCAATGAATAACACTTATTGACAATTTTAAAAAAAAGTGAAATAAAATAAAATTTAACTGTAATTGGAAAATTTGATGAATTTAATCCCGCTCAAAAGAGCGCATATACAACACATTAATGACGATATCGAAATAAAAAGTATCCTGAAATCTAAGCCAAAAAAACAAAAATCTTCACCTCACCGTACTCAAGAATGAATCAAAATCAACATAAATTAAGCAATTAATTATATCCAAAGAAATGATAATAAGTTTAAATCCAACTGTTACAAGAGTCTTAACACCATTAATTCTTAAGACCAAACATCATTACTGAAATTAGCTCATTACAGTAATAATCCAGTTAATTCGAAATACTTAGGTAACCTAGCACTGCAGACTGTTGACCGTGCAAAACCATTTCGCCCATAAACACACACTATTATTTCTACATATAATTCATTTTGGTGTTATTTTGCTCACACACTGTTATAAAATGGCTTGTTGTTGCCTTTCATGGCTGTCTTTAAATTTAATAAAATGAGAAATTAAAACAATTTATCAACCATGAAAAAATAAATTTATTCTCTGTGACAGTCACTGGACACTTTAAAACTTACAAATACATTCTGTTCTGCCATTGATCATTTCTAATCGCCTTTCTACACATAAAGAAATTATATCGCTGATTACTCTTAGCAACCCTTTCTAATATACAATCAATTGCGTTAGGTACTGTTGCGGCAGGTTTCCGCACTCTTAATCAACAACTTTGCGACATTTATTTTGACACTAAGTTAATTTATCAAGGTCGGTTCAATGATATGACATAATTTCTCAGTTACATTTAATGGTTGTGATGATTTGTTTTTGCGACGTCTTTCACCGGGTTGTCCTTCCTTACTATTGCTAAATTAAAGGATCAAATCACCCTTAAAATTATATACAAATATACAAAACAATGTAAAATATAGCGTTCGTTCAAATATAATAGCAAAAGCACACAATCCTGAAATACAATATCTACACTGAATTTACAACTGAATTTGACATTCACGCATTGATTCGAACACAACTATCAGCGCCATAACTTTACTATCACCGTGTCAGATACAATAATATCGGTTTGTTAACTGGCATTTTTAGTGATTCTGTTCTTTATCTCACTAAATATACACGTAGCTCATGTCTCCGCCATTATATTCATGAGTATGTTAATCTCGGTAGCGTAATTAAATATTTACACTATGATCAATGATCAATAGCACAAGTTACCTCGTCAAATACAACACAAATTAAATCATAGTTTATAATATAGTCACTCGCCTGATTACAATTTGCTATTTTACTTGCTCACACTGAGGTTCTACTGTCGGCAATCAATCCATAAATTATTATCCTCTTATCAATTTACTATATTCGTCTCGGAATTTAATCATTTAATCAACATGACATTATTCCTATCTCATTGCTATCTTGCTTATTGATCTCATATCTTCATTGCTCCTTTTTGTTTTCACGATAATGTCTAAGAGCACCTTTATTTCTGAAATAATGACTTCATCTGTCATTTCTTGATATGCCTTCTGATGCCTGTTAATTACTGGCGTATTCATCACCTCTTATTACTTCCTTTTCATTTTTCATCCACGTAGATTTGAGCTCCGGCTCATCGAGCTAATTATTTTAAATTAACATGTCTTTTGTTTCCTTAAAGACGATTATCACTTATTATCTTCACGACATGGCCCTTCCGACCTCTATTCTCGCATTTCCCCTATTAATTACACTAGGGGATATCATTGTATAATCGTGATCGTATTTTCCATCTCTCACTTAGACCTCTTTATCGTATACATCTCATGCAAGTTAGTAATGGATTCCATATGTACCGGTACCAATACGGCATTACTATTTCTGTAGTCAAACTACGATTGCCTACACAATAGGTTTTTGCTTCTACATCCCAAACTCGCGGATAATTACAAATCTTTCCTTATAAATTCTGACATGGGATTATTATTCTTCTCAATTCATCTACATTCATTACACTGCTTTATACTTTTACTACTTGGCAATCATACGCTACCTCAGCTAAATGTACTATACATTCAAGATAATTTATTATTATTATTATTAATTATTATTATTATTATTATTATTATTATTATTTTTATTATTATTATTATTATTATTATTATTATTATTATTATTTGCGAATGAGCCCATTAGGACTACGCAAAGTACTTAGAGACAGGCATTTGCCTTTCTTTGTGCCCACACTTCCTTCATTCGTTTGCTGTGTGCTTCTTTTCTCTCTTGAGACCATGTTGTTCCGGTCTTCTTCCTTGGTTCCTCCTCTTGGTCAACTTGCCACTTATGAACTTTGTCTCTGAAGATAACCCGGCTTTGGATGTCTTCAGGTGTAATTCCTGCCAGTTTGAGATCTGTTTTAATTTCGCCAATGCATTTTATTGTGTCCGTTTTGGCTTTACTTCGGTTTTCATAAAATTCAACTATTTGCTTAGTAAGTCTATCTGGGTTCATCCTTTTTATATATCCAAAGAATCTTAATCTGCGTTTTCTGATGTCGCTCTGAATGTTAGAAAATTGTTTGATTTCCTGTTTCCCTCTAAGGCGGTACTGTTCATCTACGAGTTTTGGGCCTAAAATTTTTCTAATGATCTTGCGTTCCTTTTTCTGAATATTTTCTAGATCAGTTTTCCTGTTCAAAATTAATGTCTCTGATCCATAGAGGCATTCTGGTTTTATTACTGTATTATAGTGTCTTAGTTTTGCATGCTTGGAGAGACACTTTTTGTTATAGATATTTTGGGGGAGTCTATATGCAGTTTCCATTTTTTGGCATCTAACTTCGTTGGCTTTTGTTTCTATTCCATTCTCCTGAATTATTTCACCGAGATATTTGAATTGCTGGACCCGATTTATTTTGCCATATTTTGTCTCCATGAATTTAGGGGCTTCTTTGCTGCAGGTCATGTATTCAGTTTTTTCAAACGATATTTGGAGGCCGACTTTTCCGCTGTTTCTTTCAGGAGTTCGATCTGGTTTATGGCTGTTGAAACGTCACGAGTTAAGATTGCCAGATCGTCCGCAAATGCCAGGCAGTCTACTCCTAATGTGCCCCTACCAAGAGTGATTGGTTGGTCAATCTTGAGGACAGACTTCTGTTTGCGCCATTCCTGTATTACCTTTTCAAGGACGCAGTTGAAGAGTAGTGGAGAGAGACCATCTCCCTGTCTTACTCCTGTTTTGATCGGAAAAGGGTCTGAGATTTCCCCCATGAATTTAACCTTAGATTTTGTGTCTGTCAATGTCTCTTTTACAATTGCAAGTGTTTTCCGGTCTAGACCTTGTTCTTTTAATATCTGAAACAGTTATTGACGATCAACTGAATCGTAGGCCTTTTTGAAATCAACAAAAGTACAAACTACATTTTTGCTACAAATTCTCTGATGCCTTAGGATTAACTTTAGGTTCAAAATTTGCTCTGGACATGAACGGCCTGGTCTGAAACCTGCTCGATATTCTCCAATTTTTGGTTCTAGTTGCTGTTGGGCTCTATCGAGAAGGCACTGAGATAAAATTTTGTAGGCAACTGATACCAATGAGATTCCTCTGTAGTTATTTACGTCTGTTCTGTCTCCTTTCTTATGTAAAGGATGAATTAGTGCACTTTTCCAATCTTCTGGAATTTGTTCTGTTTCCCAAATCTCTTGGATGATACCGGTGAATTCTTTTATAGTATTTGGGCCTGCTGATTTGAGAATTTCTGCTATGATCCCATCCTCACCTGCAGCTTTATTAATCTTAAGTCGTTTTATCTATCTGGTAATTTCTTCTTCATCCGGTGGTACTGAATTTGGGTTTGTGAAGTCAGGTTCCTGCGGTGAAAATCTTTGTGTTGGCTCTGGGCAGTTAAGCAGTTCTTCAAAATACCTTGCAAGTTCGGTGCAGTTTTCTTGATTGTTCAGTGCAAATTGCCCATTTACTTTCTTAAAACAAAGGTTTTGTGGCTGATATCCTGTTAGCTTTGTTTTGAAGTGCTTGTAGAAATTTCGTGTGTGGTTTTTTCGAAGTCCTTTTCAATTTCTAGTAGTTGATCTTTCTCGAATTTCCTTTTGGTCTGTCGGATTAATTTCGCTGCCTCTTTCCTGACTGCCAAAAACATTTTGTGATTCTTATCGGTCTTTTTGCTGTTCCGCTTATTGTATGCATTCTGCCGGGATTGGATGGCTTGTTCACAGTCTGCGTTCCACCAAGGGTGGTTTTCTCTTTTCTGCAGAGGAATCAGTGTTTGTGCTGTTTCAATTAGTTTGGTTTTGAGTTGCTGCCAATTGTTGGACTGCTTTTTCTCTAATTCTTCGGTGAGAGGTGGCTGGATCCGACTAGTATCAAATTTCGGAATTATTTGCTTCCTTCTTCTGAATCTTTGGGGTATCAACTGTAGTTTGACTCTTGTCAGATAGTGGTCTGAGTCTATGTTTGCACCCTTCCTTACTTGGACATTCATAATTTCTCTGTGGTTTGGGTATGAAATTGCCACGTAGTCAATTTGAAACTCGCCCAAGAGGGAGTTGGGTGATCTCCATGTCATTTGTTTAGAAGGTTTCTTCCTTAAGTGAGTCGACATGACTTTAAGGTTGAATGCCCTGCAGAATTCGACTAATCTCCGTCCATTTTGGTTCGACCATTTATGTGCTGGGAATTTTCCAACTGTTTTCTTGTATTTCCTTTCCTTGCCTAGCTGAGCGTTGAAATCTCCTAACTGAATTTTGACGTGGTTTTGAGGAATTTTTGATGCTGTTTCTTCTAGTATTTCCCAGGATTTGTCTACCTTCTCGCGATCTGTTTGATTGTCTTCATTGACTGGCATATGTGCATTGATCAGTGTGTATGATTTGTTTGCACACTTTAGGGTGATTGTCATTAGCCTATTGTTTACACATTTCACACCTGTTACTGAGTTAAGTATGCTCTTCTTGACTGCAAAAGCAACTCCTAAATGGGGTGTGTTTTTGAGAATCTGTTTGTCTGTTTTACTTTTGAAGAGTCTGTAGTTCCCGAAATCCATTGCGTGTTCGTCAGTCAGCCTCGTTTCTTGGAGTGCCAGTATTTCTATTTCTTGATCATTTAGGGTTTGCTCTAGTTCGTACAACTTCCTTGCCCGCAAGAGAGAATTTATGTTCAGTGTTCCGAAAAATGTTTTGCTGTTTGGGCGAAGTTGGCCAGAGGTCTCCGACTCCCTCTGTTTGCGTGTCCAGCCAGACTCCCCAGAATCCGATAGTCTGGTTGTGCTGCTAATGTCAGCAGTGGATTGGTTACCACCTGGGGTACAAATTTGTTTTCTGCCACGCCTCATGGTATTTGATTATCCAAGCATTGGACCGTAGTCCAGTTTCATAGGACTGGAGTGGATAGTTGCAGAACATACATTTCCAGCCGCACCTCTGGTGAACAGACGCTGACCACTTTGCCGCTTGCTGCAAGTCAGACGCGAAGTGGATTTCAGTCAGTTCTTCCGCCCTCTCCGCCATCGGGATGAATCCTCTTCTGCCGTCGAGGCCGTTGACCATTTTCCTTGTTCCCTCAATTGATCCGCGGGTGCTTATTTGGCTACGCCTTATTCGCACCTGTCCTGCATATCTACAGGAACTTTCCCTATCAGCCATTGGGACGCGCCGTGTCGGGGTTGAGGGCCCCCACCCCAGTGTCTTACATAGAGTTATGTCTAACTCCTACTCAGTTCAGAGCTAGACCCCCACGCAAGCTGACCGGGCACGGAATTTATTATTATTATTGTTGTTATTATTATTATTATTTTGCATACCTAGTCCATTATTTATTTAGTATGGACATAAATTATCACTGTGACCTATTATTACCAAATACACGCTGATTACAAAGATTTCGTATTATTGACGAACTTTAACTGACATTTCCTTTCCTCCTCCTCCTTCTTCTTCTTCTTCTTCTTATTATTATTATTATTGTGGTAACTCTCCTTCAAAGAAAATGACTGTTATATTTACTCCGATAGGCGTCGGATATCTCAGATTATTAGAACAAATATAAAAAATGACACTAATACACTCAAACTTATCTCATCCATCATGCTAGATTAAAACATTTAAATCCCGATCGTTAACGTGACTGCTCCAATCTCTCATCTGGACTACAATAATAATAATAATAATAATAATAATAATAATAATAATAATAATAATAATAATAATAATAAAAATTTATTAGGTTTGTGAATTAAATTACTACTTCTTATAACTAATCACATAATCCACATAATCCTCCCCGTGGGGATTCTATATTATTCTAAGCTACATAGACAACGCTTTGCTCACCGTCACATTAATTACAAAAAATAGTAAATTCAACATTGTCTTTGCCTTTTTACTGGATCATCTGTTGATTACTTCATTGAGTCAGTCCCCGTTTCCATGACGAAGTTATTCCATGACAAAGGTCGTAATCATGGTATAGAAACAGTAGAACACATCGATAGAATGCATTTTTATTTCACTGATCACACGCATCAATTTATCACACGTTATTCTTGAAGCTTATTCTTTTCTTCTTTCGCAAGTTGCTTTACGTCGCACCGACACAGATAGGTCTTATGGCGACGATGGGACAGGAAAAGGCTAGGAGTGGGAAGAAAGCGGCCGTGGCCTTAATTAAGATATTGCCTGGTGTGAAAATGGGAAACTACAGAAAACCATCTTCAGGTCTGCCGACAATGGGGTTCGAACCCACTATCTCCCGAATACTGGATACTGGCAACACTTAATCGACTGCAGCTATCGAGCTCCTCGGTGAAGCTTATTCTAGTTTCCTCACTTAATACATAAACATTTTACAGTTAGATTATAAACCACGTTTGTCTCTAGAATAGACGATTCATATAACCGAAATAATCCTTTACTGATCAGCTGTTCAGAACTTATCTACTTCTGCAACTCCGTTAACTGTTTGTAAACAGAGCTTAGTGGTCATTCATTACACCTTTCTCCCGAACTGGACAGTCTTTACGAATGCGTCCTTGACCACCTACCACTCTCGTATGTGAATTTTCCGGCTGCCGTCTACCCTTCTGCTTGTACAAACTACGGCTTTAATGAGTCTATTTTACGTGTACTGTCTTTAAACTGCTTCCTTCTCTACTTACTTTCATCAATCGCTAGAGTATTCTTGTCTCTGGAATAGACGATTCATATAACCGAAATAAACCTTTACTGATCAGCTGTTCAGACCTTCTCTACTTCTGCAACTCCAGGCTCACGTTAACTGTTCGTAAACAGAGCTTAGTGGTCATTCATTACCCCTTTCTCTACCCCTGCTCTAGGAATGGGATAAATGAAATGAACTGCCGTAACCATGGCAACGTCAGCTCCAGGATTCTTGAGCAGCGAGATTATGCATGTACGTTTGGGCATAGCTGCCAACCAAAATTAATAATAATAATAATAATAATAATAATAATAATAATAATAATAATAATAATAATAATAATAATGTTATTTGCTTTACGTCCCACTAACTACTTTTACGGTCTTCGGAGACGCCGAGGTGCCGGAATTTAGTCCCGCAGGAGTTCTTTTACGTGCCAGTAAATCTACCGACACGAGGCTGTCGTATTTGAGCACCTCCAAATACCACTGGACTGAGCCAGGATCGAACCTGCCAAGTTGGGGTTAGAAGGCCAGCGCCTTTCCGTCTGAGCCACTCAGCCCGGCCAACCAAAATTGGTACACATAAGACTTACTGTCTGGAAAAAATATACTGTTGTGCAAGGCACTCATAGGACTCCTTTGGGCGGGGATGGAAAGGGGGTGAAGTATAAAAATCGTACCTTACTATATATAACAATGGATGTATGTGTGTGTGTGTGTAAATGACACATCTCCTAAACCAGTGGAGCAATTTCAACCAAACTTGGTACACGTACTACTTACTATCGGGAGACGAGCACTGCGGGTGTAAGCCATCCCTAGCGCCCTTAAGCGAGTGGGTTCAGGGGGGTTAGTTATAAAAATAATCGAGAATAGTGTCGAATTCATACTTTTCGGGGTCACTGAGTTGAAAAGTAATATTCCAGAATTTTTTAAAGTCCAAGTTCAACCCCCTTTTAGGTGGAGAGCGAATGGGGGGTGAGATATAGAAATAATTAAAACAGTTTCGAATCCATAGATTTCAGGGTCTCTGAGATGAATGGTAATACTCCGGATTTTTTACAGTTCCAAGTGGGGGGAGGGGCGAAGGGTGTGAGATATAAAAATAATCGAAAAACTATATATAAAATCTTATCTTCTATATAAAAATGGATGTATGTGTGTGTGCGTGGGTGTGTTTGTGGGTGTATAAATGACACATCTCCTCCTAAACCACTGGAGCAATTTCACCAAACTTGGTAGACTTATCAATTAGTATCAGGAGACAAACCGCGTGGGGGTAAGACACCCCTAGCACCCTTAGGGGCAGGGGGCGAGGGGGTGATATAAAAATAATCTAGAATAGTATCGAATCCATAGTTTTTCCGTGGTAGCTGTAATGAATAGTGTCACTATGAATTGTTTAAAGTTCGTGTTCAGCCCCCTTTGGGGTGAGGGCGAGGGGGGAGTGAGATATAAAAATAATCAAAAACATTGTCGAATCTACAGTTTTCGGGGTCATTGAGATGAATGGTGACAATCCAGATTTTTTTATATCTTAGGGGTGGGGGGCGAGAGGGGGACAGTCTCATTGACAGTTGAAATCCTGTAGATCGTATCTATAGTGCGACGGCTAAATACATTTAGTTATCACTTATTAACTTTGACAGGATCAAATACTTCCCAGTCGATTCGAGCTTCCATAAGGACGAAGTTTTACTTGAAAATTAAATAATCTAAAACTTGAAATCAAACACATCTAAATAATTCTAAAACTACATTATAGATCGTAACATATCAATCTGCAAGTGAAAAAGGAATTCTATAAAAATTCACTTCACACATAACTAACTGGTAATGCAACGCCGGGTACTACAGCTAGTAGTAAATAAAGATAATCTCCTAACTGTTACACCCCCTTAACTACTACCTTTCTACCATGGCCTTCCCACCGCGTAGCAATGCCATGACTGGCCTCATCCTTATCATTACCAACTGGCCAAATGGTGTATTACCAAAGGTCATTTAAAAAAAAAAAAAAAAAA
Organism: Anabrus simplex; assembly: GCF_040414725.1. Classification (NCBI taxonomy): domain Eukaryota; kingdom Metazoa; phylum Arthropoda; class Insecta; order Orthoptera; family Tettigoniidae; genus Anabrus; species Anabrus simplex. The sequence continues at coordinate 329,783,938 of NC_090267.1, read as the reverse complement.
AAAAAAACACATCTCCAGCGTTCATTCCGTGTAGAGCGGGAAGTATTCACAGTTACGTTTCGCGACTGCTGCTGTCCAGCGTTGTCAATAGTGGGATAGGATTACCCACTGAACGACTGCGCGAAAACCGCCAGAAACCACCAGCCCCAACCATCCTTTCCCTTCTTAAGCTTTGATGAGTTATGAAAATACTGCATCTATAGTAAAAATGTATATAATTTAAGTTCAAAATATTCGAAATATATTTCAAGGTGAACTATATTCACATTCCCAACTTGTTTTAATACTTCGTTTGCTAGCTCACATAGGTCAGTCAAAATCGACACAAAAAATTGCTAAATTCGCAAAACATGATGTATCCCTGATATTTTAGTATGTTGTTTGGACCCATTAGGGCTATATATACACAAGTTTTCAACTCTCAAAAAGTTGTGGAAAAATGTTTACACACGAAAAACCACGAAATTTTTGGACTTGTTTCAGATTCTTCTCTATATCTCCTAATCCATGCACTTTTCGTCCAAAGATACTATATACATTAAGAACATTAAATTTGTGACAAATTGAGTCCAACGGGAGCTCTGTAGGTCAACTGATTACCGAATCACTTTGAAAATAGGCCAGTTTTCCAAAAATTGCAAATTTTAGTTTTAGACCTTCTTTGGACCGAAATTACGTTGAAACCATTGATCCTACAAGTAAAACTTGCAGAATATAATTTATGGGCAATTGAATTATCTTTAAATTAAGCGCAGAGCGGGGTCTGTAAGCCTCGTAGTTCTCTCAAAATCTAAAAAATATCATATAAGGTACAGTCACATTTTCCAGAAATGTACCTAACCACTTTTTTGTTGCATGAAGTGAGATTTAAACATGCAAAACGTGTTATGATCGTATAGGAGGTATGAAAGTTGAATAAATTGTAGGTAGGTACAAATATTATTAGTCAACAAGCTAATGTGTGCAAAAAATGGTAGAGTGGCAAGCGCCCTTGCCCTTGAGGATTGTAGCGGTTCTTTGTTGTACGTAGGCAGGTGTTCATTGGCTCCCCTCTTCCAACCCTCTCTCGCATCGTAGGGGTCAGCTCAAGGCCTCTTTGTTTTCACCCCCCTCTTTCACGCCACACTATCTGGTTTCTTATCTCCGAGCTCACAGTTTTTGTTTCTCCTGTGAGTAGCTCGTATTTCAATATGTATACATCAGCAGTGGCACTGTAGGTGGCCCTCACATAAATTGCCACACTGACCGAGAAGAAGGACTGAAAGGGGTGAACCGAATTATTGGAACCGAGCCCGATAGCTGCAGTCGCTTAAGTGCGGCCAGTATCCAGTATTCGGGAGATAGTAGGCTCGAACCCCACTGTCGGCAGCCCTGAAAATGGTTTTCCGTGGTGTCCCATTTTCACACCAGGCAAATGCTGGGGCTGTACCTTAATTAAGGCCACGGCCGCTTCCTTCCCACTCCTAGCCCTTTCCTGTCCCATCGTCGCCGTAAGACCTATCTGTGTCGGTGCGACGTAAAACAACTAGCAAAAAAAAAAAAAAGCTGCAACGTTTCAGTTTCAATGGCACATCTCTAAAATGTGCATTGTCCCGTGTTAGAATTTTAAGATGCCAGGAATCCCAATGAAAACAAAGATTATCTAGTTAACCAGATTTATCTTATGCATAAAAATATACAGGTAGTGGGTATTTCACTGTACAGTATATAATTTTCTTCGGCTTATCCCTGGAGTCGCTAGAACTATCCAGGCTCATTTTGGTTTTTATCGGGAGTTTAAGACCGGGTGCCCTTTCTGACTCCACACGATTTTTCAGGTGAAAATTCCAATCCTGTCCATCAACAGTCCTTTCTACGAGCCGCATGTCCAGCCCACTGCCATTTCATTTCAGTGTTGCTACCCGTTGAATGATCAATTAACGTAGTAACTGAACGTATGCCATCTACTCTCTTTCTGCCTCTTCATGAGAAACACAGCATCGATCTTTCCATGTATATTTGAGCTATTCACTCACTGCCCAGGCCTCACAACTCACAAGTATGTACAAAGAGGGTACACTCATTCTCTCTTCGTCAGTCGCAGCGTACGGACGTGCTTGGACAGCTCTTCCGTCCAAGTCGTTTCAACAAATGAGGCGCTTCATATCAGTGTACTCGTAAAATCGGGCCATTATTTAACAGTGAATTAAGTGTTTAATTTTAATTTACCGGGCGAGTTGGCCGTACGATAAGGAGCTCGCGTCCGGAAGATAGTGGGTTCGAACCCCACTGTCGGCAGCTCTGAAGATGGTTTTCCATGGTTTCCCATTTTCACACCAGTCTAATGCTGGGGCTCAACCTTAATTAAGGCCACAGCCGCTTTCTTCCCATTCCTAAGCGTTTCCTGTCCCATCGTCGCCATAAGACCTATCTGTGTCGGTGCGACGTAAAGCAACTAGCAAAAAAATTAATTTGTGATATTTATTTGATCGAATATCTATTTAATATACGCTGTTTGTTGTTTAAATCTGCCTAACATCTAAGGTCATTGGTCCATTTAATATACTCGTTAAAAGTGCTACAGTGATGGCGGACCCACCTGATACAGAACAACTCATCAACATCGCATTACAGACATGCTATCAACTTCCGGAACATTCTAATACGCCAAGTCTCAGCGGAGACACATTAATGGAACTCCAGCAACATTCAATCGACGCGCAGGTCGCCTACAGGAGTCAAATCGAAAGACCTGCACCTGATGAGCCAAACATGTCCTCGGACACTTCCGGCACTAAAAGCCATACGCCATTTCATTTCAACATTCAATCAAAACTCAACACCATCAACAAGGTAATACTCCATTTCAATGAAGTGACTTGTCTTCAGACATACAATTAGGTGAAAAGAGTAGGCTACTGAACGTTTGCGTAGCACAGCCAACATAATGGACGTAGAACAAGAGACTAAAGAAACCGATACTCCTGTCCTTTTAAACATCGTGGGCACTAGTAACGATGCCGCGCATCATAGTCAGTTACCTATCGAGTTGCAAAATCCAATTAATCAAACGGATGCTCCTACCATTCGTTTACCAGTACAGGATTGTAGTAAAAAATAATAGATGTAGTCGCACTGATCAAAGAAAATTTTATGTGTTTGTCGAAAGCCTCAACAAGAACATAGGTAGACTCACCCTGTGGCGATAGATAAATTGTTATATTCCACTAATCAGGCCTACAAACATGATATAGTTGACATAATACCTTCTGGACGTAATAGGATAAAATATAATAAGGGATGTCGACACAACACTAACCGAGGAGGAAATTGAAAGCTACGTCAGTGTGACGTTCCGATTGTCACAGTGAAACGCTTCACGCGGCCGAATACTGAACATCGTAATGAATGCACACCACTACCAGTAATTTCAATAACATTTCGAACTCAGTGGCTTCCATCTCATGTGGCACTGTTCGGAACACGATGCCCTGCAGAACCATTAATTCCACGAGTTCTGGTATGTGGAAATTGTTTACGATTCGGACATCGTCACTTACAATGCCGTAGTGCCACGCGCTGCAGCAAGTGCGGAGGTCCTCACTCCATGAAGTCATGCCCGAGCACAACTGAGCCGCAATGTGCACACTGCATGGGCCCACATCTCGCCACGGACCGGACCTGCCCTGTTTACAAAAAACAACAGGAAGCCAAACAAACGTTCGCTAAGCACAACATGCGATACATGACCCAACTATATTCACAAGTGGCTGATACAGTACCTAACTACCAAGACCCAACCAGTTGAACAGTTGAACAGAATCAATCCTACGCCGACTAACAGTTATACCATGCCATCGGGTTATCAGCAACAGTCAATCCAAGTAGAAACAAGTACTCGAAATAGCTCTCAGCGAGGATCAACATTTACTTCAAGACCAAAACTACCGAAATGAAACCAAATAATACAAACACCTAATTAATTACCCACCTATTCAACAGAGAATATATGTTCCTCATCATCTTCCGATTACACCGATTATTCATAACCCATACTCCCCCCAACCTCACAATATTCAGCCTCCCCCACAATCGCCTTCTTGCCAAGTAGTTGAACAAATAATACAGCTTATAGTAATACCAGTATGTATTATTTATTTAAACATCAAACATTACAGGCTCTTAGCCCAAATTACATGTTCTCAAAGCCAATAAACTGAACAGTCTTTTAGTATAAACTATGAGGAAGAAAACGAACCAAACCAGAATGAGTATCTAAGGAACAAAACAAGGCTCGGAATCGTCTACTAGGTCCTTAGCCCAAACTAAATAGAAACTCTAGAACCACGGCAATCGGCACTATTTGGCAAATGCTAAAATTTGGTACGACCTGTTAATTAAGTTACGTAACCAGCTAACTTAAAATAAGGCAGTCTAATAAAGCTTATAATGCGTATGATATATGAAGTCCGAACTTCCCCTTCTAGTGATATTCAACTAGATCTTCTTCGTCAATTTGGCAGAAACAAAAAAAAGTGATAAACAATTAATTTAAAGATTAAAAATGGGCAAAATTCCTCAATGGAATATTCGCTCTCTGAATGCAAATCTAGTCTCACTTCTGCATGAAATCGCTCAACAAACATCTCTATTGCGGTACTTTATGAAACATGGTTGAAAAAAGATAGAGATATATCGATTTCCGGCCATTTAATATACCGTAACGACCGAGAAGATGGTTGCGGTGAAGTAGCCATTATAACTGAAAGCAATTGTCCCCATTCTGTAATCTATATCGACCACAGTGAAATATAAAGCTTTCAAGCCATAGCATTCAGATTTGCCTTATGCCGTCAAGAAATTAGCATAGTAACAATATAATGTCCACCTAGGAATATAATTACTTCACGAGAATGGCATTCGCTCATGAAACAGCTCAGTGAACTCATTTTATTGTGCGGAAACTTAAACGTTCATAATACCACCTGGGGTTGTGAATATACGGACGCAAACGGTTCAGTTCTCTTAACACATATAGAAAATTCGGAACTGTTCATATTAAATGACGGCTACCAAACTTTAATTCTCGTTTCTGAACAACGTAAATCAGCTATTAATTTTACGCTGTGTGTTTCATCAATTTCAACAGAACTGATCTGGACAATTCGTCGTTACCCCATGGGATCCAATCATTTTCACATTGAAATAAATCCCACTACCACAGTCACTCCTGTCACTTATTATCCTACAACAAATTGGAACGTGAAGAAAGCGAACTGGGTAACTCATAGCCGCACAGTAGAAGATCCGTTAGATACTATTCCACTCACTCTTCCTGTCTTGGACAAATACAATCATTTCATTGAACGCATAAATGTAGCCGCTTCGATAGCAGCCCCGAAGAGAAGAAACATCTGCAAACCACGGGGGTATACTGTACCTTGGTGGAACCCTGTATGTTCAAGAATGATAGCTAAGCAAAAATTCTGCTTTAGTACTTACAGGAGATCTCCTACTTGGGACAATTTCATAGCCTTCAAGAAACAAGATGCTGAAACAAACCTGTTTCTGAAATAACGGAAGAAGAATTGCTGGAAACAATGTTGTGAAACTCTCTCCAAGGGGACACCCCTTTCGATAGTTTGGACCATGAAAACTAAACTCAAAAAGAAACCGTCACTGCCTCGAACAGCCCACTCGTGCACGGAAGATTTTGCCCCTCAATACGATATAACACCATCGGCTTGCACCGGCAAAACACAAGATATCCTGATGGCGTCATTACACTGAATGAACTCGAGACTTTTTTAAAAATGTCTTCATATACCGCACAGGGCTATGACTACAGACACTACAGCATGATCTCATATCTCCCAGTGAACGCAAAAAAGATTGCTCCTGAACCTCTTCAATGAAATTTGGGTTAATGGAACATTTCCAGAAGACTGGATCACACAAATTGCGGTTCCCATTTTGAAGCCAGGAAAGGACCCTAGCGATCCATTGTCTTATCAGGCCAGAGCACTGTCATCGCGCGTCACTAAAACTTTCGAGCGTTTTGTAAAACTACCACTAGTATTGTGATTAGAGCATAACAAATTGATGATGAAAACCCAATTCGGATTTAGAAAGTCTCGTAGCACACTCGATCATCTTAGCTCCATAACCACCGACATTGACAGAATGTTTTAGGAGAAGGGATACCTTACAGCAATTTTTATTGACATTTCTGCAGCCTATGGCAGAGTTCTTATCGAGGTCCTCATTGACAAATATCAGAACTTACGGCTTCTGCTCGATACTATCTCAGCATTTATAATGTACTCCACCATCGAATAATTTATGTTCGAGAACAAGACAATAGTCTGTTTGGACCACGTTATGTAATAATAGGCCTTCCTCAAGGGGCCATTTTGAGTCCGTTATTGTATACTTTGTACACTTCCGATTTTGAAAATTTTATTCCAGTCTAATATTTAAGTACTCCAATACGCCGATGATATTTGCATCTACGCTAAATCTTCATGCTTCTGGGTAACAAGACTTTGGCTAAATGATGCTGCGATGGCTCTTTCTTCGTGGTCCTCAGACCGTGGCCTGACACTCTGGGCATCAAAATCCTCGGTCATTGTTTTCACCAGGAAATCACGTATGAGTCAAGAAATATTCGACTGGGTTCGTTTACCTTTCCTATTGTCTCGTCAACAAAACTGCTTGGATTATATTTCGATAGTTAACTAACATGGAGACGACATATCGAACATATGCGAACGAAGATTAGCAAAACATTGAATGTGTCATGGGCTGTACACGTACGTGGTGGGGAGCCCATGCCGCGACATTATTAATTCTTTACAGGAGTCTGATTCGCCCAACATTTGATTATGGTTGTTCTTTCTTCGGAAACGCATCAAAGCACACTTTGCAGAAACTGGACGTAGCCCATCGCCGATGCATCAGGCTATGTGTAGGTGCAATGATGTCAACTCCCACAAACGCTTTGCTGATTGAGGCCACAGAAATGACTCTAGCTCTTCGTCGTCAGGTTCTTACGGATGTCTTCATACTTCCTACAGCTTCCATGTCAGAACACCCGTTACAGAACAAATTAGAGACCCTGACACAGGCCATCGCTGACGGATGATTATCCCAACCACGCCGACTTTCCTTGCTCCTCATCAGTGAAAACAAAATGAGGATACCTTTGTTTTATAAAAGTCCAATCAACATTACCTTCCAATATTACTAAAACCTTACTCTTCTGAAGCCTTCGTTTTATCACCTTCCACAATATATGGAGCAGTTTAAAAGCTTCAATCATGCAGGTTTACATTTTGTCAACAATACCTGTTCCAAATATGTCCAGGTTTACACCGACGGCTCAAAAACCTCTCGGGAACAGGATGTGAATTTTATTGCTCACTCACAGAAGAATATGGCCAACTCAAACTTCCTACAGAAACATCTACGCAGTGGATACTCTAGCCATCATTGCTGCCGTAAAATATGGCCTCTCTTATCATTTTAAGAACATGCTCATACCCACTGACGCGAGAAGTGTCTTGGAAAAACTGCAACACCCTACTCAAAACAGTACCACAAACCCTTACATTATGATCTACTTCAAGAGATTCAAGAAGCTAGTCAAATACACTTTCTGTGGATAAAAGCAGTAGCGGCTTTTCAGGTGCATCAGGTACAGCCCGGCTGCACTTACATTTCTCAAAACAATTGTCTATCATTTTCTGTATCCCTACATTTTCTGTTTAAAACATATTCGTTGAAAAAACCGAAGAGTGCGCTCTATATGTTGTGATTACTCAACATGCGTAGCGCTCATAGTTAAGCAACCACCGCTGTTCGCTTCACGAGTGCTGCGGACTGAGTGCAGCCCTCTCAATGCTCAAAGCAGCGCGGGCTGACTTGTGACGTGTAACACAACGGTTGCCATGACAACGCTCAAGACTGTCATGAGTACGCATACGGTTGTATTTGGCCTGGTGCAGCCCAGCGAGTCTCTGGGATATTCGGCTGCTTGGCCCGAGCTGGGACGATATTATCCGAACCCAACCGAACGTGTAACCCGCCCTCTCTGCTTAGGTTGAACACACATGCGGGCTCCTACAGCATTGCTGCCAATATTGGTATCTCAATCTCACGCTAAAACACAATCAAACAAAGACACATTTACTAGTATATTTTGTCGCGAGAGTTGTGGCTACTGTTACACCAGCTGTAACAAGAAGCTTGTTATAAATTTGAACGTGTGGTGCACGGAGTATTCTTTCATAGTGAAAATAAATGTCCGTTGTTATAATGTGAATCGTGGGCGTGTGGCGGATTAATTGTGAGTGAACTGTAAATAACATAAGCGCATTTGAAGAGCATTTAATAGCACAGATCACACGGTGAGCTCTTGGCGTTTTCATAGTTACTATGTGAAGCGTAGAATATTTATTGTCGTATGGATGTTTGGAGAGGAAGTGCGTTTGAAATTCATTAGGGATATAAATATGTAGTATTATAGTATTTAAATCTTTTCTTATAGTGTGAAAGAATAGTGTTCCCTCCAAAGCGTGCTATAACATGGAACCCTCCGTGGATTTAGTTCGTATTTTAAGAGAAACTCCGTTTTCGAAATGGAAGGAGGAGGTTGACATATCAGAAAATAACAGGATCCCACGACATTTGACACACACAGGTTAAAAAATGAACTTCAGTTTATCTATTCTGATTCCACCTACAAAAATACCAGTTTGGAGGAAATAATTCTGTCGCTCAATAAAAATGAACTGATGGACGTTTTCAAAGAAGCGTATAAATTATTTTAATTAATACTTACCATACCGTCTACCAGCTCCTCAGTAGAAAGAAGCTTTTCGTGCCTTAAGCGGATAAAAACCTACTTAAGGAATTTAACATCGCAGGAGAGGTTGAATATGCTGGCAACCATATCCCTGGAGAAGTCACTGCTCAGCGACTTGATGGATACAATGCCCTTTTACGATGACATCATCGATAAGTTCGTTGCTTCAAAGGACCGAAGGATAGATTTAACGTACAAGCAATAGACGTTACCGAATGTAATATTTGTTTTTTAGTTAATGTTATAGTTACATTGTGCTTTTTAAAGTAGGCCTAATTGCATGAAAATTACACAGCGGATATTTGTAGACCATTATCATACCAAAAGATCTCCCCGATCCCTTATTTCCTCCTAGCTAGATTATCCAACACACCTATTCAAAATGTAGGCTACACATTTACTGCAGATGCGAGTGCTGGGCTGCACCAAATTTACAACCACGAGCCACCACTGGATAAAAGGACACAGTAGAATAAGGGACAATGAAGATGTAGATCACCTCGAGAAAGGAAGTATAACCAGTTGTATGTTTCAAGGGATAAAGCTTCCATATGCTGACTTTATTCCGCTAGTTAAAAGAGGAGCCAGTGGAAAGATGAATGGGCAAGAACTAGCCACCAACGAGGTACACATTACGCAATACTGCAAACAACAATACCGAAAAAAACCTAGGTCTGCAAGGAGACATATAACAACTATCATCAGGATGAGGCTTGGACACGGTTGCTACCATCATCACCTCCACCGCATCGGAGTGACTACCTCGAAAGTTTGCCCACATGACGGTTACGGTGATGCGGATCTGAATTATATGTCCCACGTATGAGCAACAACAAACAAAAGTTAGTCGCACAGCTTCGGTCACTACCTACCCCATTCCCAAATACTTATAAAAGTTTTTCAGAGGTTTTGTGTTGAATAAGTGGAACCTCTGAAAAACTTTATAAGTATTTATGATCTCGGTTCAATACGGATAACATAAATGATGAAATGTCTTATGTTATATATCCAAATCCCCACAAATGTCAACATTATTCTTCAAGACCACGATAACAAAATCTACAGAACACTGATTCAGTTTCTACAAGACGCCATTCTAACTATATATAAACCCCGATGCAGAAGATACCAACCGATAAAGTTAACAAAGATAATATCGAAACTTCTACACCCTATTTACTACTACCTTTCTACCATGACCTTCCAACCCCTATAGCAATGCCATAACTGGCCTCATGGCGAGAAGACATAGCATCATCTTTATCCTTATCACTACCAGCTGGCCAAATGGTGTATAACCAAAGGCCATTACCGTATTAAAAAATAGGATACACTGACCAAAAATTATTCTCTTCGGATCTACGGACATTTTTGTTTTAAAGACATCAGTTCCTCCCATACGCTTTCCATTCCGTCTTGATGGGACCCATTTATTACTCATTAGTTCGCAATAATAACTCGAATAACAACTGCCGTAAAGATAAAGCCCGTTAAACGTTTATTTTTTTGATTTATTTCTCTTTCTTCTTCTTAATCTGCTTACCCTCCAGGCTTGGCTTTTCCCTCGGACTCAGCGAAGGATCCCACCTCTACCGCCTCAAGGGCAGTGTCCTGGAGCTTCAGACTTTGGGTCGGGGATACAACAGGGGAGGATGACCAGTACCTCGCCCAGGTGGCCTCACCTGCTATGCTGAACAGGGGCCTTGCGGGGGGATGGGAAGGTAGGAAGGGATAGACAAGGAAGAGGGAAGGAAGCGGCCGTGCCCTTGAGTTAGGTACCATCCCGGCATTTGCCTGGAGAAGAAGTGGGAAACCACGGAAAACCACTTCCAGGATGGCTGAGGTGGGAATCGAACCCACATCTACTCAGTTGACCTCCCGAGGCTGAGTGGACCCCGTTCCAGTCCTCGTACCACTTTTCAAATTTCGTAGCAGAGCCGGGAATCGAACCCGGGCCTCCGGGGGTGGCAGCTAATCACACTACACCACAGAGGCGGACATTATTTATTTATTTATTTATTTATTTATTTATTTATTTATTTATTTATTTATTTATTTATTTACGTGAAAATTGCCCACTGGGACGCCATTCGTCTCCCTCTGTAGTTATCGCCGGCCACTTTGAAGTTAAACTGTATTGAATGGACTATCTAACGTGCCTTTCATTTCACCGTAAGAAGTCAGATTTGTGTCGGGTGACATTGTCGCAAAAACTCAGTGAGGCAGTCCCTCCTCTGTGTCCAGCCGCAATATTTTCCCCGCTCAATTCCAGGCAGTTTTTCTCTTTTCATGTTACTACAATTACACCTAATCCTGAAGAGTGTTTAGTACATCACTACTAATTTCTGTAGTCATCCCAGTCGGTGTTCAACTCCGTAGCGTAAATTAGCGCTATTAGCTGCCATTCTCGGAGCCTCGAGTTCGATTCCCGGTAGTGCCAGAGATTTAGGATCGGTAGGAGGACTAGTATGTGGTTAAAAATGTACACGTAGCTCACCTTCGTTCGGAGTGTGCCTGAAAAGAACTACACCACCTCGACGAATTCGAGGTCAGGTGTTTACCTACCCCAGTCGGTGATGAATAAGTAAAAACTGAATGAACTAATGAAATAATCTGAGTCGTCCAGCTTATAACACTTATGGCAAATAAAGTCCTCTTCCTCACTCTCTGGAATAAATTCGTTGTTTCATTCAGGATTGCATTTCTTGTGGAACGATTTCTTGCAGTTGTCACAAGTAATAAGGTTTTCCTCTTGATAAACTAGACCTGTTTCTCCCTTACAGGCACAACACTCAGTCTTTGAGGAAGTTGAAGTCTGTGAAAATAGGTTTCTTGGTGAAGGCCTGGGCCTATGTTCGTTATCGCGTTGTGAACTTTTATGATTACAGGTGACTGTCTTACTGGTCACATTGTCGGTTTTCAGTGAACGAGGAGAAACATTTCCTGCCATATCACATGAATCTGGCTAGTCAGATTTGTTCCTTGATAAAAATTATATTTTTCTACATGTGTTCTTATCAGTAAAAACTATCAGTGGAGAAGAGCTCGTCCCCCCTTCCCCCTCATGCTGCTGTTAGTTTTCTGCGTCAGCTAAATGCACATGTCTGAAATAAGGTGTTGAGGTTGAACCACGTTTCTCTAGTTGTAAACAGTTTGAGCGCAAGCACATTAATATCGATACCAGTGTGGATTGGTATCCGCCTCTGCAGTGTAGTGGTTAGTGTGATTAGCTGTCACCCTTGGAGTCTGGGGTTCGATTCCCGGCTCTGCCACGAAATTTGGAAAGTGGTACGAGGGCTGGAACGGGGTCCACTCAGCCTCGGGAGGTCAACAGAGTAGAGGAGTGTTCGATTCCCACCTCAGCCATCCTCGAAGTGGTTTCTTACTTCTTCTCCAGGAAAATGCCGAGATGGTACCTAACTTAAGGCCACGGCAGCTGCCTTCTCTCTTCCTTGTCTGTCCCTTCAAATCTTTCCATACTCCCACAAGACCACTGTTCAGCATAGCAGGCGAGGCCGCCTGGGCGAGGTACTGAACCCATAATTCTACCCCTGCTAAATATTGCAACTAGAAAATTGCAACTACAAGACACAACTACAACCATAATTCTTTATTGCAAGCATCTCACCCTCCGTAGCGGGACAAGTCACCATGAGAAATAGCCGCTGAGCGAGCGAGCCATCCATTCGGACGGTGTCGGAACACATCGGCCGACGTCGCGTAATTAATAATTAACTTATACATAATAAACCGTCATAGCAAGAGATCTCGGCAATAGCATTAACCAAGGTGTAAATAATTAAGAACTGTAAGAAATGTTAAATGAAGCTAAAATCCACAGGGTGGAAATGTATGTAATTAAGCCTGGAGAAAAGTTGATTTCTGTACTGACAGATTAACAGCACGTGTCAAGGCCACGCCATTAGAAAGCGCGCGCAGTCGCCTGCATGAAATTAATTCATTACGCCCGTTACAGGCAAGGGGAAAATCAGTAAACAACACCATCATGACTTGGAAATTAGATGGAATTTCTGGGGTGAGTTTCAAAGAAATCGGTCCAGTGATTATGAAATTGTATGATTACACCACAATACACCATGACAAGATAGCGTCCCTTGGACACCTATAAGTATCCCCACCACTGAACAGTAGCCACACTCACTTGGTCGGTCGTCGCGAGGGTGGATCTGCGTCGCGTTAATATCAAGCAGAGGTCTTGAACTGTTTCTTCACATAAACTTGTGATATGTACTGAGTTAGCTAGCTTGAGATGAAATACTTTACCAAGTGGTAAAGTGGCAAAAGACATTTTCTTAGTTGAATTAGTAATATAATTCCTTAACTTCTGCAAATGAAAACCGCGAGTGCATAGATAGCTTTCATTAAATTATTGTGTGTCTTTGTAACCAGTAGGGAAGTTGTAGACTAGCCAAGATAAGCTTCACTGAGCTCGATAGCTGCAGTCGCTTAAGTGCGGCCAGTATCCAGTATTCGGGAGATAGTGGGTTCGAACCCCACTGTCCGCAGCCCCGAAGATGGTTTTCCGTGGTTTCCCATATTCACACCAGGAAAATGCCGGGGCTGTACCTTAATTAAGGCCACGGCCACTTCCTTCCCAGTCCTAGCCCTTTCCTGTCCCATCGTCGCCATAAGACCTATCTGCGTCGGTGCGACGTAAAGCCAGTAGCAAAAAAAAAAAGATACGCTTCAAGTCTAATATCTCGTGGCCACCTGGCATAACAAGGGGGTGAGAGCGAGGGAGATTCTCACGGAGAGTTGAGTTTTCGCCGGGGAAAGGTGAAGGCATACATATCGAGTGCATCTAGAGTAATTCACTATTACATGTGTTGTACCAATGGAAGTGTAGAGTCGGTGTAATTAAAAGTAGCATTGCACCGACACACCTAGGTCTTATAGCGACGATGGGACAGGAAAGGCCTAGGAATGGGAAGGAAGCGGCCGTGGCCATAATTAAGGTACAGCCTCGGCATTTGCCTGGTGTGAATATGGGAAACCACGGAAAACAATCTTCAGCGCTGCCAACAGTGGGGTTCGAACGCACTATCTCCCGGATGCGAGCTCACAGCTGCGCGCTCCTAACCGCACGGCTAACTCGCCCGGTAAGTAGCATAAATAAAAGAGAAGAATGTTCTCGAGTGTTTAATTTCCGAACGAGCTGACTAGAATGTAGGCAGAATGACTTCGGAAGCTACGACGCTGTTACAAGGTCTGTCTATTTTTAAAAATGTTTTGTAGATAGAGATTGTAAATGCTTGTCCCATTAAATTACTATGTTGCGTGTGTAGAAATGAAGTACATTGCGTTGTTGGGGCGAAGTGTCTATTATTCATGTCAGTGCGTGAATCTTTAAAAATGCGTTTACACTTTCTTTAGAAAAATGTAATATGCGAAGTTTTAATTATTGTACTAAAAATCAATGAAATATGTTCAGACTGATAAAAGTTACAAGAAAGATAACGACAAAATAGTCATGGTGAGCGTGATAAAGTCAAATATCAAATTAATAAAAATATTCATAATAATAATAATAATAATAATAATAATAATAATAATAATAAATTTAATATTCACGTCAGGATAAGTTTGAGATGATAAATTATGTGTTCAGAAGTAATGTCAATTGAGATTTACGATTTATACCGAAATCCAGTGCAGTCTGATAAAGTTAACATTTATTTTTGGGAAGCTTACATTTTGTGACACCGTGTATTTGTATTACAGAAAATCACGGCATGTTATTTTGCTCTTGAGGTCAGAAAAATGTAAGAGATTATTATAAAGTTGCTGTTCATGGGATTACGTATATTTGAAAAGTTTCGAACAGAGCAGAAATGGATTGTAATAGAAATGAAATATTATGAGAATAGTTAGGAAGATGCTAAAGGCAGAGTAAGCCTGCATTTTACGAGTGATGTATAATGAACAAGAGTCTGAGTATGAGAAGCCCTGTTTTATGACGGAGATGAATTTGAGTGACATGGTGAATGTTAAGAAGATGTAATATTTCTGAGACAGGCTGTGTAAGATAACGATGTCCTGTAAGCAATCCAGAACAGTTGACTAATTTAATAGTGGTCAGAAGCCAAGTTAGAGCGTAGTAACGCCTATTTTAATTACAAGTTGATTTTATTCCATGGTGCTAATTTCATATGAGACTATAGGTTTTGGCAGTTAAGTCCAAGTGACGATTCTATGTATAACCAGCATAGTGCATTTTGTGATAGACGACCTCACGAACAAAATACATTCTGACACCCGGTCAAGGTGTTACCGGTACTTGATTATTATAGACTGAGTTCTATTCTGTATTTTTACGAGACGAAATTATCGTTGACTGGAAATATTGAGGATGTGAAAATTGAATGTTATTAGAATGATAGTCTGGCTTGAGTAGATTGATGGACAGTTACTTCACTGGACAGTTCAAGACAATACATGTTTGGAACGGTGAAACGAAAGGTCATTGGGAGCCCTACTTGAGTTATGTTGTGGATCTCGTGACGGTGGTTTTAGCGATATTACGTACAATTAGATGAGAGTTGAATTTATTTTCATTTAGCGAATTTCATAGCATGTGTTGAGATTGTATTGAAGAACGGATTAAACTATTCGAAGGTGTTGTTTAATTTTGAATTTCACGCCTTATTGTAAGAAATGGGCATAGTTATATTTCCAGGTTAGAGTTCACTCTGTGGCGAATTTCATTTCATTGTGTTAGAGTTTCAACAAGGATGAAATTTAAATATCCGTGATTGTGTTTTAAGTTTCGATTTCGCCTGACGGTGTAAATGATGTGTAGATATCCTAACTTAGGCTCAACTGTAGATTTAGGATGCTACGTGTATTATATAAATTTAAGGCTGAGTAGACACTACGTAGGCTCAACGACAGGATTATGACGTCGTCTGTATATAGTCAAGTCATAGGTTAGTCATTTTGCGAATCGACTTGAACGATGTTAGTGTGAGCAATAGTGAATATGAATGCCAAGAGTGTTAGCAGGTATTATCAAGGCCATCTTTCAGCATAATTCTTACTAGCCAGAAGATGCTCCCATAATAGCGTTGCATCAGTGATGGCATGAATGTGAGAGTTGTCCATCATGGAAACCTAGCTAATGGATGATCATTACTGCTTAGCCGCGCATGTTCAAGTTCGGTGAACTTTCGTTTTCTATTTTCTCTTTCTTTACTTTTAAATTTATTGTTTGGATGTCTGGTATTTTGTGATAGTGCCGTGTATTGACACTTAGTTGATTTATGTAGGATTTACGCTACGAATGCGGTTTCGATTCGTCAACTGTTAATATATTTTATTTTCAATTTTCGTTATTTCAATTTATATTAGATGAGACGTTGGTCTACCGATTACTTGTAGTTGGGTTTAATTGGACAAGTGTAGGTAGACAGATTTGTAATGGTAGTCGTAGTTATAGAAAATTGGAAAGATTTCTGTCATTTGTTTTGTAGTGTGGACTTGTAATTTAACAAACTTAACGACATTATTATTTTATGATCTGAAAGTCGGTTTAGTAAGAATATTTTCAAGTGATTTATCACTTTTCTTTAACTTTAGTGTTTGGCACTTCTTCTAAATGCATAATGAATTAATGTTTCCTGCATTTCGCAGTTTTCTTCCTTCAGGACGACGTAACGTAAGATCCCCTCGGATCAAGTTGTTGTTTGTTCCTTCTGAACATCTGTTTTCGTGATACCTGTTTCAGCATCGGGATTATTCTGTAACTTACGGGTGTCATGAGGTGACAATACATGGTGGAATTTTACTTTTTTGTGACCATTGCTGTTAACTTGTAATGAACACCATGATTTCTAGTAATATTTCGCAACCTATCCAAAGCAACTGATAGTCAATTTGGTTCAATTAATTTTCCATTCAGAGGATGTTCCAATATCAGATAGGATACCAGACTGTGGATAACCTTAGTTAAATGTCAATCTGGAATTCTAATTGTTGAAGGTCGGGTTTTCCACGGATCGTGTTCAGTTATCGTTTGGATAAATGGTGCCCGATTTTCAGGTTTTATTCTCGTTTTCTAGTTTTGCTGTCCACGAATTTTATAATATTCATTCCTTGAAATATAATGTTAAACAATAATAAGAAGGTAACACGCACGTTGAGTATTGTGACTGCGTTAAAACATTATAAATTATTAAGTGATTTTTATGGATGATTTGAGTAAATATTTTTGTCGTGATTTAATTGACTAAAACTTTAGTAAGCACATTCTTGCTCCTGTTCCAGCTTTGTGTCACCAATCTGACATTCATTTCCATTGAATTTCTTACCTGCTGACATCAATTTAGTCTTCGAAAGGCTAATTGTCATACCATACCCATTGCACCTATTTTCAAGTTCCAAGATATTAGACTGCAGGCTTTCGGCACAATCTGCCATTAAGACCAAGTCGTCGGAATAGGCCAGACTGCTTACTACATTTCCACCTAACTGAATCCCTCCCTGCCACTTTATATCTTTCAGCAGATGATCCATGTAAATTACGAACAACAAAGGTGAAAGATTACTGCCTTGTCTAACCCCTGTAAGTACCCTGAACCACGTACTCATTCTACCATCAATTCTCACTGCAACCCAGGAAAGGATTAAATTAATTAAATACCTTAATGAGTTAAAACTTTCGATGTGCAAAACATATACTTGGCATGATTTATTACACTGTGGCCTATACGTAATCGGAGTTCCAGAAAAGATGAACATGAAACTGAATTGAATTCTGCTTCCTACAGATATACAGTGAAAGTGAAGAGAGAAGATTCCATTGTTGATATTCAGATCTGCTACAAAGCTGTGTCGTCATTTCATGGCACTACAGCTTAGCGAATCCAAAATATACAGATGGGTTTGAGTTTAATTGGAACAGCACTAAAAGATGGCCGTGGTCGACAAACGAATAGGCCAAACAAGTTGAATGACGAAAACAATCCGATGCATTAATGAGCACATAAAGTTTTTCAAAGGAAGGAATTCGCATTATTCTTTGCATTATACCTAAAGAATGTACCTTCCTGAAGATTTAACTATTAACAAATGCATACTATATACAGGATGGCTCAGAAGTCCGTTAACATTTGACGCGGCAATACTTCGCGGAATATTGGAGGTAGAAATGTAATAACTGACACACATGATTAGCATGACATGGGGTTTTATTGACATCAAAATAAAGTACACAAAATCACCAACAGATGGCGCTGGACAGCAACACGTCAGGTACAAATGCCCACACATACTTGACATGACATGGGGTTTTATTGACGCCAACAACGAGTGCACAAACAGTCTAAAAGATGTCACTGAACAGCAACACGTCAGTAATGCCGCATGAGAGCCGTGTACGGTATAAAAAGAACTGTCGTGAGAGAGGGCGTCAGATCCACCTGCAATCGTGACATGTCATGCTTGGCCTTCGCGGTCCCCCGACCTCAGTTCGTGTGGCGTTACCTGAAGTCGCAAGTCTACCGTGATCGTCCGACCTCATTAGGGATGCTAAAAGATAACATCCGACGGCAGTTTCTCACCATGCTGTACAGTGCTCTTCACAATGTTCTCCCTCGACTACAGGTATCGGTGAAGAATGACGACCCTCATGTTGAGTTATAAAGTACATCGTCTTTGCTTAACCTCGGTTATTATGCTAATTATTGCTTGTGTATCGTATGAAGCGCCATATGCTGGTAATTTTGTGTACCTTATTTTGGTGTCAATAAAATCCCATGTCATGCCAATCATGTGTGTCAATTATTACCTCTCTACCTCCAATATCCGGTGAAATATTGCCTCGTCAACTGTCAACCGACTTTTGGGTCACGCTGCATGTACACAAATACCCTGAAAACAAGGTTTCATATGAACCCTACACAAGTATATTTAACATCATAATATTTCATTTGCTTATCCTAGGAAGGACACGTGCAGTCAGTGCGTTTCATTTAAGGTCAATAAAGACAGTTATGAAGATAAATTGGCAACACTTAAAATGAACAGGCAAGCAGGAAATGAAGAGGACTGTTGTTGCGACCGTTGAACCAAGACCGACTCCAATCCTCAGACCGTAATATAAAAAAACATGGCGGCCGAAGTAGCCGGATTGCTGGTATTGGCTAACACGAAAATAGCACGTACATATTATATAAACGGCGGTAAATTAACATGATAAATGTAGCATCATAGGAAAAATCACTTTTACACGTATGAAACGCTTCGCCAACAAGAATCACATATATTCTACTAGAAAAGGGACCAACTATTTAGAAATTTCAATTCGTCAAATAACGCTTTTTCTTAGATTTCACTTCGCTGGATAGATGAAAATACATGATAAAACTGTTAAAATGATACTTCTAACATCATTTCGGATGTTTCAAAATAAATTAAGGTAGGAAATTCCTCGATTTATTCGCTCTCATGAGAACTGTGAAACACAATTTGTTGCCTTAGTTTTGAAGTGTTGGATATTTTTTTTTAATTCAGTACCCAACGAATAGGAAGTACATCCGAAATAATAATGTTATTGGCTTTACGTCCCACTAACTACATTTGTTACGCTTTTCGGAGACGTTGAAGTGCCTAAACTTAGTCCTGCAGTAGTTCTTTTACATGCCAGTAAATCTACCGACACGAGGCTGACGTATTTGAGCACCTTCAAATACCACCGGTCTGCGCCAGGATCGAATCTGCTAACTCGGGGGTCAGAAGGTCAACGCCTTAACCGTCTGAGTCACTCAGCCGAAGTACACCCGAAATGATTATTTTAACCCAATGAACGGACCTGCTAATGTTACCATAATGTTGACATATGGCATAACAGCACTTCACACAATGATAGTAACCTTAGTAATGAAACGTTCAGACACTAAAGATATAATAGGTTTTTACCCATTAAAGAACATGAGTGCAAAAACTCTGTTGACTAAACATTGATATTTAACCAGTTCAGCGCAGTCTGCTTGATAACAGATAACCACAGCATGAATCGGAAGGTATTGGTAGTGTAAAACCCTACGTTACAAACCCAGCTAAACCCTCTAAGTCACTATTTCTTCTGTGTAACAGTATACAGATTGTTCCAACTGCCACACTTACAAGTTTTGTCATACTCCAAGATCCAGCCAAACATTTCCGCAGGCAAAGCACAGATTATTGTAAAATAAACGTGCATCTAAATCATTCGACACTTTGAAGCACATAGACACTGACGGAATAACACAATATCAATTATATTCTATCTAAATTAATATTTTTCGAGGAACACGAATAGTTTGGAAGTAGAGAAATGGTTTCCCTAACCTCAGACTTATTCTCAAAATGATGTATGCACGCCACAGTTTTGTCATGGACTACAAAATAATAACGATGTATATTCCTAATTCATTTCTATCTTAATGTTCTATTCCGTAGGAAACTTAAGAATAGTTGTATTAGAGGGATTGCCATAGACTAAAACCTGGTCCACCTAGTGCACTCATGTTCTTTAATGGGTAAAAACACGATCAAAACAAGCATATTCTCACATTACTGCGTATAATTACAGATCGTATGCATCCACTGACTCATATAAATACACTCGCACACTTATATTCTACAAATAAACTAACATTTATCGACAACTTTCATAAAATTACACAGACTACACACGATAACCACAAACCAAAACAACCCCAGATTTCCAACAATTCCGGCTACTCGACTCGCCATCTTTAAACGATCGAGAGTAGCATCAAGGTCTGAGGATTGGACTACAATATCTTAAACATGAATACTACTATCGATTGGCGAAAAAGTGGCGGAATTCGTGGTGGTCGTAAGGGATGTGTGATTCGCATATG
This sequence comes from Anabrus simplex, assembly GCF_040414725.1. NCBI lineage: Eukaryota > Metazoa > Arthropoda > Insecta > Orthoptera > Tettigoniidae > Anabrus > Anabrus simplex. The sequence goes on along the minus strand of NC_090267.1, from coordinate 329,763,208 downwards.
GCTATGTTTGTTTACATTGTGTTCAGTACTATTTCATCCACGTTATTAGTATAAAGTATCTACACAGTCATTAACGAGTAATTCATATTGTGTACGCCTAGTGTTATAGGTGAAAATAATTGTGCATAACAATATATTGCTGTGCTATAACGGCTGTAGCATTTGCCAAAATGGATCATTCGTGCTGCGTGTTAGGTTGCAGATTAAATTATACTGTTGCAGATAGAGTACTCCAGATTTTAAATTTCCTGAAGGGAGCTTTAAGGGAGAAATATATAAGGAATATACACCGGGAAAATTAAGTCAAAACCCAAACCATTTAACGTAATGAACCAAGATTTGTGGTTGAAATATCTCTTTCAAACAGAAAGTGGTAGTGCAGTATTCTGGGGAGACGAGTTGAATCTCGCTAAGATTTTATCTACTTTTGATGACCTCAGAACAACTCCTGGTTTCACTTAACGTGAATGACGGTGCTCTTTTGATTAGGGTATACGATGATGGTAGATTAGACGATATGTCTTAAGGAATGCCTGTTGTGTCGAGTACCTTGAATGTGAAGGTGTTTTATAAGAAAATAAATGTGTGCTGACACCTTCTGAATAACAGCTGGAAAAAGCTGTACAATTAGGTGAGTTAATTTACGATTACGAACATCTTTCCACCTCCAACAGGATTTATATCAAAGTGAATATTGTAAAGGATGGCTTCACTCCTGTTAGTCACTGAATCAGTCACTAGTGATATGCATTTAGGGCAGTCGCCCAGGTGGCAGATTCCCTATCTGTTGTTTTCCTAGCTTTTTCTTAAAGGATTTCAAAGAAATTGGACATTTATTAAACATCTCCCTTGGGAAGCTATTCCAATCCTTAACTCTCTTTCCTATAAACGAATATTTGCCCCAATTTGTCCTCTTGAATTCTAACTTTATCTTAATATTTTGATCTTTCCTACTCTTAAAGACACCACTCAAACTTACTGGAATGTCATTCCACGCCATCTCTCCACTTACAGATCGAAACATACCACTTAGTCAGGCAGCTCGTCTTCTTTCTCCCTAGTTTTTCCAGTCCAAACTTTGTAACATTTTTTTAACGTTACTCTTTTGTCGGAAATCACCCAGAACAAATCGAGCTGCTTTTCTTTGATTTTTTCCTGTTCTTAAATCAAGTAATCCTTGTGAGGGTCCCATACACCGGAACCATACTCTATTTGGAGTCTTACCAGATACTTGTGTGCCCTCTCCTTTACATCCTTACTACAACCCCTAAACACCGTCATAACCATGTGGAGAGATTTGTACCCTTTATTTTCAATACTGTTTTTCTCTCATGTGCATTTCTTCGACAGGAGGATTAATAAGTGAGATATCATGAACAGTCGGTTATGCAGGTTAAGTCCAGCGGACATAGCCCAAAAGGTGTTGTACGTGGAGGAGATTCCTTATCTACCTATATAAATAAAATCATAACGACTGTGTGTATCTGTACATTGACTATTTTGGTGAAATTTTCGTACAGTTACCCGTTTGAGGGGTAATAATCACCGTCTGCATATTTTTTGGGTTTAGTTTCCTGGAAGTCCTAATTTTTACCCCCTTACCCAAAATCCAGATTGCGGCATAATCTGGCAGACAAGCAAGAACATTGAAATTTGGCAAAATTGTATGTTTTATCCTGTAACGGACGGATAATATCCAAGATTTTAAAATTTTTCACTTTTTATCCCCGAAGAATATCAAAATATGGAGGCAATTTTAATGATGGTGCAGACCTTCGTTTCGAGGTATTTCGTGGGATAAACGGGAAGTCCTGTCACATAACAGATGGCACAATCTCCGTTATACGTTAGACTCGTCTCTATTTCTCGATATTAAGTAAATTTGTTTTTCTTACATGCATAATTCATACTTTCAGTCACTTACAGGAAAGATAGAATCATCAAACTCAACAAGAACATTGGCTCACCCAGTACCCATATGTGAACCAAATGCTATGTCACATAATTATGCGAAAAGTAATACAATGTAAGATAATATTACACAAATTTCACCCTATTCAACGTTTCTAACTCAATCTGACCCATAAATAGATGAGATGCGAGAAAATATCATAAGACCAGACATTTAGGCCGCTAAATACTGCGTCTTATGGTACAATCCTTTGTCGATATGACATACCATGTAGCAGCAATTAATCTGTAAATGAAGGTCTGCAATATTGTAAACATGCATATACTTTCGTATGTCGATATATTATATTCACTGATGTCGATTCGTAGCGATCGAGAAAAGGTGTGTCTGCTATTGTAATCCCCACACCGACTTTGACTGACGGGAGCATGTAATTTTGTTCAAAACTCCCCTACCCGATTGTGTTTGGCTGTAGGCCAGGGTAAATACCATTATAAACAAATGTACCCATCTAAAATGTGACCAGCATTAGTCATAGTGTCCTGCTATTTTCATGGAAACTCGCCAACTCTATGTGACAGGCAGTAAGGTGGCTGGCAGCAGGAAAAAAGGCTTGTCATTATAATGATAACTGCACAACTCAATTTTGACTGGTAGTAGGGAAATCGCCTGCCATTATAATAAAAACTCCTCAACTGTAATATGTCTGGAAGTAGGAAATGGGGCCTGCCATTGTAACGAAAACTCCCCAAGTCGATTGTGACCGCGCAGTAGGCAATGGGGCCTGCAATTATAATTTAAACTTCCCTACTCGATTGTGAATGACAGTAGGCAAGTGAGCCTGCCGTCATCGTCACAATTCCGCAACCCACACCTTACATTGAAACAACGTATGGGGACCTCCCCTTACTATTTCTTGGATAACGCTAAGTGACATGCAATTTTAAAACAATCTTTTTTACTGCACGTACAGTATTTACTTCGATATCCGTAAACAATGTAGAATATCGTGGCGAAGCACGGGTAGATTTGCTAGTGTATATATATATAAAACTAGCTGTTACCCACGGCTTCGCTCGCGAGGATTTCGTAATTTGATAAAAATTACTTGTTCCTCGGTACTGCACTAAGACATTATCTGTAAATCCCTAAAGTATAAAAACTCACCGAATAATTACATTTCATTTACCCCAGAACCTCTTTGTAAACCACGTTTGTGGCATTGCGTTTTGGGGCTAAGATGACCGGGCTACTGGCAGACCCAAATCTGGAACACGGGACATGGAACTCTATGTGTTCTCACAGTTCTCTTTTATGTCGGAAAAAAAAAAAGAGTTTTCTTTGTTTCTAAAGAAGATTCCAAATACCAAATTTAACGTCTGTAACATCTTAGTTTTTGAGACATAGGTATCCTCATAAATAGAATTCAACTCTTCACTTATTTTCGATCTCTAGCTTAAGTTGATTTTCCAAAAACAAAAAGTACGTGTATATTTTTAAAGGAGACTACAAATACCAATTTTCACGTCTGTAACATGTTACGTTTATGAGATGTAGATATACTCATTATAAAAACTGCACCACTCCTTGGCTGAGTAGTCAGCGTTGAGGTCTTCGGTTCACATGGTTCCGGCTTCGATTCCGGCCTTGGTCGGGTTTTTTAATCGCATGAGATTAATTCTTCTGGCTCGGGGACAGGTTTGTGTTTGTCCCAACATTCTCCTCTTCATATTCACTCAACACACCACATTACCAACCACAACAGGAACACGCAATAGTAATTACATTCCTACACATACGATTGCCGTCAGGAAGGGCATCTAGCCGTAAAACAGGGTCAATTCTACATATGTGTGACACAGTGTGGGTAAAGCGGTACAAAAATAAGATATTCATTTTAAAAATTCACCCGCTTTTTTATCCTTTTCACCCCCTTAAGTGGATTTTCCCCCAAAAAAAGAGTGTTCATTTGTAAAGGAGATTCCTAGAGTAGGGGTAGTGTCGCGCCAATATCCCAATAACGGTTGGTTTTAGCACCTTAAAACATGGTTTTCGGGCTCGTAGGGCTTACCGAGTTTTGTTCTTTGCGTCAAGGGGCTTAAAATGAGCTTTGTCTCGTCCTTGTACGACGAATTCGATTTCGCCTATATTAGCCAATTATTTTAATATATCTCCCCCCCCGTCGCCCCCCCCCCCCCTCAAACTGTTTTCAAGATAAAATACAGCCCATGTTACTCACTGGCAATGTAGCTTTCTATAGGTGAAGTAATTTTTAAAATTGGTTCAGTAGTTTTTGAGTCTATCCGTTACAAACAAATATACAAAATTTTCCTCTTTTTCGTATTAGTATAGATAACATGTCCTGACTGACAGATTCATCATCGCCGAGTCCAAACTACTGGGCATACAGAAATGAAATTTTGGGGTTACATTTATATTGGAGTATAAGTGCTCACTAAGGGAGGATATTTGGATATTCCGTCCCTATGGGGGTGAATTGTTTAAATGAGTATATCTGTACCTCCAAAAACTTAAAAGTCTACAAACGTAAAAATTGGTATTTGGAATCTCCTTTAAAAATAAAGAAACACGTTTTTTAATCCAAATGTGTTTCTTTATTTTTAAAAGATATTCCAAATACCAAATTTCAAGTCTATAAAATATTTTTTGAGATATAAGTACCATCGTGCAAAGAATTCAACTCCTTTTTCACCCCTCCCCGACTCCCCGTTAATTAGATTATCCTTAAAAAATGCGTGTTTTTAATTTTTAAAGGGGATTCCAAATATCAATTTTCACGTCTGTAACAATAGTACAGTAGCGAAATGAGAGGAGTGAAAAGGGGGGTGAATTTAAAACAAGACTATTTCTACAGTATATCTTACAAACGTAACATGTTACAGGCATGAAAATTGGTATTTGGAATCTCCCGTAAAAGTAAAGAAAGATAAATTATTGGTTTTCGGAAATTACACTTAAGAGGAACTGAAAAAGAGAGTGAATTTTTAAAATGAGAATATCTACAGAGTATCTCATAAACTTAACATGTTACAGGCGGGAAAATTGTTATTTTTCAATCTCTTTTAAAAATAAAGAAACATTTATTTTTTGTTTTAGGAAAAACCACTTAAGGGGGAGAAAAAGGACTGAAAGGAGGTTGAATTCTTTTTTATGAGGATAGTGATATCTCAAACACTGAAGCTGTTAGAGCGGTGAAAATTGATATTTGGAGTCTTCTTTAAAAAATAAAGATATAAGTACTTCTTTGTTTTAGTAAAATCCACTTAAGAGGGTGAAAGAATTGAAAAATTGGTTGAATTTTTATATCAGGATACTTATACCTCAAAAACTAAAGGTGTTGCAGTCGTGAAAATAAGCATTTGGAATCTCCTTTAAAAAATAAAGAAACATGTATTATTTTGTTTTCGGAAAATCCACTTGAGGCGGGAGAAATAATTGAAAAATTAGTTGAATTATTTATATAAGGATACTTATATCCAAAAAAAGCTAAAGATGTTGCAGACGTGAAAATTAGTATTTGGAATCTCCTTTAAAAGTAAAGAAACACGAATTTTGGGGAGAAAATCAACTTGGGATGGGAGTGAAAACGGAGTTGAATTCTTCTTATGTGAATACATATGTCTCAAAACTGAAGATGTTACAGTCATGATAATTGGTATTTGGAAGGTCCTCTATAAATAAAGAAATTGAGGGGAGGGTGAAAGGAAGTGAAAAGAAATTAATTATTTTAATGGGGATACTTATATCTCAAACACTGAAGGTTACAGACGTGAAAAATTGGTATTTGGAATCTCCTTTAAAAATAAAGAAACACGTATTTTTTGTTTTCGGAAAATCGACTTAAGGGGGGAGAGTGAAAGTAAGTAAAGAAGGATTTGAGTTATTTTTATGAGGATACTAATATCTCAGAAACTGAAGATGTTACAGACGTAAAAGTTGGTATTTTGAATCTCCTTTAAAAATATAAAAACACGTATCTATTGTTTTCGGAAAGTCAACTTAAGGGGAGAGAGCGGTGGAAAGAAGTTAAGATGAAGTTGAATTCATTTTATGAGGGTTCTTATATCTCAAAAACTGAAGATGTTACAGACATCAAAACTGGTACTTGGAATCTCCTTTAAGATAAAGAAAAACGCATTTTTCGGCGAATCAACTTAAGGAGGTGAAAAGAACTGAAAAACCGGGTGAATTTTTAAAATGAGTACCGGTATATCTACAGTATATGTCAAAAACTTAATATGTTACAGACGTGAAGCTTGGTATTTGGAAAATCTTTTAAAAATACAAGAACATGTATTTTTTTTTCTGAAAAGGCACTTGACGGGGGTGAAAAGAAGTGAAAAAGGAGTTGAATTATTTTTATGAGGATACTTGTATATCAAAAACTGAAAATGTTACAGACGTGTAAATAGGTATTTGGAATCTCTCTTAAAAATGAAGAAACATTTTAAAAACTATTTTTCGACTTGAGAGAAGACTCTATTTCACATGTACAGTTCTATGTCGCATGGTCATCTTAGCCCCAAAAGGCAATACCACAAACGTGGTTTACAAAGAGTTTCTGGGGTAAATGAAACTCAGTTTTCCGGTGAGTTTTTATACTTAGGGATTTTCAGATAATGTCTTACTACAGTACCGAAGAACGATTACTTTTAACAAATTACGAAATCCACGCGAGCTAGCCGCGGGTAACTTCTAGTATTGGATAAAACATTAAATCTTTCTTTCTTTCTTTCGTTCTTTCTTTCTTTCTTTCTTAAACTGCTTACCCTCCAGGGTTGGTTTTTCCCTCGAACTCAGCGAGGGATCCCACCTCTACCGTCTCAAGGGCAGTGTCCTGGAGCGTAAAACTTTGGGCCGGGTGAAAGCATCAGGAGAGAAGGGCCAGTACCTCGCCTAGGCGGCCTCACCTGCTATGCTAAACAGAGGCCTTGAGAGAGGATGGGAATATTGGAAGGGATAGACAACGAAGAGGGAAGGAAGTGGCCGTAGCCTTAAGTTAGGTACTATCCCGGCATATGCCTGGAGAAGAAGTGGGAAACCACGGAAAACCACTTCGAGGATGGCTGAGGTGGGAATCGAACCCACCTGTACTCAGTTGACCTCCTGAGGCTGAGTGGACCACGTTCCAGCCCTCGTACTTTTCAAATTTCGTGGCAGAGCCGGGAAATGAACTCGGACCTCACGCTAACCACTACACCACCGAGGCGGACTAAAATATTAAATAATACCTCATAATTCCAACCAATTACATGGCCTGCTTTTAATATGTAAATACCATTTACTACTTTGAAATGGAAGAATACATGAGCCAGTGAACTTTAATAATAATAATAATAATAATAATAATAATAATAATAATAATAATAATAATAATAATAATAATAATAATAATAATAATAATAATATAATAATAATAATAATAATAATAATAATAATAATAATGTTATTGACTTTACGTCCCACGAACTACTTGTTTTACGATTTTCGGAGACGCCGAGGTGCCGGAATATAGTCCCGCAGGAGTTCTTTTACGTGCCAGTAAATCTACCGACACGAGATTGATGTATTTGAGCACCTTCAAATACCACCGGACTAAGCCAGGATCGAACCTGCCAATTTGAGATCAGAAGGCCAGCGCCTCAACTGTCCGAGCTACTCAGCCCGGCGGTGAAGTTTAATACAGCGTGCTTTCAAACTTAAAAATTCAGTTTACACAGAAGTTGAAAAATATATATCTAATTGATTTCCCCTGAACGCTTTATATGGTTAGATAATATAATGTTGACACGGTTTCAAACTGAAAGTGAAGCGAATGCGCGAATTATGAGCTTTTTTGCAATCAGCCGACTTGATGTGATTTCAGGTACTGGCCATGACCTTTTCCTTATCTTATGAGCTCAACATCTCTTAAAATCAAACACAACACGAGTTTATTTCAGTAGTCTGAGTTATTTCATTATACTGTATTTTATCAGACCTTCTTTCTTGGTATAATGACATCATTTTCCAGAAGTTCCTATCGCCCTCTCCTCACAGATGTTTGACAGGACGTTGCGGTACCTTACGCAAGGGGTCGCTGATGCGCAGTTAAAATATTATTTTCTTTCCCCACCCGACTTCTCGGAATGGAGGAAGTCCACACTCAGCTCCAACCTGCTGGAAGGTTCTCGACTATTAAGCCGCGCTCTAGGTTGCGTCACGAAGCCCGATCTGGGGTGAATATGAAGTGTTTCCGTTTCCACGAAACACTTCACACATTACATCTCGCGCAATATACTGTCCACCTACAATAATAATAATAATAATAATAATAATAATAATAATAATAATAATAATAATAATAATAATAATAATAATAATAATAATAATAATAATGTCTTCGTGATCTCGAGTACGTATTGAGACCGGTCCTGGATTCGATTTTCTATTTCCTGTCACATACTTGATAAATATGAGGAACAAAAATTCGTAACACATTTCCGCACCAGCAAAATGACGCACGGCATCGAACGAGGCCTAGTACAACTAAACTAATTTAACATTATATATTACAGAAGCGTAATATTTTATTTGCATAAACCTGTAGTCCAAGTCATCAGATACCACAGCTTTAAACACCAACAAATTCATATATTCATATTATAGAGAAACAGAAGAACAAATAAGGTCCACTACAATGGGTGTACACTGTAGATGTTTCAAATTAGCGTAATATTTTATTTGCATAAACCTGTAGTCCAAGTCATCAGATACCACAGCTTTAAACACCAACAAATTCATATATTCATATTATAGAGAAACAGAAGAACAAATAAGGTCCACTACAATGGGTGTACACTGTAGATGTTTCAAATTTACAATTTAAACTCGCTCTATTGAAAGTAAGGAAGGATATAGGCCGAAAGAAATACATGAAAAATATTACTAATACAATCTGTCTGCGCATTAATTTTTGTTTCAGTTTTGATAAGGTTGATAGGATGAACGACGTGGAAACGATATCCATAATTTTGAACATTTTCCTGTTATTCTGTTTCGATTGAGTAAACACAAGAAAGGATAATCTAATTTTCATGAAATTCGCCAGTATTCAAGTAGAGACATCCAGAATTTCCCTACATTTATTTACTTCCTTTCTGGGGCTGTATCTTAATATTAAGACCACGGTATCGTCGCCATAAGACCAACAGCATCTGTGTCAGTGCGACGTAATAAAAAATGAGAGATAACCACACCTGCGAGTGAGTTTCACAAAATAATAGGAAAAGTCCTCTCAGTTTTAATTACTGCGTTGATGGGGTGAAAGTTCCTTTTGGGGATCATTGTAAGTACAATACCTATTTTTTTAATGTAATGAAAGATCTTCACTGGGGTAATCGCATAAATATTATTGTAAATAAAGGGTACAGATCTCTGCACATTGTTATGAGGGTATTTAGGGGTTGTAGTAAGGATGTAGAGGACAGGGCATATAAGTCTCTGGTGAGACCCCAAATAGAGTATGGTTCCAGTGTATGGGGCCATCACCAGGATTACTTGATTCGAGAAATGGAAAAAATCCAAAGAAAAGCAGCTCGATTTGTTCTGGGTGATTTCAGGCAAAAGAGTAGCATTACAAAAAAAATGTTACCGAGCTCGATAGCTGCAGTAGCTTAAGTGCCGCCAGTATCCAGTATTCGGGAGACAGTAGGTTCGAACCCTACTGTTGACAGCCCTGAAGTTGGTTTTCCGTGGTTTCCCATTTTCACACCAGGTAAATGTTGGGGCTGTACCTTAATTAAGGCCACGGCCGCTTCCTACCCACTCCTAGCCCTTCCCTGTCCCATCGTCGCCATAAGACCTATCTGTGTCGGTGCGACGTAAAGCAAATAGCAAAAAAAAAAAAAAAAAAAAAAAAAAAAGTTGCAAAGTTGGGTTGGGAAAACCTGGTAGAAAGGAGACGAGCTGCTCGACTAAGTGGTATGTCCCGAGCCGTCAGTGAAGAGGTGGCGTGAAATTACATTAGCAGACGAATAATTTTGAGTGGTATCTTTAAAAGCAGGAAAGCTCACAGTATGAAGATAAGGTTGGAATTCAAGAGGACAATTTGGGGTAAATATTCGTTTATAGGAAGGAAAGTTAGGGATTGGAATAACTTACCAAGGGCGATGTTCAATAAATGTCCAATTTATTTGCAATAATTTAAGAAAAGGCTAGGAAAACAACAGATACGGAATCCGCCATCTGGGCGACTGCCCTAAATGCAGATCAGTAGTGATTGATTGATTGATTGATTGATTGATTGATTGATTGATTGATTGATTGATTGATTGATTGATTGATTGATTGATTGATTGATTGATTGATTGATTGATTGATTTTCTATTCCATAGCGCCTGAGAGTCAGGATATAGGCCAGTCAGCTGTTGCCCAAACAAACAAACAAACAAACAAACAAACAAACAAACCGAAATGAATAAAGCTACAGTCCTGATGGGCCTTGACTTACCAAATGATTACTGCTTAGGGCGGAGACCAGCATAGTATGAGAAGATGCATGGTCAGTGCGAGGAATCCACTCGGCTGCCATTCTTTGCTCTCTAGACCGTCGTAAATATATCCTTAATAATTGTTCTCGCGCAGGCTGAGAAGACCTCGAGCCAGCCCTCAGATCCAGGTATAAATTCCTGACCTTTTTTAAAATCAAATCGGAGACCTCCAGATGATGAATGAGAGAAGAAAGTAAGGAGTGAGTGTGCATTAGGCAGAGTGAACAGACAATCCGATTTTACCAGAGCAGTCACACATTTTTGTAGTTTGTCTTTGTATCCCTGAAAGGTTTCTCGGGACGCAGAAATATCCCTGTTTATAAAAAATGTTAATTTGCTCTTTATGAGAACGTTTATATTTCTGGGGAGATGATACACTACCATTTCTTGAAGAACTCAACATTTTACGTTTGCACTCCCGGTTTTTAGATTATCGAAACTAAACAAATAGAAGCAAGATGACACTGAATACAACCAACTGTCGGTCGGATCATTCGGCATGAATGTGACTACTTTTGCTATTTGGTTTACGTCACACCGACATAGATATGTCTTATGGCGACGATGGGATGGGAAAGGCCTAGGAATGGGAAGGAAGCGGCCGTGGCCTTAATTAAGGTACAGCTCCAGCATTTGCCTGGTGTGAAAATGGGAAACCACGGAAAACCATCTTCAGGGCTGCCGACAGTGGGGTTCGAACCCACTATCTCCCGAATACTGGATACTGGCCGCACTTAAGCGACTGCAGCGATCGAGCTCAGTGTGAATGTGACTGTCACTTAGTGTACAGGCGTACGTTTTTTTTCGTCTGTTTATTGAGTATAACAATCTGTGAAACAGTTCGTTTGGAAGTGTCGGCCTCCGGATCCCAAAATCGCGGGTTCAAGCCCGGTAGATGTAGACGGAATTTAAAGGTAATAAATAAAGTCCATTCGATACTCAATGTCGTAAGACGTCGGCATGTAAAAGATCTCTGGTGACACAGTTGGTGTTTACCATCCTTCTTCGACGATCAGTACGATACATGTGGCTTGATCAGGTTCTACCTTCGTCTACGCAGCTGTCCATCGTCACCCTTTTACACCGCAATCTGTCACGTCGGTTTATTGCCGCTTGAAAAGTGTTCAGACAGGTCGACAGAGTGATGCACGAGCGAGGTCTCACCTCAGGACAAATTCTTCGCTTCGGGGTTTCAACCCCACCCTCGTTTTGGGTATTTTTGGGTGGGTCTGCCTGAGCATTTCTTCTTGCTCAGGCAGTGTGGGTACTTTCTCCTTCTAGTGTCCACCTCCACTACAAGCTAAGCTCATCACACACCTCTCTCTCATCTATTCAGCGAACTGAGCTGGGCATTTTCCTAGTCTTGGTTATTCTTTACAACCATGTATCTGTATCAACAGTATGTCCCCGTAGCCGCTAACACCACCACCACCACCATCACCAGCTCTCAGTCGGCGGCTGACGCGGCCGCACTTGCCTTTCATTCTGCGCTTCTATCATCACATAGGCCTATGGACCCAAACTACCAAGCCCGCTACCTCCCCGTGCGTCTGGCTCCGCAGTGGGATGGAACACGGGTTCAGTCTAAGCGCCCAGCATCCCAGTCTTCACCGGAAGAAGCCCAACCTTCAAGGCGACAAGCGGTTGGTCCACAAATTGTTTAACAGCTATTTTCCCTCGGTGCTCTGGCATATGCCTTCTCTAGATCTACGAAACAAAAGCAACTGACTATTCCTCTCGTAGCATTTTTCATTTATATGGCGCACACTGAAAATTTCATCCTGTCAGCCCCTGTTTCATCCAACTTCCTTTCAACCAATTGATCGCACCTTCCCTTCCAAACACCTAGTGAACACCTTGCCTGGTACACTGATCAATGAGATACCTCGATAGTTGTTGCAATCCTTCCTGTCCCCTTGTTTATAGATAGGTGCAATCACTGCTTTAGTCCAATCAGAAGGCACCTTAATAATATTCCATGGCAATCTTATTACTCTATGAAGCCATTTCATCCCTGCCTTCCCACTGTATTTCTCCATTTTAAGTCTATTTCATCTACCCCTGCTGCTTTATGACAATGGAGTTTATTTACCACCCTTTAAACTTCCTCAAGCGTAATTTCACTAACATCATTGTCATCCTCCCCATGAGCCCGGTTGACCTGGCCTTTCCAGCTTATTACCAAAATATTCCTATCGCTACCATTACTACTTAATGCCTCAACACTTAATCCATCTTCACCACCTTCCATACCGGCTCCTACTTTCATTACCTTCATGCCAACAACACTGCTACTCTTGACTCTTACTGGAAATTTCATTCATCTCAATGTCACCATATTCAGACATAATCCACCTAACCTTAATCTTCTCACGTACACTTAAATCAACAAAAACATCCTCACTCTGATGTATACTCCGTAAACACTCTTCACTCACCAAACAACCTTCATCAACTTCACAAAAAAACAATTTCTTCATACTCCAAAATACATATTACGTATACATAAAACACTTCACTGACATTTTTTTTAGAATTCTACCCACAACTGACAAGTGCAGCTACGCTTATACGCGTAACAGATGTACCAATCATTCAGCTCCATGTTGGGCAGCCATTTTTAACTTTCTTAAAAATATAATAAATAGAATATCTGAATAAATAAATCATAAAATGACTAAATAACTTAATAAAATAATTGAAATAAATTAAATTAATAAAAATAATTAATCGAAATGTCCGTAGTATGCGCGTCAGAGTTCACCAGAATGGTTCCCTCGAATTTAAATAGAGCATGATGATAATCCTTTCTCTCCCAGGGCGTGTACATAAAAGCTGCGTACTGGTACATCTGCTTCAGGCCTTATCTAACCTTCTGAAGACGACTAAATAGGTAGGAACTGCACTTAGGTTCATCAATAACTGATTCTAAAATAACGAACTATATTCTCAATAAAATCCATGCATGAGCACCTCATAAACCCACCAAAATATACATATAATACACACAAAATATTGCTGGAAGACTCCATATTTACAACAACAACAACAACAACAACAATGAAAACAGTGGGAAAACGAAAGCGAGGTCTAAGCCACCATTTGCAGTTATCCGTTGAACAATGTACATATATGTAGATAAGTACCCTTCACTGCCTCTATGTATCAACACGATTTGTAGATTCTAATAATCGGCACTTATTATATCACACAGATACTGTACCTCACAATATTGTGTTCACTGGCTCTAACACTTGTTTTAAAGATACATTCACTTGAGCAACACACGCTTGTCGTTCTAAAACGTAAATTATGGAAAGTCTGAGATAGCTTTCACCAACATATAATACCAGGCCGCCACAAGTGATACCATACCCAGTGCCTAAGCACTCCACAGTTTGTAGATCAGTCACGTTCCGCAAACATAAAAATAGTATGTTCCACGAACGTTTGAAGTCCAGCCCAGTCCAGTATAATGTAGCAGTGTCACTCCAGTACCGTATCAGAAGTTGAAAATCTACCAGTGTGTTCCTGGCCGGATGATCACATGCCTAAATAGATCAGCTTTCCCCTTCCTATTTCATGATCCGTCTAGATTCATTCTGGCTAGCCAATAATGAGTAGATGCTCTAGTCAAGACCACACCCTGAATCTCTTCCTGGCCCCAAGACAATAACACCATCAACGGACGCTGGGGTGTTTCACATGAGTCATCGGTACATTTCGACTACAATAACAAGTCCACCTCATGAGATTTTGGGATGTCCGCATGAGTCATACAAAGTTTCCAAGTTAAAATAGCAATGTTGTACAAAACAAATCACCCATACCACATATGGAGATATTCCAGCTTACAATATGAAGAATAAACATCCAAATGAAATAATAATAACAACAATAATAATAAAATAATAATAGGAATAATGACAATAATGTTTTTCACTTCTGCATACAGTGCGAGGGTGTGATCTATTTACTATCAAAAATCAATTACTATTTATTTTGCTCTGTTTCTTTCATCAACGTACAATTCCCTGTCTGCGTCAGTCCTTGTTTGGAGCAATTTCTGATACGCCTTCTTTTTATATTTACATGCTGCCCTCACTTGATCATTATAACAAGAAGTTCGCCTTTTCCCATCTTTACACACAGTTTTTCCTAAGTATGAGCTTCATGTTTCTACCGCGGCATCACTGTATGCCACCCTTCTCTTTCTACATCCTAAACCTGCTTACTGTCCATTGTTTGGACCTTTTCACTAATCATATCTTTTTACTTCTGTCTAATTTCCTCATCTTGGGTACGGCTCCATGGCTAAATGGTTAGCGTGCTGGCCTTTAGTTACAGGGGTCCCGGGTTCGATTCCCGGCAGGGTCGGAAATTTTAACCATGATTGGTTAATTTCTCCAGAACGGGGGCTGGATGTATGTGTTGTCTTCATCATCATTTCATCTTCATCAAGACGCGCAGGTCACCTACGGGTGTCAAGTGAAAAGACCTGCATCTGGCGAGCCGAACTTGTCCTCGGACACTCCCGGCACTAAAAGCCATACGCCATTTCATTTTTTTCCTCATCTTGGAGATTTCCTACCCTTATTCGTCTGCAGACAGATTTCATTTTCTCTATCGTAGGTCTAGAGGTACTTAGTTGACTTCAGATCCGATAGTGGTCCGTATCATTGAAAAATCCCGGAAAACTCGCACATTCCTAACATATTTTCTGAATTCAAAATCCATTAAGATATAGACTGTTATAGATCTGGTGCCCTTACCTTCCCATGTGTAGCGGTGAATAGCCGTATACTTGAAGAATGTATTCGTAACTTCTAATTCCATACTAGCACAGAAGTCCAGCAAATGCTTCCCATTCCTATTAGCTTCCATATCTTATCCAAATTTACAAATCACCCTTTCGTATCCTTCAGTTCTATTTCCAACTTTCGCACTGAAATCGCCCATTCGCATTATCCTATCATCGCTGTTGCTCCTGACTACGGTAAGCAGGTTTAGGATGTAGAAAGAGAAGGGTGGCATACAGTGCTTCATAAAACTTGTCAACTTCATCTTCATCTGTACTCTCATACGGTGAATTCACTGAGGCAATAATTGTCCTAATTCCTCCAACAGCTAAACATACCCGTATCATTCGCTCATTTACGGGCCTAACGGAAACTATGTTTGTCATAATATTCTTGATGGCCAGTCCTACCCCCCCCCCCTATGCCCTTTCCCTTTTGACACCCGTCAAGTACAATTTATAATCTCCTATCTCTTCCTCATTAACTCCCCTTACCCAAAAATCATTTACTCCTAACACATCCAGATGTATCCTCTTTGCTGACTCAGCCAGTTCTACTTTCTTTCTTCCATAAGCCCCATTAATATTGATAGCTCGCCATCGAACTCCATTTCGTTCGTCAAGTTGTTTCCAAGGAGTCCCTCGCCTGCCAAATGGGAGTGGGACTCCGTTACTCCCATAGGTAGAGCCCTGCACGGATATCTTCTTCTTTAAAGGTGTTTCATTCCCCGTCCTAAGAGGTGGGGCGGGCCCCTAGATATTTACGCTGTCTCCCGGGCCGGAACAGTGAAAAGAACTGTGTGAGGTGAAAAATTAAGAAGTTGGGTGGAACGATGTGATAATTTAGGTGAAGGGAAAGATGGTGATGTTAATGATAGAGGGTGTGCACTAGGATTGAAGTTTAGAGAGGGGTACCAGGATGGATTTGAAGAATTAGGAGGTTTAGGGACGAAGTGATATTATGGAGGGAAGATGTTAGCTAACGTATAATTTCGAGCGTCGGAGGTGAGTAGGGGAAGAAACTGGGTGAGGAAGGGGTTGGACTGACGGATTGACGAGGTGAAAAAGAAGTGGCTGGCCGGGTGCGACGGTGAGTATTGTTAGTATTAGTCTTAGAGGATGGAGTAGGGAGCTGGAGGGCTCCACTTTATGGCATTGGCGATAAGATGTAAGCTCCGCTGTCAATGAGGTGTTGTACATCTTCAGCGCTCGGGACGTGGATGCGTATCATATACGTGGGGCCGGAGGCGTTCTTAATTCGGAATAGGCGACGAACTTGGACGCCTTCAGCTTGGAGTTGATGGAAAATGGTTCTTTTTGAAAGACCAGCATCTACACCGCGGATCACACAGCTGGATATGGTGTGACAAGTTGGTGGTGGCTGCGTTGTCGATAGTGGTGCGGAGGCAGCTGTTTCGTCGGCATGTGAAGATGACGAAAGCGGTGCGATGTTCCGGCAGGTATATATTGGTGTTGAGGTTGTTCAGGATTGAGGGAAGGAGGGAGGGAAGAGGTCATGAGTGCTGATGGATGGCACGTTAGAACTATTATGACAGGGACCAGTGAAGAGGTGTGGATAGATGTCAGGGTGGCTGTAGTGACGGCAGTACTGGTGGTGATATTGGTAATGGTAATGGGAAGAGGGTAGAAATTAGTCGAAGTCTGTTGTTGTGGTGTCCCTTGCGAGTTCACGACGGCTGAAGGCGTAGTTGGTCCGTTGTGAAGTAAATGAGCTGTAATATCTGAAGGAGTAATTCCTACTCGATGGAGGCGGTGGTTGATATACGCTCCATTGTCTGATGTTCCAGAAGTCATCTGCAGAGGGGATATACAGCAGTATATCCGATGATGGTACGTGGCCCCGGCGAGAAGCCTTGAGGCACTATGGACGGCGATCGGGCGAAGTTCAGTTGCGATGTCTTCATCGGAGATAGCTGGATTAACATCACAGGCGATGCAGGCATACATGGTGGAAAGACCGACTTCGTACTTGGTGTCAGCCTGTATGCTTTGTTAAATTTGGCGAGGTAGCAAAAGTATAGTTGGTGAGCCACCCGGCCGAGAAATAACTTGGAGTAATTGCGGAAAGGATTTGCAAGGATGTGGATTTACACGGAGTTAGTGTCTTGGCGGATGCAAACTATCTGGCAGTGAGGATAATTTTGCTTATAATTTCTAAATAATGAATTTTATTGATTTTCGCTCAGGTACACTCTTGTTTTCGCTTGTGGTTAGGCAACCCCCGACAGTGGTATGGAAGAATGGTGATATATGAAGAACCCTGAGACCATAAAGCCGTAAATCTGACCGAAGCCTAACTGGCCCTTGTCCACAATTAGTAGAATGAAGGAACAAAGATTCCGCTTAATATGTCGATGGTTGTCGCAAGAAGAAATCTCTCATAAAGCCGTGACTGCAGGGTGTCTGGTGCCAGGTATGAGACCTGTTGTATTATGTTAACAGATCTATCTATTTCAATACCTCCGGTGTAATATAGTTAAATAGTTGCAATATCCGCGGATAACCATATGCGGATGCGGATAATGTTTTGTATACCCGCACAAGGCTCTATGCACAGGTCCGAGGCTTGCTTAAAACGTGTTGAGTTTGCTCGGTGAAAATTCTTCGAAGCAGGATGCTACCCTTACTAACACACAGTCGCAGTGAGGATCTCTCCTCTAACGGGTTAGGGACTACGGTGGACTGTATAGTCCTAGCCAACTGAGGCGCAAAGTGGAACGGGACTCAGAATATGTCCGAGATGCCCACTGCTATTCCACAGCAACAGCTGGTATCCACAGTCACAGGACCACTTACAAGGCTACTCAGCCGTTGCCAGTGGTTCACGAGCTAGGGCGTCAGTAACAGTAACCCACACCGCGAACCATGCTAATAATAGTAATAATAATAATAATAATAATAATAATAATAATAATAATAATAATAATAATAATAATAATAATAATAATAATCTATATATATATATAAAATAGCTTGTCCTGACTGACTGACTGATTCATCATCGCCGAGCCAAAACTACTGGACATAATGAAATGAAACTTTGGGGATACATTCATATTAAGATGTAGGTGCTCGCTAAGAGAGGATTTTTGGATATTCCGTTGCTAAGGGGGTGAAAAGGGGGGGTGAAGTTTTAAAATGAGTGCACCTATATCTCAAAACTTTAAAAGTTTACAAATGTAAAAATTGGTATTTAGAATCTTCTTTGAAAATAAGGAAACACGTATTTTTTTGTTTTCAGAAAATCCCAATAGGAGGGGTGAAAAAGGGTGAAAATGGGGGAAAATGTGTTGAATGCCTTTAATCAGGATACCGGTACTTATATCTCAGAAACTGAAGATATTACAGACCTGAAAATTGGTACTTTTGATCTCTTTTAAAAATAAAGAAACGCGTATTTTTTTGTTTTTGGAAAATCTATTTAATGGGAGGGTGAAAAGGGGGTGAATTTTTAAAATTAGTGAATCTATATCTCCAAACTTTTAAAGTTTGCAGATGTAAAAATTGGTATTTAGAATCTTCATTAAAAATAAAGAAACACGTATTTTTTTGTTTTCGGAAAATCGCAATAGGAGGTGTGAAAAGGGGTGAAAAAGGGGTTGAATGCCTTTAATGAGGCTACTTATATCTCAGAAACTGAAGTATTATAGACCTGAAAATTGGTGTTCGGGATCTCCTTTAAAAATAAAGAAACACGTATTTTTTGTTTCTGGAAAACCCAATTAAGGGGGGTAAAAATGGGGTAATATTTTAAAATTAGTGTATCTATATCTCAAAACTTTTAAAGGTTATAGGTGTAAAAATAGGTATTTAGAATCTCCATTAAAGATAAAGAAACACGTATATTTTCTTTTCGGAAAATCCTAATAGGAAGGGTGGAAAAGGTTGAAAAAGGGGTCGAATGCATTTCATGAGTCTACTTATATTTCAGAACCTGAAGATATTACAGACCTGAAAATTGGTGTTTGGGATCTCCTTTAAAAATAAATAAACACGTATTTTTTGTTTGTGGGAAATACAATTAATGGGGGGGGGTGAAAAGGGGGTGATTTTTTAAAATGAGTGTATCTATATCTCAAAACTTTTTAAGTTTATAGATGTAAAAATTGGTATTTAGAATCTCCTTTAAAAATAAAGAAACACGTATTCTTTTGTTTTCGGAAAATCCCAATAGGAAGGGTGTAAAAGGGTGAATAATGGGTTGAATGCCTTTCATGAGGATACTTATATTTCAGAACCTGAAGATATTACAGACCTGAAAATTGGTATTTTGGATCTACTTTAAAAGTAAAGAAACAGGTATTTTTTCGTTTTTGGAAAATCCAAATATTGGGGGGTGAAAACGGGGGTGAATTTTTTAAAATGAGTGTGTCTACATCTTAAAACTTTAAAATTTAAGATGTAAAAATTGGTGGTTAGAATCTCCTCTAAAAATAAAGGAACACGTATTTTTTTGTTTCCAGTAAGTCCTAATAGGAGGGGTGTAAAAGGGTGAAAAATGGGTTGAATGCCTTTAATGAGGATACACATATCTCAGAAACGAAAGATATTACGGAACTGATAATTCGCATATGGGATCTCCTTTAAAAATAAAGAAACACGTATTTTTTAGTTTTTGGAAAAGCCAATTAATGGCGATTAAACAGGAGTGACAAATTGGGGTGAATTTTTTGAAGGACTATATCTACAGAATATCTTGGAATCGTAAAATATTACAGACGTAAACAGTGGGTGTAAATCTCCTGTAAATGTAAAGAAATATAGGTTATTTGTTTTTGGAAACTCTACTTAAGGGGAACCCAAAAGGGGTGAAATTTTAAAATGAGAATTTTTACGGATATCTAAAAAACTTAACATGTTACAGAAGTGAAAAATGGTATTTTTTTATCTCTATTAAACATAAAGAAAAGTGTATTTTTAGTTTTCGGAAATACCACTTGGGTGGAGGGCGGGGGGGGGGGGGTAAAAGTGACTGAAAATGGTGATGAATTCTTTTAATTAGGCTACTGATATCTCAAAAATGAAGATGTTACAGACGTGAAATTTGATATTTGCAATCTGCTTTAAAAGTAAAGAAACACGTATTCTCGGAAAATCAAATAAGGGGGGGGGGGGTGAAAGAATTGAAACATTAGTTGACTTAATTGTATGAGAATACATACATCTAATACTAAAGTTGTTACAGACGTGAAAATTCGTATTTGGATCTCCTTTAAAAACAAAGAAAAAGGCGTTTTGGTGGGGAAACCATCTTGGAAGGCGGGAGTGTAAAGGAGTTGAATTCCTTTCATGAGGACACATAAATCAAAAACTGAAGAAGTTAGAGTCGTGATAATTGGTATTTAGAAGATCCTTTACTATTAAAGAAACAAGTATTTTTTTGCTGGAAAATTCATTTAGGGGGAGGAGAGATTATTGTGAAATGAAGTGAAAAAAAGTAAATTATTTTTATGGATACTTATATCTCAAAACTGAAGGTAATAGACGTGAACATTGGTGTTTAGAATCTCCCTTAAACATAAAGAAACAAGCATCCTTTTAATTCTTCTTCGGGGAGGGGGGGTGGCTGTAAATAAACTTAACGGCGGTGGGGTGTAGAAGGAGGTGAGACCAATTGATTTTACTGTTATTAATGTACTTATAAGGATCCTCCGTTGCTCAGGCGGCAGCGCGCCGGCCTCTCACAGCTGGGTTCCGTGGTTCAAATCCCGGTCACTCCATGTGGCATTCGTGCTGGACAAAACGGAGGCGGGACAGGTTTTTCTCCGGATACTCCGGTTTTCCCTGTCATCAGCCATTCCAGCAACACATAATAGTAATAATAATAATAATAATAATAATAATAATAATAATAATAATATTCCGGACCGTCGTCAAATTGCGGACCGCGATGGAAACGGCTCCTGGACGGGTAATGACTAAGAATGCAGTCCGGTCGCGGGTTCAGTGTCGCCAAGGCACCCAGTATGACAGCACATCGGATCTCCTGAAGGATTATATCCGTATTAAAAATATTATAGGAAAAGATGGCAAAGATTTACGGACCCAACTGACCTGGAGGAATACCTGAGCCTAACCCGGGAAGTACAAAATCGATTGCTGGAAAGGAAGATTTAAAAATGGGAGGAAACGTGCCGTAAAATAATAGATCGGGAATTTTGGTGGATTCTCGCAGAGAACGAGTCAGATTGCGAATTTCGGCGGATTATATATCTAAAACAATAAGCATTCAATTATAAATTTCAGTATAATACCGTAGCGAAGCACGGGTATCTTGCTAGTAATAATAATAATAATAATAATAATAATAATAATAATAATAATAATAATAATATCACAACCTTTAATAATTTTTAATTTCGTGTGGCTATTTCTAGCCGAGTGCAGCCCTTGTAAAGCAGACCCTCCGATGAGGGTGGGCGGCATCTGCCATGTATATGTAACTGCGTGTTGTTGTGGTGGAGGATAGTGTTATGTGTGGTGTGTGAGTTGCAGGGATGTTGGGGACAGTACAAACACCCAGCCCCCGGGCCATTGGAATTAACCAATGAAGGTTAAAATCCCCAACCCGGCCGGTAATCGAACCCGTGACCCTCTGAACTGAAGACCAGTACGCTGACCATTCAGCCAACGAGTTGGACATATCACAACCTTCTTCAGTAGCATTATTAATGTTATGTACTCCCCAATTCATTTATGAAAGGAGTATGTGAACAAGTGCCCAATCTTTCAATTATTAACACAATGTCTTGTCCAGTGCCATATATTTCTATGTAAATACGAGGGTGAATCAAAAGGTATGTTACACTAGCTCGCCGCGAGAGCACGCTGTGTGTCGTGACCGTGACCAATGCGGAGCAAGCTACAGTAGCTGCTGACACATCCGATAGGAAGGTTGGTGTGGTATCCCGTCATGTTTTGTGTGCAGTGGTGCGTCAAGTGGATGTTCACTCCAAATTGGAGGTGCGTGCAGCGATTGGATTTCTATGGGCTAAACGGCTCAATTGCACGGGCATTCATCATGAAATCACTGTTGTATAGGGTGAGCGTGCAATTTCTCGCCTAAGTATTCTAAAGTGGTGTAAACAATTTGACGCCGGTCGCACGGATCTCACGGACGAATATCGCGAAGGCAGGCTCGCAACGTCCAGTACCGTTGCAAATGTGTGGATGGGATCATTAAAGAGATTCGGCGCATAACACTGCAGGAAACTGCCAGCAGGCTGAACATTTCCTTTGTCAGTGTATTCTCCATTGTTCACCAGCACCTTGGATTTCGTAAACTGTGTCAAAGATGGGTCCCACATGTTCACAAGGGACAACGTTTCCAATCGTCACTGGAATTTTTCAACGGTATTCTGTGGAAGCCAACGCGTTTCTGCGGCGAATCATCACAGAGGATGAAACGTGGGTCCACCACTTCACCCCCGAAACAAAAAGAACCACGACGAAAGAAAGCCAAGGTCCAACTTTCAGCAGGAAAGGTAATGGCGACAGTGTCCGTGACATGGAGGGTGTAGTGCACCTGGAATTTATGCCGAAAGGCCCGACAATCAAGTCGGATTCGTATTTCAAACGATGAACCGGTTACGTAAGGCAATTAAGGAAAAGCGGCGGGGAAAATTGAGCCCCGGTGTGATTTCGTTGCACTATAACGCGACATCTGACACGGCCCACCAAACTTCCGAACTGCTGCAGCGATTCAAGTGGGAGGTATGGCAACATCCTCCATACAGTCCAGGCTTAGCGCCATGCTATTATCATGTGTTCGGTAAGCTGAAAAAGGATCTTGGTGGACGACGATTCCGAAACGATGAGGAGGTAAAAGCAGCTGTCTCCAGGTGGTTACATAGCGCTGGAGATAATTTCTACACACCCGGAATCGAAAAGTTGGTTGACCGTTGCGAGAAATGTTTATAGTATCTTGGGGACTATGTGAAAAAGTGAACATGTATTGTATATTTTCATAACCCAGTTTCCTATGTGTAGGTGGTTTAATACTTGGCCATAACTTGGAAGTATAACTTACTTTTTGATTCGCCCTCGTACAGTTACAATTTTGTCTGTACACTTCAAACGTTCCCACTTACTTCATTTCAATCTAGTATTAGGTATGCAAGAGTCGAAAGTAGATTAAGTGCATTTTTGTTCGAGTGTTTGTTTGTTTGTTTGTTTGTTTGTTTGTTTGTTTGTTTGTTTGTTTGTTTGTTTGTTTGTTTGTTTGTTTGTTTGTTTGTTACATAATGAGAAAACGGCTTAAAATTTCACGAGACTCTACATTAGTTCAGACATAGGCAGGTTGTGCACTAGGTCGTTCAGTATATTATTATATAATGGCGTAGCACTATTACGAGGGTCAAAACAGCAGAACGTTTATTTATTAATATTATTATTTAATCAGTTGATCGTCCAGGTTTGGTTTTCCCCTCGGACTCAGTGAGGGATTCCACCTCTGCCACCTCGAAAGCAGTGTCCCGGAAGTGAGACATTTGGTCGGGGATACAACTGTGGAGGAGGACTAGTACCTTCCCTAGGTAATAACGGATATATTCGCGATTATCGGATTTTTCATGATTTTCCAAAAAAACGTTTGTAGATGATGAGAAGATTGGAAGGGATAGGAAAGGAAAAGGGAAGGAAGCGGTCGTGGCCTTAAGTTAGGTATTATTCCGGAATTTGCATGGAGAATAAGTGGGAAACCAAGGAAAACCACTTCGAGGATGGCTGAGGTGGGAATCGAACTCCCTCTACTCAGTTGACCACCCGAGGCTGAGTGGACCCCGTTCCAGCCCTCGTACCACTTTTCAAATATCGTGACAGCCGGGAATCGAACCGGGGCCTCCGGGGTAGGCAACTAATCACAGTAACCACTACACCACAAAGGCGGATAAAACGTCAAATCTATCCATTAATGTTAGCTACATCGAAAATATATATATACACACTCATGTTTATAAAAAGAAAGAACACTTTGAAAGCCTAGAGATAGGAAGTTTACTTTCAACAATAACACTTAGATGCTACTTGGAAATAACATTATTATAGTTGGTGACTTTAATATATCTGAAATAGTTGACAGTACGTATGATTTGAACAAAGGAAGTAATATAAGTCAAATTAAGCAGGGTGTTACATTTTTCGAATCTCCACTCTGTTAACAATGTACAGAATAGTAATAATAAGACACTTGATCTTGTGTTAACAAATTTATTAGGCATACGTATTGTTGAGGAAATTGATCCAATCATTCCAAAAGACGGGTATCATCCTCCTCTTCAGGAGAAATAGGAGAAAAGAAAATAATCATCATAGAAGGTATAATTTCACAAAGGCAGATTTTGAGAAACTGTACAGTCTGTTGATGGAAACGGATTGGATTAATGTTAAAGAATGCAGAGATGTTAACTTAGCCACACAACTTTTCTATGATAAAATGTATTGGATCAATGTGTTCCAAAAACGAAAAGCTACAAGAAAAAATATCCCATCTGGTTTACAAAGGATATTATAATATTAAATTAAAAGAAAAAAAATGGAAAGAAGAAAAATTCTGAGTATTGCATGCATATATTTAAAACTCTCTGAGCAAAAATAAAAAGAGATATAACTATTGCATACAACCAATATGTCCAGAAGATTGAAAATAACTTGAGTAATGATTGCAATGTATTCTGGAACTTTATTAATAATAAGAGGAGATGCTTAACAAATAACCCACAGTTTGAATTTCAGGGTTGTCTGTTACAATCACCAGATTGCATAGCTAATTGATTTGCAGACTATTTCAAAACTACATAATCTCAGGAATAGTCTAAATATAACTTGGAATTTAGGAATAATGATCAATTAAACGAAATAGGTGTACTTAATATACAGCATATAACTATAGAGGAAGTCCTTAAAGCAATTGACCACCTAAAATCGAAGAAATCAGTAGGACCTGATGATATACCCCCATATATTTTGAAAGGTTGTAGAGAAGTGTTAGTATATCCTTTAACCATTCTCTTCAACCTAATTGTAAAAACAGAGACATTCCCTGATTTGTTGAAACAAACCGAGGTTACTCCTGTATATAAAACTAGAGATATCAAATTGTTCAGTAATTATAGAACTGTTACTATTGTTTGTGCCCCAGCCAAAATTTTTGAAATTATATTGTACAAACAAATTTATGATCATGTTAGAAATAGTATCTCACCGAGACAACATGGATTCATGGCGAGAAGATCCACCGAAACAAATCTTTGCAACTTTATTGAATCTCCGCTAGTTTAGTTAGTTTAGTTTAGATGATTATGCTCAGGTTGATGTAATTTACACGGATTTTCAAAAAGCTTTTGACAAGGTGAATCATGATTGCTTAATAAATAAATTTTCTTCCTTTGGATTTTATACTACATTACAAAACGTATTGGTATCGTATTTAAAGGATAGAACTCAGGTTGTAAGTTACAAAGGTCATATATATCCCAAATTTGATGTGAATTATGAAGTTCCACAAGGTTCTAACTTGGGGCCTTTGATATTTCTAATCTTTGTTAATGACATACAGGGAGCTCGATAGCTGCAGTCGCTTAAGTGCGGCCAGTATCCAGTATTCGGGAGATAGTGGGTTCGAACCCCACTGTCGGCAGCCCTGAAAATGGATTTTCTCGGTTTCCCATTTTCACACCAGGCAAATGCTTGGGTTGTACCTTAATAAAGGCCATGGCCACTTCCTTCCCACTCCTAGCCCTTTCCTGTCCCATCGTCGCCATAAGACCAATCTGTGTCGGTGCGACGTAAAGCAACTAGAAAAAAGTGACATACCGGAAACTATAACATCTTCTGAAATTCTTATTTTTGCTGATGATATTAACATATACAAATCTATTAAAACAGTATCTGATTGTCAACTACTTCAAAACAATTTAGATTCTCTTGTAGACTGGAGCAAACAGAATAAGTTCATTTTTAATATAGGTAAATGTGTAGCCATGACATTTATTCGGAAGAAACAGAAGATTAAATATAATTATGCAATGGATGCTGACATATTAACTCGTGTCAAGATGAAAATGGATTTAGGAATAACATTCAATGAAGATTTTTCAACGACCATATTCAAAAAATTACGAATAATGCTCTTAAAATGTTAGGCTTCATTATACGGAATTCATTATCATATCGTCCAAACACTATTAACCTTGTTTAACTCATTTGCAAGGTCCAGACTTGAGTATGGCTCAATTGTTTGGAACCCAATGACCACAAAAAATATCAATCTTATCGAGAGTACTCAAAACAAATTTTTAAAATTAATGACTTATAAAATCACAGGCAATTACCCGGCCTTCATAAATTATTCAGGTATACTGAAGGAACGTGGTGTGTATAGCTTGCGCCACAGACGAAGTTGCAAAGATTTGACTTTCCTGTATAAAATAATAAATTCTGTAATTGATGACTCAAACATATTGAATTCAATAACATTTTATGTGCCACATAAACTAAGTCGTCCTAGAAATATATCCTTTCTATCAAAGGCTAAGACTGAAATGCATAAGAGCTCCCCGATTAACAGAGCAATGAGACTCTACAATGATATTTTTAGTATGACCGAAGGTACATTCATTTGATGTAACACTGTACTTTTGAACATAATTTAATAGATTATGAAGATTTTTTTAAAAAAAAGAAAAACTAGTTTAAACTAGTATAAATGTTGTAAACCATGTTTTTTTAAATGTATTTCATTCCAAGTGGAAATCCTGTTAAAATAATTGTTTTAAATATTATACTAATTTTAAATAGAATGTATTAGTGCTGTAATGTAATATTAGTTATATTAACCGTAATTATTTCTATTTTTAGTAATGTGACTTGTGTGTCAGAGGAGTTAAGTTTTAAGATTACTCTAGCTATGTATTGTTTTTCATTTTAATTTGTACTTTTAAAGTCTAAGTAACAATTGTCGTGAACATTGTAATTGGGACTTATGACCTGTTATTTTCACAATAAAGTAAATAAATAAAATAAATAAATAAATAAATAAATATTCACAGGACATGTTCATTAGTACGTTCTGCAGAAACGATTAGCATTTCACTCACCTAAGTTCAGCATATGTCCTGTTGCCTAGTAGCCACTGCGTCCTCCATGAGAACTGATAACTTGTTTCATGCGTTTCTATACTTTTCGGTTTCGCTGGGATGAATAGTGACACTCCGGAATTTTATAAAGTCCAAGTTTGGGATGGGGGCGTAGGGGCAGTGATATATCAAAATATTAGAAAATAGTGTCGAATCCATCCTTTTCGGGGTCGTTGAGATGAATAGTGACACTGCTGATTTGTTTTAACAAACCACGTGGGGGTAAGACACCCCATGTACCCATAGGGGCGGGGGGGCGAGGGGGTAGATTATAAAATATTCGAAAATAGTGTCGAATCCATACTTTTGTGGTCACTGAGATGAATAGTGACATTCCGGAATTTTCTTAAGTCCAAGTTCATCCGCCTTTGGGGTGGGGGGGGCGGTGTGGAGTGATATACAAAATTAATCGGAAATAGTGTCGAATACATAGTTTTCGGGATCGCCAAGGTGAACAGTGGCACTCCGGATTTTTAGTATCAGGAGAAAAACCACGTGGGGGTAAGACACCCCAGGAACTTTTGGGGTGGGGGAGCGAGGGTTGAAGTATAAATATCATCGAAAATAGTGTCGAATCCATACTTTTCGGGGTCGCTGTGATGAATAGTGGCACTCTAGAATTTTTTAAAGTCCGAGTTTAGCACCCTTCGTGGTTGGGGCTGTGGGAGAAATATATATAAAAATAATCGAAAATAGTGTCGAATCCATAGTTTTCGGGGTGGCTGAGATGAATAGTGAGACTCCGGATTTTTTATAAGTCCAAGTTCAGCCCCTTTTTATGTGGGGGCGAGGGAGGAGTGATACATAAAAATAGTCGAAAATGGTGTCGAATCCACAGTTTTCGGGGTTGCTGAGATGAACTGCGGCACTCCGGATTTTTAGTATCATGAGGCAAACCACGTGGGTGTAAGACACCCCAGGTACCCTTAGGTGTGATGGGCCGAGGGGGTTATATATAAAAATCATCGAGAGTAGTGTCGAATCCATGCTTTTCGGCGTCACTGAAATGAATAGCGACACTCCGGAAATTTTTAAAGTCCAAGTTCAGCCCCTTTTGAGTGGGGGTGAGGGGGAGTGATATATCAAAATAATAGAAAATAATATCCAATGCATCCCTTTCGGGGTCGCTGAGATGAATAGTGACACTCCGGATTTATTTTAACAAACCGCGTGGGGGTAAGACACCCCAGACACCCTTAGCGGTGGGGTGGAGAGGGGTGAGATATAAAAATCATCGAAAGTACTGTCGAATCCGTACTTTTCGGGGTCACTTATATGAACAGTGACTCTCCAGAATTTTATAAACCAAGTTCAGCCCCTTTGGGAGGGGGCGAGGGAGGACAGATATTAAAAAATAATCGTAAATAGTGTCGAATCCGTAGTTTTCGGGGTCAGTGACATGAATAGTGACACTCCGGATTTCTTAAAAGTCCAAGTTCAGCTCCCTTTGGGGTGGGCGGCGAGGCTGAGGGATACATAAATTCATCGAAAATAGTGTCGAATCCACAGTTTTCGGGGAGAAGGGTTAAAACAGAAATTTTCAAAAATGACCGAAATAATGGACGAATCCTATGTATGTTACAGCGTAGCTTTCAACCAAAATTGGCAGAAGTATGACTTACTATTTGGAGAAAGTACTGTTCAGGACAGACACCCCTGGAACTTCTAGAGGAGGGGTGATATATATAACTAAAAGTGAACAATAATAGTTTTCCGGACTACTGGAGCGATTCAAACAAAACCTGGTTTTTTGAAATGCTATTTATTCGGGGCGTCGACCTAAGAAGATCTTTTTCCCCTACTTGGTACCGTAAGTGTGAACCTGCGTGTATTTGGAAATGGCGGAAGTGAATGTGATGAAAGGAACATTAAGGACGACACAAACACCCAGTCCCCAGCTAGGGATATTAATAATTTAGAATTAAAAACTCCTGATCCGGCCGAGAATCGAACCCGGTGCCGCCGGGTGACAGGCGGATGCGTTGCCCCCTACACCGCGGGGCCTACTCAGCGTGGGATTATGACAAATTAGCACCACTAGGGGCAGGTTTTGGAGGGGGTGAGATAGAAAAATAATCGAAAATAGGGTCACATCCAAAGTTTTCGGGGTCGCTGAAATGAACAGTGACACTCCGGTTGTCGTTTAAGTCCAAGTTGATCCCCAATTGGAAGGCGGGTGGGAAGGAGTGAAGAAAAGAAAATATCCAAATGACCAAGATTAAGGATGTTTGTGTGTACGTTCCAATATAACTGTCAGCCGAACTTGGTTACAAATATTATCGACTATCTGGAAAAAAAATACTGTGGGAAAAAGACACCCCTAGAAGCCTTAGATAGGGCGACGAAATATAATTATGTCTAAAAACCACCGATATTAGTGTTGAATCCATACTTTTCGGGACTACGGGAGCGATTTCAAACAAACTGTGCCACTTTTGACTTATTATCAGGAGACAAAGTGCGTGGATGTATGGCAACCCTAGCACACCTACGAGGGGGTGACATGTAGAAATAATCGAAAAAGGTGTTGAATACATTCTTTCCGGGGTCGCTGAGATGAATAATCACGCTTCGTATTCTTTAGAAGTCCAAGTTCTGCCTCCTTTCGCATAGCGGTGAGAGGTGAAAAACAAAATGTCCAAAATGACCGAGATAATGGACGTATATGTGTATATTCCAGCATAACTCTCAACGAAAATTGGACCTACTGTCTGGAAAAAAATACCTTTTAGGGTAAGAGACCCCTAGCCTCTAAAGTAGAAGTGAAATGTAAACATTAACCAAAAACGACCGATATCTGTCTAATCCATAGTTTTCTGGATCGCTGAGATGAAGTTTGACACTCTGGATGCCGTTTAAGGTAAAGGTCAGTCCTAATCGTAACAGATGTAAATATCCTAATAACCCCCCAATAAAATAAAAAAATAAAATAAAATAAAAAAAGAGAGAGGGGGGAAGGGATATATTAAATACACAGTAGGCAAAACAATAAACAAGTAAATGTTACAGCACAAGAAAAACAATCTTAATGTAAAAACCCAAAAATTGTAAAAATGTAAAATGAATACTGTACATATGGAAGAAATCAATAAATACTTAGTCAAGAGGTCGAGACCCCCCCCAACTCCTTCAACTTAGCAAAGCTCCATCCTTCTCTACCAATCCCACCAAATCCCCAAACCCCGCCAAATCTCCTGGCCAGAGAGAAGGCGTAACCTTCTAGGTGGCCCGCCCCTCCCCTTCGGGGAGGGGAATGAAAACATCCCCCTTGGTCCTTGGTCCTAATCGGCAGGCGGGTGAGAACTGGTAAATAAAAGAAAATGTCCAAAGGGACAAAGTTTAAAGACGTATGTGTGTATGTTCTAGCATACCTCTCAACCAAACTTGGTATACGCATGACTTACTACATAGAAAACATTACTGTGGGGGTCAGATACACCTAGCACCCCTAGAGACGAGGGTGAATTATAGAAAACGCAGAAAGACGGGTGAAATATAATAAATAATAGACAACAACAAATATTCATGTATAGTCCATAGTTTTCGAGGTCGCTGAGATGAATAATGACACTCCGGATGTCGTTGTTCAGTCCCTATCGGCATGGATATTAGAAGGGGAGGAAAGTAAAATGTTCAAAATGACCGAAATTACGGATGTATCCCTTTGTTTGTGTTTTTCATCCAGCATAGCCCTCATATAAAATTGGTACACGTACGACTTACTATCTGAAAAAATACTGTTGGGGTAAAACACCCCTAGCACTCCTAGGGGAGATAGTGAAATATAAAAATAAACTAATTTGACTGATATTAATATCGAATACATTCTTTACGGTCACAGAGTTGAACTGTGACACTCTGGGTAGAGGTTGAGAAGGGATGAAAATGAATGTAAATATAACGGATATTATGCATGTACTGTATGTGGGTATGTTCCAGAAATGCTCTCAACGAAACATGGTACACACATGACTTACCATCTTAGAAAAAATACTACGGAGATGAAAAATCACAGCCTCCGCTGCGGGTGGGGAAGGAGGGGGGCTGAGTGCAAAAATAATGGAAAATAACCAATATTAATGTCGAAATCTATTGTTTATGTGTCTCTGATACGAACTGTAACGCTCTTGATACCGTTTAAGTCCACGTTCAGTCTCTATTGATACAGGAGCTGAGAAGGGCTTAAAAGTATACAGTATGAAATGACCGAGATTAGTGTTGAATCCACTGCTTTTGGGGACACTAGGCATATTGTGACAGTCTCAATGACAGCCGAAGTCGTGTACGTCATATGTATAGTGCGACGGGTAAATACATATAATTATTACTTTATTTTTGAAGGAATCAAATACTTCCCAGTCAATTATAGCTTCCACAAGGACAAAGTCTTACTCGAAAATTAAATAATCTAAAACTTGAAATCAGATACATCTAAATCACTCTAAAAGTACATAATAAGTCGTAAAATCAACATCTCAAATATAATTCAATAAGCACACTTAACTAACTGGTAATACAAATAGTAAAGGTAAACATTCAAAAACTACCCGGGTAACGCCGGCTACTACAGCTAGTATTCTGATATATGTGATTTTCTTCCTTAGTAATGCCACTGCGCGCAGCCATGTTTGATTATTACTTGTCAAGCCAGAGAGTATACACTTCCTCTGATCACAGAAGAATACTATTCCCTGCTAGATACTCTTTGATTCTCTAACGTTTCCCAGATTCCAAATACATTCAACAGATGGCAGAGCGTTCATAACAACTTACATGTTGCTAAGAGAAAAAAGTCTACGTGCAAACAGACCCCATCATGACATACGCCGTAGACATTATCCGGGAACGCCTATCGAAGTATAACCTAGCTACACTAGAAAGAGTGAAGGGCGAAGGTCGCGTATCTTAAAACCAGTTCTATGTTTAGCAAAAAACGCTCCTGTGAGACTAACCATGAGCTTAAAGGAGAACCGTTCTATATAAAAGAAGTGCGATAAAATATACCATTGCCTTCTACGACACAATGCCAAGCTTTACATCAAGAACTGCAAGATTTAAAAAAAGCTAATATATGGATAGATCTTTACCAAACAGACGGCACGGTGACATCAGAGTGAATGAATTCTGACTACGAATTGCCGCATACCATAAAGTGCTTCTCATTAAATGTTCACAAAACCATTGAAAAGGGCAGGCATATCAAGACGAGTTATCTGACCTGTTTATAACGAATTCTGCGGAGCAGCACGCGTCCTCTAGTATTTATGTTAAAATATAGAAAATCTAATGTTTAATATTTTGTATCTGATACACTTTACCGTTCGAACTATGAAAATGAAGGTATTCAGTTGCCATGGTAACGAACTGACTGGTGGTGGTGGTAGTGGTGGTGGTGGTGGTGGTGGTGGTGGTGGTGGTGGTGGTGGTGCTGAAGATGCGAAATTGTTTGGTCATTACCCCTACTCATCACGAACATAATGAAGATAACTATTGAAATGAGAAGGAAAAGGTGAATGGGATTATAAAAGTGGATGTCGAAAGCCTAGACCTCGAAATCTGAAATATAGTGGAGCAGGAAGAAAGCAAACTGTGACCGAGCGAGTTGGCTGTGCAGTTTGAGTCGCGTAGCTGTGAGCTTGCATTCGGGAGAGGTGGGTTCGAATCCCAGCGTCGGCAGCCCTGAAGATGATTTTCTATGGTTTCCCCATTTTCACACGAGGCAATTGCTGGAGTGGCCACGGCCAATATCATGCGAAGTCCTATCACGTTTACATCCTTGCGTCGCCGAAAACCGTCGATGTGTTCGTGCGACGTTAAACCACGAGCAAAATAAAAATAAAAATGTGATGTCCTACAAGTCCCTATGCCTTATTGACTTGACATTGTTATTTTTGCAATTTGCTTTACCTCGCACCGCCACAGATACGTCTTATGGCGACGATGGGATAGCAAGGCCTAGGAGTGGGAAGGAAGCAGCCGCTGCCTTAATTAAGGTATGGCTGGTGTGGAAATGGGAAACTACGGAGAACCATCTTCAGGCTGCCGGCAGTGGGGTTCGAACCCACTATCTCTCGGATGCAAGCTCACAGCTGCGCGCTCCTAACCGCACAGCCAACTCGTCCGGTGACATTCTTGTCACCACTCATCTCCCTAGTTAACAGCAATTGCAAAAGAACCATTCCGTAGGTACTGATAATCTTGCATTCTCTTACTGGTAATCTCATTACTCAGAAGCGATATTTCCATGCAACACGCTGATGTGACACGAGACACGACATTCCAAGCAACTTAATTGTCCATTGTCTTCTCTTTATAGCTCATTTCGCCTCCTCGTGACAAATAATACAATTAATTCCACGATATTTATACGGCTTATATCTTTCCTTTCATGTTTAAAGGCAGCATTATCCTCATCACTGTAATATTCGCTCATCAGCCATGTGTCTTTTTTGCAGACTACCTGTACTACCCATCATTGACAGGTTTTTGAACAACAAACCATAAGATTAGATCCCACTCGTGTTGATCCTGAAGTATAGGGGCTGATGATATGCAAATAATAAAACCTTACAAAAATCACTACCATCATCACTACCACCACCACCCCACCATGCCGCTACTGATGGATTTAAAAATAAAAACCTATTTCTTGAATAACTCCCTTGTCATATATAATATTGCTAAACTGCAGTGTATGTAACTTTTCTTATGTAGCCTACACTTTTTAGATAGAATTAATATGTACAATGATATTTAGAATTTTGTGAAAAACATCTCCACTATTAGACACGTCAAAAGTGCATAAAACATAAAATATCGGAAATTATATTTTGCAGAACTTTTATTGTAAATGTACCCCCGTCTTCTAATCCAACTTGCATATTTCTACCGGCTCGTTCCTTCTGTTGGCAGCTTGGCTTAGCTGCACAAACTCTCTCCGCTGCCCACCTCTTTCTACATCAGGCCAATTAGCATGGATCGTTAAGCGATAAATACATTTTTGAAACAAGTAAAATTATCTATAAACGTTACGTTTAAGAATATTATATATACCGGGCGAGTTGGCGGTGCGGTTAGGGGCGCGCAGCTGTGAGCTTGCATTCGGGAGATAGTGGGTTCGAACCCACGGCAGCCCTGATGATGTTTTTTCGTGGTTTTCCATTTTTACACCAGGAAAATGCTGGGGCTGTACCTTAATTAAGGTCATGGTCACTCCCTTCCCACTCCTAGGCTTTTCCTATCCCACCGTCGCCGTAAGACCTATCTGTGTCCATGCGACTTAAAGCAAAATTGTAAAAAAAAAAATGTTAAAAACGTCTATGTCGTAGTACCGAACATCTCGCAACGTCAACAACGCGGAACGGTTGATTCTTTCCAACCATTATGTTCACAGATACCCAAGTTCCACAAAATTAACAATAGCTCTTTAAAAATAGAAAGTATCAGTGGGAAATTTCAACCGAACATTTCTCAATGTTGCAGGCATAAGATATACTGACTTTGTTTCAATCGATGCTAAAACATTACTTCAATTGTCTAAAAAATAAAGATTTCCACCTGATTAATATAAATAAATGTAACTTTTTTTTTTTCGTGAAAATAGACTGGACAGTTCTCCAGGCAAACAGCTTCAAACTCGGGCTCAAATACTTTCTGCGCCGATAGTAACTATCACTCGGACTATATTCTTAGGAAACAATAGCCCCCTCGACTGTGAAGTCATACCAGCGTTAGATGACGCACTAGGAAATCAGTTCTGCTCAGGTAGGTTTTTGTGTGAATCAGAAAGTGATGGGACCAACTAGATGAAAGGATATTCTAGACGTGGCTGTAAATTCAACTTCTCTGTAGAGTTTATCTGGTTTTATCGGCACCGCGTCTAGATTCAGCTGTTTTCATCCTAGCTAAAAATAAATGTGATGGAAAGGAATTTTGTAAAAGTAGGAATATTAGATAGTACCATATATTCACCACCTCTGTGGTGTAGTGGTTAGCATGATTAGCTGCCACCCTCATTCTGATATAAGAATAACGGAAATTTCAACCATTCAACAGTTGTCTATTGCCACAATTTTATTGTTTCCGTCTTATCACTTTCATTTTATCGCACCTGTGTGCACTTTATTTTGTATGAATTCATTATAAGAGCGCGCTGAATCATCTTTAATAATACATTTGACCACAGAGCGCACAATCAATAAGACATAGCTGAGTTATTCTGATGAAGCCGATAGCTGACATATTGGGGGATTGCGACACAAGGAGTTAAACAGTATATTTCCGTGCTCAAAGTTTTCTTCTCTGTATAGGTTTTGAATAACTGTATATTTGATTTTAATTATATTTTAACTACTTGTTTAATTTTGTATTTATTCGCTAAATAAATACAAGTCGAGCTCCAGATTCTCTCTAGATAAATCCTGAAGCTCTCGCTATATTACTACAGTATATTCCCTCCGTAAATGTGACTAAAGGTGTAGGTAAGTGCTGTACTTCCTTCAGGTCTCAACCGATGACGCTCCAGAATTCCTTATACAGTACAATTTATATTGTATTCCGGACGTCTTATTGGGAGCAGTGTGATCTAAAGCTGGCATTCTCATCCTGATGCTCTTTAAATTGCATTTGGTACTCTCGTCATACCGGTAAAGGAAGTGCCCGCAAGAACGCACACCCCTGAGGTCCTTTCTTCTATTCAAACTTTGCTGTATGAACCGGAGAAATTGTATTAGTATCCATCTATCATAATATTTTTAGCATTTAGCGAATTCATAGTAAGTTAGTTAGGTTAGCTATGCTACCAGTATCCTAAAAAGTTGTAAAGTTGGATATGCTGCCAGTAATCCGATCTTATCTAACCCTCAGTTCACTACCTGGAAACCAGTTACGTATATACCTACCCTAAATCCCACGGACTCACTTTTTGAAAATATCAATGTACCGGTAAATGAAAATGTCGTTTACTTTATAGTACTTTCTATTGTTAATACACTTATTTACTAAAGCAATAATACTGAAATATTTAAGAGTAATGAGATATCCTCCTAATTAAATTTAATATCACTACTATACACTAACGTTTTCAAAAAGAATTCTTTCTTTCTTAATCTCTTTACTCTCCAGGGTCGGCTTTTCCCTCGGACTCAGGGAGAGGTCCCACCTTTACCGTCTCAAGGGCAGTGTCCTGGAGCGCGAGACACTGGGTCGGGGGATACAATTAGGAAGGAGGACCAGTATTTCGCCCAGGCGGCCTCATCTGCTATGTTAAACAGGGGCCTTGTGGAGGGATGAGAAGGAACAGACAAGGAAGAGGAAAGGAGGCGGCCGTGGCCTTAAGTTAGGTACCATCCAGAAACCACGGAAAACCACGAAAACCACTTCGAGGATGGCTGAGGTGGGAACTGAACCCACTTTTACTCAGTTGACCTTCCGAGGCTGAGTAGACCCCCTTTCAGCCCTCATACCACCTTTTTCAAATTTCGTGGCAGAGCCGGAAATCGAACCTGGACCTCCGAGGGTGGCAGCTAATCACGCTAACCACTACACCACAGAGGCGGACTCAATATATACATATATAATATCCTATTTTTGAAATGTCTAAAGCTACAAATGTCATCAGCATCTTTTATAAAATAACTAACTTAGTACCGCTTTAAGCGACACAAACAAAATATTGCATGTCTTCCTATGAAAATCAGAAACCAGCAAGTGTTCAACTACTTTTTTGTAACACAATATCTGCATATTTTCTTCGAACAAGACAAGTATACCTGTTTCAAACACGAGCAGCAGAGATAGGCAAGTCTTTGTTCCTTTCTTATTAATTACATAAATAGCAATACTTTCATTTCTGGGTAATTTTTGCTCTACTTCTGGCTGTTCACTGTGTGCAGGAATATCACATTTGACTGACCTTTCCGTTTTTACAATTGAGCATTTTCTCTTTTTCTAAGAGGGAAACTCCTTTTACGTGGTAATGGATCTGTTCTTGCTCCTCTCATTCATTTCTGAAATGATTATCTTACTCAACTCAGACTAAACAGTTTCCTTTGCTATTTCTACGATACAGATCATACCCTAACCCGTCGTAAAATATATCTATACATCCATACGCTATTGTCCTAGCTAGTGATTTAATTGCTGCTGACCGAGCTCGATAGCTGCAGTCGCTTAAGTGCGGCCAGTATCCAGTATTCGGGAGATAGTAGGTTCGAACCCCACTGTCGGCAGCCCTGAAAATGGTTTTCCGTGGTTTCCCATTTTCACACCAGGCAAATGCTGGGGCTGTACCTTAATTAAGGCCACGGCCGCTTCCTTCCCACTCCTAGCCCTTTCCTGTCCCATCGTCGCCGTAAGACCTATCTGTGTCAGTGCGACGTAAAACAACTAGCAAAAAAAAAAAATTGCTGCTGTAAGTTTAAGCGTCCGCCAGTCCATAACACTGAAGTAGTTCTGTGTTGTGAAGCGACTGATATCCTCGATATTGCCGAAGAGAAATTCATCACCCATGTTACCTTCCCATTGTCCGGCTCCATGGCTAAATGGTTAGCGTGCTGTCCTTTGGTCCAGAGGGTCCCGGGTTCGATTCCCCACCGGGTCGGAGATTATAAACTTAAATAATTAATTCCCTTGGCTCGGGGACTGGGTGTTTGTGCTATCCCCAACATCCCTGCAACTCACATAACAATATCCTCCACCACATTAACACGTAGTTATCTACACATGGCAGATGCCGCCCACCCTCATCGGAGGGTCTGTCTTACAAGGGCTGCACCCAGCTAGTAATAGCCACATGAAATTATATACTATTTTTAAGACATAGACTTTTTTAACCCTTTTTTTACAGTTTTGCTTTAAGTCACACGGACACAGATAGGTCTTACGGTGACGGTGGGATAGGACATTAAATTAATTAATTAATTACGCCCGTTAAACAAACAGGAAAAATCAGCAAACGACACCAACGTGATTGGAAAAACGGGTGAAATCTCTGGGTGAGTCTCGAATAAATCGGTCCAGTGGTCATCAAATGGAATGACTGCACCACATTAAATAACGCCTAGCAAAGCGTCCCTAGAGAAGGCACAAATACCCCCTCCTCAGGCAAGAGAGTCAATTATCATTCAGTTGTCCGAGAGGGTGAACCTATGTCGTACAACATTAAGAAGACGAATTAAAGAGTGTGAAATAGATTTGTAGAATCTCTAAAGCCAGCTGGCTTGAGGGATGAATATTTTACCAAGTGGTAATGGTGAGCGAAGACAATTTAGAACTTGAAACATTGTACTGTATGTACGATATC
The DNA here is from genome assembly GCF_040414725.1 of Anabrus simplex. Taxonomy (NCBI): domain Eukaryota; kingdom Metazoa; phylum Arthropoda; class Insecta; order Orthoptera; family Tettigoniidae; genus Anabrus; species Anabrus simplex. The sequence continues at coordinate 329,724,489 of NC_090267.1, read as the reverse complement.
CATCAATGGTCGGGGAAGAAAATAATAAGTTAAATAATTGTAGGATTCCTGAACTTCTGCGTAGGGAGACAGCAGATTCATAGATAGCTCTTGTGAATTATTGCGGACGATGATTTTGGTAATCGGTAAGGGAGGACCGTTGTAGTCTGGCAGAGATAAGCTTTTGTCTCATGGCTAGTCACATCTATGGAACACCTGGAGAGGAAGGAGTTGAAGATTTCCGCAAACTGCAGTATGAACTCTCGACACGAAGCGGGGCGGTTTAACTGTTGTACTGTACTGTACTGTAAAGTTTCCTCAAGACGAGTGCAGAATCAGTGTATTTATAAGGTAGTATTTAAGCGAAGAATGTGTCCTGCAATTATAAGGGGCTAAGCGTAAGATGAAGCCAAGATAATGCCACGCCAGCGGCGCAATTACAGGTCTGTCTAATTTAAATATTATGTTTTTGTTTAAATGAAATAAAAAATCATAAAATCGCGTTGCATATGTGCCGTGTGTAAATTAAAGTGTTGCGACGACGATGGTGTGTCTTATGAAGCGATTTTCCTGTTATTTATGTCAGCACGCGAGACTTTAAACTGTGTTTCAATTTCTTAAAATAATAAAATAAAGTAAAATTAAAGTTCAATATTGCAATGAAAATCAATGACATAATGTTCGAGCCGGTAAGAGTTAGAATGATGATAACTATAAAATAACCGTTACGAGTGTGTTAAAGTCAAATAACGATGTATCCCAATAATAATAATAATAATAATAATAATAATAATAATAATAATAATAATAATAATATTCACGTCAGGATAAAATTTGAGATGATGATAGTTATGCGTTCAGCAGTTAGGTAAGCGAGATTTGCGGTTTATATCTAAATCCAGTTAAGTATGATAAAGTTGGCATTTTGAGAACTTTAAATTTTGTGACACCGTGTATTTATGATACAGAAAATCACGGTATGCCTTTTTGCTCCTGAGATCCGGAAACATTTCGAGAAGTTAATTGTGAGGTCGTTGTAAATTTCTTTGGTAATGGTATAGCTTATATTTAAAAAAGCTTCAAGCAAAGAGGAAATTGATCGTAATGGAAATGAAATATTATGATAACAACTAGCAAATGTACCCGTCCTTCGCTACGGTATTCTGCATTGTATACGAATATTGAAGTAAATACTGTACATGCAGTAAATAAGATTGTTTTAAAATAGCACGTCTCTTAGCGTTATCCGAGAAACAATATGGAGAGGTCCCCATAAGTTGTTTCCAGTGTAAAGTGCTTGTTACGGATTTGTGATGATAACGACAGGCTCACTTGCCTACTGCCATTCACAATCGAGTTGGGAAGTTTACATTATAATTGCAGGCCCCATTGCCTACTGCGCGGTCACAATCGATTTGGGGAGTTTCCGTTACAATGGCAGCCCCCTTTCGTACTTCCAGACATATTACAAATTGAGGAGTTTTTATTATAATGGCAGGAAACTTCCCTATAACCAGTCAAAATTGAGTTGTGCAGTTATCATTATAATGATAGGCCCCTTTTCCAACTGCCAGCCAGCTTCCTGCCAGTCACACCAAATTGATGAGTTTCCATCAAAATAGCAGACCAGTATGCCTAATGCCAGTCACATTTTAGATGGGTACATCTGTTTATAACTGCGGGAACGCTTGTCTACAGCCAAAGACTGTATGCTGCATGCTCCCTTGCCTTCTGAAAGTCAAATCGAGAAGTGAATTATTCATTACAATGGTAGGCCTGCCCCATTAATGCCAGTTACACAGGAATTGGAGAAGGACTCCATTCCTACTGCCAGTCATAGTCGGTGTGCGGAGTGCTGATTACAATAGCAGACACACCCTTTCTCGATCGCTACGAAATCGACATCAGTGAATATATATATATATATATATATATATATATATATATATATATATATATATATATATATATATATATATATATATATATATTCGGCATACGAAAGTATGTGTTTGTTTACAATATTGCAGACCTTCATTTACAGATTAACTGCTTCTAAACGGTACATCATATCGAGAAAGGATTGTACTATAAGACGCCGGATTTAGCGGCCTAAATTGCTGGTCTTATGATATCTCATCTATTCATGGGTCAGACTGAGTTAGAAACTTGGAATAGGGTAAAATTTGTGTAAGATTACCTCACATTGCATTGCTTTTCGGATAATTAAGTGACAGCTACATACATAGCATTTGGCTCACATATGGCTACTGGGTGGACCAATTTTCGTGTAGAGTATGATGATTCTATCTTCCCTCTAAGTGATGGAAGGTATGAATTATGTATGTGAAAAGAACAACTTTACTTAACATCGAGAAATAGAGAAAAATCAAACGTAAAATGGATATAAATACGACAAAAAGTCGTAAGACCAAGGTTGTAGATCACTCCAAATTGAACAGGGATTGTTCCATCCGTTATGTGATAATACTTCTGTACCATCATTAAAATTGCCTCCATATTTCGATATTCTTCGGGATAGAAAGGGAAAAATTTAAAGCTCTTGGAAGTTTTCCGCCCGTTACAGGCTAAAACGTAAAATTTTGCCAAATTTCAGTTTTCTTTCTCGACTGGCAGATTATGCCGAAATCTGGGTTTTCGGTGAGAAGTGTAAAAAGTAGGACTTTCAAGAAACTAAACCAAAAAATATGCAGATGATCATTATTACCCCTTAAGCGTGTAGCTGTACGAAAATTTCGACAAAATAGTCAATGTACAGGCACACAGTAGTTACGATTTTATTTACATAGATAAATAAGGAACCTGCTCCACGTACAACACCTTATGGGCTATATCCGCTGGACTTAACCTGAAAAACGGACCGTTTATGATATCTCCCTTATTAATCCTCCTGTCGAAAAAATGCACATGAAAAAAAGTTTTAGAGATGGAATTCCATCACGTTTGGTCGATTTCCAGTCAGGTTGATCTTGTACTGTATATATTGTGTAAGAGTAAAATCAACATTTCGGTTCGCTATAAACCGCCAGTCCATTCCGGGAACATGAAATGTTATTGACGATTAACACGTAGCGTTTGACAGGTGGATGTTAATGTAAAGTTTGACTCAAATATCTTCAGTAGGTAGTTTTCAAGTTGTAAAACATACGCTTTACACGCACCCGCTCTTTATCTCCTATATTCCTGGGTTAGATTGAGTTAGAGTCATTGAATGGGGTGAAATCTTGTAGTTTTCACATACTACTTTATATTTTCGATACTCATGTGACAGCTAGAATCATAAAATTTGGCTATAACATTGCCAATGGTCATGTCAATGTGCGTGCCGAATGTCATGATTCTACCTTTCCTATAAGTGTGCCAAATGATAACATATACGTGTAAAAGTACAAAATCAACTTGTATTTAATGCATTAGGGATAGAAATACGACGAAAAGTCATAGGACAAAAGTTGCAGATCTCTCCAAAATGAAACGCCATTTGCTTTGTGACTTGTGATACGACTTACTGATTAGCCACCAATTACTCCGAAACGAAGGTCTGCACCGCCATTAAAATTGCACCCATATTTCGGAATTTTCCTGGGTCCAAAGTTATACATTTGCATAGCTTAGAATATTTCCCCAAAGGAAAGAGTGTACATCATTCGGGATTAGCACTCGCATACATACGTGGTAATTAAGGAAAAAAATAATACAGTTTAGTAAGTTGAAATTAATAGAAAATGGATTATAACTGAGGACATCCGGATGACGACAAATATATAAATACCAAGTGAATGTATTGGAAAATCAAATGCTCCTCAATAAATTATGCCGGTGTGAGTTATGGATATAAGAAAGCGGTAATCGGAGAGAAATTTAGGCGCAGGGATTCTTAGGTAATCAGATAAGAAGATGAATATTTGTGTTATTACTTAAGCTATTCGAGGACGGTTATAACCTCCAATGATATTCCGCCAATATCCCGCAGAATGGCCGATTGACGACTCTCTTGCTTTCTACCCAAGGAACAACCACTAATTTAAAGGAATGATGAAGAAAATGGCAATACGTTACTTCCCTGCTGGCAAGCAGTCAGAGACGTTGCCATGGTAACCCATATATTCGTTATCGCTCTGTCGGTCACTCAATGCCGAGCATGGTATCGGCAGAAAATAGTAAATTTCTCCGTCATTTGAAGAGTAAGGTAAATTATGAACATAACAAAAGTTGTTTATGATGAAGAGACCTTTCACATACGGTCCACAGAGTTTGCAGAAAATCAATAGTATAAGAGAAAATGGAGGAAAACCGTTGTGGTTTTCCTATAAAACCCCCGTCTTTTCAAAGATTTTAAAATGATATGCATATCGATATCTTCCCCGGGGTGAGTATACTCTAAATATGAAGTTTGGTTGAGATCTATCCAGCCCTTTCGACGTGATGGTGGAACAAACAAACATTTTTTTATTTTGCTACTTGCTTTACGTCGCACCGACACAGATAGGTCTTATGGCGACGATGGGACAGGGAAGGGATAGGAGTTGGAAGGAATCGGCCGTGGCCTTAATGAAGGTACAGCCCCGGCATTTGCCTGGTGTGAAAATGGGAAACCACGGAAAACCATTTTCAGGGCTGCCGACAGTGGGGTTCGAACCTACTATCTCACGAATACTGGATACTGGCCGCACTGAAGCCAAACAAACAAACAGACAAACAGAAACGAACAACTTTATTTATAAGATTATTTTTATACCACCCCCTCGCCCCCTGCCCATAAGGGTGCTAGGGGTATCTTACCCTCACGCGGTTTGTCTCCGTTTGATGAAATTGCTCCAGTGGTTTAGGAGGAGATGTGTCATATACACACCCACACCCACACACCTACGCACACACATACATCAATTTTTATATATAGTAAGAAGAAGAAGATAACATTTTTATATGTAGTTTTTCGATTAATTTTATATCTCACCCCCTTCGCTCCCCACTTGAATTTGCAAAAAAATCCGGAGTAATACTATTCATCTCAGAGACCCTGAAATCTATGGATTCGAAACTGTTTTTAATTATTTCTATATCTCACCCCCCACCCCCCACCTTTTGCTCCCCACCTAAAAGGGGGCTGGACTTTAAAAAATTCTAGAGTATTACTTTTCAACTCAGCGACCCCGAAAACTATGAATTCGACACTATTCTCGATTATTATTGTAACTACCCCCCCCCGACCCTCTCCCTTAAGGGCGCTAGGGATGGCTTAACCCCCACAGTGCTCGTCTCCCGATAGTAAGTGATACGTGTACCAAGTTTGGTTGAAATTGCTCCAGTGGTTTAGTTGGAGATGTGTCATTTACACACACACTTCCATTTCTATATATAGTAAGATTTTTACACTCGTACTTCACCCCCTTTCCATTCCCGCCCAAAGGAGTCCTATGAGTGCCTTACACAACAGTATATTTTTTCCAGATATTAAGTCTTATTTGTACCAATTTTGGTTGGCAGCTATGCCCAAACGTACATGCATAATCTCACTGCTCTAGAATCCTGGAGCTGACGTTGCTATGGTTACGGCAGTTCATTTCTTTATTCGATTCTTAGAGCAGGGGTAGTGTGGTTCCAATATCTCCGTAACGGTTGGTTTTAGGGCCTTAAAACATGGTTTTCGGGCCCGTAGGGCTTACCGAGTTTTGTTCTTTGCGTCAAGAGGATAAAATTGAGCTTTGTCTCGTCCTTATACGACAAATTCGATATTTTGCCTATAATAGTATAAGAGAAAATGGAGGAAAACCGTTTTTTCTATAAAACCCCCGTCTTTTCAAAGATTTTAAAATGATATGCATATCGAAACCTTCCCCGGGGTCAGTATACTCTAAATATGAAATTTGGTTGAGATCTATCCAGCCGTTTCGACGTGATGGTGGAACAGACAAACAGACAGACACGAACAACTTTATTTATAAGAAGATTAGGAAGATGTTAAAGGCAGAGTAAGACTGTGTTTTATGAGTGATGTAGAATAAGCAGGACGCCGAAGATAAGAGGCCCTGTAGTTCGACGGAGAGGAATTTTTGTGATATGGTGTATAGGTTGAGGTGTAATATTTCTGAGACAGGCCGTCTAAGAGGAATGATATCCTGTAGCAATCCAGAATGATTGATGAATGTAAGGGTTGCTAAATCCAAGTGAGCGCGTTGTAACGCCTATTTTAAGTACAAGTTGATGCTCTCTCATGAATGCCATTTTATGCAAGACCGTAGATAACGGCAGTTGAATCTAGGTGGCGGTTTTAATTGATACCAGCGAAGTGCATTTTGTGATAACCGACCTCACGAACAAAATACATTCTGACACACGATCAAGATAATACTTAATTACTGTAAATTGAATTCTCTTCAGTATCTTTACGAGACGAAAATATCGCTGACTAGAAACATTGCGGGTGCAAAAAGTAGTTTTATTAGAATGAGAGTTTAATTTACTTAGGTTGATGAGAAATTACTTTACTGGACAGTTCATGATGATTCATATTAGGAGTGGTGGCATGGAAGGTCATTTGAAACCTCACACTCGAATTATGCCGTGAACATCTTGATGGTTGTGATTATTGTTTTCAGTAATATTATGTAATGTCAAACGAGATTTTAGTTTATTTTTATTTAGTGAACTTCACCGCATGTGTTTAAATTGTAATGAGGAATAGATTTAACTATTCGAACATGTTGTTTAATTTCGATTTCACGCATCATTGTAAGAAATAGACACAATATTTCCAGACTCGAGTTCATTTTTGTAGCGGATCTTCACTCCATGTGTTAGAGTTTCAACGAGGATCAGATTTAAATATCCGGACGGTGTGTTAAAGTTTCGATTACGCCTGGCAGTATGAATGATGTATAGATACCATAACGTTGGTTCAACGACAGATTTAGGATGCCGTGTGTATTATATAACTTAAGGATGAGTAGACACTGTAACGTTGACTCAACGACGGGATTAGGACGTCGTCTGTACATAGCCAAGTCATAGATTAGGCATTTTTGCGAATCAACTTGAACGATAATAGTGTTTGCAGTAGTGGATACGAGTGTGGAAGATATTAGCAAGTACTATTTAGGCCATGTTTCGGCATCATTCTTACTAGCCGAAAGGTGCTCCCGTAATAACGTTGCATCAGTAGCGGCATGAATGTAAGGGTTGTCCCACATGGAAACCTGGCTAATGGAGATTGATCACTACTACTTAGCCGCGTGAGTTGAAGTTCGATGAACCTTTCGTTTTCTATTTTCTTCTCTTTACTTTAAGTTTTATTATTCGGGTGTCCGGTATATTGCCGTGTGTTGACACATAGTTGATTTATGTAGGATTTTCACTACGAATGCGTTTTCGATTCATTAGCTGTTGATTTATTTTATTTTCATTTTTCGTTATTCACACTATTTATGAGAGACGTTGATCTACCGATCACTTGTAGTTTGGTTTAATGGGACAAGTCTAGGTAGACAGATTTGTAGTTGAAGTCGTAGTTATAGAAAATTGGGAAGATTTCCTGTTGTTTGTTTTATATTGTGGACTTGTATTTTAACGAATTTAACGACGTAACAGTTTCATAACCTGAAAGTTGGTTTAGCAAGAACATTTTCAAGTGATTTATCACTTTTTCTTTAACTTCAGTGTTTGGCGTTTCTTCTAAATACATAATGAATTAATGTTTTCCTGCATTTCACAGTTTTGTTCCTTCAGAACGATATAACGTAAGATCCCCTCCGATCAAGTGTTGTTGGTTCCTTCTGAACATCTGTTTGGGGTGATACATGATTCAGCATCGGGATTCCTCTGTAACTTAAGGGTGTCACGAGATGACAATACATGTTGGAATTTTATTTTCGATTGTGACAATTGCTGTTAATTTGTAATGAACACCATGCTTTCAAGTAATATTTCGCAACCTATCCAAAGCAGCTGATAGTCGATTTGGTTCAATTAAGGATCCATTCGTGGGATGTTCCAATATCCGAGAGGATAGTCGACTGGTGGATAACCTTAATTAAATGTAAATCTGGTATTCTGTTTGATGAAGGTCCGATTTATTACGGATCGTGTGGGTTAGCTCTCGGTTATCGTTTGGATCAATGTTGCCCGATTTTCAGTTTTTTCTATTCTTTTTCTGGTTTTTGCTGTCCACGAATTTTACACTACGTTTCCATTCTTTGGAGGACAATAATAAACAATTTCAATATAACTTTACCACTCACGTTATGCATTATGACTGCGTGATAACATGCAGTAAACATTTTAACTGACTTTTCCTGGCTATTTAATAAATAATTTATCGTGATTTACATTGAATAAATATTTTAGTAAGCATATTTTTGCTCCTCATTTGAAGTAGTTATGCTCTCCTCTGAACCCTATCGTTTGGTCGATGAAGTGACAGAAAAAACTCGCGACGACCCCAAGATCCAAGAGTACGATATTGGCTCTACCGAAGCAGCCAAGGCAGACGACCTGGAACGGTAAGTTCAAGGCTTCAATATGATGCAAACCCTGTAAGAGAAGACACTCCAGTTGATTCCCATATTTCACTTTCTTCTGGAAATTTGAAACTCTCCGAAATTTAATATCTTCATCTTCCCGCCTCTCTCTTGCCTTCATTGTATCTTGTTATTCTCTACTCTGTTTCCAATTTGGCAATCTTCCATCTTCTCATTTACTGCATCAAACTGTTCTTGGGCTCCTCTCATATCCTTTCCTCAGACCACAATTATTTAATCAACAGTTTTGCATCCATTCTTATACCCTCATTATCGTTAATTTCTTATGCTGCCTTCATGTTACCGTCCATGTCAATTGTAAACAGCAAAAAGGTGACCATATTTTTAATACTTGCAAAATAATTCAATAATTTCTAGACTATCAGTATGGATACAGAAGAATAAATTGAATCAGTCATTTAATAAATAGCACATGTCCAGAAATGTAACTTTTCAGGAGGAACAAAAAAACTGATTTCAAAGCTAGTCTTGCTATTTAAGTTAAATGTATGTGTTTTGACCTTTAGTGTTGATGGTTGGTGCTAGGTTACTTAATAAAATATAGAGTAAATATGAAGGACTTGAGGGAAATTGGCAGATAAAAATGGCTATGTGCCCTTTCTATAAAGATGGCTCAATTAAAATCAGTTTTGCCGAAAAACACATTGTCTACTACGGTTCCTGGATCTTCGGCAGAGTAAAGAAAGTGTGTGACTGATGCTTGCTGGAAACGAATTTTCTAGTTGGCAGGCACTCTCCTTCCTTGAGATTCATCCGACAGTCCTCCCTTCTTGTGAAATTTCGGCCACCATGCAGTAAAGTTCTTACGATTTTTACAGCCACCAGAGCTCTCAGAAACTGCGTTAACCGATACCAGGATATTGGTAATCGAAGTTAGTAAACAAGTGAAGGTATACTCATCTGTTTCACCAAAGCAACGAAGTCATTCAAGAAAAGGCACTTCTCAAGGGACATGTACCCTTTCTTAAATGACTTTCAAGCCATACAAAAATTAACCTTAAATATCAGCATGTTACTGGTTCGATAAATGCCATGTCTTTTGCGAAAAGGTGCACCAGGACGAGAAGAATGTTAATTAATAATTTAAAAAATCGACAATTTGGGCATGTGCCCTCCCTTAAATGACTGATTCAGTTAATTTGTTTACAAGTACACAAGAGTTTCAATCATTTTACTATGTGATCGACTTTGCCAGTTACAACTGTACAGTGTTTAACGACAGTAACATTATTATTTTCTATCCTGCAGTATACTATCTCTTCCGGGATCAGTAATTGGAAGCAATGCCAGGCCTAACTGCGAAAACAGGGGCGGCCGTGACTTCATATGCGGATCACACGGAAGGAATAAGAATGTTGGTGAAGAACATAGACAGTGAGAAGATTAGAGAGCAGAAGCTGCTGTAGCTTTATCTAGAAAGCGATAACATTTCAGAGCATAAATTAGATAAATTTATTTATTTATTTATTTATTTATTTATTTATTTATTTATTTATTTATTTATTTTATTCACAACGTGACGAAGTTATCTTTGCCCTCCCTTACAGTTTACCACGTACAAATTCTGAGATTCTTACACTGTTATTTCAAATAGCACAATGATTACTAAAATTATACAAATTATATATTGAGTAAACGAAAAAAATACCTAAAGAGTACCTAAAGTGGTTAGCGTGCTGGCCTTTGGTCACGGGAGTCCCAGGTTCGATTCCCGGCAGGGTCGAGAATTTTAACCTTAATTGGTTAATTCCCCTGACACGGGGACTGAGTGCATGTGCCGTCTTCATCATTATTACATCATCACGACGCGCAGGTCGCCTACGGGAGTAAAAAAGACCTGCACCACGCCTCTCCGGGGGTCATATGCCATGATGATGATGATGATGATGATTATTATTATTATTATTATTATTATTATTATTATTATTATTATTATTATTATTATTATTATTATTATTATTATTATTATTATTATTATTACATAATTTGTCCGACTCGTTGTCTGAATGGTCAGCGTACTGCCCTTCGGTTCAGAGAGACCCGGGTTCGATTACCGGCCGAGTCCGGGATTTTAATCGTTTCCGATTAATTCTTCTGGCTCGGGGACTGGGTAATTGTGTCTGTCCCAATACTCTCCTCTTCATATTCAGACAGCATACCACACTACCAACCACCACAGAAACACGCAAGAGTGATTACATCCCTCCATATAGGGTTGGCGTCAGGAAGGGCATCCGGCCGTAAAACAGGGCCAACTTCCCATGTTCGACGCAGTTCACACCCGCGACCCCACAGGTGTGGAAAAAGTGGTAGAAGAATAATAAGAAGAATAAATTTATTTTACGATTTGCTCTACGTCGCACCGACACCAGGACTGCCAACAGTAGGATTCGAATCTTTAAAATATTTGATTTCATTCACACCTACATTCATTCAAGTCGGATGGATGTACTTTGGACGGTTATACTGGAGGTTGTTTAAAACGTGATAGACGAAGAAGTGTTCTAAATGTCTACCGGGAACATATATTCCATATTCTGTTAGCAGTGATCAGGAAGGAATAGTAGTAGGTCTCTATTCGGTGTAGTGCTGTTTCTAGCAATGAACTACCAGTTCCAAACCAAACCAAACCAAACCAAACCAAATGTTTTAAATTGGACGATGGTGCTGTTTGCAGAAAGTAACTGGTAACCGACAGTCATTTTGTGGGTTTTTCTGCGTTCGTTCCAAAGTAGCTACGCTAGTACGGTGTTACATAAGCGTCATGCTGCATCTAGAAGGCATATCGAATACAAGACTTCCGTACTCGTAGTCTTGGTAGGTTGCTGCTTGTTTACGGATTGAATCGCAAGTGGTTCTTGACCTTCACTCAAACTGCAAGAGATGGCACTATGAGAGGTCAGTGTTCATTCGTCCGTTCATTGAGTCTTAATAAATTGGTGGGTAGTTTTGCAGTTTCCGCTGGAAAGTCGTCACATGAGGGTCCCGGGATCGATTCCCGGCCAATCGGTGATTTTAATCACTTCTGATTAATTCTTCTGGCTAGGGAACTGGGTGTTTGTGTATGTCCCAACACTTTTCTCTTCATATTCAGACAACACGCCACACTACCAACCACCACAGCAACACGCAATAGTAAGTACATCCCTCATTTCGGGTTGGCGCCAAGAAGGGCATCCGGCCGTAAAACAGAGCCAAATCCACATGTGCGCCGCATTTCGCACCCGCGATCCCACAGGTGTGGTAAAAGCGGCAGAAAAAGAAGAAGATTGTGGGTATGATACCTTCTACTTAGTTGTGTGAGCAACATTTTTCACGCATGAACTATACCACGTCAAAGTATAGAACCCGTCTGACTAACAGACAACTGTTAGCGCAGTTGAAAATAGCTTCAACTGTAATTTCAGAGAAATAATTGAAAATACGAAAGAAACGGGATTAAAAGGAAAATCTTGTACCAGTGCGCAAGACGGTCAGTGTCTTCCATTTCTTCTCTCTCTGATTAGTGTTATATAGAGGATGGTTACCTAGTTGCACTTCCTCTTAAAACAATAATCACCACCACCTCTCGGAAAGGTGTAGTTTCCAACTGATGAGCCCAGGCCACACTGGGGCGAAACACTGGTACTTTTACGATTGAGTTTTCTGTTGTTGTTGTTTTTTTTTTAAGTTTATTATTAGTTTACTACGGTCTAAAGTGCGTATGGAGCGTAATCAGTACTTGTCTACTCACCAGCAATCGCCACAGCACTCACTGTCCACGGTTTTTGCTGGCTTTGTGGGCTGCTTATTAAATGGCTTCGCGGTTTGCTCACATGCTTTAGGGATTTTTTTTTTAACAATCTGCTTTTCTTTGCACCTACACAGACATGTCTTATGGCGACGATGGGCTAGGAGTGGGAAGGAAGCAGCTGTGGCCTTATTCAAGGTACAGCCCCAGCATTTGCCAGGTGTGAAAATGGGAAACAAGAGAAAACCATCTTCAGGGAGTTCGAACCTTTAGGGGATGAAGGGATGCATGAACCTCTCTGCAGATGCACATGCTCATTCCACCTTCTAGTGAGTGATATGCTCTGAATATGTGTTTTAGCAGCAGGAAATGAACGGAGGTCGGAGCTGCTGGACAAAGGAATCTGCAAGCTAGCTGAAGTCAACGAACATGAGCGGCAGGAAGCGCAGGTCGACCGACACCAGAGAGGAGCGAGCAAACAATAGAGCTCCCAGCATGCCGTAAGCAACGGATTATCACAAAGGCCAGGGAGAGAGGAGTTGTGGATCACACAGTGTATTGCAGAGTAATGAGCTCTGAATACTTTGGGTTAAAAAAGAGGAGATAGTGGAGAATTCACTCGAGGATAGCATATTGAATTTTATATAATAACTAGCAAGATACCCGTGCTTCGCTACGGTATTATACTGAAATTTATAATTGAATGCTTATTGTATTAGATATATAATCCGCCGAAATTCGCGATCTGACTCGTTTTCTGCGAGAATCCACCAAAATTCCCGATCTGACTGGTTTTCTATGATTTTACGGCACGTTTCCTCCCACTTTTAAATCTTCCTTTCCAGCAATCGATTTCGTACTTCCCGGGCTAGGCTCAGGTATTCCTCCCGGTCAGTTGGGTCCGTAAATCTTTGCCATCTTTTCCTATAATATTTTTAATACGGATAAAATCCTTCAGGAGATCCGGCGTGGTGTCATATTGGGTGCCTTGGCGGCACTGAACCCGCGGCCGGACTGCATTCTTAGTCATTACCCGTCCAGGAGCCGTTTCCAGCGCGGTCCGCACATTTGACGACGGTCCGGAATATTATTATTATTATTATTATTATTATTATTACTATTATGTGTTGCTGGAATGGCTGATGACAGGGAAAACCGGAGTATCCGGAGAAAAACCTGTCGCACCCCCGTTTTGTCCAGCACGAATGCCACATGGAGTGACCGGGATTTGAACCACGGAACCCAGCTGTGAGAGGCCGGCGCGCTGCCGCCTGAGCAACGGAGGATCCTTATAAGTACATTAATAACAGTAAAATCAATTGGTCTCACCTCCTTCTACACCCCACCGCCGTTAAGTTTATTTACCGCCACCCCCCCACCCCCCCGCCACACCAAAAAATTAAAAGAATGCTTGTTTCTTTATGTTTAAGGGAGATTAAAAACACCAATGTTCACGTCTATTACCTTCAGTTTTGAGATAAAAAATAATTCACTTTTTTCACTTCATTTCGCAATAATCCCCCCCTTTTAAATGAATTTTTCCGCAAATAATACTTGTTTCTTTAATAGTAAAGGATCTTCTAAATACCAATAGTAAAGGATCTTCTAAATACCAATTATCACGACTCTAACTTCTTCAGTTTTCGATTTATGTGTCCTCATGAAAGGAATTCAACTCCTTTACACTCCCGCCCTCCAAGATGGTTTCCCCGCCAAAACGCGTTCTTCTTTGTTTTTAAAGGAGGTCCAAATAAGAATTTTCACGTCTGTAACAACTTTAGTTTTTATTAGATGTATGTATTCTCATACAATTCAGTCAATTAATTTTTCACTTCTTTCAACCCCCCCCCCCCCTCATTGGATTTTTCGAGAATACGTGTTTCTTTACTTTTAAAGTAGATTGCAAATATCAAATTTCACGTCTGTAACATCTTCATTTTTGAGATATCAGTAGCCTAATTAAAAGAATTCATCACCATTTTCAGTCACTTTTACCCCCCCTCCACCCAAGTGGTATTTCCGATAACTAAAAGTACACGTTTCTTTATGCTTAATAGAGATAAAAAAAATACCATTTTTCACTTCTGTAACATGTTAAGTTTTTTTTAGATATACTGTAAAAATTCTCATTTTAAAATTTCACCCCTTTTGAGTTCCCCTTAAGTGAAGTTTCCAAAACAAATCACCTATACTTCTTTACATTTACAGGAGATTTACACTCACTCTTTACTCTGTAACATTTTACGTTTCCAAGATATTCTGTAGATACAGCCTTTCAAAAAATTCACCCCAATTTGTCACTCCTGTTTAACCGCCATTAATTGGCTTTTCCAAAAACTAAAAAATACGTGTTTCTTTATTTTTAAAGGAGATCCCATATGCAAATTATCAGTTCTGTAATATCTTTCGTTTCTGAGATATGTGTATCCTCAATTAAGGCATTCAACCCATTTTTCACCCTTTTACACCCCTCCTATTAGGATTTTCAGGAAACAAAAAATACGTGTTCCTTAATTTTTAGAGGAGATTCTAACTACCAATTTTTACATCTGTAAATTTTAAAATTTTAAGATGTAGACACACTCATTTTAAAAAATTAACCCCCCCAATATTTGGATTTTCCAAAAACGAAAAAAATATGTTTCTTTACTTTTAAAGTAGATCCAAAATGCCAATTTTCAGGTCTGTAATATCTTCAGGTTCTGAAATATAAGTAGCCTCATGAAAGGCATTCAACCCATTATTCACCCTTTTACACCCTCCTATTGGGATTTTCCGAAAACAAAAGAATACATGTTTCTTTATTTTTAAAGGAGATTCTAAATTCCAATTTTTACATCTATAAACTTACAAAGTTTTGAGATATAGATACACTCATTTTAAAAAAATCACCCCATTTTCACCCCCCCCCCCCATTAATTGGATTTTCCACAAAAAGAAAAATACGTGTTTCTTTATTTTTTAAGGAGATCCCAAACACCAATTTTCAGGTCTGTGATATCTTCAGGTTCTGAAATATAAGTAGACTCATGAAATGCATTCGACCCGTTTTTCAACCTTTACCACCCTTCCTATTACGATTTTCCGAAAACAAAATATAAGTGTTTCTTTATTTTTAATGGAGATTCTAAATACCAATTTTTACATCTATAACCTTTAAATGTTTTGAGATATAGATACAGTAATTTTAAAATATTACCCCCTTTTCACCCCCCTTAATTGGGTTTTCCAGAAAAACAAAAAAATACGTGTTTCTTTATTTTTAAAAGAGATCCCAAACACCAATTTTCAGGTCTATAATATCTTCAGTTTCTGAGATATAAGTAGCCTCATTAAAGGCATTCAACCCATTTTTCACCCCCTTTTCACTCCTCCTATTGCGATTTTCCGAAAACAAAGAAATACGTGTTTCTTTATTTTTAATAAAGATTCTAAATACCAATTTTTACATCTGCAAACTTTAAAAGTTTGGAGATATAGAGTCACTCATTTTAAAAATTCATCGACTTTTCACCCTCCCATTAATTGTATTTTACAAAAACAAAAAAATACGTGCTTCTTTATTTTTAAAAGAGATCAAAAGTACCAATTTTCAGGTCTGTAATATCTTCAGTTTCAGAGATATAAGTACCGGTATCCTGATTAAAGGCATTCAACCCATTTTCCCCCATTTTCACCCTTTTTCATCCCTCATATTGGGATTTTCTGAAAACAAAAAAATACGTGTTTCCTTATTTTTAAAGAAGATTCTAAATACCAATTTTTACATCTGTAAACTTTTAAAGTTTTGAGATATAGATACACTCATTTTAAAATTTCACCCCCATTTTCACCCCCTTACCGAAGGAATATCCAAAAATCCTCTCTTAGCGAGCACCTACATCATAACATGAATATATCCCCAAAATTTCATTTCTTTATGTCCAGTAGTTTTGGCTCGGCGATGATGAATCAGTCAGTCAGTCAGGACAAGCTATTTTATATATATATAGATAATAATAATAATAATAATAATAATAATAATAATAATAATAATAATAATAATAATAATAATAATAATAATAATAATACAAGGAAATCGTTTTTGGGGCACTCCTCTACTATGCGGTCTAAGCTCTGGATTGTACCACAGTCACACAGATTGTCTCGACAGAATCTCCACTCGACTCGTACTGTAAGTACTAGCATATTCCTTGATCAGTACGGTCATGCTATACCCATGATTAATGGAAATCAGGCACTTCAGCAGATGGATTGCTGATTAGTTCGAGGTTACATGGCTTTGTCTCCACCCATACTCATGACCATTCCACATGTGATTCAAACCCAATTTCAGCAGTTGTGTTACTTTTTCATACGCTGGTCTTCTGGACCGTAGCCGCTTTATACGTAAGGACTAACGGTCTGTGTTAGAGCTCTTCAGAGACGTGAGCGCCCGCAGTACTTTTCTGGAGAGGGCACAATGACACTATTCCAAATCAACTTTCCCGCTACGGAAAAGAGATAAATTTCTTCCATTTTTTGTTTTTCTTGTTTGTTTTTTTTTTTTTTTTTTTGTTTTTTACAAATTGCTTTACGTCGCACCGACACAGATAGGTCTTACGGCGACGATTGGAGAGGAAAGGGCTGGGAGTGGGAAGGAAGCGTCCGTGGACTTACTTAGGGTACAGTCCCAGCATTTTCCTGGTGTGAAAATGAGAAACCACGGGAAACCATCTTCAGGGCTGCCGACAGTGGGATTCGAACCCACTATCTCCCGAATACTGGATACTGGCCGCACTTAAGCTACTGCAGCTATCGAGTTCGGTCTTCCATTTCATTACCTATTTTTCCTAGATGATGATTATGATGATGATGATGATGATGAGACGCAACTCTACCCCCACTCCCATGAGTTTTCGTTTAATTTCTTACTTGACTCGTTAAATTCAGCATTTCGCTGCCATGAAACCGTTGGCTACTTTACGGCAAAAATGTGTGGATATTTTGTCTTTAGTTTAGAGTTTTTGACCATAGAGTTTGCTTCTCCACTTCTACAGATCTGCTTCTTTCGAAGTGAACTTTCACGAAAAAGAGTATGAATTGTTTCCTTGGTGGTACCTGCCGCATTTTTCACAATTAAGAGTTCACTGAGGTCATTTATTACCGGGTTAAGTTTTCCCTCGAAGTGACATATCATGAGTGCCACAGAAAATAATAGTTGATAAAATTGGTCCGAGTTTCTTTCTATTTAGTGCAGTGGGATGGTGTGATAGTGGCAGTGACAGAAAATAGCCTTTTGGTACCTATCTTGTATTAATTTTGCAACAGCACCTTCACGTCCTGCCTTCGTGGCAGAACTGTCGTATCCTTAACCACATAGTTTGGTTAAATTGAGACCAGAGGTTGTTAAAAAATTGAAAATTGTGGTTACGACGGATCTGGCGTTCATTTCTTCCCAAGGAATCATCACTGCATATATTATTTACGAACCGAATTCCAATAGACAGCTGTTCTGTTCCACATACGTCAGCTGTCTCGTCAGCAATAACAGAGAAGGCATTGCATGAATTTGCTTCCCTAACCAGTATGTTTCGTAATTTCTGATTACAAAACTACGTCATTTCCTTTTCAGTTCGATGAGAAGTTTAGTTGGCTTTTTTTCTTTTTTACAGAATTTGAGAGATGTTCATGTAGTAGGCTACAACATCTCCCGCTTCCAGGCATAATTCCATTACATCCTGAAAAATTCAACTGTCTGACATTATCCCTCGAAGTGAGACATGATGAGTGCCACAGAAAATAATAGTTGATAAAATTGGTCCCAGTTTCTTTCTATTTAGTACAGTGTGATGGTGGAGACTACTATTGATTTGATCAGCCACCGTGAATTGCCTTCCTTCATAGATATCCAGAAAGCTTTTCGCCTTTTCTGATGATTTTCTGTCCCAATTTGATTTTATATAATCCTTTGCGCTGGTCTTGAAGTCCTTGTATTTTGTGACAGATTTCATAATGCATGATCCTTGAAAAACCTCTTTTAACGTTTGGCCAAAATAGAACACATGTTCGACATGAGGTGTCCTTCAATTCGCGATATAGCATAGACACGCAGAATGATCCTTCTACCACTGGTGTCTGAAGGCGTGGCTGGCTCCAGATCGTAAATCACTTTTAAAATCGTATTATTTCTTCTCGTCTTTTTCATTCCTCCCCTGCGGGAGGCGG
Source organism: Anabrus simplex (assembly GCF_040414725.1). Lineage (NCBI taxonomy): Eukaryota > Metazoa > Arthropoda > Insecta > Orthoptera > Tettigoniidae > Anabrus > Anabrus simplex. The sequence goes on along the minus strand of NC_090267.1, from coordinate 329,706,015 downwards.
ACCTCTTAGATGGTGACGCCGTCTCTCAGGCCGGAAGATTTGTTACGGTGAAGGAGATGCTCGGAGGTGAGGGGGTTGGCGGCCGTGGCCTATACTAGGAATTGTCCCGGCATTCGCCTTAGTGCAGGAGAATGGAAAACCACGAAAAACCATTCTCAGGACAGACGACGGTTGGGACCAGCCGTGAGGTCTAGCCCTGTTCCGTATCACGAATGCAGAGGCGTAGAGCCACGGTAGAGCCGTGGCAACCCCTCCTCTGTTCGGTAGGCCGGTCAGAGTGCAGAGCTCTCGGACCACGGACCAGCCGTGGCCACTTATGGCCCAAGACCCACTCTGCATCTAACCGACCTAAAATCGTACTGTAGTTGTGGAGCTCATGGTTTTAGCAATGATTCGTACTTAAGAGTGTCACATATATTTTCCTAAGTTAAGAATCTGCCAATGTCTTTTTTGTCACTTTCATCTATCAGAAACACATCGGTACCGGTTATAACAGTTGTTAGTTGAGTGTCAGTAATTTTAACTTATGAAATAATCTGGTATGTCATTGAACAATTGAATATCAACGTTTTTAGAATTCCACATTTTCAGAAGAGCTGTTTTCCTGTGGAGATGAAAAGGGCAGATATAAGATGTTCGAAAGAATTGCGTTTTAAAATCCTGGGTTCTATTCCAAACCTCTCCGCAGTGTTCACATGGGTTGCTGCACAAAAACTAATGTATCTAAACTAATGCCTGCGAGTTTCCTCCAGATTGCAGATTGCACTGCTCTCTCCGTAGAGTGTTATGTGATTTTACAGCGTTAGGCCTCTCTCCTGGGTACCACCGAGATATTACGGTGTGTTATTGTAATTCATGGTGGCGAGAGGTCCAATTCTTGTTGCAGTCTGTGCTGACACCAAGCTATATGCTAGATGGGAACAGTACACTTCTTTTTTAAATTTAAAGTAAATCAGGGAGACAAGTCCCCCGCCGTGGTTTAGGGATTAGCGTAGCAGTTTCCTTCGGGGCTGTCCCGGTTTCTAACACGGTTTTAGGAATTCAAACGGGACAGTCAGTCGCGGATTACAAAATTGGGAAGAGAAGTGGCTTCCCTGATTGTTTCGACCAAGAAGGATGACAGTACCTCCAGGAAGACGACGAGATGGTATGTAAAATACAGACTGTGGTTGTTACTTTCTCAAACCTAAACCCATTTAATTACAAATGTATAGTGCCCGCCTGTTAGCCATGATCGTTAAGGCGTCAAGCCTATATGTTCTGGGACCGTGGTTAGCTGGTTCGAGTCCACCATCAGAATGTTAGTCGACAGGGTAGCCTTGAGCAGACCCCTTGGTGTTATTCGGTATGAGTAGACTGTGTGCCGACAACGGGTTTTACCCCCTCATTACCTCATTATCGCGATTTCTACACACCCAGACCTGCAGGCCACCCCTTGCCGTCAACAAAAAGACCTGCACCAGGCCTCTTCGTAGATAACACATCATCATTATCATCACTAGCTTCAGTAATTATGGGGGAACCGACTACACTTCGGCTTACCGTGAACACGGGTCAGAAAGTGAATGAGGTACAAGGCTTCTTTTGGTCTATTAGCCCCAGTATTTGCCTAGCATGTACGAATGGGAGCATTGCTGAAAATAAACACCAGTTTTACGTTGATATGGTAATTATAGACCAGGCATGGCAAAACTCAGCCGTAAGTGGCAATGGCCACAGTCGCAGCTAGTTTGAAATCCGCTCTTCCGCAACCCTCACAACACATTAAAAGGTGCGACAAGAAGGTGGAATGTTCTAATGGCTACGTTTAAATCAAACGTATTTCCCTCAAAATAAAACCAAATATTTAAAGAATTGTGAAGTCAAAGTAATTGAAACAGAATTGATAAAATCAAAATAAATGCAAGGAAAAATTAGTTTCGCGAATGTTTTATTTATTTATTTATTTATTTATTTATTTATTTATTTATTTATTTATTTATTTATTTATTTAAACAAGGCCTATTTATTAAACTTAAGTTAACTTTTTCTATTGCCTTACTTTGAATAAAAGTAAAATGTTGTTTATTTGTTATTTATTACTGAACAACTTTTGTTCATTATTAAGTGAAACAATATTGTGAATGTACTATATCTAAAACGCTTATTTCTACGTGCCAGCTCTCTGTCTGTAGCCCTCTTCGGTATTTCCTGGAATTGTGAGTCACCTGAGAGCACCAGGCGGAGAGCATAGTGACAGCTTCTCGCCTTTATTGTTCTCTTCTTATTGCTCGTGGATCTTCTGGAAGGCGTAACCAGAATGTTCTCCTTCCGACCGCACCCCAAAAAGTCTGCAACTTCATCACCGGGGAAATAAAACGAGGTCGCCGCGAACAGACAGTGAGTGTAGAGGGGTTGGACAGCAGCAGTGCCGGTTGTCGTCTCCTCGTTGTTGGTGCGGTGGGTGTCCCACCGGAATCAGTGTCATAGTATCATCGTGTTGGAGTGTTGTCGGAGTACTGAATGTGTACTGCCGTGAAGTACTGAATGGAGTTCTTTTTTTTTTTTTTTTTTTTTTTGCTAGTTGCTTTACGACGATGGGATAGGGAAGGCCTAGGAGTTGGAAGGAAGCGGCCGTGGCCTTAATTAAGGTACAGCCCCAGCATTTGCCTGGTGTGAAAATGGGAAACCACGGAAAACCATTTTCAGGGCTGCCGACAGTGGGGTTCGAACCTACTATCTCCCGAATACTGGATACTGGCCGCACTTAAGCGACTGCAGCTATCGAGCTCGGTGAATGGAGTTCTTTTGAGGGTACTGCCGTAAAGTACTCTGTGTGTGTGTGTGTGTGTGTGTGTGTGTGTGTGTGTGTGTGTGTGTGTGTGTGTGTGTGTGTCGACGTAGAATACTGAGTAATGTATGTGTACTGCCTTGGAGTACTGGGTACTGTATGTGTGTGTACCTATGTGCAGTTAGTGTGTGGAACAGTTGATGTGGGTAGACTTGGAGCAGTGTTAATTTGATTGTTGCGAGGAATATTGTAGTGCTGGTTAGCGCTGTTGAGATGTTACTGTTATGTGACCACTGTTTACTTCTCAGCATTGAGTACTTCACCGTGTGGAGCAATCATGTTGACTGTGAGTTAATCGGATTGACGGTGTTGATTGTCTGAGTTGCCGGACTCGTCTGGAGTCAAGCCAAGGAACAGTTGTGCGTCGTGATTGCTAACAGACTGTGTTGTCGAACCTGCCTGCGTGCAGCTGCTGTGTGAAAGTGACTGAGCGTGCGGAGCCAAATGAAAGTGTGCCATTCAATCAGCATTATCGTCCATCTCAGCTAATACCAGAGAGCTTGCTGCACTAGAAAGTTGTAAACAGACAGCAATTAGGGAACTATTATCACCTATTCTGAAAATAAATGTGTGTGTATTAATTATTGTGTCATATTGAATTAGATCAATAAAAGAGACAGTGTTTCATTCGCAACAGTATTTATGTCACTCGTGTATGATCAATATAATTTCAGTTATTAGACACATATCTTACCGGGCGAGTTGGCCGTGCGGTTAGAGGCGCGCAGCTGTGAGATTTCATCCGGGAGATAGTGGGTTCGAACCCACACTATCGGCAGCCCTGAAGATGGTTTTCCTTGGTTTCCCATTTTCACACCAGGCAAAAGCTGGGGCTGTACCTTAATTAAGACCACGCCGCTTCCTTCCCATTCCTAGACCTTTCCTATACCATCGTCGCCGTAAGACCTATCTGTGTCGGTGCGACGTAAAACAAATTGTAAACAAAATAAAAATAATTAATGGCGTCGGGACTCCGGAGAGGTCTGGAGCAGGTCTTTCTAGTAGGTTCCCATGGGCAACCTGCGCATCTGAGTTTGTGGTGATGATGATGATATCAATATGGTAGGGAGAGGGTGAAACCTGGTATTGACACATAGCCTACTCCTATAGAATAACACCAAGGGTTATGATCAAAGTTTGACGTCTCCACAAAACGGGTGAATCACTATTAACAGCGCCATATGTCCGCACCCCATACGAATACTGCAGAAATGTTTGAAATTTAACCCAGGCTTTTTACACGCAATCTAGTGATTAGAACTTGTATACCACTACCTCCGCGCAAATATTCTAATAGCGAACCTTCCCCTCCAGCGGGATTCGAACCGACTAACCACGGCGTCAGATCAGAGAGAATTGACGCCTTAACGGTCATGCATTGTTGAAATGTTCATTACGTTGAAATGAAAATGAAATGTCGTATGGCTTTTAGTGCCGGGATATCCCAGAACGGGTTTGGCTCGCCAGGTGCAGGTCTTTCTATTTTTCTCCCGTAGGCGACCTGCGCGTCATGATGAGGATGAAATGGTGATGAAGACAACACATACACCCAGCCCCCGTGCCATTGGAATTAACCAATTAAGGTTAAAATCCCCGACCCGGCCAGGAATCGAACCCGGGACCCTCTGAACCGAAGGCCAGTACGCTGACCGTTCAGCCAACGAGTCGGACTTCATTACGTTAATTATTACCTTTGTTATTGACATGAGTTTCTCACTGAGTCGACCTGAATAAACTGCCGTTTATGACTGTTCAATCCATTATTCTAATTTAGTATCACGTCATAGGTCGTGTTGCAGACGTACGTCCTGGAAACATTTTGACGGTATGCACGGGAAGGAGACAGTTGCTCGACTCTTCCGCCTAACCCCATGTTCTCCTCTTTCAGAAATTAGAAGCAGCAGGTGCAGGTGCGGCTTCATAATACGATCTGCAGAGCTGCAGAACCATCCGAATAAAATACAGCGATGAGCGATCCCATCCTTCATAATGTGTGTCGTTATCGAACCAAAGATCGATACCCATTCAAACACTGGTGATTTGGCAACCTTGCTGTAAATGACAGAACATTGGGTTGAAAGCATGAGAAGACACTTAACTACAGCTTTCTCCGACAGGTGGCTAAGAATCGCCCATTAGGTTCTGTATGAGCTGCACGCCTTGCAGCACGGCTGGCCTATTCGTGTGTATTGGAGGAGCTGTATCGCTGAGAAGTCTCAGTCTTGGAATCGTTGGCACTTTCTCTCCAAGCGCGGCTGTAAATCACACCCTCTGCTCTCTTGGAATATTCCCTCTTTGGGACGACCTTGTCTTGCTGGATATAAAAGGAAAGAAAGGCCTTTAATACCTGGCTTGATGTTTTGTATTGGCATGTCACTGCTCCGGGTTGACACCTTGCTGTTAGATAAGTGGAGTCCTGCGCGGATATACAAAATACAGAGTGTTTCAAAAAGGACTTTACAACTTTGACAGCTCATAGTTATTTATTCATTTCAGTTAGAGGCATGGTTTTGGTGTCATCTTGACTGACAATAGATCAAGTTTTGACTCGCGTGGTACGCTAGTACAGAACCGCGCCACTGCAAGCGCTAGCGGCAATTACGGCAAAGATGGCTGCCTTCACCTCAGGTCGTCCACGTACGTCTGACGATGTCGTAGAGCAAGTGAGACAACGCTTTGAGCACAGTCCTCGAAAATCGATGACCAAGAACTCAGTGTACCCTTCATGCAAGATGGCGCACCGCCCCACTGCCTCTCCGACATCCAGGATTTCCTGAATGTACGCTTTCCGGGTAAGTGGATTGGACGAGGTGCACCAATTGCATGGCCCCCATGCTCACCAGACCTGACACCTCTTGACTTTTTCTTGTGCGGATTCGTCAAGGATACAGTGTTTGTTCCACCTTACCAGCTCCTCTACCAGAACTCAGACGTAGAATCTGCATCGCAATTGAACGAGTCACGCCTGACATGCTGCAGCGAGTATGGGAAGAAACCGACTTCAGATAGGGGGTGTGCCCCATGACCGATGGAGGTCATATTCAACCTGTTTAGGTAAAACTTGATCTATTGTCAGTCAAGATGACACCAAAACCATTTCTGTAAGTAAAATGAATAACTATGAGCTGTCAAAGTTGTAAAGTCCTTTTTGAAACACCCTGTATTATCCGCATCCGCACTTCCTTCTTCCACACCCACATCCGAATGGTTATCCGCGAATATTGTAAATATTTAACTATATTACACTCAAGGTACTGAAAAGGATAGATCTGTTAACACAATACAACAGACCTCATACCTGGCACCAGAGCCGCTGTAGTCGCAGGTCTATGAGGAATTTCCTCTTGCGACAATCACCGACGTATTTAGCGGTTCATTTTCATGCAGGGCTCTATAGATAACACTGTGGCGGAGAATTATTTCAAGGGTTTAAACAGACCTCTTTTCGACAAAGTTTTTGGTAGATAGTCTTTTACTCTTCGTAATACAGCTGGCAAGATGAGACAAGCCGTAAAATTAATGACATCAATACCTGAATGAACATTCTAAAAGTAATCAACAAGTAATCCATAATGGTAGTGAATTCTTCGAAATTAGGGAGTTATGATAATGAAAACATGAACGTTAGTGTTATCAGGCGATGTTCTCCCTGCATTAAGAAAGCCGACTGCCAAAGTTGTATGCAGATCTCAGAACCTCTGTAAATATGAGTGTCGATACTAGATCATCACTTTTTCGACAAGCGGAAGAAAAGCTTCAATTTTGTAACTTATTTGTACAAGTCAGTTATGTATATCGTCGAAGAACCTCGAAATCGATGTCTTAATAATTGAGATGTATGTTTACCTGAATTTCTTCTGTACATTTTCAGGAACTTCAAAGCTGATAGGACATGGATTAGGTAAGGTGTTCCTGCAGGGTTGGAGGACGGATGTACACAAGCCGTTTGCATTACGACTTTAGATTTGTCTATTAAACTTACTGCTGTGGACTACACGTCACAGAGCAGAACCACCAACATAATTCAGCACAAGCCCTCACTGAGCAGGTGTGAGAGGTACTGCCCTCCACTAGTTTGAAGACTTTCTTGATGGCAGAGAACAATTTGTTCAGTGTATGGGTGAATAGGGTACTCCTCGTAAGATCTCAATTGGTGAACCAAAGGGTTCTGTATTAGGCCCTATGTTCTTTTTAATATTTATTAATTACATTGGCTATTTCAATTTAAAATGCAGACCATATTTATATATTGATGACACCAATATTAGTTATGTTAGTAATCGCTATCATGACCTTGGACAGAAAATGCAGCATGATATAACCTTAATTCGGTGTTGGCTGGATGAAAATAGATTAACAATCAACCTGGGGAAGACAATTATTTTTTTCACACATCTTCATATCATTGTTACTCTAAGAGATTTCTTGGATTAATTATGGATGAAACTCTTTCTCGGAATAACCATGTTAAAGCAATTTGCGATTAGATTATTCCTACTAAATCCATCTTGAGCAGGCTGAAATGCAAGATAACCCATAGACTACTGAAGAGTATTTACCAGGCACTTTATTAAGAATCACTTCCCTTACATACTTGGGCGTACTGTAGGAAGAAACAATTTGAACAAATCAATGTCTTACATAGAAGAGCATTAAAATACTCTTCAAACTACACATGTTGACTCAACTGCACATTTGTAAAAATATTGTAACATCCTGTCGCTCACTTGTCTACGTCAATAAGCCTCAGCTATCATGGTATATAATCTAAAGCATAAGTTGATACACTCCAGTAATTCCTGTAAGGCTGATTCAGATATCCATATGAACTACACCAGATGTGATTCAAACATTCATTGTACACAAATGCATACTTGTACGTTTGGTACAAATTCATTATGGAATATTATTCTGAACACATTTTTAATAGTCTCCCTGAAGACATATGAGACACATACACATTTTTACTTGAGTCTCGCTTTGCGACTGCTTAAGAACGGCAGCAGTGGGTACATTTTGAAAATTGTGACCTATTTGGTTTCACATTTCATTTTAACGTGTGTGTCATTGAGTGTGGACTGTTGCTGTTGTTTGGGAAGCTTGGCGTGTTTGGTTTAAAATGAGTGTTTAGGAGTGTTCGGTAGAATGTGATTGTTTGTTCCTGAATTGAGTTTTGAGGTGACTGCGGCCGTTGTTGACGAGGTTCGGAAGAGGGCTGTGTCTTGGGCTAGGAGGGTGGACGGGGTGTCTAGGAGGGAGGAGGATTGTGTAAGTTAGGGGACGTACAGTCCACGGGACTTGATGGGGAGGGCGGGGGGATGTTCTTGGCTGCGAGGGTCTCAACTTCTCGTCAACTGATTGTTGGTTTAGGCTGGTGTGTTGTCAGTGGGACAGTGGGGCGAGAGAGTCTTGGTCCCGGGCGGGTGCTCGTAATATTGCTTGTAAGAGATTATAATCTGTGGGAATTGGCGACTGGGTGGCGATTGATGGTTCGGCTAGGTTTGTGGTGAAGTTGGTATGGAGATTTGAGAGTGGAGGGGGTATTGAGTTTGAGGGGGTGCTGGTGCTTGTATTGAGCAATGATTGCGTTATGTGACGACAGCCAGGGAAAGAAGCAGCATGGTTGCCATGGCAGTTTGGGAATTTTGCTTGTCCCGAGGCAGTGTGACGGTGATTATCACCACATTTATTGCAGCGGGTCATTGTTTACTTTTAAGCGTAAAGCAGTAAACTACCTCTTGTCAGACACTGTTAGTACGTAATTTAGATTACATCTGGAGTGTAAATGAATGTAGGTTACTACATCAATCCGAGCTTAAGCTCAGGTGCCCTTTGAATGAATAAATTAAAATGAAAATCCACAGCATGTTTCCAGTCATTCGACCAGGTCAGGAATGGAATGAATGAAGCCCCCATCTAGCGGCGAAGATAGGAATTGTGCCGGCTGCCAAAGCCTGTCGCCCTCCTCTGGGGCAATGATTAATGAATAGCAGATGAAATGAAATGATACTGGAGAGTGTTGTTGGAATGAAATATGGCAGGGAAACCTGAGTACCGTGAATAAAACCTGTCCCGCCTCCGCTTTGTCCAGCAGAAATCTCACATGGAGTGACCGGGATTTGAACCACGGAACCCAGTGGTGAGAGTCCGGTGCGCTGCCGCCTGAGCCACGGAGGCTATGAATAAATAAATAAATAAATAAATAAATAAATAAATAAATAAATAAATAAATAAATAAATAAATAAAATAGGATCAGATTGTCAGTATGCACCAGGTAACTGAAAAATGCTACGAGAGGAAATGGCAGTTGTGTTTATGTTTCGCAGACCTAGAGAAAGCATATGACAGGGTACCGAGGGAAAAGATGTTCGCTATACTGGGGGGCTGTGGGATTAAGGGTAGGTTATTAAAAATAAATGAAAGACATTTATGTTGACAATTGAGCTGCAGTGAGAATTGATGATAGAATGAGTTCTTGGTTCAGGGTACTTACAGGGGTTACACAAGGCTGTAATCACTCAGCTTTGTTGTTCGTAGTTTACATGGATCATCTGGTGAAAGGTATAAAGTGGCAGGGAGGGATTCAGGCAGGTGGAAATGCAGTAAGCAGTCTGGCCTATGCTGACGACTTGGTCTTAACGGCAGGTTGTGCCGGAAGCCTGCAGTCTAATATCTTGGAACTTGAAAATCGGTGCAGTGAGTGTGGTATGAAAATTAGCCTTTCAAAGACTAAACTGATTTCCCTACGTAAGAAATGCAAGGGAACTGAATGTCAGATTGGTGATGCAAAGCTGGAACAGATAGATAATTTCAAGTATTTAGGATGTGTTTTCCTAGGGTGGTAGTATAGTAAGTGAGATTGAATCAAGGTGCAGTAAAGATAATGCAGTGAGCTCGCAGTTGCGATCAACAGTATTCTGCAAGAAGGAAATCAGCTCCCAGACGAAATTATCTTTACATCGGTCTGTTTACAGACCAACTTTGCTTTACGGGAGTGAAAGCTGGGTAGACTCAGGATATCTTATTCATAAGTTAGGAGTAACAGACATGAAAGTGGCGAGAATGATTGCTGGTACAAACCGGTGGGAACAATGGCAGGAGGGTACTGGGAATAAGGAGATAAAGGCTAAGTTAGGAATGAACTTTATGGATGAAGATGTGTTCATAAACCGGCTTCGGTGGTGGGGTCATGTGAGGCGAATGGAGGAGGAGAGGTTACCTAGGAGAATAATGGACTCTTTTGTGGACGGTAAGAGAATTAGAGGGAGGTCAAGACGACGGTGGTTAGACTCAGTTTCTAATGATTTAAAGATAAGAGGTATAGAACTAAATGAAGCCAGTGCACTAGTTGCAAACAGAGGATTGTGGTGACGTTTAGTAAATTCACAGAGGCTTGCAGACTGAACGCTGAAAGGCATAACGGTCTAGAATGATGTATGTATGTATGTATGTATGTATGTATGTATGTATGTATGTATGTATGTATGTATGTATGTATGTATGAATGAATAAATAAATAAATAAATAAATAAATAAATAAATAAATAAATAAATAAATAAATAAATAAATAAATAAAAACTCGCGTTCTGTAGCCCGGACGGCAAGTATGACTAGCTGCTGCCCTAGAGCAGTCCAGTTGTGCAGGCCTGATATAGAAATGATCATCGTCCATATACAGGTGTGGTGATGGCCGCTATTTTAGGTAAAAAAAATAAGGGATTATCAGCATCATAGAAAAATATATAATCCAATGCTGATATATATTGTTGCAGTTTCAGTATGCGAACTAGTAAGTACTTAATACTAGAAATGCCGGCCGAAGTGGCGCAGGCGGTTAGTAAGAAATAAGCAAACTTCAAGTTTTACATGACTCGTGCCTATATCTACGAGGCCTACAGTTTTACGTGAAAATTAAAACGGTGGTAATCGGTTATCGTTGATTTTCTGTGGTCAAGGTAGTGGGTTCGATCTCGGCTCAGATCTGTGCAGTTGTGGATGTTCAAATTTGACAAATCCGTATTGTTAGCTCCTGAGACGTTACAGAATTTCTGTAGCACAAAATTCAGTTCTGACATCCTAGCTTCTATTAAGACCATTAATAGTTAAACCGGGCGTTAAGCAAATAATTTATTATAGATGCATCACCTCAAGAGGAGGACACGACTTTACACCATTATTATTATTATTATTATTATTATTATTATTATTATTATTATTATTATTATTATTATTATTATTATTATTATTATTATTATTATTATTATTATCCCGCCTGGTGGCTATGATCGTTAACGCGTAAAGTATATATATATATATGGTTTGACACCGTAGTTACCCGGTTCGAGTCCCGTCGGTCGAAAAAAAATATCACCATCAGAATGCTGTTCGGCAGGGTAGGGGAGGTGATAGTATAGTATTTTTAATCACTAGAATGCGTGCCAAAAGTCTGGATTCAATTCCAAACCTCTCCGCAATGCTCATATGGAGTGAGGGCATATGACGCTGTTGATGGTGATTCGTCCGTCGGATGGGGACGTTAAGCTTTGAGCAGACCCCTTAGAGCATTTTGACAGGGTAGGCGATGTGCCGGCACCGGGTTTCACCCTCTCCCTTCGGTACTATCATATCACGTCATTCACTCCATCCCATTAACTCCTCCGATAAGGCTGACGTGAGGAAGGGCATCCGATCGTGAAACCTTGCGACGATGCTTCATCTCACGTCCCTCTATATAGGGTTGCCATTAGGAAAGACATCCGGCCGTAAAACAGGGTCAAGTCCACTTACAGTATGCGACGCACTTCGCATCCGTGACATCATCAAGGTATGGGGGGAAAAGCGGCAGAATGATAGGCTATACTGTATTCTTTTTTTTAATCATTTTTTAATTATTACTTTTCTACCAGTAGTTTAATGTTCTGTATGCCAAGCTCGTATAGTGGAACAACATTGCGCAACTGCTCTTGTAGTTCCTACCAAAACAACGTACAGTAGTTTGCCACATAACACAGCGAGGTACCTTCATCTCTGCATTACATATTGTTACGAAATAAGCCGTATATCGAGTTATTCGGTTGCTACTGATCTAGATGAGGATTTACTTAAGTGTCATACTTCCAGACATACCGAGATTTCCTCAAATAAATACTGCACAACGCACCGGCGTCGTCAGGCAGTTAGTTACTGAGGGGGAGGGGGCATCCTAAACGTCAAACGCTTAAGTCATTTTTAACTGCAAGATAGCCTATAGCTTTGCCTTTGCTGGCAGGACCTAGTGTTTACAGTGCACTATGTCTTCTGGTATGGGCTAGAGCAATTTTGTTACTTTCATTGATCTATCTCTGTCTTATACTTGGCTTTGAAATATGAAAGTGACTGAGGTATGAGCGATGCTAGTAATGCCATTTCTTCTGCAGCCAGTCCCTGCTATGAATGGTGTGAAAATGCTGCTCATAGGGTCGATTGGTGCATCCATTTCAGTGGGCTTGGCAGATTGATGTGTAATAGCAACTTCTGGTTTGGTGAGGAAAGCAACGGGAAACTACCTCACTCCCCATTTCCCTAGTACGCCTTTTCAGTGGTGCCTAGGCCATCTATGACAACTGATGTCGGAGCTGTTGAGGATCCAACCAGCCTTAAGGCTGAAGACTGAACATACATACATACATACATACATACATACATACATACATACATACATACATACATACATACATACATACATACATACAGCCTATAGCTTTCATTTGTAAAATGAAATTTAAAGAATTATTGTAACGTATGTGCAGGAAAAAGCTTTTCTCCATAAGCACACAACCTACCAACCGACTATTCTAGTTGAAAATGTAAACTTACAGGATATTCCTTTGTATCGGCATAAATACACGTCCGACTGAAAAACAATGATTCGCCAAAGAAGATTTCCAAATTAACCAGCCATTTGCAATCCAACTGTAGTTACCAATGGCCAGCACCAAACTGTGTATCTCTTCTATAATTTTTGAAACAAAAATCGTGACCTGGCCACATTTTGGTTGTCAAGACTGTCTATGTGGTCTTGGTGCATCTTGCAAACATGATTTAGTCTCTTTTGAGTCATAATAGAACATACAGCAAATACGTCTTTAAGTGGCGGAGAACACTGAAACGTATTTCTGCTTCAAAGTTTGAAATCGATCAAATGAACAGCCTTCAAGGAATGGTGCCCACATTAAACTAAGTAACTTTCTTCTGGGCTCACCTCACAGAGATTTCCAAATAAAACAAATTCCACTGCGTTAATAATTACTTGCGTCCGCCTCTGTGGTGTAGTGGTTAGTGTGATTACCTGCCACCCCCGGAGGCCCGGGTTCGATTCCCGGCTCTGCCACGAAATTTGAAAAGTGGCACGAGGGCTGGAACTGGGTCCACTCAACCTCGGGAGGTCATATGAGTAGAGGTGGGTTCGATTCCCAGCTCAGCCATCCTGGAAGTGGTTTTCCGTGGTTTCCCACTTCTCCTCCAGGCAAATGCCGGGATGGTACGGTACCTAACAAGGCCACGGCCGCTTCCTTGTCTATTCCTTCCAATCTTCCCATCACCCCCGCGAGGCTCCTATTCAGCATAGCAGGTGAGGCCACCTGGGCGAGGTACTGGTCATTCTCCCCAGTTTCATCCCCGACCCAATGTCTCACGCTCCAGGACACTGGTTTCAGGCGGTAGAGGTGGGATCTCTCGCTGAGTCCGAGGGAAGAGGCAACCTTGGACGGTAAACAGATTAAGAAGAAGAAGAAAAATTATGCTTACGACCGCAATTGAAAAAAGCTTCTCATTTGAAACGGACTATAGTAACACATTTCGAAACGCAGTGGTTACTGCCGGTGAAGAGCGCTAGCGTAGCGTTGCTTCAACTTGCCACTCAGCACTGCCATATGAGGATTCTCAATTACAGGAAAGAAGTAACCAGAATCTAGATCTAGAACATGAGCGAGTTTTATTTCCTTGCCCGATAGAGACAAGATTAGTTCTGTTTCTTTTACCGTAATTCTTCTAAACTACATTTAACGTGGTAGAAGGAATAAAACAATGACAAGAGACATGATACACAACATTGTTATGTTGCTACTAAGCAGGAATGTAAATAAATAGCTGCAGGGGCTCTTAATTGGAGGCGTGGGTTGGTGACCACGGGGCCCTTAGCTGAGTCATGTTTCCACTTACTTGTGCCAGGCTCCTCACTTTAATATCTTCTATCCGACCTCCTTTGTTCAACTCTTGTTATCTTCCGACACCGACGGTATTAGGTTTTCAAGGCCTAAGAAGTCTTTCATTTTCACTCGCATCGTGGTCCTTCCTTTCCTTTTGCCGGATAGCCAAATTACTGTATATGTAGACCTACTTGGCACTATCCAATAACCTGAAAGTCTATTTCAACTACAATGACTTCGTGAAAGGTAAATATTCAATAATAATAGTGTTTGTTTCAAGTCCAAGAAGGTCTATCGCAGTCCGGGATCCAAATAATGACAGTTATAAACATGTATATAAAATTTGATACACCACTTTTCACTCATGGAAAATGTGTGAAAAAAAGGCTGAACAGATTACAGTGGAAGAACCATAATTTTAAGGCGTACAGTCTAAAGATCCTCGGAAAAATAGCAACTCATATTAAATTGCAGATTTTCTTCAGTAACTTCCTTGTTTTCTTTAAGTATTTCAAGGTCTTCCTTTAGGCAACGGGTGCACGGCTAGATACCGTGTAGCAGCTGACGTAGTTCCAAAGCCCTCCGCTAAGTACCGTGTGCCACCTCGTATCATCGTTATTGCCGCTATAGCGGATGAACCGTCAGTTTCAAGAAACAGTATGTTAGCGCACTGTTAAGACTTTGTTGGTATGAACTTATAGAGTTACTTTCGGAATATGAGAAATTGAAGGAACTTACTAGGAAATTGAATCTAGCAAAGAAGCCAGCTAAGGATAACATGATGGCAAGTATAATTGGCAGTCATACAAATTTTAGTGAAAAGTGGAAGGGTATGTATAGGTACTTTAAGGCAGAAACACGTTCAAAGAAGGACATTCCAGGAATCATTAATGAACAAGGGGAGTGTGTATGCTAGGATCTTCAAAAAGCAGAAGTATTCAGTCAGCAGTACGCAAAGATTGTTGGTTACAAGGATAATGTCAAGATAGAGGACGTGACTAATACTAAAGAAGTATTAAAATATACCTATGATAACAATGACATTTACAGTAAGATACAAAAGTTGAAAACTAGAAAAGCAGCTGGAATTGGTAAGATTTCTGGGGATATACTAAAGGCAATGGGTTGGGATATAGTAGCATATCTGAAATACTTATTTGATTACTGTTTGGTTGAAGGAGCTATACCAATAAATGGAGAGTTGCTATAGTAGCCCCTGTGTATAAAGGAAAGGGTGATAGACATAAAGCTGAAAATTACAGGCCAGTCAGTTTGACATGCATTGTATGTAAGCTTCGGGAAAGCATTCTTTCTGATTATATTAGACATGTTTGCGAAATTAATAACTGGTTTGACAGAAGGCAGTTTGGGTTTAGGAAAGGTTATTCGACTGAAGCTCAGCTTGTAGGATTTCAGCAAGATATAGCAGATATCCTGGATTCAGGAGGCCAAATTGACTGTATTGCGATTGACCTATCTAAGGCATTTGATAGGGTAGATCATGGAAGACTACTGGCAAAAATGAGTGCAATTGGACTAGAAAAAGAGTGACTGAATGGGTGGCTATATTTCTAGACAAAGGACCTCTAAGAATTAGAGTAGGCAAAGCTTCTAACTGTCCCTGTAATAATTAAGAGGGGAATTCCTCACGGCAGTATTATTGGACCTTTATGTTTCCTTATATATATAAATGATATGTGTAAAGAAGTGGAATCAGAGATACGGCTGTTTGCAGATGATGTTATTCTGTACAGAGTAATAAATAAGTTACAAGATTGTGAGCGGCTGCAGAGTGACCTCGATAGTGTTGTGAGATGGACGGTGGGCAATGGTATGATGATAAACGGGGTTAAAAGTCAGGTTGTGAGTTTCACAAATAGGAAAAGTCCTCTCAATTTTAATTACTGCGTTGATGGGGTGAAAGTTCCTTTTGGGGATCATTGTAAGTACCTAGGTGTTAATATAAGAAAAGACCTTCACTGGGGTAATCACATAAATATGATTGTTAATAAAGGGTACAAATCTCTGCACATGGTTATGAGGGTATTTAGGGGTTGTAGTAAGGATGTAAAGGAGAGGGCATATAAGTCTCTGGTAAGACCCCAACTTGAGTATGGTTCCACTGTATGGGACCCTCACCAGGATTACTTGATTCAAGAACTGGAAAAAATCCAAAGAAAAGCAGCTCGATTTGTTCTGGGTGATTTCCGACAAAAGAGTAGCGTTACAAAAATGTTGCAAAGTTTGGTCTGGGAAGACTTGGGAGAAAGGAGACGAGCTGCTCGATTAAGTGGTATGTTCCGAGCTGTCAGTGGAGAGATGGCGTTGGAGAACATCAGTAGACGAATAAGTTTGAGTGGTGTCTTTAAAAGTAGGAAAGATCACAATATGAAGATAAAGTTTGGATTCAAGAGGACAAATTGCGGCAAATATTCGTTTATAGAAAGGGGAGTTAGGGATTGGAATAACTTACCAAGGGAAATGTTCAATAATTTTCCAATTTCTTTGCGATCATTTAAGAAAAGGCTAGGAAAACAACAGATAGGGAATCTGCCACCTGGGCGACTGCCCTAAATGAAGATCAGGATTGATTGATTGATTGATTGATTGGTTGGTTGATTGATTGATTGATTGATTGATTGATTGATTGATTGATTGATTGATTGATTGATTGATTGATTGATTGATTGATTGATTGATTGATTGATTGATTGATTGATTGATTGATTGATTGATTGATTGATTGATTGAAACGTAATATACAACCTAATATACTGCCGTGTCTACTAGGGAACGTCTCTATAGTCTCGATCGATCCTCCACACTCCTGAGAGAATTGAGCCCAGAAAGTTTCAACGGGAATACCTAGTGTAGATTAAAAAGATCGAGTGCAGCTTCTCCCAGGTACCTTGGAACTAAGATATTTATTTACTTTTACAGTTATTCCAGAATCCGCATAGACTCCGATTATCAGCCAGGTTACACTGACACCGAGTTCGATAGCTGCAGTCGCTTATTTGCGGACAGTATCCAGTAATCGGGAGATAGTGGGTTCGAGCCCCACTGTCGGCAGCCCTGAAGATGGTTTTCCGTGGTTTCCCATTTTCACACCAGGCAAATGGCGGGGCTGTGCCTTAACTAAGGCCGCGGCCGCTTCCTTCCAATTCCTACGCCTTTCCTCTCCCATCGTCGCCATAAGACATACCTGTGTCGGTGCGACGTAAATCAAATGGGAAAAAAAAAGTTACACTGACAAATAGATGATAACAAGGAATGACTTATAGCCTGCAGCCTCAGAGTACCGAGCTCGATAGCTGCAGTCGCTTAATTGCGGCCAGTATGCAGTATTCGGGTGATAGTGGGTTCGAACCCCACTGTCGGCAGCCCTGAAGATGGTTTTCCGTGGTTTCCCATTTTCACACCAGGCAAATGCTGGGGCTGTACCTAATTAAGGCCACGGCCGCTTCCTTCCCACTCCCAGCTCCTTCCTGTCCCACCGTCGCCATAAGGCCTGTCTGTGTCGGTGCGACGTAAAGCAACTTGCAACCTCAGAAGAGACAAACATTTGTTATCAGTAGTAGAAGGCTGCTCAAGACGGCAAGCTTTGTTGTTGTGTTATTCTCCAATGATAAATGTAAGCTGAGTTGATAATTACGTTGTTTTGCCTATTATAACAACAATCTTCGCCCCTATTCCCTCTACATCATTGTAGACAATGATCGACTCTCCGATAGGAATGGGAAACTATTTAGTTTGGAGAACTTAATTTCAAATCCCAACACCAACGGCGATTTTCCCCAATATTTCCCAACTGCTTCTATGAATTTTGATTTCCTGTGGTATCTCCTCGATACACCAAATCTGATATGGAAACCCAAAATAGGAAAGCTTACTGCAAGATGGTCGTCGATCTCCTGTGAGAATATAAAAACAGAATTATTATTATTATTATTATTATTATTATTATTATTATTATTATTATTATTATTATTATTATTATTATTATTATTATTATTATTGGTTTTCCTTCCGAATCTTAATAACGGACTTTGTCAGACAGTTTCAACATACCCATGAGTTCATAAGACTGTTAATCAATAATATGGCATATCTTGAATATGAAATAATAATAATAATAATAATAATAATAATAATAATAATAATAATAATAATAATAATAATAATGAAAAGACACAGCCTGTTTCCAGTCATTCGACCGGGTCAGGAATGGGGTGAAGAAAGCCCCCATCTAGCGGTGAGGATAGGAATTGTGCCGGCTGCCGAAGCCTGTCGCACTCCTCTGGGGCAATGATCAATGAATGGCACATGAAATGAAATTATATTAGAGAGTGTTGCTGGAATTCAATATGACAGGGAAAATCGGAGTACCCGGAGAAAAACCTGTCCCACCTTCGCTTTGTCCAGCACAAATCTGACATGGAGTGACCGGGATTTGAACCACAGAAGCCAGCCGGCGCGCTGCCGCCTGAGCCACGGAGGCTCTACTAATAATAATAATAATAATAATAATAATAATAATAATAATAATAATAATAATAATATGGCCCCAGCTACCGTGTGAATACATTTTAATTTGATGTCATCTGACTGCTTGCTCGTTAGTTTACTCTAGGCCTACTAGATGGCAGAGTAAACGGAATCTCTCTTGGGCGCCTGTGGGTGTTTTAACTAACTCTGTCGGGTAGACACCAAATGTGTAACCATGCGATATCGTACGACAAGATTGTCGAATGGACTTTCTTCACCCTTCAAATATCCGACTATCACTGCCGAGTTGATAATTATGTTGATTTGTGTATTACAACAATAATCTTCGTCACTATTCCCTTTACATCTTTGTAAACAATGATCGACTACCCGATAAGACTGGGAAACTATTCAGTTCGGAGACCTTAGATTCAAATAATAATAATAATAATAATAATAATAATAATAATAATAATAATAATAATAATAATAATAATAATAATAATAATTGTACCGGGCGGTACACCTCTACTCCGGTTATTTAAAAGTTGCGCCAGTTGAAATTCCTCTTCTGGTGGAAATCTGAACTTTATCTACTCTATTAATTTTCTAGTTTCTCAGAAGATGTCACCACTTGGAAATTTTTGAGTTTGTGAACTGTGTCATTTTTGATGTGTCTTTGTTTTGCTTGAAGTAAGAAGTGTGAACTTTCTCTTCTAGAGGACACTACTGAAGAATTACAATAGTGCAACCTAGTGCGAAATCAAAGAACTATTTTGTTGGAGAAATTTTTATTTCAAGAGTTGGTTCTTTGTTAAATTTCTTTCTGTCATGGTTTAAGTTGGCTGTATACCCCTCTTTTTCCCCTTATTTTGGATCTAGCCAATCCCGAATTTCTTTAATTTATTTTCCACCAATAATGTGTTTCTTCTTCCTCTATGTAGGGGTTTCTTTTCCCTAGCCAATAAAAACTTTGAGGGAGGGTGTTTTATTTCCCCTAACGCCTAGAATCTTCCGCGAGAGGATATAAACTGCTGATTTTAGGGTCTCCAGGCCACTTCTGTTCCATCTTTCAGTGTATTAAGTACATAGCAGGAGGCGGGAAGCGCCTCTTTCTTCTTCAGCCGTTCAACACCAGGTAATGGCCTATTAATAACTTCTTTTCTTGCTAGGTCGGCAGTTTAAGTCTCGCGGCGGGTTCGAAGCATTTCCATCATGTAACCTTTTCCTAAAATGTAATTACTCTTTTCATCTTTTTCTTGTAAAGCTACATATCGGGATAGAGAGTGCTTAACCCTCTCGAGCTCCCACTCACATTGTCTTGAGGTGAACTTATGTTCTCAACCCATTCTTCCGTGATGTAATGTAAATTGTTATTTTCTTAAGTCACCTCTGTAGTATGGGATTAGCCCTTGTATTAACGGCCTAGTGCCAAGTAGGTCTTAAACAAAGTGTATCAGGAGTGCGGTTAGCCTCCTCTCAAATTGTTATTTTAGAGGTCATGTAATCAACCTTCTTTTCATGTAATAGACCTCAGTAGGTTGGGTATTTTACCCCTGTGAATACGTCCTTAGAGGACAGCTTGAAGGTAGAGTTTGGTGTGGCCTTTGAGAGGCTTAAATTTTGAGAGCGGATCGCTCTTTTGAAAATGGAGTGTCATATGCCTCGTGGAGGCTTTTCTGTGTAATTCGGAGCCAGGGGCTCCTAGGGATGAATGGGGTTTTCTGCCCCTCTGTTAAAACTTGTGTTTGTGGTAAAACTGAGCTGATCGCTGAAGTCCGGGCGTGAAGCCCAAAACCTGTAAATATTGTAACTCCCCTTGTTTTGCTACATTGTACCTGCCATGTCTGTTATTGCTTTGTTTTTGAAAAGAAAATATAACCTTGTTAAATTTTAAATTAATTTTACATGCACTATAATTTCGTAGCTTGAAACCCATTCACACCCGCACCTTCTTTTACGCATAACTACCGCTAAAACACGGTAACAAGTGGTAGCAGAGCGTGGTTGAATGGGTCTCAATTTAGCCCCTTTTGACGGCTAAACATTGCTTTGATTCGAACTCTAACAATTTTCTCAGTTGCTGGAATTTTTTGAGTTTTTCAAAATTGTTCCGTCATCATGCCCGGCCCTCGCGATGTTCTCCTCCTTAACTATTTGCGCAAAGAGGAGTTGATATACGAGTTAACTATCAGAAATGTGCAATCTGGAGGCACGGTTGCAATCGACACCAACAAGCTTAGAGAGTCCCTTGATTTGCCCATTTCCATCCCCAATTTGGGAGAGAAAGAAATTGATGACTCTCTTTCCACGATCGTCGAAAACATTACTGGGCTAGCATCCGTAGTCAGCTTTTTTGATGAAAATGATCCGTCTCCTAACCAAATTAAGCGTGTACAAGGCAGATTATATCACTTTTCAAATAGAGTTAATGATCTGTTGTCTCTGAAGGTGAATGACGTTCAGAGGAAGCAAGCTAATACGCTCCTTGAAACTATCTCTGAATTGTCTAGTAAAGTCACTCAATTGTTAACTGGGGAAGTTCCTCCCAAATCTGATCAGCCCACCGTAGTGAATGTAGGTAGTGATGAAGTGCCTCCTCAGGGAGAAGTCAATAGGATGACCGTGGCTGCTCAAACTATCTCTGCCCCATCGAACAACGAATCCGAACGCCGTGCGTCATTGGGTAACATTCGTTCTGAATTAACTTCTTTGCCATTGAAACCTTTACCTACTATGTCACCTGGGTTTAGCAGCTTGCCTCATCCATTGGCAATGTTGCTAAGAGGTATCTCTAAGTTTTCTGTCAACACCACTAGTGAAGTTATTTCATTTTTAAGATTTTTAGTGGAATTTCAGGATCATGCCCTTGTGTTTTCGCTTTCCCCTTGTCAGATTTTGCAAATCATCTATCCCTATGCAATTGGTATTCTTTCTGATAAAATAGTAAGAGCCATAGCTGAACAGTCATCTATCGAAGATTTCCATGCACATTTGCTTGCAAATTTTATTCCTGCCCGCGCCAGGTCATCTCTGATTCAGAAGTACTATTACCGTGTACAGCGCTTGGATGAAAACTTGGCTGATTTCATACAAGATATCAAATTCTACACTAGGGTGTTTGCTCTGCACTTTCCTGAAGATCAGATTGTACAGGCTATTGTAGAAGGTATTTCGCCATCCTACAGGTCATATTTGTGTTTCGCGGCGTGTCCGCAAACCTTCTCTGAACTTGAAGCATTGGCCGTCTCAGCGGAAGGAGTTAGATACGCCGATTCTTTGCGTGTCGCGAAAGAACCCCCGCCTTCCTTTAGTAACACTCGGCCTCCACCTCGCCGACCAGTCAATCCCCGTAAATGTTATGCTTGCGGGTCGCCTGACCATCTGCGCAACAAGTGTCCACTGATCAAGCCAAGTGGGACTAGGAATGGAGCTGGTTCATCACAAGGCTGCTTTAAATGTGGGGCTTTCTCACATATCGCCAAGAATTGCCCAAACTCAAATAGCACCCCCTCCTGCTCAACTTCTGGTGCAAATTCCACCTATGCCAATAATAAAAAGTGACTAGCGGCTTCGGCTGAGTCGACTAATTCTGCTTTCCAAGGCTCAGCCCCGGGCAAAAAGGTCGAGAATTCAGGGAATGAGCAATCTTCAAAATTTTTTTTTGAATGCCCCAGAGAATGTCTTAGGATTGCGGCGGATACCCCCGCACCTGTTCCTTTCCTTAAGATTGAGTTAAATAACGAGCCTATAACAGCTCTCTTAGATTCAGGCAGTGTTTGTTCCATTATTTCGGCTGATTGGTATTCTAAATTGAAATCTGTTTGTAAACTCCCTGACTATGACTCATCTCCTGTTAAATATGTTTCGGCTAATTCATCTCCATTAGAAATTCTAGGTTCCTTACATGTCAAAATTCGTGTTTTTAAATTTACATGGAAAATCAAATTGTTTGTGGCCAAGCATTTGTCTTGCCCCATCATACTGGGAGCGGACTTCATGTCTCACACTGGTCTTGTGCTCGATCTTCAGAGTAAGTCGTGCACATTCAAATTTGCCTCTAATTGTAAAATCCCTTTATTAAAGTGTAATTCTGCATCATGTTCATCTATTTCGCCTACCCAGGATGAGATGTTGTTAGACCTTAGACATCTACCTGAGGAGCAGGCTGATAGTATTCGCAAATTGTGTCAGTCGTTTCCCGAGGTGTTCTCTGATACTCTTGGTGTTACTGACCTTATTGAATACAAAATTGAGGTCACGGATTCGATTCCTGTTCGCTTTCCACCTTATAGGCTGTCTCCTCCTAAAATGAAAGCTCTGAAAGAAATCATCGATCAGATGTTGAAGGATGGTATTATTAGGCCCTCTAAGTCAGCGTATTCTTCGCCTATTTTCTAGTCCCGAAACCCCAAGGAGGCTTCAGGCCTGTCATTGATTACAGGGCTCTCAATCGGAAGGTGGTGTTGCAATCTGTGCCCCTTCCCGACCTTCATTCTTGTTTTTCATGGTTTCGTAAGGCCAAGTTCTTTACCATCTTGGACTTGAATCAGGCTTATAATCAAATTCCCCTTGCCGAAGAGTCTAAACATCTTACTGCGTTTGCCACGGACTGGAACTTATACGAATACAACCGCGTGCCTTTCGGGCTCCCCACGGGGGCAGCTGTGCTCACTAGGCTACTAGATAGGGTCTTCTCCGACATCAAATTTGAGTACTTATATCACTACTTGGATGATGTCGTCGTATTTTCGGAGACCTTTGAAGAACATCTAGGGCATCTGCGAGAAGTTTTGAATCGCCTTCGTAAGGCCGGGTTAACGGTTAAGTTGTCCAAGGTTGCCTTTGCTAAGCCCTCTATGTCATTCCTAGGGCATATTGTGTCACCCGATGGTGTA